>NC_063215.1:18748884-19379822 GCF_020740725.1 Corvus hawaiiensis | reverse complement strand
GTAATCTAAAATGGACAAATTTTTGTACAATGTAATATAAGGCAAATTGGTACAAAGCATGCACTCTTTGAAGGGAGAGAGAACAGAACCACCAGGGAAAGGAGAAAAGGTCTATTCATTCACGCTTAAAAAGGTTTTGCTTGAGTCTGCAGTTCTTATCGTTGCTAAGGCTTTTTTATTCCCACTGTATGTTGTATAACTTTAACAGCTTGTCTTTTCAATACTGGTAATAGTGAGTGAATGAATTTGGATTTGATTCCACTCCTTTAGAGCCTTTCTTGTACAGTCAAAAGGCATTAAGAAGGACCTTAGTTCTACAAGTTCACCCATGCAGTTAAACTCCTAGAAGCTAATCTTAGGGGCACTCTGCAGTAAGTCATCCTTTTCTTATATTTTCAGCTACACATATATCTTGCTAATTAAGCATGCACATCTCCTTGCTGCCAGTGTTTAGCTCTTTGTAAGTATAATTTGACTCTGTGCAAATTCAAAGGGCTGCTTTTGAAAGCTGAACAACTGCATGTTATTGCAATGTATGTACAAATTCAGAAAGTTTTCCAATACATAAAATGACTTGTAAAACTGAAGAAACTGAAGAATATTTGCACATAGCCCTGTGGTATGTACAGGTGAAAACAACTGAGACTGTGGTCTGCCTGTATTACCAGGTGACCAAACACATTAACTCTGACCTTGCATGGTGCCCTGCTTGAGCTAAAAGCATTGCTGAGAGGCAGCTTCCCCGAGTTTGGACAGCATTGTGCTAATGGAGCTACAAGGATTTCAGATGAGCACTGGCTTATGCCCAGCTCATCAAGAGCACATGCAGAGCTCACTCACATCTGTCTGCACTTTCCTCTCTAGCCCTGTCCTTACTTTCCACATGGGGTGGTAACTGTTAACATCTATTACAGGAGTGTACAGTATGCTCTGTGTGGGTATGTAGGTTAAAATATACATTGAAAAGAAAAAAGAAGCCAGTGAAGTGGAAAAAATGCCAAAGAACACAAGGTTTTGAATTCTCAAAATGAGGTTTATCCATTCCTACACTGGCCTAGAGAGTGAGCTATGGGAAGAATTGATACAATTACAATGCTGATGGGAAGGTCAGAGGTTTGTGCAGTAGTAACAGGCAGAAGGTTATAGGTTCTTAAGTGCATATTAACTTGACCATGGATGCGTAAATTTTTGGAAATTGGTAGCACAGTCAGGTAGTTAGAGGTACCAAGGTTTTGTCTGGACCTAAAGTTTCCGTCTGCTTATTGAAATGCAGGCCATCAGTTGACAGAAGTAACTTTGAAAAGTGATGTGTCTACATGAACAGTCTCTAAGTATCTCTTGCTTTGACTACACGTGCAGTTAATCCAAGTTGCCAGTATTGTAGGGATTTGGTTTTGTCACAATTAATTAATTCTGAGCTATTTCCACAAAAAATAATACTAGGGAAAATAATTTCTTCAGCTTTGAACCTGGACACACATTCTCTTGTCTTATTTTGCTTTCAGCTTTTTTATATTGGGGGGAAAGGCTGTATCCAAATGCAAAACATCTTTCATAGGTGCTTGTTACAGTCAAGTCATGCTCCAAATTCTACCCTAAATTTTTTTTTTTTTTTTGTATTACAGACCAGAGTGAGGAGTCTGATGCCAATGAAAGCTCAGTTCAGTATGGCATACTGCAGCCACCTCACACTAATTTCATCAGGAGCTGACATTCTACAGATTTTCAATCTAGCTGAGCACTGCAACTTGAATAGATCTTTTTTGCTTTTTTCATGAGATGCTGAGTATCTACAAATACAGTGGCAGCTGATCAGCATATCTCACCACTTCACTTAGTATTCATCTGTAAGTATCTTAAGAAAGCTGGCATATTCAGTTGTTGTATTTGTTTGCTTAAAGGCTGAACACATTTTACCCTAAAACTAAGAAATGTTTACTTGTATGTATTCTGAAAATAGGATAATGTGTTGTTTGAATGAGATGCACAACTATTTGCAGATTTTTTCTTCCCCTCTGCCCTCTATGTTTCTGCTCCTCTCATATTTGCACATTAAATTTGAACAAATTTACTAGAAGATCTTAGATTGAAAATACTTTCTCCAAAGTCTTAAGCAAAAAGGCAGCTGAGTAAAGGAGAGTCTTATAAATGCTCCAACGAAAAAAAAGGCTTGACATTTCACTTTATTAAATAGTAAAGTTCTACATGGAAGAATTTCCTGTTCCTGTCACATGAAAAACCTTCACTGGCACTTATAATCATATGGGTTGCAAATCTGTATCAAACAAGACTGTTGCTACTTCTGGTGTTCACATAACTTCCACTATTTTCCCACTGCACATTCCCCATCTGTCAAATCTTACTGAAATCTGAGTTGCACAATGAATTTCAAAAGGTTTATCAGCAAACACTTTGTTATGTCCAATATAATTTTACTGTTGCAGATAAAGGGGACTGTTGACTTTGATCCTTTAAATAGTTTGATAATGACTGTGATGTAACTCTTTATGTGTTGTAAATGTAAATTGCTTTTCTTCAGGAGAGTGTATGAATTTAAAACTAAGGCGTCTGAATTTTTACTGAAGTTTAACTTAGTTGGGATTCTCTGCAAGGCCTTAGTATCTGGTTGGGTAAGAGCAGGTAAGTATTAGACCAGATTACCCAGAGATTGTGGAATTTCGAGTATAGGAGGTAAAGAACAGGTTAGACAAGCACCTATCAGGATTGTCTTAGGAAGATCTTAGGAGGTAGAGATGACTGGTGGACAAAATAATGTTTTCATGGTCTCTTGTACCTCTACTTTTTAAAATCCCATTGATCATTTTAATAACAGTATGTGTCACTGCCAGTCACTCTACCCTTTTTTAAAATCTGCTGCACTGAAGTGTGAAAAGTATCCTTTTAACTTGACGGTAAAATTATCAGCTGAGCTTTCCTTTACCAAGAACATGCAATGGTTCCACAAAGTGCCTAATCTGATTTCTAAGAATATGCAATGGCACTGGTTTGAAGTATGAAAGCTGGAACTGAGACCACTAAAATATGGCTTCTGTACTCATTTCAGATCACAGCTTGATGTGAAATTCCTAGATAAATCTGAAACTCAATACATGTTTATGCCTGTGATAGTGTTATCATGGCTTTATTTTTCAATTCATCTGGCCAAATATAAAATTGAAAGTGCAGTAAATTATTGACAACTGGAGCATTTACCAATGTACCTGTAACAGCCAAATGGCTTCACATTTTTTTAAAACTCAGCTAAATCAGTCTGTATGTGAATAGCATCTACAGTGTATTAAGCAGAAGAAAACAAAGCAATTGGAAGCTGCCAGATCCAAAACTTATGACCAAATTTCTCAAGAATAAATATATGCAATTTTCCTGCCATTCATTATTATTCTTGCTGTATGTTCTTGCAGATTTTGTCCGCATTACCCTATGGTTATATTTGGTCACATTAGGAAACTGTGTAAACTGTGAATCAAATCCTATGAAGGCTAAATAATGACAACAATACTCTGAATGCAGGCATAAAGTAACAGTGAGGTTTAAGTATCAATTTGGCTTGATTTGAAGTCAAATAAAAACCAAGTTGAAGAGGCAGATCCTGCCTTGCATTTACGAGTATACAAGAGGAGAAGGAGAATAGACATGGTGCCCATCTCCACAAGCAGCAGACAAAGAAGTAACAAGGAATGAATGGTTTACTCTGTTTCCATTGAGATCATTTGGATGACTGTGATCCTGGGACTGAAGACTGACACATGGGGACTGTGATGAATTTCACTGTTGGTGTCCACGCTCAAATAATGTGAACACACAAGCACCAGAGTCTATGCAGGACACTGAAAAATTCTAGGGAAATTCAATTGATTTTCTTCTTTTGCTTTTTCCATCCAGTGTTAGGACTGCTGAATAATGGAATTTTAGATAATAGTCTAATGTTAGGTTTTCTGCTTTTTTTTCCCCCCAACAAATTTATGTGGAATGAAAAAAGAATTAAGCTGGATCTCTGGGACCACTGCTGCTGCCAAGGGCTGCACTTAGGGTATCACATGATGAAGTGTAACAGGTGTTCATTCCTCTATCTGAATTTCCTCTTCAAGACATGGCAAAAGCCATGTTGTTCATCTGGGCTCCTTCACCTTGTAACTTATGTTAATGACCATGTTGCCACACAATATTTTAACTGCTATTAGAAAGGCATAGCCTTATCAAGGGGAAATACCAAGCTGACCATGGCACGTCATGCTTTGCCATTATTTTAAAGAATGTATTTTGCTGAGTTCTTTTTGGTTTTTTTACTGTTGGGAACTGATGTGGAAAGTGCATAATGAACACTGTTTTCAGATTTATAAATAGCAAATTATGGATAGATATCATAATATATAAGAAACATAAAAGGGAACAATACATTTCCTATATTTCTTTTAATCAGTCATATAGAAAAAGCATCTTGAATTTAGGGCTTCATAAAACTGTTACCTGAGTTCTGAGTTTAATCATATCAGCTTCCATCTGGGAGTTGGATTCATTTAGTTCTTTGATTTCTTCATCTAACTGTTTAATTTCTTCATCATTTTCTATACCTGTGTGACATAAAAATAAAGTGTCAAAATAATTTAGGTTTAAATCAGAGCTCAGTGAATTAAATATTTCCATATTTGAAAATAAATTTATTTCAAGCAAGAAAGAAAAAGGAAGCATTCTTCAAACTTTTATTCTGAAGTTAAAAAGAAGTATTTTCCACTACTTTTCCTTCTTAAATTGCAGTCATTCTCCAGTGAAAGTGTTGAAAATGCCTAGAGGATCAAAAGGATCTTTAACTTTATATACACTCATTTAACTCTATATTACAAGAAATGCACCTGCAGCAACAAATTTCACTCCACTGTCATACATAATTTATTTAAAGAGTATGTCCACTTACAGATCTTCTGAAGGAAAGTAAAAAACCTTAACATGCTAATCTCTTCATATCACAGCATTATCAAAATGACCTGTAACTTGTGTTGATACCGGGGGTTGCCCTGACCCAGGTGCAGCACCTTGCCCCAGTCTTGTTAAACATCACAAGATTCCCATGGGCCACTTCTCGAGCTTGTCCAGGTCCCTCTGGATGGCATCCTGTCCTTCAGGTCTGTCACTGCACCACTCAGCTTGGTGTCATCTGCAAATTTGCTGAGGGTCCACTTGATCCCTTCATCCATGTCATTAATGATGATATTAATTACACTGGTACCAATATGGACTTCTGAGGGACACCACTTGTCAGTGATGTCCATAGGGACACTGAGCCATTGACCACTGGATGTGACAATCCAACCAATTCCTTATTCACCCAACACTCCACTCATCAAATGCATCTCTCTCCACTTTAGAGAGAAGGACGCTGTGGGAGACCATGGCTATGTCTTTACAGAAGTTCAGGTAAGTGACTTCCTATCCCTTTCCTTGTCCACTGATGTAGTCACCCCATCAGTGGACTGGGTTGCTTAGGCAGGCCATGCGTCCAAGTAGCCAAAATATCCACATATTACTCCATAAGGCGTTCTTCCTGGGCACGGCAGATACAGTTTTCAATACTACCCAGGTTGTAGAGAAAGTAACACCCAGATCTTGCACTCCCTGGTTACAAGCTCTTGAACAAAGACAGCCACTGCGTTCTCCAGCTGTGCTGGCCGTGTGGGCAGAGGTGCCTCTTGCACTGCATTCAGATGCTCTGTGGCTCTAAATGCAGTTAACACCAGCAGTTAAGAAGGCATGCACTGTCACTGACTAAGTGACTACATAGTTTTCCAAGCAAATTCGGGACTTGGGCACCTCCCAGACAAATCTTTTGCGTATTCTTTACTTGAACTGAAGCACTTACGTTTTGCTTTCACTGCACTTCAACTACCAGGGTACTATCCTGACTTTCATCCAAGGTACTTTCATCATCTTCCCTGCAACTCAAGGTTCCCAGGAAGAATTACGATTACTGGAGCTGAAATGGCACAAAGCCATCTCCATCCGCCAGAGGTTACAGAGCCATAGGTCCAAATGAATTCAGGGGAACTCAGGAGGAATTGGCATTCCGGAAATAAACCCTTTTTCTCTTCTGAATCCTGCAACAGTATAAGGCTAACTACTGACCTTTGATGAATGAAATGTGAACCAGCAAATTATAATGGTATATTCTACTTTGAAATATTTTAGATTTATATAGACATAACTCAGTCTGACTGCTCTACTCCTGGCTCAGGTTTCCAGAGCATAAAGCCTGGTTTCACTTCTACTGACAGTGAATTCCCAATTTATACAGAGTGGATTTATACATGTAGGAGAAAAGGCAGGAGAGTAACAGTAACTTTAGTTTACAGAGAATTAGTATTTAAGGAGGTAATGATTAAAAATTTACCATTACTGGCCCGCTGCTTTATTGTTAGCATTTGTTCTCCAGACAGCTTTGCTTTCTTCATTGCTGAAGTAGCTCTGGGGCATCCTGATAAACTGTGAACAGTAAGGAGCCTGTTAATTTTGACAGGTCATTGAAAAGAAATCTGTAATCCAAAACTGTAATAAAAACAGTATCAGAGACATAGTTTATCTTCACTGCCTAGCATTGAAAGAGTGCACTAGTCTGAAAAAGAAAAGGACTTACCAGTAGTGATTTCATTGTTGTGTTTTTTCTTCCAAATTCTTTTTGCATAGCCAGCTAATATAAAAGTCAGATATACAGTCCAATTTTTTAAAGACAAAATACTTTTAATAAAACGTTTTATTTTAAAAGCAGTTTTTGTGTTAATATTTCCACTTGAATTTACATGTCCCTGCTTTGAACTTCCACCTTTTTTTGATTGAAATGTTCAAACATGGAACTGAATGATGAGAGGACATGAGCAACCTCTCACATCCAAATGACTAGCTCTCATAAACTGTGCTTTTCTTTGTGATATTGTGAATATCACCTATGGAGCTGACTAAATTGCTGTTTTCTAAATTTTTTCTTAAAATGGCAGTAACTATGTGTTGGCTTTTTTTTTGGAGCCCAAGGAAAGTCATTCCAATAAAAATGACCTTGTCTTGACGGGGGATATATATGCCTTATAATACATATTTGTTACATTTATGGATGTACATTCAGTTATCTCCTCTCTCATGTTGCAAAAATATTAAGCTTTTTAATTACATTGTACAAAACAGTTTGACAGCAAATGCAGTCTTAGCAGGCTTTATTGTAAAAAATAAAAGTAATGATCAGACAGTGCTCACTATGTAACAAATAATGGTACACACCAAACTACCTCCTTTTTCCAGAATCATATCTTTAATGTAGTTGCACTACCACAGATAAGAGAAAATATATATTAAATCTAATTTAATGATGGAAAACTATAATCTTATTCTAAGGAAGCCCTAGCTTTAGTGAAGGGAATTTGGAAGCTTGCTAAACAATTTCCTGTTGTCTCAACATTTCAGTTTTCATAGCCATGGAAACTGAGTAACATCACGTACTTCTCATTGCATACAGGCACATTTATATTTCCTCTCCAGATGCAAAGGAAGACTTTTATTTACAATTTTTAATTGTGCAAATCAGATTCAAATCTAATACTCAAATAATCACTCTGTAATATGGAGGAAAGTGGTGTATTTGATTAAAAGCAATTCCTTAAGTAAAGAGACAACTTTCTTCTAAATAAAGTCCTCTAATTTACATATAGTGTTTGATTATTTAAAATGTTTCTCTGAAAAGCCTGCTACCAAGTGCAGTAATACAAAAAAGTATTGCTCTTAGAAAAATATATAAAAAAATTTATTTTCTCAGCAAAAGAATCTGTGCTCAACATTTTCTACAGCTTTGTGACTAAGAAGATGTATAATAAAGCAATACTAGTAGTATCAAGAAATAGCATGACCTAGTAGCTTTTGGCTGTAGCTTAGTTGGTAGGACGCCAAATTACTGTTCCAAGGTCTGCTATGGATTCAGTGTGTGACTGTAAACAGCTGTCCTCTTGAAGTGTCAAAGGGAGCCTTGAAGACGATTAAGGAGGAGAGGATTTGGCATCTTGGGAAAAAATGTTGGCACAGAGAAAGAAATGAGATAACAGTATATACAAAGTTTCTGCATCATTTAACTGACTTCATTTTTGTAATCTTTCTGTTGATTTAATGAATTGTCTCATATTTTGTCCTCACTCTTTTTTAGAACAAGTTAGCATCACTGGGCATTACAACAACTGCATTAGTTTATTCTCATCTTGTTCTGTAGCCTTTTCCTCTCTAAAAGTCTTGACTGATGACAGCATAGGGAATCCCTCAAAGTAAAATCAGCCTTCAAACAGCCTAAAAGTACAGCATTCAAACAGACCAACAAGAAATCTGGATGCTAGAACAGCACACCTGAGAGCACACAAAAACAATCAAACAAAAAAAATTTTGTTCAGAAGTATTAGAAATCTACCGTGAGACTCAGCGTGCCTAAATCCAAATTTTGGTGACAAGGACCTGATCTTGTTCCCGGGCCATGGTTCTATACACCAAGTTTTCAGGACTGCCTAAACCGGTAGATATCTTTTCAGCTTGTCTGGAAGGTTGCCTCTCCACTGGTATGCCCAGGGTGCTCCAAGGTGCGCTCTCACCCTGAGGCCCCAGGTACAAAGTTCCATATGTACAATACTAAGCTTTCCTATTCCACAAAATGGGGTGGTCACATTCTAGCTGGCAAACAGCAACTCCTGTGGCCCATTGCCATTGGAGAGAGATCGAGTGCCGGGGTAGGCACGTAGGGAGCACCTATAGCTCGGCTGCAGTTCAGGCACCTGGGCACCAGATGCCTTCTGCCTAAACCGGACCACAAAGATCTGGGTGCTGTGCTCCATCCTTGCTGCTAGAACTGTTGGAGAGTCCTTCTGCATGGATTATCTACCTTCTTCTGGAGGCACCCAGATGAACCGTGAGTTAGTGAGGGGAAAGGCAAAGGGCTTATTTTTTGGGCATACAAGTGAGGATGCAGAAGGCTTCCACATTCTGTAGCCAGATTAGTTTTGTTCTAACCCGCTGGTGATTTAATACAATATGCACAGACAAAGGAGGGCTTTGACCAAAATGGGTTTCTTGAAATGCATCTGCATGCCTAAGCCACAAGCTTCTTCTTTTTGCTTCCCCAATCCTTACATGCATGGCTTTAACGTGCATCATACACCTCTATGATTACTTTTAGCTTGTTACGTGTTCGTCCTTAGAAGAGGCTATGAATGAAAAGATGGTCCCAAATTTTCCAGTGGCTTTATGCAATTCAAGAAAGCGTTCAAAACTCCCGAAGGTATCCTGCTCACCACAGAGGAAGATGCCAAAGCCAGAGCATGCCATTGACTTCCTCTGCAGGTCTTTTCTGGCAAATCTGTCTCTTCGTTATTTGTATATCATATTGTAAGCAGATTATCTCACTTTCCTGAGCCAGGCACTTTCAGTGAAGCAGATACCAAGTTAGTAACCTAAATTAGAGTATTGAATTTTGCTACAGTTTGTTTAACGTGTCTAAATTCTTCAAAAATGAGTTAGTCAAATATAGCAATGTGCATCCTTTTTGCTTTGCTCTGTTCTTAATTAAGTTACCTAAAACTGTTTTAAGTAACTAAAAAAGTAAATTAGGACTTTTAGAATAAGCTTCTACTCTGCAAGGACATTCAACCTCTTCCATTTTATCTTATTGATTATGTTTACTACTACTGAAAGCAACTGCTCTTTGTCTGATTTGAGAACAACCAAAAGAAGTCAGGATATATGCACCAAAAGTGGACTATTGTACAGAGGCTGAACCTCATAGAGGTGTAAAGTTAACCAAAAAGCTTGAATTGAAATCTCAGGGAGACAGAGCTGCCTGAGATTTCTAGAAGACTGGGGGGTAGAAGGAGACAGAAGCCAAAAGGAGACAGAAAATAGTAGATACGATTTTTTCTTTTCCTGTGACTGGCAAACAAAAGAATACAACTGAAAGGTATTTCAGTGCTTTAAGAGTTATGCAACATATGCTTTAAATATCTCAAAAATGAAAAAAAGACCACGAGAAACATCTAGGTAGTAGTTTTGTTAAGGATAATACTTATCCTCACATTAAGTATGGTATGAAGCTGTGTCAGGGGAGGTTTAGGTTGAATATTAGGAAAAGGTTCTTCACCCAGAGGGAGGTTGGGCACTGGAACAGGCTCCCCAGCGAAGTTGTCACAGCACCAAGCCTGACAGAGCTCAAGAAGTATTTGGACAATATTCTTCAGGCACATGGAGTGATTCTTGGGGCTGGACTTAGATGATCCTTGTGGGTGCCTTCCAACTCAAGATACTCTATGCTTAAGTTTGAAGCCTTTACAGTTGATGTTTGTCATAGGTTTTCAAACTTTACACTGACTTTTACATAATTCTGCAGCTTAATCATTCCAGCAAAGAACTAGTAAAATTAATCACAATTATCTCACTTGCTCCTGCCATTATTCTCATACACATGAGAAATTATAAGAAAATATAAACATAGTTGAGTACTCTTTCCATAATAAAAATGAGTTAGACTTTCTAACAACATTGCTGGGGTACTGCTGTAATAAATTCAGTATAAACGTGCTAAGCCATGCATTATCTCTGTCAGACTCTGGATACCACAGGGCTTGAAGGTACAGCATTTTGGTGGGACTGTGAGAAGCACCAGCACCCAGCTCCTGGGTCCCTCTGAGTTTCTGATCCACCAAGAGCTGTGAGTCTCTGTTGTATCAACAACCAGATGACCATCAGCACCTTATTTTGTTGGGATGCAATGTGTCTTTGCTCTTGATTAATTTCTACTGTTGGGCTTAACCTCTAATTTGAGAAAGAAAAGTATGGTCTGGCACTTCATCCTAGAAAATCACCCTCTGCCATAACTTAACAAAATACTATAAAGACTATATGGTGATTGTATCTATTAGAATTGAACATAACGTGAAGAATGAATTTTCTTTCTGGTTTAGCACTGTGGTTATCTTAATGCAACCAGTGCCTTGCCATATATTCAGTGGATTTGAAAAGAGGGTGAAATGTGTTCAAAAATAAAATGAAAATTAGTGGTGAAAAAAAGTTTTAAAGGGGTATTTAGGTAGTGTTCAGTGCACATTTACTGAGAAATTAAAAAAATAAATAAATGTGGGCTAAAATCCTGAACTGCTTCAAGAATGTAATTGCATTGTCTTCAGGGATGTAAACAACAGAGGCCACCAGAGTGGAAGATCATTGACCAAATGGAGCAATTGTCTGGGTGACCGATTTTAGTTATCTGGGTTCCAGCTGTGTGTTAAATACATTTTTTTCCTCAGCACACAGATGCAGTTTAGTCCCTCTTGAAGCTGAAGAAATTGCACTTGGCTTGTCAAGTGAAGAAAACACTTTCCAAACAGAGAAGTAGGGATATGGGAAAGGAGTAGATAAAGGTCAAATCAAACACAACTTTTATATTTGGTATGTCAAAGTTGAAGTTGACAAGTTTACAAAGAAAGTTGTTGAAGTTTACAAAGAAAGAAACAGGGTGTAAAGAAACCAGAGCCTCAACCTGTAGTACCCAAAAAGCATTCTAAGGACAAACTTCATAAACCCTGCAAGATGTTTATAGATTCACTACCACAGCGATTTTTCAAAAAGAAAATGAAACACTTCTCCTGTTTATTAAAAATAGCATTGTCTATAGACTAGAGGAAAGAACAAGTCACTTTCAAGGGACCTCTTTTAACTAGAGATACATTCAAAACAAGCCCCAGATGTAAATTCTTTTGAAATTCAGGGAAATACAGATCACAGTGAGAATGACTGTTTTATTTTGTTAATGGCTGAAACCTTACTTTTACAACTAAGCTCCTCAACTATTTGCTAATGTTTGAAGTTCAAGTTAAGAGATCAAACTCAGTGATCAAAGTAGCCTATTCCTTGGTTTAATATTAAATCCATGAACTATTCCTTTTTTCCTATGTTGAAGGGTATCAGCTTTAGCGATTTCCTTATTCCCATGAGTAAATTCTGCTACACACCTTAAAGGATTAAATACTCTATGCACAGCTCCAGCATAGATAAAAGGAACCCTCCCTAAACCAGCACTCAGTTTTATTTACATTCAAGGGTGATTGGCTTTTCCCCAGGTTTTTACTGAGATGTGAAGCAAAGGGAATCCAGGAGAGAGGTTTTGCAAACAAGGTAGTTTTGTTTGCATGGAGATTGACGTGACTCATAGAGGAATCTCTTCTCCCTACTGACCACACAACCCCAACTGTCTTTGTATGGTGTCGGGTGTCGGAAAAAAAATCATCTGTTCAGCTCAGTTTCAGAATTCTTCACTGGAAAAGAATGATTTTTATTAATGTGGCCCTTTATAGGTCTTGTTTCCTGGCTAAAGCCTTTTGTTTGGTTGGTTGGTTGGCTGGTTGGGGTTTTTTGTGGCTTTTTTGTTTTGTTTTGGGTTTTTAGGGTGCATTTACAACTCACACCTGAATGCTTGGGGTGAAAAACTTCAATTTTGAATCAGGAGGGAAATCTAATACTAGATACTAAATACTAATACTACAAATACTAAAAGTTCGATGTAATGTGGAAAGTGACAGCTCTGAATTCAAATTGCTTTCCGAAGTTGCTGAGGAAAGTAGCTGATATTTTATTCTGTTTAAATAGATCTTTGCATTGGCTTCAGCAGTAAGAAAAATTAAACCGCTACCCAAATGGTCATAAAAAAAATATAGCCATTATGATTAAAACAAAATGCAAGCTTTCCAAAATTATTTTAATGATATCTGATCATTGTTTCAGAATGACTTTCTGGAAAGAACTATGTTCTTATTTTAGGGGGGGAGGGTTGAATTAGCATTAAAATCTGGTCAGTCAGGACAATGAGATAGAGTGAATGGCCACTCAGAAGAAGATAAGGTTTTTGGGGTTTTTTATTGGAGATTTAAAAGGTAAGACAGCGTTATAGCTTAATTATGCCTATCCCTCATAACAAAAGAATAAAGCATGCATCAGGTAAGAAAAAAAAATAGAAATTATGCAGAATTGTTAACATGGCAAAGCTGAGAGAAAAGGCCCTGAGAGCAGACTCAATTTGAAAGGAAGCCCCCTGGCGCATAAATATACACCAGAAAAGGGATTAATGAATCTTGAAATGCTGGGACTGTAAGAGCACTGCCAAAGTTGCCCTTCAGCTGGGCACAGTAGTCCCTTGGCAAATTTACATCATATTTAGTTAATTGAAGCTGCTTAGTCAGCAAAACAGCTTTGTGGGTGGGCTTCTCACATGTGTTAACGAGCTTTGATCTGTATCATCCCTGAAGAGGGAAGGAGGTTTGGCTCTTGCCCAACATGCAACAATTGCTCAAAAATCTCTCGTTTATTCTTTGGTGAGTGAGTACCCACTGCAGCACATTACATGACTTACAGATGACCCCAGCACTGAGCCGTACACTTAATGGCGAACAACTGAGTGCCCCAGGAGCTGGGGGCTGGCTTCTGCAAAGCTTATCAGCCTCTCCTGTCTGGTGACTGCCCACAACAGGACAGATGACCTGAAGACCAGTATATACTGGGCTGTTGAATAGGGCATGTATTGTGAAGGAGAAAGGTTGAGACTTCCTGTATATAAATAGCTAAGGTGTATGTTTAGCTACACACCTCTGATTAGTGCTCTTAGGCAGCTCAAAATTTCAAGTGATCTATTTAGTGACCAAGTCCAGCTCACTCTGGCACTTAAAATGAAGCACAATTTCTCTAAACACTTGTACAGACAGCAAAGAGAAAAAGTACTTCAAGAGGAAAATTCATGCCTCCTGAAATCTAAAAAGTCATCATGTATTCCCTGCTTTTTATGGGCTATGTCTGGAATGAGGACAAGCAGACTTATAACCAGACAGCTTCTGCTAAGTGCCTGAAATCTAGGAGGTGTCACATTGCAAGCACCTGTACAATTGCTGTCTGCTGCAATTTGTCAGGTCTGCTCAGCAAAATTATTTTTCTTGTTTATATTGTGCAGTCTGCTTTTTCTAATATGGATTCCTTATTATTTTCTCTGTGACTTTCCCAAGGTAAGTAAACCTCTTAAGTCCCTTTGGATTAGCTTACTCTTAAGAGCCTTCCAGTTTAACAGATAGTATATCTGATTAAAATACTATTCCGTCCTTCTTCCAGCTTGTAATGAAAAGAGCTGGCAGAACTACCTAGAGTCAAAGGGCCTGACTCTTTCAACAACCAGGCTCTGCATTTAGTCACTTCTAACTTTTGCCAGATTTTAACTGATCTGACTGAAATCTTCAATAGTAACTGTCTGGCCAGGCTAATTTTTTTTTCCAAATGTCATTGGAAAAATATTTCTATTTCTCACAATATACTTCTATACCACTGTTTTGTCCATATACATTGTTTTGTACCTACTGAGGGGAACAAAAAAGTCCAAATAATTCAGTGAATAACTCTAACTGTCCATGAATTGGAGCAAGAAATGACATTTCATGGGGTGTTGCTCTGAGTTTAGAGACGCATTCTGCTATCCTCATAAAAACGAAAGTAGATTTGGCAGAGCTATAAGCCTCTGACAGACGGTCCCTTGGACATACTAAGTGGATGTGAATTAGTGTTTAGTGCCAGACCCTCCATGTACTTTGTGCATATGAGAACTGGGAGCCTTCCCTGCCACCAGTCCTGTTCAGGGCTGCAGGGCCTGGAGCAGAAGAATGCTTGCTGGAAGCAATGCCTGAGACTGCCAGTCCTGTTCTGCCAGTGGACCAACTACCTCAAATGCTGGGGACTGAGAAGCTCAGAAGTAAGAAGACTGAACAGGAGCCACAGGGACAGAAAAGAGAAAAGGGCCAGAACACTAAAGTAGGAGAGAAGGAGGATGGGAAGAGAAAGGTGTTGAAATATGGTTTAGGAGGACCCTTTTCCTTTAAGCTTATGGGTCAACACAAAATTACTAAGTAAAAAAATCCTGTGTACTGTAGGACCCACCACAAAGATTTTATTTTAATTTTTTTTTCTTTATGTATACTATTATTACATTTAATTGCCACATTTCTTTCTTTGTCTTCTTGGAAATGTCAATGCACTTCCATGTCTGTCATCTTTTAATTATGTCATCATGATGATGCTTATCATTGTCAGTTGTAGCTGCTGTTAAATGCAGTGAATTTGGTTAGTTCTTCTATACTCTTAATGATGTATGATGTTCTCCTGCTGAATTGCAATGTACAGCTTATAGGAAAAACAGCAAAATAAATCAATGGCAGGGAGGGGACAGGCAGATTAAAACCAAATGAACAAACAAACACCCTAAACAATTGAAAAAGCCTATCAGAGAAAAAGTAAAACAATGAGAACTAAGAGTGAATTAATTTTGACAGAAATGTGGCACTCTGTCAACTTACTGTTGCAACAAATAAAAGCATGGATGAGAGTTGACCTGACAAGAGACCTGGCTAGAAATAGATGCAATCAAATACTTTAATGCACTGCATATTAAAAGATTCTTACAAATCTGGAGTTTGACAGTATTTATGTTTCACAAACAGAAATAAATAGATTTCTCTCTGCAAAGTTTTTACCATTTTCAGTGTACAGCACAGGAACACCTTTCAAAAGATATTGCTGGACACAGACTCCTGACAAATAGGGTATTTTGGAAATTTAGAGCACCTTGAGAATTCATCTGGCAGTTTTCATCTGTGTTTTAAAGGATGCTTGCAATTGGCTTAACTGCGAGCTTCTGGGTCTGCTCAAAACCAAGAGAGAGCCAGAGATGGAAAAGTGGGCAAATACCCATTGGGAATGACAAGGCTGTTGCCGGGGGATGCAAAGATGCAGCTGGAATAGCAAAAGCTCAGTTCAAATTGAAACTGGCCAGAAATGTAAAAAACTCCAAGAAATGGTTCTTTAGGCACACAGACAGCAAGTGGAAACAGAAGGAAAATACTGGCCCACTGTCATATGGGAGAGGTGAATTAGTCACCAACAATGCAGAAAAGGCAGAGGTTTTTGACACTTCCTTCACCTCTGTATTTACCAACACTGTTGGGCACCAGGCCTTGGGAACAAAATTCCAGGTTGATGCAAACAGACTGACCATCACTGATGGAAGAGTTGCAAGTAAACTGTTACAGGAGCTTAACGCTACAGATCCATGGGCCCTGACATTGCCCACCCAAGGGTGTGAGGAGTGTGGGCTGATGCTGTTGCAAGGCTTCCATAATCTTTGAGAAGTTGTGGAGGTAAGGGGATACCCCAGAAAACTGGAAGAAAGATAGTGACAACCCCACCTACAAGAAGAGCTGAAAGGAAGATCTACAGGCTCATCAGCCTTATTTTAGTCCCTGAGAAAATTATGGAATGAATCCTCCTGTGGGCTATCACAAGTCAGACGAAGCACATGATTGGGAAAAGCCAGCGTAGATTCACCAAGGGCCAGCTGTGCTTGACAAACCTGCAAAAGCAAATTTGCCTTTTGTGATGAAGTAACCTGCTTGGTTGATGGGGTTGACCAGTGGATATTGTCTACCTGGATTTCTCCAAGGCTTTTGATATGGTTTCCCATAGCCTCCTCCTAGAGAAACATATGTTATGGTCTGGACAAATGGTCTGTGTAGTGGGTAGGGAACTGGCTGAGAGGCTGCACACGGTGGTAAACAGCTCCTTTTCAAACTGGCAACCTGCCACAAGTGGGGTCTCCCAGAGATCCATAGTGGGCCCAATCCTGTTTACAATCTTCATAAATGACCTGGACAATAGGACCATGTGTATCCTGATGAAGTCTGATAATGATACCAAACTGAGTGGGTAAGTGAACTCCTTGGAATGGAAAGTCACACTGCAGGAAGACCTGGATAGGCTGGGAGAGTGGGCTGACAAGAATCTTATGAAGTTTAACCAAGACAAGTGTAAGGTCTTGCACCTGGGAAAACATAACCCAGGAGCGCAGCACAGGCTGGGGCCTACCTGGCTGTGGAGCAGCTCTGTGGAAAGGGACCTGGGAATCCTGGGGCTGACAAGCTCAGTGTAAGTGAGAGGTGCTGCTGTGGCACAGAGAACCAGCGGGGAGCTGGGCTGCATCAACAAGAGCATCATCACAGAGACACAGAAGTCATTGTCCCACTCAGCCCTTGTCAGGCCACACCTGGAACACGGTGCTCAGTGTAAGTTCACACTATGAAAAAAGATGTGGATAGGCTGGAGAGCCACTGCTGACCTAATGATAAGTATTCTTATGTTTTTAATTGGTGAAGCTGAGAAATGCTGCTGTTAAGACAGGATGTGACTTCAGGCAAATATTGAAAGCTCTACAACAATTTAGGAGCAAATTTGTAGCCACTAGACTGTGTTTTGTAAAGCATCTGTACAACAGAGCTGTTGCCTCTTTGGGGCATCCACCCATCCCAGACAAATCCTGGGGTGAGCTGCTGTTCTATGGACACCGGTTCAAGCTGCAGCCCTGAGCACCAGGAGGTTTGACTGTAGGTGGTGTTTGCAAATCTTCCCTTCAGAAGCTGAGGTTGATCACAGAGGGCTTTTATGCAGTGTCTATTTCTAGCAAAGCATATTTAATGAGAAAAAGGATCTGCATATGAAAAGTCTACATCTCCAACCTTCTTTCCTCACATTTGTCATCTCCTAAATGATTTGAACGTTTGAGAACTTAGAGGTCCTCTGAGGATCCATGTAAGTGTAGGTATCAGCCAGCTTCCAGAAAGCAGTTGCAGAGGGCAGCTCCTGCCTAGAAGTTTTTTGGGTTTTTTTGTCTTTTCCTTTTCCATAATTTGTCTGTTCCCATGCTTAGCAATGCAGTTGTGCAACTCAGAGCTATGACCAACCTAGAATTTTTGGAGGAAACAGCACTGACAGTGCTCCTTCACCTTAGGACGTGTGTGTGGTAATGGCTGAACTGAATGAACTGCTGCCTGTGGGCTTTCTGACAGCCTTACCATTAACTAAATCTTCCTATGCATAAAGTGGATAGTCTGTAACAAATGCCATATGTAATCATCTCCCATAACCACTTGATAATTTCTACATACATTCCTTCAGAAGGGAAAAGGCAGTGGATGATGTCCATTGCTTCCTCCCACGACATCTAGACATTTTGCAAACACAGTGGCATGCCCTTGCTGCTCAAATACAAATCCTGTTCTATAAACTTTTTTATGGATCTTGGAGTAAGTCCTACTGTCCTCAGCAAGGATACAGGTTTGCTAAAGAAAAATCACCCTTCTCTACACTTTCATCTCTATTTAGCATTAGCTTGTTAATGGGAAAAAATACTTATAATTTGATCACCTCTTGTATATTGCAGCTCTACTACCATGTTTTTGTACAGGCTTTGGCTGGAATAGAGTTAATTTTCTTCAGAGTAGTTAGTATGAGGCTGTGTTTTGGATTTGTGCTGGAAATAGCATGGGTAATTCATGGGTGTTCTCCTTACTGCTGAGGAGTGCTCATACAGAGTCAAGGCCTTTTCTGCTTCTCACCCCATCCTACCACTGATGGGGCTGTGGATGCACAAGCTGGGAGCTAGGTGGGGACACAGCTGGGACAGATGATCCCAACTGACCCAAGGGATATCCTACAACATATGGTGTCATGCTCAGTATAGAGAGTTCGGGGAAGAAGGAGGAAGGGGGAGACATTTGGAGGGATGATGCTTGTCTTCCCAAGACACCATTACCTGAGCCCTACTCTCCTGGGCATGGCAGAACACCTGACTGCCCATTGGAAGCAGTAAATTAATTCCTTGTTTTGTGTTGCTTGTGAGTGTGGCTTTTTCTTTACCTATTAATCTCAACCCAAAAGTTTTCTCACTTTCACACTTCAGATCCTCTCCCCCATCCTGCTGGAAGTGAACAAGCAACTCAGTGGGGCAGTGGTCCTGACTGGGGTTAAACCACAACAGTTTTCCATAGTAAAAGGAATTTAAAAGCTACATTAATGTATTTGAAATAGGTGAACACTTATGTAAATAAAAGTGAGGTAAAGATAGGAGCAAGAACACTGTTTTAGATCTGAAAAGGCATTTCTGCAGGTAATTTCTACTGAGGTCAGCACAAGCACATTTCCTCTTCTGTGCAAAGGAGCAGGGTTGCTAAAACCAAGTATATTCTGAGAAAGTCCCCACTGATCACAGTACTAGAAATAGTGCCATCCATAAAAATCTTAAATCAAATATGGGGATGTAAGGGTCTGTTCAAGAACTAAACTGCAAAGCTACAGTATAATAAGGAATTCACATTTCATTATAACCTATTTAATTTATCTATCTATTGACTCCATGCTTACATGCCTTCCAATTTGTTTTCATATTGCTCATAGGTCACCTAATTTCACACTGGCCTCTTTTCCTAGCAGAGGCTCCTTTTTGAAGCATAGCACACTTAATCCTATGTTTCAAGTCCCTCCTGATAACTCTCTGTTTCCATTATTTCCTAATGCAAACTCTTTGACAAAATAAAACTATTCACAGAAATTTCTGTGAACAGGCAATGAAATGTTAAATAATATAAATAAATATATATATTTATGTTAAATAATATAAATAAATAAACCAGAAACCTTTGTTGGTACCTTTGATCATAGGGTAGGATTCAAAATTCATCGAAATTTACGACGTTTTTTATTGGCTACTAAATTCTGCTTCAGAAGTGTGAATGTAGGAATATGCATATATTTAAATCCCAGACTACATACCAGTTGGAGAGGTTTTTATTGATTTACCAGCACTTGTGGATCATCTCCAGTGTCTACTGATACCAGTGCAATGACATCATGTGTACAGTGTCAACAGCAGCTCTAAGAAATCTTTACCTCAAAAACATCATTCCTAATATCTATTTGATAAATTCAACAGTTGGCTTCATTTTCACAAGCCAGTCTGCAGTTCATTTCCAGAATATTACAGCTGTTTTAATAACAGCATATTAACAGCTATCTACAAATGGCAGAATATAAAAATCTCGGAGAAGATATAAAGGACATCTACACATGCAATTTATATATATATATATATATATATATATATATATATATATATGCTTAGAAAAGTCTGATGATAGAAAAATATTTGCACTGGGAAGGAAAAATCCCCTATTAGGAGAGCAGCAAGGTGTACTGGCAAAAATGAAGACATTAACTACTCCTTCCTGAGGAGCTTTTACTGACTCAGTTAAAGGCCACAGCCCTGCTTTCCCCTCGTGCATGCTGAACATAGCTCTACCTGCAAAAGAATGTCTGTAAATCTGGTTTTACTGTGTAACTGGCATAGCACTGCTTCTCTGGAGAAGGTGAGAATTTGAGATATACAGGCATGGCTGTATAGCAAAATGTTATTAGTGGTAGAAGATAAGACCACAGTCTGTTAGAATGGATACACTGAAAGTCAGGGAATATTTCACCTTTGCGTAAGAAAATGGATAGTCTGTAATCTAGGTGGGATTGAGCTCCAGATTATGGCACCTGGGTTTAAACATCTGCATGAGAACTATGTGTCAAAGCTGTCATGGAGCTGTGGGGCCCGTTCATTTAACAAGACCAGCACCCTTGTAGATCCCTGCCAGGCACATTCAGCTCTTAGCTGTCATAATCAAAGAATGGAGTGTCTCACAAGTCAACCCAGTGTGGCCATAATGCATACTCTAAGAACAATTCAAATGGCATAAAGTACCTATTTGTAGGCAGGGGAAACCCACTCCCTCTTGACACAGTCAGTGACACTTATGGTAGAACTGATTAAAGGCCAGTGTCTACTTCACTGAAGTGGACAACTCTCCAGGATCCATTGATCCTGGAAGTGGAGTAAATGCAGCCTACAAGCATACAAGCACATTCTTAAGGTAGGTGAAATGTTCTGAAGTTCAATCCTACACGTAGGGTTTGATTCAGTTGTGCATATAGAGGCATGAAATGCCACTGGAGAAGATATAGCAGTAAGGCTGATAAATATTACACTGGACCTACCTTTTTGAGTAGCAGCTGGAGGCCATATAAGTAACCCTAAGGCATCTAAAATGGTTCCACATGCTTTTTTTTTGTGTGAGCAAATGCACCATGAATTTTTAACAGCCTTAAGAATCCTACAAGAACTAATAATATTTTTAAAATAATATGGCTTGTTATTAATATTGCCATTGCTTATGGAAGCTTCAAGAAGTTGTTCCATTTGCTCACAATTTAGAATACTGGACCTTTGTTACACCAAGATAATTAAGTAGGATCAATTTACTCCATCCATCTTTTTAAGAAACCTTTCATCTTGTGGTACTCTCCTCTAACAATGGCCTTTTTGCCCAAAACCTGAACTTATAAGGTAAGCCATTTACATGTCTCTGTTTCTACTTAAGATAGTGGTAGTGAAAAACACACATGGTTGCTCTGCAGCTAAATTTCATATTTAGGTTACTCCATTGGGTTTTTTTTTTTCATGAAAGCACTCCTTTTAAAAAAAAAACCTCTAGCCACAATTTGACCTTTAAACTGTTAAACCGGTACATTTCTTTTAGAAGTTAGTTACTCTTGTTGCAAGAATTTTCTCCTTGAGACCGTAAGTACTATGTGAATACTCCCTGCAAGCAATCTCCCAGTAATTATATTGTACCTTTTAAGTAAAGGTAACATAAATTCAAAATTTTAATGATGGATATCTCTGAGTTAAATAAATGTTACACCATTATGAAGAAAGTTAAACTGAAATACGAACACTAATACTGATATTTTACTAAAAGTCAGAAACTTAAATCCTCATGTGGTATCTGCACAAATGGTCAGAGTTTTACACCTCCTACTTCCTGAAGCCTCTGAGAGCTGCAGGCTGTGTAATACATTTGACAACTCAGGTAACACCTCAGGTCACATACCAGAATCCCTTCACGGTAGGTACCATAAAACACTGACTAGAAAAACAACTCTGAGCCTAAACAATAAATAGGAACTATGTGCACAAAGTCTGGGAGGTTGAAGTAAGGGTAAGGCTTCTGGGTGAAGCTACAAAGGATTATCAAAGAAAGAATCAAAGGAAATAGTTACAGGCAAGAGAAGAAAGAAGTATACTTTTCACCTCTGTATCTAGAACTGACTATAAAACAAGATCAAATTGGTTTAGCTAACTAAAGGGTACAGAAGTTCAACTGAGGTCTGCCTGGAGAGGGTGACAAATTAGGGACATCAACTTGACATATTTGAAGTAACAAAGTTTTATATTAGCGATTATATAATAAGAAATTTGCTCTGACATTATACTCATTTGCAGGCCTAGATTCCCTGCCAGAGCTCCAAAAAATCCTTGTTTCTTCATCATCTAACATCTAAAATGGCAGCAAGTTTTATCCCTAAGAGATTGGCCACTTTCTCCTGCTTTTACAAGCTATGAAAAATGTTATCATCAAAGCTCTCTTATTTTTGTCAAGTTTATGAAAAAATCAAGCTTTGTATTTCTTTTGTCAAATATTTACATTTCATTAGTTTTAAATACTGTTCCATATTCTACATATATTGTTTTAAACAAGCATGTTCATTACCAAATGAATAAAAGTACTTTGGTTTTATGGAACTCTTTCCTGAAATTCTTCAGTTCTATGCTCTGATGTTTGAGAATCAAGAATGTGTTTGACATCTCTGAAAATCAGGGGGACTCAGATATGTCTTACAAAGTCTGCCCCAAGGTAATTTGTCCAGAAATATCCAATAAAGCAATAGGAAACTTACAGTTACAGTCATGCATGTTTTTTTCCCCTAATATTCTCTGTATATTATACATTCAAATGAAGGTCTGTATCTGCAAGGGCTTGCATTAAAAAAAATTGTGTGTCTGGATTTCCAGTTACCTACAAATACATGTAAGCAGATTATTTTTTGAAGTAATAAATAATGAAATTCAAAAGCAACAGAGAAATGCCATGACAAAAAGCTGTATTTTAAATCTTATTGAAATAATAAACATAAGTGAAAAACGTAAGTCACAGTTACTCACCTACGATGAGTAAGAAAACTACCACTGACATGTCCGGAGCCATCACATCCTGGTGTTGGACATGACATTCCTTCCGTCTTCACTGACTTCCAAGAGAACTGTGAGCCATTTAGGTATCCATCCTTTTGCCTTTTGGCAGCAAGAGGACACCCTGATGCACTGCGATGGGATGCGTATTTTCCAGTTATATGACCCTGACCATCACAGCCAGGAACTGGACATCTGGATAGCAGATAGAAGAGATAAACTTTATTGTTTTGACATTATACATGGTAGCCTCTAAAATAAAGTCTAAATAAACCTGACATGAAAAGGAAAGAATAATCCTACACTGTGGTGGCAAAAGTAGTCGAGATACCCTGTAGTGGGTAAAATTACAAGCAGAACTTTATAATTTGAAGAAAAGTAAGTTCTTTGATAAATTCCAAGGAGACTAACCAGTAGACTCAGTCACAGCTGTTGACATTATGCCATTGCAACAAAAGGACTGAGATCCGTATTCCAATTGCAGGTGTTTATCACAGTAAAACATCACAGTGGAATTGAAATGTTTGCTACTGAGCTCTGATCAGCAGTGAAATTGCCCATAAAACCCTACTTAGCATAGAATATTACTTAGTATAATCCTTGCTACATTTTATTTATAGGTATGGAACCCAAAGAAGACTTGTCCAAAGTCATGAAAACGTCACATATACACAGTTAATTATGACATGATCAGAGCACCTCATTAGAAATGCTCATCTCCTTTAACCACTCTTTGATTATATCAAACTATGTGCTACAGCCCAGAGACCAATGAAGGCAGTTTTGTATTCATCTGATGGTTCTCCTTAATTGGGAATCCCCCCACACAGTTTCTCTGTTAAAGCTAAAAAATTCTGCGAAAAACCAAATAACCAAGGTTAGAAGGAACAGGTTAGAATCTTCGAAGTGAAATGTTTAAAGAAAATCATGGTAAATTTTTCTTCAGTGTGTTGCTACATAACATGTCTAAACTAAAGGCCAATTACTTCACTGTTTGTGAACTAAAATATTGCTGCAACTCTCCACTGAGGATCTGGTCCTGAATAGTCTAAGCATGTTCAGTGGCCACTGATATCAGACCGCCTTCCAAGAAGAAACCAAGACCTATTGGTAGGCATTTGTTTCTGTTGCAAACCGCATGAACAATCAGATTTATTGCAGCAGTCTCATATAAACACTCAATTCCATAACAACCTTTATTTAGCATGTATGGTTTGCCTGTAGTATACAAACATCTTTAAGGGGAATTCAGGAGATAAAGATCTAAGTGATTTTTTAATATCGTGAAAATGAAGAATTTTAAACTATTTCTAAATTATATAAGATTGTATCCTTGACTATTGAGGTATTCTTTGCTGAAAAAAGCACAGATACTAGACTTGCTCATAGAAATCAGTGTGGTCATCCACTCTTGGATAACTATCACACAATAACATTTATGCCTTAAAAAAACCTGAATATACATAACACCTTATAAAACACACAAAGGCCCTTTGACAATATTTGTTCTCACCTAATTGGCTCTTGGTCTTCTTTGTCTTCCTTGCTTTGTGCTATCCTGATTCCACTTTTCTTTGCTCGTGGACAGCCTGAAAGACTGTGTGAAAGAAAACATTTTAGAATGCAATTTTTCATTCTTGGGTACACTTTACAGGAATACACTTTCTATCTGAGAAACTGGCAAAATAGGCAATCCTGACCAGTTTCCACAATCAAAGCTCAGGTGGGTTAAATTAGGAGAGCTGCAGCAGCCACCACGAGGGGGAATCCGCGCGTGTGGGTTTGTGATGCACGACAGGACTGCTGGCGCTGTGCAGACCACACGCACAGAAACTCCCCGAGGAGTCAGGGAAGACAGCTTTTAAACCCTCTGCCTAATCATTCCTTCAGCTGACCCAGCAGCAGCAATGGCGTCTTTAAAAGGAATAGAAGCCATTGTTTCAGGCTTGAGAGACATTATGTCCTCTGTGTCTGAGAGGGACGGAAGAATAGAAAAGACAGGAGTATCTCCTCGTAGGACTAAGGATTTCTCTTGGGAGCACATTAGAAACATTATCAAACCTTCTCAAACATCACATAAGAATCCTATAGAATGACTGAATAAAAACATGACAGAGCTCAGAGCTTTCAATGCCTTCCAGAGAAGGAGTTCAAGTGCTCAGAATTTACACAGACAGAAAGATTTGGTAGAGACGAAGTTATATGTTAGGCTAACCAATGTTACATTTAACTAAAGACTGAGAATGTTGTTTTCAACTACACAAGCTCATCTTTCCTTTGCATATGAAGAATTCAATATAGAAACCACTTAGTAGACTTGACAATGACCTTAACAGATTTTTAAAGATTTTTTTAGGTAGTTGGTATCTGAGGATAAAAGAATGTCTGTGGAAAAAATCATGCTTTGTCCTCTATTTAAGTGTTATTCCCATCTTAACTACCAACACTGAAAAAAGAAATCCACCCGTAGAACACCTTCAAGCGTTGACACAAGAGACAAAGAAGTGTCACCAAAGAAAAATTTCCCTAGAGAAAGAAACAAAATAGAAGATTAAATTTCTGTTTTCAGCATGACAAAAGGTACTTGAGTGTTGTGTAGTAGGTCCTGTCTTTGCGAAGAAGAGACAGAAAAAGTGGTAACAAAATTTTCAGTTATTTTGTCTTGTCAAAACCAGTGAGGACTGAGGGGATGAAGCAGAGAAAAAGGTGATGCAATCACAGGCAGAATTCTGTGTTAGAAAATGAAGAATAGACAAAACCAGAGTTTACATGTTGAAAAGTCATAAATAAGTCAATTAAAGAAAGAGAGAAATGCTGCCACAAGATTTTGGACAACGTATATTATCTAGAAACTTTTAGTGAGATGTCATGGCTACATCTACAGTGCTAAACAGAAGGAACCTAGAACTGCTGCTTTGACCCAAGACCAGAAAGTTCACATTTGTAGAGCTAAGCTCTCTGTCTCTGTAAAGCAGGACAGCTACACCTGTATTGTCTGTAAAGAATGATCTGGACCCACACTGAGTCCCAAATCATTTCTTAGAATTGCCTGGGAGACTTTTAGTAGCTTGGGGTCAGTGTCACACCAGGGATCAAGTCAGCATTACTGGAGCAGGCATCTGCACTCTGATATATGGATCTGTGCTCTCATCCCATTTCATTTTTCATTTTAAATGTAACCATTTTCCTTTTCAAAGCAAACTGCTGTTTATTCCAACTTGCACAGTGGATACCAAAGTACCATAGTTCCTTGTGTACAAACTAAATCTGAGAAAGCCTGTGCCAATTAAGGAAAATTTTCTTCAAAAATAATAATGTTGCCTGTAAGAAAGAAGTAGGAGGAAGGGAGTCTGAGGGATTCAGAATAAGAGGAAGCTGGCTCTAGGGCAAGGGAAAAGTTCAGAAACAGGCTGGTTCACTGCCTGGCATAAAACCTGGTCTGCAGAAAGTGAAGGGGAGGGGATGGGAGTTAAAGATACCCCTCCTTTATCTCTGAGACTAGTTGTACTCACTGTGCAAGAATAATCAGAATTTTCATCTGAAAAGTAAACAGTTAATAGAAATTACTCAGAAAGCAGTACTTTTTTTAGTAGGTGTACAGATGGGTATTCTTGTAGATGATGACATTTTCATAAAAAAATCTGAACAAAGAAATTCTGCCTTGACTAATGATTTAAAGCTTTCTACATATTAAATCAATTTAATTATCACCTACTTATTGGTATTTTGGTGTATCATCTCTCTGTAATAGATCTTTCTATTCCGCCACTATGATTTATTAGAAATTTTAAGACCTTTCAGGTCTTCTAAACAGACAGTTCCAACAGACAGCTTCTGAGGCTATGATTAATTCATCTTTCCTCTGACAGCAGATCCATCGAGAAAACAGATGTCAAGTATGAGCCTTTGCTTAAATTTTTTTATCCTATAATAACCAAAGCTATTACAAGGTAAGCATAGTACTTCATTTTTCTATGAGTTTAATTCCTCATATATGAAGACAAAAGACAGGGAGGGATGCTCAACAGCAGTACATGCTGCTGTAACTTCTTGCATAAATTGAAGCGGTATGTGGAACTGCAGAATTATGGCAGTGAAATCTGCCTCATGTGTGCTTGCTGTTGAGCAGCCATTTTAAAGACAGATGATACCCAGGCATCTCGGCAGCCATTTACGAGAGAAGTTTGTCATTCCCTTCCTTCTGAAACTGAGAGGGTGGTAACTGATGGTATCAAATACAAACAAAAATGCTAACTCAGATACAGACAGACCTAAATGCTAATTTGCAGTTTGGGAATTAGAAAGCCTAACTGACAACATGCTGTGGGGTCTTTCACGCTTAACAGCTCCAGATTTAGGCTACTGGTTTTCTGCCCTTTAAAAGATTTCATTTTGCCAGCCTCCCACCTCAGAAATGGCCTTGACAGATATCATGATCTGAACAGGGTAAGGCTGGCTCTGTGTAAATGTGACAGGTCTCTTGGGGACATCTGTGGATTTAAGCAAAGAAAATGTTACTTGACTGACTACGTGTCAGTGCTTCTGTGCCTGCAGGCAGCCAAAGACATGGGGTTGCCAGAGGCCTTTTTGGAAGAGAAATGAAGGAGTTATGTGGTCAATATAGACACGGTAGCATTTCAAAAGGCTGCATGTGTTAAATTCCAATGGACTAGACAAATACAGTATCTCTTTGTTTTGTAAAATTACTTTTTATATCTTTATATGTACTTAATTATGTTGCACAATCAAATGAAAACTTGGTCCAGTAGTCATCTGCAGAAATACAAGAATGTAAGAATTTACAGACAAAAGGAGGTAACACCATTCAGCTCATGGTCCAGTCCAGTTCAGTCCTATAGTGGCGAGGAGACAATGCACAGGGAAAGGGTTTAAAAAATGAGTCAACATTCAGTGATTCTCCCCTGCCAACCTCGCCAGCTTTCAGGTTTCTTGTTAGTAACACTGTTCTGCATCTTCACTCTCCTACCTGCTTCTGGTTAAATAGATGATCAAACACATAAATAGCTTCCCTGAAGTTGGGGTTGAGTTACAACAAGCATAATGTTGGTAGAGTGTTAGCTGGTAAGTTTACATATAGTAAAATGTAGCTCTAAATTTGACCTTAAATCCCTCTGAAAGTGTGATTTAATCTCCTGCATCATGTAAGTGCTTTTAAAATGCTTATCTCTTCTCCTTTATAATGTTATTTGTATTTTTGATATTTAATGCTGCATTACAGAAATCAATATTGTGATCTTTCATTTTCACAGTACACAAAATATGGTATGTTCCCAGTCTCTTATTTTGTTTATATTTTGACTTTGAACTATTTGTTTCTTTTAGTGGGAATACATTTAAACTGGGAATTTGTATATTGACTAGTTATAGCCAGCTGTAAAACTACAGGGACTCGGTGAAGAAAGTTGTCCTAGGGTGATGTTATGAAGCCACTTTATTCCTTAACCGCCCGCTCAATGCCCAAGGACGCTGTGCCTCTACGATGGACCCGGGGGCGGGGCCGGAGCCACGGACCCGAGGGGGCGGTTGAACGGCTCAGCCCAAAGGCTCAGGGGCTCCAGGGCCTGGGCAGGGGCTCGGGGAGGCTCGGGAGGGAGTGCGCCGGGAGCGCTGTGCTGTTTTTTGGGTTTCTTTTGTGTTCCAGCTAGCTGGGAAAACGTTCTGTTGGTTTTTTTCTTGTTCTTTTTTTCCCTTTCCTTCCCCTTGCCTCACTGCCTCCCTTCCCTCCTTGCCGGTCTGGGGAGCCTGCAGGGGTGGCCCCAACGGGCCTGCGGGGTGGCTCTGGCTGGTCCGAGTCCCGGTGTCTGTTCCCTCTCCGGGAATTTGTTGTATTTTGAAGGGGTTTTTTATCCTGTTCTACCCTGTTTTGTTTGTGTGTTAATAAACAGTTTGGTTTCTTCTTCCCACTTTCACTTCTTGTGACCCATTTGTCTCATTGATGGAGGAAACAGGGAGGAACACTCATTCCGGAGTGTTTCCTCCTGAAGTTTTGTCTCAAAAACCAAGACAAAAGTAAATATCCAGATTCAACAGTACTAGCCTGTGTGGGAATAAAGAGCCTTTACTAACACGAGAGAGATGGACTACACTATTATTCACTGTTATTCTTTGATTAAACAATAGATAGATATTTACAAAATATGGCACAGCTCTTCTCTACTGATTTAGTTTTCAAATAGCCACAGGGGAATTGCTAATTACAGAGCATTTATACCATTACCTCTACAGTGGTAGTTGATCACTGCAATTGATCAATATCCTAATTAGTGAATGAGAAGTGTTCTTTGGCCCTTGGTAAAGTTATAGTTTAGGCAGTTAAGGTAACAGCTTTCATCCGTAAATTTCTCTTTCCATTCTTCTGGCTTGATGTAATACAATGTGTTGCAATTTAAGGACAAGCCAAACTTTTTTTCTGAAATGTACTAACAAGACTAGTAGATATTAGATGAAAGAGGTTTAAAGCTGATTAAAGTTGGTAAGGCTTCATCTGGGAGAGGAGGTAAAGAACGGGGTCCAATTTTGCATTTCAAGGAATATGAAGTGAGACTGGAAGAGACTGCCATGAACATTCAGGAAATACAATTTGTGGGGAAAAAAATGCAGGAGTAGGATTTGAGTCCAGACTGTGAAGAGTAAAGTCGTTCAGAATGTAAAGCAACAAACATGAATGCTGAATTGCTTCCTTGGGCTACTAGAGAAGGTAGAAAAACTGAATTTATTTTGTACAAAGACCTTGCTAGATATTAGCAAAAATGTTCCCACCTATTTGGATAGTGAGTAATGCTGAAGCTGAGAAATGTTATTCATTAATGGTTAATATGAGTTAGACCAACGCATGTCTGTGCAACACTCAATCCTACTTCAGTATTCAGAGAGTGGTTAGGTCAGTTGAGGTACCTTCTAGCCCTGCAGTTATTTGTTTAAATAACAAAACCTTGTCTTTACATACCTTCGATGAGAAGCATAATTTCCAGTAATATGCCCAGAGCCATCACACCCAGGGGTGGGACACCTAGAATAACAATGGAAGAGACATTGAGCAGTTACTCACAGGAAAGACATAACTGCCCATTTAAAAATATTCATTGGCTTAGTCCTTGTTTCCTCAGGTGCCAGCCTTTGGGACCCCTAACCATTGCTAAACCTGAGCTTAATTCCACACCAGGGACAAACATAGTTTTTCATTCATAAAATGTTTTTGTTTGCTACTCCTCAGTTGCCCACTCAAATGCTTCCTGGATATCTGAAGTACAGGCAGATTACTGGAGACTTCCCAGCAATCCAGCATCCTTACACTGCCAGGAATGAGTCGGGTTGACAGCAAATGGACTATCCCCATGGTGTATGCTTAGGTAGTGGCTAACATTTCAGCAAGTAATTTTCTTTTCCACTGGAGCTATTGCTCTAATCCCCTTGCACAGTGTCATGAGGTTGCACCATGAAGAGACCCCTTCACCTCTCCATGAAGCAAAGGAAATGCCTAAGAAAAACAAAATGTGTAGACAGGGAAGTAATGCTGGCCTCTTGCAGAGAAATGGTAACCCACCCAAACACCAAGCTACAGCACCAGACAGAAATTATACATCCCTCAGTGGAATTTCTAACAGTGGAATGACATTAGAGCCATCAAAGAAAATGGTTTTTTCTACATTGCAAAGATGATTGTGATCATCACAGAAAAAGCTACATTAGAATGCTAAGAAAAATCATTAGTTGGTATTTGAACTGCTATACTAAATCACAGAAAAGACAAAGAATTAATTCATATGCATTTTACTGAACAGACAAATGCTGTTTGAATTCCAAAAAGTCACTTTTCTTGAGTCTGAGTTTTGAATTTTAGCTATGCTATTTAATGCTTCATTTGGAGAAAGCATTCAAATTCAAAAAAGCTTGCTCACAAATTCAGATGTTGCATTCTAAAACACAAGATTTCTATAACATTGAATTTTTTCACTGTTTGAATCAGGAGTTCATGCAGACTTTGGCTTTCACCCTTTAGTTACATGTCTGCTTTCCTCAAAGTTGGTCCATACTGGTAAACCTTTCTTTCACAAGGTTTCTGCAGAGACTTGAACATTTCTTAAAATCAGGAATTAAGCAACCCACAATTCAGTGCAATTGAGTTGTCGAGTTCCATTAAGCTGAATTTTAGCTGTTTTAAGCTAGTGAGCATTACCTACTTCTAAGGAGCTCTGCAGGGCCACACTTCAAACATGATTATTGATACCTTGAAAGACAAATTAAACTGGAATGCATTCAATGAAGTTCCCATATAATCTTCATCTGGACCCACTCAGTTATCCTATAGAAAACATTAAAATACGGTAGCAGTTCTCAGATGTGAGCTGGTAAAATCTGTAGGGTTCCCTACAACACTGAAGTTTCTCTTCTTCATCCCAAAGAAGCTGTGCACTTTAGACAAGAAATCTAAACAACATGCTTAGAGACAATTCTCCTCTCTTGCTTTGTCTTTGCACAGGACCAAATACATGACTGTGGTCTTGCATGGAAGGTGTCTTAACATGGCTCTTAATATCTTAAAGACCAACATAGAGGTTGACATCACACATCAATCTTTCTGCTTATAGAAATATAAAGCCTGTAATTTCTGCATAGATCCTTCTGATACCAATTATGTAAAAATATGATCCTTGATAAAGGAGTCATAACTCAGTCCATATGGCTCCTACCCTTCATTCTTTGTTGTGGTTGCACATGGCTAGCATTAACTTTGGTTATTTCTTTAAAAAAATAAGAGGTCAGGGTATCTTATGTGATATCTTATAATTTAAATACTCTATATCTATATATATATATATGTTCTCTATATTTATTTTTAGGCAAATGTTTTGAGATCTACAGAGAGACAATCTCTTGCTTCATGTGATTTGTTTTTTTTTTTTCCATGCTAGGTAGCTTCAGTGGTCTGTAATGTCTATCTTGTATTTCTATCAAGACTAGCTGCATCACTGAAGCCTCTTAAGATGCTGAATCAAAAGATATGGGGGTAAGAATTAATTAAAGAAATTGACTAAATTTTGGCTCTAATTGTCCATGGCATTTACATGATTAAAGGAGAACCCAGAGCCATGGGACTATTCCTCTGCAGACTGTCTGAGGTAACGACAATGATTTCTTCTTTATGAACCCATGATTTGAAGCCATCAATTTCCTCTCCAGACTTTCTATCCTTTCAAGGATAAGCTATTAGCAAAACTGAGCAATGTTTTTCTCATCTTTTCCAAGACTTTTCGTTACAGGCAGCATGATTAATAGTGTCTTAACAAACAGGATTTTTAAGATGCACCAGTATATCCCATCAATCAGTCTCAAAATAAGACCATTGCACCTCAACCATTTGGACAGTCTTACACAATTTAAAAGCTAGCTTATTTCTGTGTTGTTTAAAAAAAAAAAAATTAAGCAACTGAAGCTAAAGAAGAAATCACCCTGCTGTAAATTTAATTTAATATCTTCAGAAACGGCTTTGCACAGTTCATATCAGTTTAAAATCCTATTTTTGATTAAACCAGATGAGATCTTTATGTTGGCAAGGATTTCAGAAAGACCTTTAAAATTTTGATTTTGGCACTATAATATTTGTTTTCAAATCTCATAAGCTTATATGTACCTTCATATAACAGATGAAATAGGAGTTTAGTGCACTTGGTAAGAACATTTTAAAACTCTGAAACACTTATATTTCTTGATGTTTCCATTCTATGGGAAGTGCTTCTAAGAATGTGACACATAGGATGCAGATATGCAGCAGTCTGTTACAACTATGAAGCTATTACAATATTTACTTGCTATCCTAAACAGATTAGATAAGGAGACAACCCTAAGTTCTTGTTCTATTGGAATTGGCAGTCTGTATTTTCCAAATATCTGAGCATATGTAAGACTTGCACATACCTTACGACTTTGCTATCATTTACTACCTATACATATTTGACTTAATCAATCATATATACATACAACAGTGCCAGAAAAACGTATGCACAGGTGCTTGTAAGAGGCAGGTTATGTGAAACTTTGAAAATGACTATCAGAGTATGTGGAAAAAGAGAGCTGCAGTTTTCCTTGCTTACTTAAAGTAAATCTAATTTGGCAGGATCAGAAACTCATTTGTAGAATCTACATAATAGCTTATTGCAGCACAGGAAATATTTTAGTACTGTAATGAGGGAGGTGACAAAAGGAACTGACTCTCTGAAGAGTGACGTTCAGAACCTAGAATACTAGCACTTGACTACAAATTCAGGGCATCCAGTAAAAGAAAGGGCTTGTCAGGGAAGCGGAATGCAGTTAGCAGTGCCTTGATGTCCCATTCATTTCACAGACCATCCAAGAGAAGCATTTTTGGGAAAATAAGCAGAAGCAGAAAGTAGGGCAGGCAGCAGAACAACAACAGCTGTGGCAGCTGGATTCAGTATTGGGCTTAGATTCAATAGCAGGAAGAAAAAAGGTGAGAGTTAAATTGAGAAAAATACACTTAAGCTCTGCTACTGATTCTTCACTGTGGAAAGATTGAAGGTGTGCAGCAATTAAAATTTTGGCAGCCTGAGGAACTCAGGGAGGTTCCTGGGACTGGGGAGGAAATGGATGCAATGCCCAAATGAGCTCTGGCAGGGTTGGTCCAAATGCCAATGGTTAAAAGTCTTGTTGAAACCTGAGCTCACAAGACCCCCCAGCTCTCACCAGCATAGGGCACTACAAATAAGACCCATATTTAAACCTGTATTCCTAGGCTTTTATCTAGGTCCACAGGAGCAAGATAAGCTTACATGTAGTGTACGTACTTAGTTTGACAGCTTTACTAGCATGAGAGCAAATAGGATTTTACACAAAGTGCAAAGACAGAACTGCAATAGTTTTGTCCTCATTATTGTGTATGACTTTGGTTGACTTACTTTTTCAAATTATTTTAAAACATAATAGATCCAAAACATACTGATAAAGACATAAAAAGTACTTCAACATTTTACTTTTGTGCTGAGGATATCAGCTCCCATGGAAAAGAATTAAACCATCAATCTCTCTCACACTGGCCAATTGCAATGACTTCCTACAAAATACCTTTCATGACCCATCATCAGTAAGCTGATGTATCAGCACTAAAGACTGATGTTACCTTTACTGTGTAGTTTACAGCACTTAGTACCTACCACATTGTGCATCCAATCTTCCCTTGTGAAGAAAGTGAACACAAGTATAAGTCTATCAGAGAGAATATCCTATAAATTACTAATTAACTATTTAAAGCTGTAACTATTTAAGGATGTAGCTAGTGAAAGAAAAATCAAATTGAATAAGGGAATAAATCAGGAAACTGTGCAAAAATTCAGAATGGTTCTTCAGAATGTTCCACACTGCAAAAGAACTGGGATTAGTAGAAAATTATATCTTTCCCATAGTTTTATTTTGACCATGCTGTCAATCTACACAGTAGAGGTGTGATTTTTCTACTGAAGATTCAGAAAGGCTAGAGAAATATAATTGTTTCCTGTGGGATTTTTTCATAGCAGAATGTAGAATTTTTTTATTGTGTGGTGGTTTCCATCTATTTGAGATTCTGTTTTATTTGACTGAATCACCAGGAATGGAATTCATAGGTTGGGAGGCTGGAAGACAGACACAATAATACTTGCATTTCTATTTTTTTGTCTGAAGATCTGAGTATTTTAAAAACATTACTGGATAAAATCTCACAATACTGCTTTGGAAAAGGGAAGGATTTGTCAGAGGAAAATTGGAGAATAAAGAGTCTAAATTACTTTACACAGAAGAGGAAAATATGCTAGAAGTATAGATTCTTATTCACTGCTCTGTTTGCAGCTAAGAAGCTGTATGTCTTCTGAAACTGCATGTGGATTCATAAATTATGGTGGTTTGTTTTGGTTTTTTTTCTAGTGAGGTAGTCCCAGAACAAAAGGTTACGGAAGTAAAATTGTAAAGAAATTGCGTTTGCAGTTCCCTGAATTGAATATGTGAGAGAGGAGAAAAAAAGGAGAGGGCAAGAAAGGGAAGGAATGAGAAGAAGCTCTGTCAAATTAAAAACTGCTTTTTCTGTGGGGTATAGTAAGTTTATTGTGTGTCTATCCCTTTATGAATTTGAGGGCTTGTCAAAAATGGCAGGTTTGCTGCTTTTGACATAAAAGTCCTCTTTTTAACTAGTTAAGAGGCCAAAAGAGAGAACAAGTTTTCCTCCAGTTCCGTCCTCTGCCACTCACCACTAACCTGTAGGGAGCATTCCAGGGTGAGAAACAAGATCATGAACAGAGCTGAGTGGTCCTCAGCACAGATTTTCGGCCACAGGTGTGTCAGTAAGTCAGTGTTGTGGCTGTTGTTATGAGAACACCGCCTTAGCAGGAGATGGACAGATAGCAGCAACTCATTTTGTCTTTATGCTTCTTAGTAGTCACAGCAATGCCTCCCAGCCATTACTGTTCTAGCCAGCTCTGTGAAAGCAATCTGGATGTATAAATATCTAAAAATCTTACTTTCAGGCCCAGGTATTCTGGTAGATTTTCAAGCTCTAATTAAGTATGTGAAGTGGGAATGCTGCTGATTCTTTTCCTCATGATGGCACAGAAAAGCCGTTGTCTGATCTAATTCCAGTATGAATACAGATATTTTCCACTTTAATCCTGTTGTCTTTTATTGTCTATTTTTACCATACCATTTGATTTCGGAATTCCAGTGATGATACTTTCTTTAGATACCTAGACAAAAACCTTCTACCTACACAACCTATCTATGAACTTGCAATGAAAAACAGTTTTGTTAGGATGGATTTCTTTTCCCTTAATTTTCCTCAGTGAGGTGCCATATCTACATACTTCTTCACTCTATTTTACTCCTTACATTTTCTTTCCTGGTGCCTCTTTCACCCTATTTTCAATCTGCTGTCCTTTTCCTGCAGTGCTCCATAGTTTGCTTTCCATCCATATTCCTCTCCAGCACTTCTCTTCTGCATTCTACTCCCTCATTTCCCAAAACCTTTTCTTCTTCATTGTCTCTTTTGACTCTTTAAAATTTTCTCTGTTTTGCTTCTTTTATTTTCTCTGTCCCCTTTGGCTGATGTCTTCAATCTCTGATCCTCCCTCATCCTTCCTCCTTTCATGATCTCTAATAACCTTGAAGTTGATGTTTCTTTCTTCTTTCCTCCTTCATCTTTGTTGGTTTTTTTCCCATTATCTCTTCTTTCATCACCTTTGTTGTCCTCCTGCTCTTTTCTCCCAGCTGATTTTATAATTCCTGCTGTCTGCATTGCTTGTGGTCCTCTCACATTGCTGAAATGACTGGGTACACATTGTGCCCTTGTGTCAGAGGAGAAAGTGCTGTGTGTGAAACCTTAATACAGAATTTATCGGCTGTCAAGACTCAATGAGTCATTTTAAGTATCTTGCCCTCTCTTATTTTTATTAAAGTCCTTGTGAGCTTTATCACTGGCTTCAAAAGGAGCAGAAACAGGCTAACACCAGGCACTTCTGGAAATTGCATGCAGAGCTCATTTGAGGTAATTTGAATTGGTTCAAGAGGCAGCATAAACTCTGAGACAGTCATGCAGATAATGAATATTTCAAGGAGATCTTACATCTATGGTTTCATGTTCAAGGCTAAATTTATGTTCCAATCCTCACAAATGTACCTATAATGACCATGCAAAGTCAGACCCTTATAAATATCAAAGTTTCATAAAGATGCATTGTAAGCCAAAAAAAAAAAAAGTTAAATTTAGATAATTTAGATTCATATGTTAATTATGTCTCTCTATTTGTTCTACCTAGAAGGAGTACTCAATCACTGAAATTTAGTTTTAGCAAAAGTGCTAAATATTACTTCTCCACATGTCTCACTGGAGGTAATAGGGAAATTTAAATGCCAAACCCAAAGCACATATAAAGGAAGAGGATTTCAGGAAATTACAAGAGTCAGCAAAAAATTGTGGTGGAAGGGCAAATGGGTGAATTTAGAAAAATCTTTTTCCATCTTGTCAGGGGTTTTTTTGGCATTGGATCCAACGCAGTTCCAGTTAAGAGTGGACAGGAGATCAAGGGGATTCAAACAAGGATACCTCCTGGTGGGGCATTACTAAGTCCTCTCAGAAGACACTGGGAGAAGTACAGATTGGAGAGCAGAAAGAAGCATAGAATGGAAAGATTTGTTATTGCCACCTTCATCATACAGTCTTTCTATCCATGAAGGAACAAAGCCAGGCCTGTGGAGCTAGTCCAGGCATGAGACTAAAATAATTTTGGCTCAGAGGCTTCATGGAGTAACTTCAGTCTCTTGTATCTCTGCAGAGAGATTGCTCTGTCTCTTTCTCTTTGCCTCTAGAAATCCCCAGCAACTGAATGGTTCTGAACTAGCGCTGGCTGACTGCATATTCCTCTCCTCGGATAAAATTTAATTAATTCCCTGATTTTCTGCATGTACTGTTTTTTCTGTCCTTAGCTGCTGCTATTATCTATATTGCACTCCTGCATTTTTTTAACTGTGTGGGGGTGAGAAATAACATGATATGTTTTTTAATTACACTGAAATCCATTTTCCTATAAACAGTCTAAAATGCATCATGCTGGCACATAAAATATTGCCTTGCACTTGAATGCACAGATACACACAATGAGTTTAAATTAATTATATTGCTTTAGAAAAAATATTCCTGTGCCTTCCATTACCACCTCTGCATGCTGCCTGTTTTGCTACCAGTCAGGGCTTCCCAGCTTCCCAGCAGCAAGTGCCATGACGTGCTGCCCGCTGTTCTCATATCTAGCATCAGCACATACCCCCTTAACATGCCAGTTGCCAAAGGCAGGGTATGTGCCTAATGTGAAATAGCTTCTGTGCACCACCCAGGGGGTGCTCTGTGCTCAGAAGCTGCCAGGGGGAAGCTGTGAATCAGTTCTCCCCCTGGGCACCTTGCCCACGCTTTCTCTCCTGCCAGCATCGCCTGCCTTGGAGGCAGCACCGGGCAGCTGCAGATCCCCTCCCTGCAGCAGAGAGCACTTCCTGGCACCACTGATGAATCAGTTCCAACATATGCAAATTCAAATGTTCATTTCCAAACAGCTCAGCCTTTGGAAAAAAAGCTTCATTAGTATATGAAGGAATAACATAAAATGATGGAGGCACAGAGAAAAATGCAGGAGAAGATAGCTGTAACATGCCCTACAACTAGGAACAAAGCCATGAAGATTCTCTTGTCTCCTAATAGCATTGCTGTAAGCCTGTGCTCAAAAAAAAAAAAAGAATCAAAAACCCACATCGGCTTTTTTCAGTAAATTTATGTGGACACATTTGTCTCTGAAGAAAAATGTCCTATTCCTGGTTGGTCTATTAATATGGGAACCACTAAGCCTCTCAAGAGTATCTGCCACTCAGTCACCACACAGCAAGATTGGTCCAGGTTTGCCATACAGCCAGTGACAGGATTCCTATAGCTCCCTGCATGTGACAATGGGTCCAAGTGAAGCACTTGAAGACAGTAACACAGGTATAACATTTTGGTATTCTTCACCTTGAAAGGTGTCTTCAAAAGCTCGTATAACCAGTCTAACTTTTCTGTTTATGATGTAAATGGGAGTTTTAGCTCAAAATTAAATTAAAATTAGGCTGAATGTTGAGTACTTTGAAAATTCACTCTTTAAACTAAGTAGTTTTTCCCCTGATAAGGAATGTCAACTATAGTCAGTAACCTGATGGTTACCTTGAACACCTTAAAATTATCAATAGAGTAATTCTTGAATTTTCATCTCTATGCTGCTGCCTCTCCCATGCTCTGCTCTTTTGTGCTTTGTGTATCTTGTCTTAGGTGAAGCAATTACCAAAGGGCCTGATGGGCCCAGCAGTATGACCTTGAAGCTGTCACTTCCTGTGAGTTTCCTGGAGGTTTGGAATGACTGCAAAACCGATGAATCTGGAATACTCAAAAGGTCAGCATCACAGCAAGGAATGCTGAAAAAAGCTATCAGATTAGGATTGCCAAAAGCAGAGGAAAAAAAGATTACCAGCTTTCATGTAGTCTGTGGCCTTAACAATCCACTGAAGCTGTTGGTAGGAGATTGGGCACAAGACAACATTAGCCATTCCTTAGCTATTCTATTTATCTGTTTCTTGTTCAACTTGTGCATGCACAAACAACAAAGAGAAGGATTCTACAAGATCACGGGAAAGGAAACAGTTGGATCAAATGGATGGGGGGAAAAAAAGGCTGAGTGGGAAGGATGGAAAGAATAAGAGCATGAAGAAAGTCCAATTTATATGTTCTTCTTCAAAATGGTATATCTAGAATTAGTGTGTAAGACCAAGCTTAAGAAATATTTCTAGACCTATATAATTAAGAAAGAAGCAAGAGTCCTGCCTCTAATGCGAGTTCTCTCAGGCTAGCATTATGGCAAAGCCATAAATCAGTAGGATTGTAAACATCTCTGAGTTATCTGGGAAATATACCCAGGGCAGCATGAAGGCTAAGAAGTCTGCAAAAAACCCCCAAGCCCATTAAAATAATCCAACTGACAAAAAATGTAATGGGCTGGGATTTTCTTCACTATTAACAACTTTTTTCTTCCACTCCAGTTTCAAAAGAGCAATTAAAAACACGATTTTCAGTGCACATTCAGAAACGTTAGGTAAAAAGAGTAGTTTGGTGTAAAATGCGTTTAGGTGACTAATTCCATCTTAAGGCTGAGAGTTATGTTTTGCTCCAGATGCAGTCACTGTGTTGTGCTCATTAGTAACCTTGAGAAGTGCTAATGTAGCATGAAGTTCCTTACGCTGGATGGACATTTACATGTCTTCTGCATGTTTGTGTTTCTCTCTGGAAACATATACTATCCAGTAACAGGGACAGGCTAACATTTGGATAAAGGGAGCAAACTCAAAGAGTTTTGCTTTCCCAGACAGATAAAGCAGAGATACTACTTTCTGTTTTGGGGTGAAGCATCTACAGCAAATGAGCACGATACTCCAGTTTTCATTTCATGAAAACAAGCAGCTTTTTCCCTCTAGGCCTAAAAACATTTGTCAGAAGCCTAAGTGAAGAAATATGAAAATACTGAGTGTGAATTATATCAGACTGTGAGAGGCAGTCTGGTCTAGTAAGAAGGCTAATGAACAGTGCAGCTAAGGGAAATCCAGTTTTGTTACTGATTTTCTGTGTGACTTTATACTAATTCTTGAAAACTTCTCAAAATTGCTCTAATTTTTCATCAGGCTGACTTAAGAGTCAGTGTGGAGCATGAATCTTATGTATAACCTCACTATTGAGCACTAAGTTACCTCAGACATGCAGTAAGCATATTTAATTCATACTGAAGGGAAAATTCCCTAGTGAGAGTTTAGTTATGAACCTGTCTGCAAGGAGGACAGTTGGGCAATACCACAGTTATGCCCATCCCAACAAGTATTCCATCCTACTGCCTGGAGGCAGACTCCACTGGTAGACACTGGGCAGGCAAACCAGACGTAATGAAGTAACACTTAGGAGGATACAACGTTTTTGTTTTCTTCCCAGCACTCTGAGAATCACAAATACTACGGTGAAGGTTCGCACTGCTACAAGGCATTGCCAGACGGTTTTGGGCCTGAAGGACTTGATATCCAAGACTGAGGAAGTTAGCTTGCTCATTCTTATGGACAAAAGTGTAAGGGAATCTTACTGCTGTCTTGGAATACCAAACAGGATGGAGCAGTGAAGGCATAACGAAAGTTTTCTCAGAGCTGCATGGCTGAAGGACAGCCTATAAAGGGATAACGTTCAGCATGGGAAAGCCAATTTATTATAAATGAAAAAAAACCCAACAAAAAAAAATCACTCTGGTCAAACACTGGAATAGTTGTGGGAACTCTACCCTTGGCAATACTCACAACTTGACTGGATATGGTCCTGAGCAACCTGTTCCAACTGGACTTGGTATGAGCAGGAGCTTGGACTAGCTAACATTTGGATATCCCTGTCTACATGATTTTGTAATTCTGTAATGCATCTTAAAAACTGTATCAGAGAGAATACTGTTTGGCCTCCTATTGGCAGTACAGATGCAGCCTTTAGTTAGAGACTATTTCAGAAAGATCATGTATTATTATTCTACTTGATTCCAGTCACTTCTGGATAGCTCAAGTTCAACCATCGGCAAATCTATCTGTATAGTTTTATAAATTCAAAATATTTGTGTATTTCCTTGTATTCATACATGTTCTTCTCAACAACTGAAAGTGATGATTTTGAAGTCCAGCTTGCAGAGTTAATGAATGTTCAGAAATTCTTAGTGTGGTAGATGAAGTGGATCACAACTAATATCCTGATCAGTGAGAGGAACTGCGTATCCAAGATAATACTCCCAGCTTGTACTCTGAGCATCTGTCTGCCTCTGCTTTGGAATTTCCTGCTCCCCCTGAAAGGATGCTGCAGCTCTCTGGGTAGCAGTAAAAGAAACAACGGAGCTGTAAACACAGTATTCAATAACCTGAAATTGGTGTCATTTCACCCTAACCTGTCAGACTGGATGAGGCAGTTTGCACATTACGAGAACAAAGGAGACATCCCTTCAGTGAGGGCAGGAAACTCTGATAAGACCATTAGAACTGTTTCAAGCTAAACTCTTCATTTTTCTGTTGGAATCTGAGACTGTATTGATTAGCACTTAAGTAATAATTCCAGTTCCATGCAAGTGTTCCCAGGCATCATTAAGTAGAGCACTTGAAAATGAATTGTGCTTTTCATTGTCATGGGATATGCCCTCATGTCTTTTCTTACTTTGGCCCTCCTTTCTTTCTTCTCAGTTGAAAAAGGCAGAAAGTCCATGCTTTTGTACAATTTCCCCTTCTGCAACTTCCACAGGACAAGGCAGTGCAAGCTTGGTTTATATTGTAAACATCTCATGAAGGAGCTACATCAGGTTTGCAGTCTGAGAGCTGCAGAAATAGTTTCCCAAGCAGCTGCACAGTGCAAGGAGGTTGGAGGTTACAGCCAGGGATAAAGGCCCGTGCAGGACAATGGCCCTGTGTGGCTGCATGCAGTTCTTGGGCTCTGTTGTATCTCAGGGCTCAGAGCTCCCATGCACCACAGAGTTAGAAAAGCGAGAGGCTAACTTTGCCTTACATTACTTTTACAAGAAGGTTTCCCTCTGATTTTTTTAAACCAATAAACTTCCAAAACCACTTCCTGTTTTAGTGTTCTTATGGTCAAATAACCCTGAGCATCTATTTACTGCTCCTTAGTCTGATTTCTAATCGACTTGGTTAGTGTTGATACAAACCTTGTCTAAACTTTGATTAACACTTTTCTTTTTCCAGGCTGGTGAAGAAGAATCATAACTTTCTATTACCAGAGTGAATGTTTACATCTTCTAGTCAAACTCTGCCAAAATATTTTTTTAAAAAAACACGATCCTTGCAACCATTCCTGCTAATTAAAAGCCCCTTGACAAGGATTAGGAAGACTATTACGTGGGGCAGGAACCTAGCTGCAGTAAAAATTCTCTGTTTTGATTAGCTCAGAGAGTGGGATCCTCAACTATACATGAAATGGAAGAAGAACATCTTACTAACCTTCTTGCATGAAGTAGAGATAGGCATAATACCCCCCCCCCCTTAGCACCCATCCAGATGTAGGAAAACCACTAATTTCACTATTAATATAGGCTCAGAGGAAGGTCAACTGTGGAATAAGTTATCCAGCAAACTACATCTTACAGAAATGTGTCCCATGGATTGCCACTTCCCAGTACTTATTGTTGTTAACTGTATCTCTTGCAGAGAATGTAATCCATTGGCATTATCTTTAAAAAAAGCCAATTTCCCCTTTTTATGGTGAGGGAAGTTTGTAAGAAAAAACACCCCTTGGATAAATATCTTATTCATTACATTTACTTTACCTTTGAATGGAAGTATCTTCATTGACATGAACAGACAAAAAGAAGTTTTTCTTAGCCTTAAAGACAATCCCACTACCTTCTGAATTTTAAGATGGAATAAAAATATTTTTGAGATTGTTTTTGATTATGTAAGACCTTATATGAAGATATAAACACATCTGGTCTGTGGTACATTAACATGCACAAGAATTTTGCAAAAATTGGAGATATGTGGTCCTGATGTGTTTACTTATTATGATTTGTGAATCAGCAGCACTTACTCTGGTTTCAGTAGAGTTAACACAAAAAAAATGGTATTAAAATCAGGTAAATTATTATTAAACATAGTATTCTGGATAATAGTTTTGCATACAAAATTTTCAGAAAATTACTTCTCATTTGCATTAAATATCAGTAATTTTTAATTTACAGAGGTTTATTTTATTGAATAGAATTCCAACAAAAGTTAAGAACTTCCTTACCAATACTTAATTAAACTTTAAAAATACTCTTTTCTTTAAAAACAAATAATGATAGGGCTCTGTCTATGCCAGTATCAACCTGAAACTGGTTTTGTCAAGTGGAAGAAGTGCAAACTCTACATGGAATTTGGCCTTATAATATTGTTCTCACTCCAGTAAAAACATGCTGCTCAGGGAAAGCTTTTCAAAGTTGCAGAACATAATCTTCGATCCAAAGCCAGCTAAAGACAGTGGGAGGTGTTCTACTGACACAGTTGCCCAGGGACACTGTGGATACCCCAACCCTGGAGGTACTTAAGGCCAGGTTGGATGGGGCTTTTGAGTAACCCAGTCTAGTGGAAAGTGTCCCTGCCCATGGCAGAGGGGTTGGAACTAGATGATCTTTAAGGTCCCTTCCAACCCAAACTTTTCTATGATTCTATTACTTAAAAGGATTTTGGATTAGGTCTCAGTAAAGAATTAGAACCATTGAAGGACTTTTCCTGTGAATGGGAATGTTGAGGATTAAACCTTACTTGGTTTAAAAAAGTAAAGAAAAAAAATTCTGAATAATTTCATTCTTTCAGATTCTTCACACTCAAGTAACAAAAGTTGTATTCGGTGTTATTCAAAAGCAAGGCCCTTGGCCCTCCTTCATTAAACCTATACTTCTAGAAAATACTTACGCTTTCCTGACAGATGTTTCTTGATTAGTGCATCAGAAGAAAACAAACCACCACCTACAATGGTTCCTGGAGAAGTCTTGAGGAGAAACCCATAATCTATCATTTTAAAAAATTATTCAGTTATTTTCATATAAATTTTTATGATTTCCCTGGGGTTTTTTTTCTGTAATTTTTTTTCAACTCTTCTTCACAGCGAACAAACCCAGCAATTTTTCTCTGCAGTGTCCAGCATAACCAACATTCACAGCTTTTAAATTAAATCTTATTTGTGAAATGCCCAGCAGTTACTGAATTCAGTCCCCATTAAAGAATAACTCTGGGATTTAGAAGAAAAAAAATACAAATATTTGTAAGAAATAATGAATATTTTAAAAATTTTTTTACCTATTGTCTGACATCATGCCTGATTCATTACTGAAATAGGGATTCTGATCATGGTGTCAAAAACAATTGGTTTTTTACTTATTAAACTCTGAATTCAGCATTCAGTAGATTGCATTTAATGCAGGATCATTTTATTTCTTTTAGCTATCATCAGTTTATACAAGAAAATAAAAAACCCTAAGCTCATAGTTTTACCAGTAAAAGGAGTAAGTTGGAATTTTGTAATTCTTTAGAATACTTTTTGTGTGCACAATGTATTCAAGAAAAGTGCCAGACTAACCTAGAAAAAATAGTTCTCTACCTGTAAAAAAGAAAAGAAAGTCTATGACTTGGTTTTCTTATAAACTGCATTTGTATGTTTTGATTCTTTTCCTGTTTAATATAGAAGAAAAATACTTGGGTATCTAATCTATTTTGAATAAATTATAGCTCTTTTAACTGATCATATGCTTTCATAATGATGTCCCTATTAATTTGCAGTCTGCAAACTTGGAAACTAGGTTCTGTTCATCTCAGTGTACTGTTAACTGAAGCCTGAAGAAGGCGTTTTCAATATCACTCTGACTGACTACTTTACAGCTCATTATTTGAATGAAACTGTCAATACTATAACTATGGAAACTACATCTTAAATATAATTTATTTAGATACATTTTTGGAAGGGTCTGTCTTTTTTCCTTTTCCACAGTCCAAAAAATAATACCTAATAATAGTAATGTGCTTATACCTCAGTCCTCCTCTGCCTCCTTATTACAGCAAATATATACTGCTGAAGCTGAGTACAGTGGAAACACAGTCAAGCGTACAAAAATAATTAATGATGGCCAGTGTTAAAGTACTCCTCAAAATTTAAGGTTGTTTCATACAACTGAGGCCATGCTGAAAGAGCACAGTGCTGTTATCTGTGGAAGGAGAGAAATCAACAGACTTTGAAGCAGTGGAAATTTTGTGTGTGTTAGGGTAGAAGAGCAGTTTTTACATGCAGATGAGCAAATGTAAATTCCACTTACTGGGAATACAAAAATATTGTAAAAGAAGATTATGATGAGGTGTTTATGAGGGATATGGGATATTTTAGAGATATAAAACATTGATATAGATACTACAGTGCTGCAAAAAATGTGTGCCACATAAAGTCCCAATAGCACTGAGATAAAAGTAAAGAGATGAACTTAACTGCATGGCAAAATCAGATGTTACTGTGCAGATACAGACACCACATAATCGAGTTAGCAACTGGCCATTTTAAGAAACCAAATAATGCAAGGAATTTTATAACTTCAAAAAATTTAAATAAGGCAATCAAACATGAATGCTAACCCAAGAGAGTAGCTGAGGGCATCTGCCCAGATCATCACTGTTGTATCTTGGCGTAACTCCACCAAAGGCAGCAGAGCTATGCTAATTTACACCAACTGAGGATCCGGACAATCATGTTTAGGACTTCAAGTGACAAAATTGCTTTTATTTTTGGGGTATATATTAAAGGGTTTTGGCAAGTCTGACCAAACACAGAAAGTGCAAAACACTGCATTTTTAATTCCCCTTTTAGCGACTGTACAGTTTATGCAACTTCCCATGGGGATCGCCTCAGCACTTGGGATATACCACAGCATCATGTTGCAGATCTTTGCAGATCTGGATGGAATGAGCAATTGGTTATGATCTGTTGATTTGAAGCAAAAATGATCAACATCACAATGGGAGTTTGCACAATTACCAAACTGTGCCAAAGAAAAGACCCTTGAATTGATTACAAGCAAATGCCAGGCTGAATGAGATTAATTATGTAAGACAAGTTAAATGACAAAGAAGTATGACCAAACCCAAGGAAGACAGAGGCAACTGTACAAATGGAAAAACTCCAAGACAAGAAGGCCTTAGAGAGATTCATTGGGCATATTAACATAGCTAAACAAATTCATTTATCATTAATCACAATTAAGTGCTCCTCTCAGAATAGTTGCTTAGAAACTGCACAGAATGGCACTAGAATGACTGACAAGAGAAAAGTTTCAAAAATTAAAATAAACCATCAAACATTCACACTGAAATATTTGGTGATTAGTGAAGAGCTAGGAACTAAGGAGTGTATCATCAAAACTGCCTAAGTTGTTATTGCAGACACTGAATTTCACTTTCGAAGTTAGGCATATAGAAGTTGCAGGGATGTGGATGCCCAGCACTTACATTCCTTCAAAAGCAAAGTTTAGACTCTTTAGGCCATACAGGTTGCTTCAAAAAAATTCTCTAATTCAGTGAATGTTCATCTGAATTGAGGCTATTTTGGTAATAACTGAGTGGCAAATGGTTTTAAATACTGATTCAAATCCAAACAGTAAAAAAATACAAGCTACTATTATCTTTTGTTTTGGATAATTAAGTACATAAAGAAACAGGCCATGAACTGTTGGCTGTTGTAGACACCACTATGCAAAGGAAGCCTCTAATTTCAGAGCATTTCATAGTATTGACAACTTACTAAGGTCCTGATTCTGCAAGGTGCTTCATGCAAACAATTTCGTGCCTGCATGGAACGTTTCACAGCATCAGAGATACTGATATGCAGATGGCTTTTAAGGAGCTTTTTAGAGAGTACATGCTTTTAAGACTACCTCGGAGTAATGAAAACAATGATGAAGGGTCTTATGTAAACAAAACTCAAGTGTTTTCCATTTCAGAGACAAAAGTTGACAAACTTAAGTGAGAAAAATGGAATGACTCAACCTTATCAGAGTCTGAATGAGTTATTCTAACAGAGAAAAAGCCCAGCCACTTCCATATGTAAAACTTATTGCGACTACAGAGATGAGGTTGCTGCAGATGATGGGTTTCTATACAAAGGACATTATCATAACACCACACAACATGAGGTTGGAAATGCTAGGTATAACCTACAGTGCCCATTTGAGTATTGAGAAGTGCAGGAACAGAGCCCAAGGTGTTCTGTTCTGGCCAGGCATGCATGCTGCCATCAAAGATAAGGTATCCAAGTGGAAATCTGCAATAAATACAGGAAACAAAAATGCAAAAAAAACCCACTGAAACCACATAAGATTCCTAATTTCACTTGGCCCAAGGATTGTTGAGCAAAATGGGAAAGATTATTCCTTATAGGTGAACTAATAATTGGGGATTTATGTTCCTTGGTTTTGTTTTTAATAATTTAAATTAGACTTGCACACTAACTTGCAATTAAAGAACACATTAAAAACTACAGTTTGTTCAGTTTGTTTTACCACAACATTGCAGATAAGTTAATAAAACACTATCATTTACAAATGGCTCACTTTAGCAATTTTTAGCATTTCTCCAAATACATCACATCTAGTCCTTGCAATCACATTTCCTATACAAAAGTTAGATAAAGCATCAAGGAACTTCAAAAAGTGTCTGCAGATTCAAAGGATACATACTTAGCATCAAAGGAGTATTTCAGTTTAACACAAGATTACTTACTAGGCTCAACAACCTCAGTATTCAAGAAAAACTGTAATGAACTTCTATTAAGTTCCCATTTAAAAAAAAAAAGACATAAACAACAAGAGTAAAAAAGTGATAATAAGAATGGAAATGGTTACTTCTCTTGCAACAAAGAGTAATTTTCTAAGATAAAAGTGATTGAAAACTATATAATGAGTCTCAGTCTTGCTACATTCTTATAGGAGGACAGATGTAATCTCAACAGGAAAAGGGAAGAGGAAGGTGGGAAAGGGAAGGCAAGTCAAGGGATAATACTTCTTTGCAGATGAAACAATAAATGTACACCCGGGAATTGAACATCAGAAACACCCCAAGTGGAAAACACTGGATGTAGGTGGAGAAGTCACTCCAGCAGGTAAACAGAATTCTGCAGAAATAACTGGATTGAATACATAAAGTTACTGTATACTGGGAGAGCTATCAAGGTTTAAAATAGTATAAGCACTGGTCAATGTCCAAGAATAATGTGGTTACCTATCTAAAGAGGGAAATGTTTCTGTGGTGATTTACTAATATATCCTATTAATTTTTGTCTCTGCATTTTAAATTTATATTTGGGGAAGGCCTATATTTTGCCAGATTACTAAATCAAGGAGGAAAATACTACTCTTTTCCAGTAATATTTTATTTTGTATATTCATCAGAATAAAAACAATGGAAACTGCTGCATTTCTGGGAGGGCATCTCTTCTTCCCAATTCTTGCAGAGCAAACTGCAGTAAAATCACATCAATAAAAATAAATAATAGATAATATATTAATGTGGAAGAGTTTCCCTAGAAGTATGAGGTAAGAATATCCTTTCTATCAAGAAAAACTGTACTGCATGGAGTTGTTTTTCTAGAAGAGTCATGACTAACAGGGAGAGCTTCAGAGAAGTTCACTTTTCTATGTGAACGCTGCTAGGACAACACATCTGGGAACAAGGAGACGAGTGAAAGGAAGTTAAGAGAAAGAGTAGAAGATCACCAAGAATATGGAAATCACTATGGCAGAATGACATGGAAAAAAATGGAGGCACAGAAATTCCAACTCTTACTATATTGTGGAGAACATGCAAAAATAGACTGAGCTCCTCACTTTGAGTTAAGAAGAGATGTGGCAAACAAAAGCTCTCAGGTTTCACTGTAGTTAGGGAAAGGAGACTGTACTCCTCCCTCCATAGGAAATACCAGAAGACATCCACCACAGAAAATAAGAAAATCCACATAGGTGCTTTGTGACTGAAGGACTGAGCATACTACAACACTATCAGGAAGTATCCAACCTTGTAAGCACCTGGTTGAACTGCCAATCTTTCTGAGGTTCAGGTGCTTCAGAATAAGCAATAATGGGATTTTCTGGCAGAAAACTGACCCAAGAGAACAAGGCTAGATGTTGACAATGTGATATTTAGTTCCACAGCAGACCAAACTAACATTTAGTTACCTATGGCCTTTGAAAAACTGTGATTATATTGACATCAAAGTAGCACTAAGTAGAAATAAGTTTGTCACTTTCTGGGAGTCTCTGGTACCTGGGTTATTGGGTTCCCACACTGACAGGACACCGAGTAGAAATTCTCTCAGGCATTAAGATGTGTTTTAGATGGGATTGATTTACTGATGAACAAAATGTGTCCTTGTAAAAACAATAATTAAATTTAGCTTCGGAATGTTGAGGGTGACCTTTTTTTTAAAATTTGTTTTGAGTAAGATTAAAAGTGCTTCAAAATACTGTTTTTTAACAGTATATATAATTCCACAATGGGATTACAGTTTTGAAGTAATTGTAACTGTTAGAAAAATCTGCTGTGAAAAGGAAAAAATAAAGAAAAAGCCCCTGGGTAGGATTACACCAAATTTAACTTACAAATACTTTAATATTGGTAGCTGGCACTGGGTGAGCTGTTAACTGCTTTCCCATCATAGTTAACTTTACACATCAATATAGTATTCCTAGGTCCTTTAAAAATTAGTTGCTTTTCACAAGTACTATAAACAAATCTTAAAACAGGAAAAGTTTGGATCCTTGACAGATATTCATTTCTTCAGACAGCCTTAAAGCTGTAAACCTCTTTTTTTTTTTTTTTTTTTTTTTTTTTCCCCAGCAGAAGTAACTGGGAATTAAAGCAGAAGGTATCCTTCTGTTATTTGGAGATCATTGACCAGGCTGTAGCTGCTTTAGTCTGCTGATAAACTATGCACAAATGCTCTCACTTTTCTATTTGAGCTTTGGGGAAAAATTAAAAATTGTGCAATCTGCATGGTAAACCTCAGCAAGAACCCTTACAGATGAGAAGCATGGGTGGTAAGGAATAATTATGCTGACCCTGGAACAATTTAATTGAAAGTTGAAACATTATTATTTTGAGAGCCAGGAAATGTGAGTAATGGAATCTTGAAGCCACAATTTCCAAAAGGCAATACAGTAAGCATGACTGTTAAGCAAAATAAACATTTCTCTGACCTTTTAGGATTCTTGTATTATTTTGATTATGAATATTATATGACTGATAATATTAATGAATATTATTTGAAGTGTCTGCTAGTCTATATTTTAGTTGGAACACAAAAAAATCAGTGCATTAGCGAAATTCCAGTTAGGAAGCTGCATTATACATTACTTGTATGTATTGTAAAATACACTCAAAGAAATCATGTATTAATAAAATGTGATATAAAGGCTTTATCAGCACATGTATGGTATTTGATACATGGCAAAGACATAAAAGTATTAAATCCTTCCAAACTATGCAGTCCAGAAATATGATTCCTATGCTGCACTATCAATTCTTCTACGACACTATCAGTTGTTCCCTGTACTGTATACATTAAACAAGTATTTACCAAGAATTTTACAAATGTTGAAATCTTTATGGAAGAATGGAAAAAACGACATTGAAAATCTGAAAAAGGAATTAAAGATGAAGAAGAGATGAGAACAGTACAGATTGGTAGGGATAGGACAGAAGGGATCTCAGCTTGGGTTACAGGTAAAAAATGTGTAAACATTTCCCTCTACAGCCTGGGGCAGGAGCCCAAGTTACTGATTCTCACTACTCTTTTGATGTCAGCAAATACACCAGCAATGTTCCTCATCTCCTCCTGGTGCCAGTCCATGCAGATCACTAAACTTTCTACTGCTGTTGGCTGTGACACCAGCCCAGGCTGTAGAGCGGATACCAAAATTTCCCATGGTGGCTGGTGTCCTGACAGAGGGCCAGCAGTATCCCATATTAGGGAATTTCTGCTTCTTTTCAGCTTGCTCATTTTAGAAACAAGGAAATTATACTCCCAGACCTCACACATAGAAATATAACATATGTAAATGAAGTACTTCACAGATCAAAAATTTCAAAATCAAATTCCCTTTGTAGCTTTGGTTTAGCTGCTTTGTGCAAGCACATTACATTTACATGATCACATCTTCTTCCATCTTAAGCAGAGAATAAGAGCATAAATGAGAGCTGTATAAAGGATGCTGCCATCCGTAGGACTCCTACTTCCCTGCTTTCAAATACATGTGAGAAATGCTAAGATGCTTTATTTCTGTCTCTGTAACAACTTCACAAGATGTAGAGACAGAGGACAATAAAAATATAAATGTGATGGAGGCAGGAGATGGGCTGATCAAACAAGGGAGCTTGAGACAGGGAACAGTGTAGAAAAAATGATGAAGAAAAACAGGACAGAGTAAATGGGCCAAGTGGAAGCTCAGACTGATTAGAGTTTTGGGATAGGAGAAAGGACAATGTGGCTGCTCTGGAACTGGACTCTCCTGCTTTTTCTGCAGAGTTCATCCCTTTTCACAAAGGGTCAATTACATTACATAGATCTGCTGAATTCGCACAGTTCCAAGCAAATTCAAGGGTTTGAACCTATACAGTTCTCTACAATGTGAAGAACTGACAAATTGAGTCCTAAAAGTATCCAACTGAGCAATCAAAATTATATACCTAATTTTTCTGGTTTAAAATGGGGACAATGCCAACCCTAACTTACTTCAGAGTATAACTGCAGATGAAAATAAACTAATAAACTAACTAATTTATAACTAAATTAATTAGGAAACACTTGGATGTGATGATAGTGACAAACATGAGTGAATTAGTAGTTATATCTTCAGAGGGCAGTTTGAGAAAACTGTAGTGAACAACAGACAGGCTCTCACATGAGATAATAAAGGAAAAGAGAAGAAATTAATTAATTGATTATGCAGTGATTACTATCTGTCCTGTGCAATGATTTACTTTGTATCCTGTGGAAAAATAGATGATCAGAAAATGAAAATTTAATTTTGCTACATAGTGCAAATACAAAAGAGAACTGAGTTAAGTAAGCCTGCTTAAAATTCTGTTATTTTGAAACTAAAGAGTTTTATGTGTTCAATAGGTATAATGATAACTGCTAAATTAATAATTTATGCTAAAAAATAACAAATAATAGATTTTAAACCTAAAAATATAACTTTAACTTAATCTTATTCTTCTTGCTTAGGCAAAACTTGAAATAAGTAGAGAGAGTGGCGTAACATAGAATTGGGATCTCAAGCTTAAGTGTTTTGGGATTCTTTTCTTCCTGGTCTCTACCAGGCAGCCTTGACTGCAGATGTTTGAGAAGAGCAGAAGAGATGGGGTAATTCAGAAACACCTTCTTAAGATAAGTAGAAACATTATAAATGGTTAAAGCAGCAAATATGTGCTTAAAACATTCATGCTGCCTCAAGAGTCTTGACTGTGTTTTGCTTATGCATTTACATTTCCTCAAACTTTTACCCTTTGACCCATCCCAACCCAAAATCCACATCCAAATCTGGGTTTCTCTGGGTTGCGCATGTCTTTCTCTGGTTATACTTAAATGTTTTCCTTGATGTCATTTACATCCCCTTTTGCATATCCCATATTCTTCTGGCAGCATATACCAGCATGACCTAAAATAATAGTTTCAAAACATTATTTTTGACTTTGTGGGAAATCAGCTGTAAATTTTACATGTATTGTTTATATCTAGCAATTAGATTAGGTAAAACTAGAGAGCAATCTTACTCCAGCAGTTTTCTCATGCTTGCTTTCTTATTTTTCGCATGGTTTACATCAAGAGTCGGTTGGTTTTTTTTAAATCAGTGTATGTTCTGAACTCAAGAAATGTATTGTAAAGACAGAATACTGCTAAGCAGTACGGCAGCATAAGGCATCCATTCATACTTTCCCTACTGAATTTTCCTCACTTCTTGTGAACATCTTTCCATGTTAACCAAATTACCAACTCGGGAGTACCACCCTGTCACAGCACTAATAAATGCTATAGTTCTTCCACACAGAGAGTTGCAGTAGAGCATATGTGCAGGAAGACAGAGCAAACCTAAGTCTCACGATTCTCTAATGTTCATTGTTCACAACTGTTATTCCAAAGAATTGAAAGGAATTGTAAAGAACTCATTTTAAGCAGGGGATAACCAAGTAAACATTAAAAAACATAGTCACATGAGCAAATGTATTAGGCTGGTAGCAATGATACGAACCTGGGGAAAATTATGCAAGCATTTGGGAAAAACAAATTGTTTTCCCTCCAACTATGTCTGAGAAACTGCAGCGCTTTACTGCTTGTGTAATCAGAAGTGTGTCATCAGTCTAACTGTATGGGAATTTTCTGTTCTAACTAGTAAACTCAAAGTTCGAAAAAAAATTGAATAGGAATTCGAGCATTAAGGTGAAATTCCAGAAGTTCTGTCTTTTGTCCATCCCTATCACCTAAAGGATACACAAAAGGACATGCTAGGTCAACAGACTTATGTACAGAGGCCCTTGTATGGAAGTTCTAGAGACTTCAATGCATGTTCCAAGCAGGATCAGCCCCTTCTACAGCAGGTCCCCAGACAGCATTTCTAATTTCTGACACAACTATACACAGTTTGTGGTCAAATAAATATTTATAAAGAAAGTATTTGTTCTTTATATCTTACTTGAGTTCCTGTGAGCTTGTGGCCAGCATACTCCGAATGCTTTTGTCAGCCAAGGGACAGCCAGATAAACTGTAAGACATGGCAGGACATACAAGTATGTTAATCTTCTCATTAACTGAACGCTCCCAAACAAACACAACATAAAAATTAAAAAGTAAAAGTTTGTAATGCAGAAAAGCGATGGGGCAAGTGCTGTAATATTGAATTCTGTAATACAGTTAACCCTCTGAATATATTTAGTTATCAACATTACTTCCAAAATTACATACTGCAAATGTTCTTGTTTGTTTGTTTGTTTCTCTATGAACTAGAAAAATATAACAAAAAATGTTGGAGATTCCTGGGTTAACTACTTAAATGCTTAAGGAATACTTTGGAAATTTTAGTAATCTATTTAAAAATAAAAGACGTTTATACAACACACAAATTAGCATGCTTTTAAGATCAACATATATTACTCAAAGGGTTAACACATAGTTCAACGTTTTACTTTGACAGCATTGTTGAGGTAAGCTGAAAACAATAAATTGAAAAGACAGAATCCACCATGAAAAAAATGAAGTCACACCTTCTATGTGAGGCGTAATTACCAGTCACATGACCACTCCCATCACACCCTGGTGTTGGACATCTGCCACCAAACAAAAACAAAAACAGCCAAAATAGTAAGTATGTTTAAAAAAAAACTTTTAAAAGTTTCATTGTTTCCAGTTTAGCTGCAATGACTGCAAGGGGTTTTAAGCATCCTAATCGAAAAGCTGCAAAATGAACAGGTTTAAATGAAAATGGCGTCTCAATACAATATAGCATCATTAAGAACAAGCAAATACACGTTAGCTTATCACTTTACTTAACTGGCAGTTTGAAACATTTATATGCTGCACATGTTGCATGCTCATACTGCAAGGCGTATATGTATTCGTTGGTTTAAAAAAAGACAAAGAGAGAAAAAGTTAAAAGGAGATAAATAATTTCACCTCACATTATGCTTACGTTATTAAATCCTTTTTGCTCTCTTTGCATTGAGGGTATTTGGGTTTAGGACTTGGGATTGTAACTTCACCAGGATACCTTCTTTCTTCAAGTGCCTCTTGGAAAGGATCCAAATCTTCTGGCTACAGGCAAATATATACACATTAATTTCAGCTAGATAAGGTCACAGCTTTCATAAAATAATGCAAAGCAGAGTCATCAGATGGTATCTCCTTCTTATCCTATTCTGACAGAGAAAATTAATGGAATTATTTTATATTCTTTCATGTACTAAACTTCTGAATAATATTTGAATATTTTGATGAAGACCTCACAATATGTGATATATATAGTTTATTTAACTAGAAAAAAATAAGGAAAAACTCCAGCTTTTTCTATAGCTGTCATATTATTTTTCTCTAAATAGGTCTTTTCACTAAAGTCACTGCACAACAGAGGAAAGGCAAAAAAGATTACTAAATACAGTATCCTATGCATCAAAAAGCCATCTTAAATACCATTTTTAAGGATTTAGAACAACTCAAAGATGAAAGAGAAGTAATCTTAACATTTACACACAGAAGCTCAGTCTGGGACAAATCTCAATGGATCTGTCTGGCAAAACAGAATGATATAATTTGTAATTAACTTTGGCGATGTTCAGAAATTCACACCCATCTATTTCAGGAATGCAGTGGCTGAATGCAGGGATTCAGGGATTCCTGCAGATGGTGCTATAAACAACATAGTAGAAGTAGGAAGTTCTTCGAAAAAACATGCTGCTTTACCTCACATTTACTTGATAGTGACAGATTTCCTGACAACTTCAGTGAAATTAATAGCAAAACTGTATCACCAAAGCTAGAATGCATTCAGGATATCTAGTGAAAATGCCACTTCATTATATATTTCAAAGATACTGAGAATAGTTTTATGGTTTAATTAAAATTGGCAAGAGATGTGCTACACACAAATGATTAGCCTAATTTTCTGCTATAAACCAAGAAAAATCAATCTCTAGAAGTCTTCAAACAGCTAAATTGAATTGAGCGCAGTATTTTAAGCCACAGAATGGATAAAGGTTAAAACCTGACAGAAAAAAAGCAGTGGCATTGAACCTTGTCAGCAGACCTCTTCAGTGTCCTGTCTCCTCTGTTTTGAAAAGTAATATAAATTCACTAACATATTTAAAGGGTGTTGCTGTTGTCTTGGTATTAGGAGTAGAAAAGTAACACTGATTTCTTATATGCCTTGTATTCTTGAAAGAAAGTATTTCATTAATATAGGCCCTTAAACACAGAGCTATCAAGAGCACATAAGTAATCTAAAAGATTAGTTGAAATAGTTGAAAGCTTACATTATACTCTGCTGCTTTGTTTCAATTGATTTCTAAGTAATACATGCTTTCAAATAGTCAGCACATCATTTATGGTTTTCAAATTCAGAAGAATATCTTGTCTTCAGAGCTGATTATCCCAGTATTGCATGGTTATGTCAACTTGCTTATACAGAGTAACATAATCTGGATATAGCAAAACATCTTTACTGCAGAAAATATTTGTTAACAAGATGACGCTGTTAGAAAACATGATTCACATTCATGGTTCAAATATTGTCTTATGGAACTTAGTCACAGATCAGATGTGTGCCAGAATGATATAGTCTTAAAGATTAACCAGCAGAAAGTCCTTTTCGTAGAAAACCACCAGTTTTATCACATACTAATTTTGCTTCCTATTTCCCTCCAAATTTCAGAAAATTAATGAATTACCAAAATTAGACTGCAACAAGAACTATATAGATGAAAAAGACATACATTAATCTCTTTGGAATCATCTTCATCTATCCTACTTGGCTTCATTTTAGTGTAGTCCACTGGCAAGTCCCAGCAGTCACCCTCGTTCAGTTGGTAACACCGGTTGTTCATCACAGCTTGTCGTTGTGGGGACATTGGCTCCAGTGGGGTCAAAATGGTACAGCAACCATCACGCTGCCTCTGCTTGTTCATGCTCAGATCCAACGTCCCATTTTCATCGACTTCCATATCAGGATTCTGTCAAAATAAGAAAAATATTGTTAATTCAACTTCACACTAGCAAACTGCTACCTCTTCTTCAATCTGATTGCCTAGCAGAATGATAAAATGCTTTTCCATTCCTGTATAGATTGTAAGCATTGAGCCCCCTCCTACACATAGCATGATGCTGTTACACAACATTAATGCTGTTAAAGTAGATTTCTTCCTGTATGGCTAATTTGATGTTTGGGGGAAAAGGGTCTTCAGTACCCCTTCTGCCACCCAGCACATAGGTGCAAAATCTGATATATAAAGGAGAAATCTCTAAAGGTATTTTCTTGCCATTGTCTTTATGTTCTTGATTTATTCTGTGACAGGTGAGGTAACCTGTGAGGTAACATCTGCATAATTCTCATTTTCAGTCCTGACATCTGTCTGGGTGATTAGAGAAATAAAAACCAGCTAACATCAAATAATCTTTGTTTCTTTCTTTCTTTAACATCAGCAGTCTATGCTTGAATACATAATGTCAGAAAATTAAATAGGGAGGTAGGGTACCAAAGGAAGTCCTTTTGGACACCATTTTTCAATGAGGAAATGCATTCAAGTTTCACAGCTCCTTTCCTGCAGATGAACACACATTAACAATTCCTCTATCTATCTTGATAATAATTTGTGCCAATTTCTGTGACAACTGGTACTGTGAAAAACGGGACAAGTATGGGCTCTTTTTCTTTTGCAGAAACAAACAAGTGTTGTCTATTATATTAGATGAGGAGAAATAAAATATCTTAAAATGAACACAAAACTAAAAAACAAAGGACAGATAAGATAAAAATGCCCATAGAGAATCCGTCATCTTTCTAAAAATGAAGTGTTCCATGAGAAATTTGGTTTCAAAACTAATGTGAATCTGACCGACTCCTCCTATGTCTGGTGACTTTTTCCTCTTGAGTAACAACAGAGCTGCAGGAAAGCACTGTGAATGCAAATTTCTCTTTTTGAATTACTGCCTTTTGTCAGACATTATATCTAATTGCTGCTATCCTGCTAATTTAATTTAGAAAGTACTTGTTTATCTCCTCAGACTCATTCCTTCAGTCACAGTATAGAGCAACACATAGGAAAGAGGCAGTTTCTGGCTTAGACACTGAAGATTTTTAGCATTGTATTCCAACTTCTCCCATCGTACTGAAGAGAGAACAACTGCATTTATTTACATGCCAGAAAGAGATTTTCCTCTTGAACAGTATTAAATAAATTAATATAAAAAGCAGCATTTGAAAACAAAGTCCATTCTGGCTTAGATCATGATTATTACTAATGCCTACTACTACAGGTTTATTTTGTTATGGTCATAACAAAAGGGGGTTTGCAAAATAAGGGAAAGCAAACCTTTGTCTATACTAGAAGAACAGAACATGTCTGCCAGCTCAAAATCTCTCTACAAGCACAATAAAAATGTTTCCACTGCACTGCATCTGTCTGCTCAGCCATCTAGTGGTCTCCTATAGGCAGCACCGTACTGCACTGTTTGCTTGTGCATGTTAAATACTCGTTTTTGAACAGCTATCAGAGCCAAAATTTTAAAGTTAAAAATGAAAAAAAAAAACCCCTCCCAAATCTTTAATGGATGTTAATAGTGCACTGCTTTTTTTTAATACAGAAATCTTAATGACAAAAGCTTTTATTTGTATCTGTATGGTCATCTTATAATATACTGAGGCTCTATAAATATACAGAACAGTAGTGACCCTGCGAGATGGTTAAGCACATTTTAAGTCACCTGTATCAGAGGATTTGTTCATTTCAAATGTGCTATGCACTGACTTAAGAACTGTGGTATCACAGACAGGCAAGAAATTGTAACATACAGTAGCACAAATTTCTTTGCACTGAATCTTACAAGTTTAGGTCCCATTCGTGACTTTTAAATGAAAATGCAGAGTTAAATCTTAATCTTTTCGCAAAATGTATGAACCAGACTGCATTTTGCAAAAAAACCACAACCCAAACAGTAGTGTAATTAATAGGACTTGAGCAATCCAAACATCTTTTATAATTATAGTAAGAACAAATTAAAAAAAGAAGGAGTACATGGTATCTGTATCGTTAGTTTATAAACCCATCATGATTTCCTGTGATACTTGTGAGCAATTTGTATCTTTCTTTTTTTTTTCCTCCCTGTTTTAGCAGAGCTGCCAGATAATATTAATTTTGAAGGAAAAGAAAAAGGCAAGATGTACTACAGCTTTTCTCTTAATCAGGGCCAAAGAGCAAGTACAGTTAAGAGAAATCTTCATCAGCAAACAGATTTACTAATTTTTACCCTTGCACAGAGATCCTGAGGCTTAGTGGAGAGGTTCTGAGGCATCTCCCTGCAGCGGGTTGAGAGATTCAGAATAGCAGTAGCAGCCATGTGTGCTGCCTCCATGTCATGAGTATAGTCAAAGCTGCTCTTGCTGCAGGTACTGCTGGCACTGCTGCCTCCACCACAACTCATATTGCTGCTGCTGCTAGGGGCATAACTGCTTGTTGTGCTGCTGGTTGGACTTGAATTCTTACAGTAGCGTTTAGCTGTGGGAAGAAATATGACACGGATGACTCAAAAGAAGGAGCATTCTGCATAAGTGAAGAGGAAAACAAACTGCTGGAGGTGAACTTTATAATGAGGAACAGTAACCAATGCCAAAAAAAAGGCCCGCAATAAGAATGATGGCTGTATTTCTTGATTTCTGTCTGTGAGTTTTATACGCTACATGTGTGAGTTTGTATGAACTAACCTCCTGTAAAAATCTGCATGACATGATCATGAATTGTTCTGACAAACAGGCTGGATTTATAAAACAATAAAAACACAGAAACACTGCTTTTACCCCACATATATAGTCAGACAGAAGGTACAACCTGCTCAGCTCATTCATTTTTACTAATGACGGGCAATGTAACACTATGGGACCTTTTCCTATTTATATGAGGAACTGTTAGTTTAAGGCCTAGAACTCCCCAGAGTTACTGGAGATCAAACCTGCTGCAAGGCTGATGAGCTTGACCTCTGGGCCGCAGGACCACCCATATGTCCTCAAACACCCCATGCTTCCTAAAAGCTTTATTTCCTCCTACACCCCAGGCAAATATTATGGCACTGAACATCCCAAAGACAGGGGCACTACAGGAGGAAAAAGGTGGTTGTCATGTGTGAGTTTTACCATAACTTGCACAAGGGCAGAAGCAATGGCTGTTTAAATGGCAACAGGTACAAGTGAAATGTTCCCCCCACTTCAAAAAACCTGAGCACCTGCAACTCTTCATAAAACCTGTAAGGACCAAAGACACCTCCCTGCTCCACTGCAGGCAGCGATGCCCAGCTGTGCTCTGACCGACACAAGCCACAGGTGGTCACAGAAGAGCCAAGGCACTGACAGTGCTCACGTCCAGCCTGTCTAAACACAAAGCAGCACTGTTGCTGCTTTTAAGTGATGCTTCTTGCAGCGAAAGATATTATAGCAATAAGGGAAAGCAGCCCTATTAGTCCACTTATTTCTTCAACCCTTTTCCCAGATGAGCTGTTTTAAAAGTGTTTATAAAAAATGCAAGAAAGTGTGAGCCCGTCTCCAAAATCTGAAAGTTTATGTATTTTCAGAAAAAAATAAAAGTCAAGGTCAGAGGATACATCCATGCATATTACAGCAACTACTTCCCCTTAAGATGGAAATGTATACTGCAGAGATCGTACCTTACAGCACAGTGTAACAATAACCAACTAGCATGCTGATTAGAGAGCTATACAAAAAAGGTCAGGCCCTAGACAGAGCTCTTCCGTGATGGGCTCCATTTAAATGCCAGACTCTTCAGTTGTACTTGTCTGAACAGTCATACATATAATAATCTGCTCCCATGAGCACAGCCCATTTGTGAACCACAGGCTGCTTTGGTAGGCAAGCAGGGTTCAAAAGAAGAATCTGAAAGCAAAATGTCTCTGCTACAGCTTATGTCATCCTCCTTTCTCTAAAAAACTGAAAAAAAATCATGGCATTATTTTCACTGCAAAGGAAATAGTGTTTCACTTAAATCATAACAGATGGAGTTTTCTCAGGAAAGCCACATAATGCACAGGGTGTGATTTTTTTTAAGTGAAGTGAATGCTAAACATTCATCACATTTTTTTTGTTTTGAACACATAGTAGCACTACACTAGCAGGGTATCCACTAATAATAAATTTGTGAACTGCTCCTCAAGAGTTTCATTATTAATATAGTAGTCAGTGGTGGTCATTAAAAATTCAGTATTTATCCATTGTTACTTTGTTACAGTATCCAAGACACACAAGAATTTTTCTATACTTAAGGAAGCAAATAATTGAATAATTCAGTTTCTACTGTGCTAACACAGCAAGCACCCTGTATCACTGAACTAGACAAATTAGAAGTATCTTTCAAAAATCATAGGAACAAATAAGACTTTTGTCATTTTCAAAAAATGTTAGCCTTGTTATAGCAGGTCACATTCAGACAGACATAAAAGACATATTACATGGGAAATGATATATATTTATATATATATATATATATATATATGAGAATGTGTGCTAAAGAGAGGGAGGGAAAGAGGCAGCTTTTATACATAGGACTAACAGTCAGAAACTCATGCAGGCTCTGATATGGACTCCTCTGTGGCCTTGGTCAAACTACATTATCCCTTGAATTCATTTTCCCTATAAACAGAAAGTTGCTTCTAAAATTTAGTTGTGTTGTGATTCACTTGCAAACCACTTTGAAGATGTAAAGTGTTGTAAGCATGCTACACAACTATCAGCTTTCAGATTACCAGTAATTTAAGCAAAACTTACTTAGAGAGAAATGGCCATAGTTTACTGTAGCTGTACATTTGAAGATGAGTCACATAACCCAGACTGTTCATTTCACATTAGTTTTTCAGGAGAAACAAAGATCATCAATTTATATTGAATTAAATCAACCTGTTCACTAAAGAAGGGAAAGCTGCATTGTTTCAATACCAGATAGTTCTGCTTGATACAATGCCCACCCCTGTGCCACCAGGTTTACAAAGCTCTGCAGTCCACCTATGCTTTGTAATCAGGAGTGAAACCAAATGTGGAGAACACCTTTCTCATTAAAAACAGACACAGGTCTAACCAGCTGCATACCCAAACTGGGCTTCCATCAGATATGCCTGGCGGCTGGTTACAAAGAACCTCTCAAAGTCTACAGGCTTCTCTTACTAATTAACAATGGGGGAGTGGGAGAGATCCCAAACATGCGAAAGACCAAAGGAAGGTATTTGGAGTGGAATTCAGTTCTGCCCAGGGACCTTCATCCCCAATTGTCTAAATACCAAATGTGTTGGTAAATTAATTACAGTTTCAACACTTTTTCTTGCACAATAAAAGATTAATCTCACCTAATTTCAGATATCTGACCTAGTCATTATAGTCTTCCTATACAGGCAGTGGAAAAAAATAGGAACTTTCAGGCAATGATTCACCCGACCAGTTTTAAATAAGCACTTCAGGAAAAGATGAACTGAATCAGAGAAGCACCTACTCTTCTCCTTAAATCTGAAAGGGGTGCCCAGTTCAGCTGTCAGTGCTGACATTATAAAACTCTAGATATGGTCAGATGAATCCCACTCATAACATTTTCTCAGTGTTTCGACAGAACAACTCAGGCGTATTGGTGGGATGACAACAATTCCTGTCATCACCTGAGCAACTGAAGGTATTGCTATCACCACTGCCTGCTGTGTCCAGCTTTTTTCATCTTTACTGCTGTATACCACAAGCCCAACATCTAATACACTGTGCGACTGGTTTCAAAGGAAAAACAAACCCAAAAAATACAAAATTTCTCAAGAACTATTTGGCCATCCTACCCAACAATTCAAAGTATACATTTTCTGTTTGTTTCTTTACTGGAAAAAATATCAAGGAAAGGAGCTATTTATGTTTGTATCACTCCCAACTGTACACTTACTGGAGATATAATCCCCTTCTCTGATGATGAAAATACAGTACTAGCTGACAATTAAAAAAGAATTGAGGTGTGAAGCTATTGATTTTTCATATCCTTAAGACTACTTCTCTCATATAATCAGAACTAAAGCACTGTTTACCTGCACATTTCCCCCAAAACCTTAGATATACTTCTGGGTTTTTCAGGATGACTTTTCAGAACTGAATCTGCTTTTATATAAGCCTGCTTTGCTGACATACATAATAGGTGTGCTCTCTGGACCTCCATAATGTCTTCAGGAGCAATAATTACATTTTTTTATATACAAATACAAATATAAAAATACTGTGAAATTTTTTGAAGTGGCTCTTTTAAGTGAAGAGTCTCTTCCTGGAATCTCCTTCATATTCAGTTATTTACAATAGCTGTCAGCAAAATCCTTGTTCCACTGAAAGTCAGTGCCAAAATTTTTGACCAGTTTCAGTGTGTCCAGGATTTCACTTCATCATTCTAGGAATTCAACTGGTTTTCTTGAGCCAATTTAAGCCAAATATGTTGAAGTACTTCTGAAATTTCAGAGAGATCCTAAAGGTTTCACGAAAATCACTAACAAGGAAAAGGAAAACTCAAATCAGGCCCCACCTCTGGGACCATGTTGGCAGGTCCGTCTGGCCAAACAGCACACACACCGCTTGGAACCAGGAAGAGTCTACACTGCCTCCGGCAGAGCCAGGAGTATGCAATAAAGCCACACAGTTTGCTTTGCTTGGCAACCAACCTGCTTCAGCTTTAATGGGCTCACATTGTTCTGAGGGCACAAGAGCCCCTTATACTTGCTATACCAGCATGAATCACATGTATGCAGTGTCTCTCAGTCCCCTCTGGCTCACATTACTGAGCAGTGGAGCAACCTAGTCACAGTCTTATAGCCAAGAAAAATTCCTATTTATACCAAAGGAAGGTGAGTGTGCATAAAGACAGTGACCTGTATCAACATAGCCTTTTATTATTTAAGGACACGTTAAACTTGTGCTTAATGTTACATGTATTTTCAAATTCTGGTGATTTGGGAAAGAAAGTGGTGTTTGTTATTATTTATTGAAAATGGGGCCATAAATGAGAAAAATATGCATCAGTTGCTTATGCATCAGTAATGTGATCTGAAAATAATCTTTTTCACAGGAACCCCAGCCATATTACGATACTTTCCTTTCTGCAAGAGTAGACAGAATATATATACAATATTTAATACCTAATTTACCTTATACTAATGTATACTCATTACCTTCCTAACCACAGTTACAGTTAGTGCTTTACCTTTAATCCTGTTCAAGCCCTTATTCTGATACAGACAAATAACATGAAGGTGTGAGGAAAAAAAAAAGCTCTTTTACTAAAAATAGGTTTCCTTTCACAACCCTTGTCATTTCTGCTATAGTGTAAGAACATGCCTGTTAATTCTATGAGAAAGGAAAATAACCAAAATATCAGACATATGAAGGCAAGAGCTGTAGTAATTTTCTTTCTTCAATTAACTACTTTTAAATGTCAGTCTGTGTTCAGGCAACAGCATAAATTGTTCTGCATTGTATGTTTCTTTCTGTTTTCTTAAACAAAAATCTGACACCTGCCTGAAATTTCTTATAGTAGTCACTGAGCAGTATCAAATATATAAACCACTAGCGTACAAAAAAAAAAAAAAACAGGTATGGCTTCGTTTTATATATATATATACACACACATATATAATATATATGCATATATAAATGTATTGCTCTGAAAAATTCCCAACATCTACAAAAGCTACAATCCTTCTTTATCCTGCAGTTCATTCAGTTCATTTTTCTCCCCTAATAATAAGCCTCTTGCCTGACTGATCCCATCCATTGTCTTCTCCTGAACTGAAGATAATTTCAGCTTTTTCCTAAACATACTTAGTATGTTAGGTTTTCCAGAGAATTCAACCAGTGTCTTTATGAGGAAAAAATAAGCAGAAATGCCTCTTTAAGTATGTAGCAGTGATTTTGGAAGCGCAGTGAGACACGGGTTTTCTACTTCCGTATCCCCACAAAGCAAGTGTGTTATCTTTCTGGATTACCTGAACTACTGTACGGAGGCAAGAATCCTAATGTGACCCTTGAGGCCAGGTCTCCCAGATAGTAACATAAGGATTATCTCTATTACTTAGCTTTTATTGCCATCTCAATACATCCCAGGAGCTCAATAGCTGGAGATGTCTTTTGCCAGTGCAACAATCCTGAAGCAAGCACCGTATAAAACAACACTTTTTTTAGAAGGCCTTTAAAACAACTTACATATGATAGCATTCCTCATAATACTGTATGAACATGAAAACATGTCTTATTTGTATGATGTTTACATATACAACAACATGATTAACTGCAAACTTGTCTCTCATGTATAAGAGTGTGCACCTCCTACCATCATATCCTTTGGGGGAAATATCCCTGGATTGCACCTTGGGAGCTATGGCTCTCTTGCCATAGGCATGGTTGTCATAACTGTTATATTCAAACGAAGTCTTAGAGTATTTCTCTAGTTCCTTGGCCAAGTTGGAGCGGGGTGTGGTGGTGGGGACATTGTTTCTGTAGCCATACTGAGGGATCTCCAATTGCTTAACAAAGCACATGGGCCTAGAAATTAAAGATATGTACAGTTTGTTAGATGCAGTTCAGTTTACTATGTCTGTGCATAATTTATAGTTCAGATTAGAAAATCTTAGTTATTTCTTGTACTCAAGAGACAGCAATTATTATTGCATTTCCTTAGTTTGGTTATTTTCAGCAGACAAACAATATATATTTCCTTGAACAAAGCCTGGACAAAATTAATTCTAATACCACTAAATGTATCCTGCAGCTAAAAGTATTTTAAAATTCTGTTTTAAAATACTTCAAGGTTTCCCTTTCCCCATGTAATTGCATTACATAGCAAACATTTTCTTTTGGGAGGTGAATTAAAGAGGGGCAAGCGGACTGACAGAAGAAGTTTGGACAAATTCCTTTACATGTCAAAAAGAAAAAATAGATCTGGAAGCTCCACCTAATTTATGGAGCTTCCTCTGAATTTCTTCCAAAAGAGTTGTATGCTGTTTTCCTCTGTGCTTGCAAAAGTAACTATTCCTGTTTCATCCTTCGATATACAAATCCATATTCATCTTGAGAAATACACGGAAGAGTCTCAGAAGCCCTGTTGACTCTCAGCTGCTGCCTTGCAGGTCCTGCTCATCCTTAAATGCAAGGTTCTGGCAGGAGCTGCGATTCCTGACACAGAGATGCACACTTCAAGGAAGGTCCTGAGAATGAACACAAAATAAAACTGTTTTGGTTAAGTATCTCTTTCGTTTAGGATGAGGGCAGACAGTCAGAAGAAGCCCTGATTGATGTTATTCAGTCATTTGAGAAACTTGTGAAACCTCAGTGAAAGAATGCTGCAGTGAACTCCACTGTCACACCATCTTCTGCATGTGGACACAGAAGTCATCAGCTCAAAGTAGGCAAACAAAGGTCAGATCCTGCAAATCCTACCTCTATAAAAAAGTGTTACATGACTTGGTTGTAGGAAGCAACTGCTACACAACACTGCATGTCTACCTACAGCATTTAGCAGGAGCTGAGGATGATGAACAGCACACCTGAGGTGCTTCTGCTGGAATCAAGAATTATATAATCAAGTATTTTTTATTTTTATTCCTTTTATGTAATGCATTTATAACCAGAGGAAATGGAAGCAACTGTCACAGGAACATAAATTCAGTTGAGATCGGAAGTATCATCATGCTGACAAAATGAAATGTGAAAAATAGTAAGAAATAAGTTTTGAATATTATATCACATTTTTCTGAATGAATTTATTTTCATAGAATTTAGCCAGGATATTTATGTAAAGATCACCCAACAAATCATATTAGTCATACTATTCCCTTTGATTTATGAATGCTCATTCCTTTAGACACTTCTTCCTCACAAAATGCAGTGGGCTTATTTATACAATGAGTTGATATGAATAATAGTTTGATCCTGTTTCAAGATGATCTACATTTAGCAAAAAAACCTGAAATTCAGATCCTGAACATTTGATGCAAATCCAAAATTTCAGTGAAATAGAAGTCCTATGAATTTGATTTCTTTTTAAGTAATAACATTCAAATGCAGGTAGGATGGAAACTGGGATGAAGACAAATATTCAAGATTTACTCTTAAAATATCTCCATCTGCCCATCAATTGCCTGCACGCAAATATTATAAATAGTTGCCAAGTTCATCTTAAATACTTCAATGACTTAAAGGTAAAAGGGAAGCAGGAAACAAGATGAAAGAACTATCTGAGTTGCCTATAAAACCTGAAACACAAGGCAGCTCACAAGCGAAGTTTAGATTGCAGAACAACTTCCTAGGGAGTTTGCCAGCAAACTGGATGCTGCTTTTGAGCAGTTGCCTTCTATGGCTACTGACTTCAGTGGATTCTCTGTAATGAGCAGTGGTAAAAGCCACTGCATTTTTGATCTTTTTCCATCAAGTAAGAAACTGTTTTATTCCCTCAAAGAGTGGAGGTTTTTTTACTAATGTGCTTTGAAGAACTCTTCTCTAAGAAATCTCTCTGGCATGTTGTATGCCAAGCTGTGCAAACTGAATTAGGGGCAGTTAAGATAAAGCCCATCAAAAGCAATCTGCGGAAGGAAAGCAAAGTCAACAGGAATGACGAAAAATCTTCTGTAGATGTGAACCATAATTCTACATTTTCAGCTCCATGGAAATACTGGTTTTTGAAAAGACCATCAAGATTAGATGTACTTTTAAGAGAATATTCAAAGAATGGTGTTGATAATACAGTAGAAAACTTTTAAGTAGCCCAATTGGTTCTTAAATCTAGAAGACAGCTAAAGACTAAGAAACCTATGGGATAAGTAGGAAAGTCTGGAAACTAAAGCTGCAGCACTTCCCCCACGCTCTTTGAGGCAGCTGGGAGGGATGTACCTATCCCAGCCCACAGATAATGCAGTATCCACGCAGAAATTCTGCAGCTTTTGGGGCATCATCAGCATAAGGCTGGTAAAATCATGCAGAAGTTTGATTCCTTTACATGTATCCTTCACACTTCAGCTCCTCAGAAATAATATTTTTTCCACCTACATATCTCAGAAGAGGAGACAATAGCACAAAGCTGGATACAACTTTGGATAAATGTAGAATCCTATATGGATGAAGAAAAGGAGTATAAATGATAAAAAATTGGTTGAAGGTCCTTCCCATATAAAAATTTAGGACAATTTTTCTCTCCTTCTGTCCTTCCTGGCAGAGAATGGGGGGAGCAGACACAAAGAACTAAACCTGATGTTATTTTGGAATCTAAGCTATATCTGGTACTTTTTCAAGTGTCCTGCCAAAAGGTGTACTACCAGTTTCGTAATGCACATAGGGCTTCTGGTTTAATTTAAACTGATATTTACTAGTAAAAGCCTGCTGAAAAAACCAAGACTTACCGGTAAATATTAGTTTATTCCCAAAAGATACCAACTTTTTTCACACTGTTCTTAGACTTTGCACTCCAGCAGTCATCTTTACACCAAACAATGCCTAAGACAAAAATGAGCTTTTCAGCTTTACATGTATTTGCCAAAATTACCAACCCTCCCCCATGAAAATTGAGTGGGAAAAATACACTGTGAGAATTGGATCCAGAAGCCCTAATTCTAACTCTTCTTTAAAGGAGATATATATGTATATACAACGTATATAAATATAAATTCTCAAATTAGGTGAATGTGTGATGAATTCTGCATAAGAATAAGTATTATAGTGATTTCTAATACCTTAAAACCCGATCTGATGCCTGGTTTGATTTTGACACATCACAGTTCTGATGCTTCTCTTGAGCTTTAGCCAGTTTCTCTGCTGCAGCAATAGGACATCCAGAGAGGCTGCAATTACAGAAAGGAAATTTAATTGTCTTGTCCTGCATAGTTTCACATTATAGCACTGATCCAATTACTCCTTCTCCTCCTTAGCCAGCATCAGGAAGAATCTGAAGGAAAAGGGTTTCCAAAAGTGTTTTGGTCACGTGTATTTTCTCTAGAATAGACTTCCTTTCTTCTGCTTTCAAAGTTGCATGGTAAATCTTACATCTGTTCTTCTCTCACAGTACATGGGTAGATTATTCATGGATGTCAGCCAGGGAACATACCAGTAGGAGAGGAGAATATAAACTGGAATCTACTGTGCAGCTCTGCTAGCAGACTTGTGACCTTTATGCATCTGCAAATGTTGCCAATGAAATGGCTCCTGAAGACAATTAAATGACAATACCATATAGACCAAATCTTGTGCTGCTTCACACCTCATTCAGCTCCATTAACTCCAATCTTTTTGCTAGGCATATAAATGAGTGCAAAATTTTGCCTTGGGTTGCTAAATCTACATGTCAACTGTTAGTGTTTGTTCATGAATTTCAGCCACTACACTTTCTAATAATAGATGATGCAAAATGAAAAGCATTTCTGCACTGGAAATTCAATTAAATTTGCAAATGCTGAACTCTTATTGAAGTGGCAATAATAAGCCTGATTCTTACAGAAAAGATTTAGAACTGAGAAAAATAAATACATTGATGCCAGCAGATGGTGCTCTTAGTGAAGCTGTAAAACCGCGTGACCTGACAATGGAGGGGTTCCTTTCCTTGTCACAGTCTATTGAACGCTTATGTGACCGCAGCTCTCCGTGCTCTCCACAGGAAAAGAAATTAAAATGAAAGGCAAATCAGTGCATTCCCAGATGTTCCCTTCTTTACAGGAAATAAGTAGAAAAAAAAAAAAAGAAAAAAAATGAAGTAGAGAAAAATGCCCCAAAAGCTGCAGAAAGAGGTGAGCACAGACTGCAGAGCGCTCCCCCTCGCCACCCGCCCTCGCTGCCCTAGTTCTGCAGAGGGTGAGGGAGCTCTGTGCAGCTCTGGAGTCATGCCAGAGGGCAGCTGCACTCCACTGACATGCTCTTCCTCAGACACCTCAAATATTCTAGTGGATATTCAACCAGAAGTGAATGCTGCTTCAAGCAGCAGTAATTCCCATAAAGCCTTCTCAGAGGTTTTTGCTGCATCTACTGGCAGCATCACTGCAGAGAAGAAAGGGGTACCAGAGCTTATTGCAGACAGGCTGGTACTCACAAGAGTCTTCTGGGGGAAATGCAGCTGATATGAGGGGCTGTGGTAACCCAGAGCTTGATAACACTGAATGTCCAGTAACTGTAGTCCCTTAAGCCTTCGTGCTACAATTAACAGTAAAAAGGAATTCAATACCAGGAACACTGCACAGTTCCTTTTACCCTCTTATCCACATTTTATGGATTTTTAAAATTGTAAAGAAATAGGCAAGATTTAATTATTGCTCTGTGGGAAAACTATGAAGTGTGGAACATTTTGTGGAACAGTAACATTTTGAAAATTTTTTTGACAGAATTGAATTGGCAATAGCATCCCTTCCCTAAGAATCTATTACTAATCTTAGGAAACTATAGAAAAGTTGCTTTTTGCCTTGAACTTTTTTTTTTTTTTTTTTTTACTGGAATACTTACTTCTAATAATTCTACCTTCTCATTTTTAAATTTAATGAGACATTTTCCTAATATTTCTTAAACAGCAAAGATTCTCATTCAGTTTAGCTGAATAAGTACTTTGGGGTTGAGACTGTGGTCAGTAAGAAAGTTAACACCTGTGTACTTAAAATGCTGTTTCTCATGTATTAAAAAAGCCCAATATTTTTAGGATTACAGTAGATTTTTTCATGCACTATAAAATAATCTCTGAGGAGAGTGAAGTGTGAGAACAAGAACTGTGTCCTAGTCCTGATGATGTTGACAGACTCTTCTTTCTCCCTGCAACACACCCATGAGGAGTCATGGCACTTGTTTTGTATCACTGCTGTTCAGCAAATATCAAACAAACAAACAAAAAAGTCCACTCAAAGCTAAGGATGCTTAAAATGTCTTCTGTGGATCAATTCATCCATACTACAGCAAATGCACACTCGTTCTCCTCAGAAAATACATGAATAAATGTTACTCTTAAAAATGGATAAAGCACACGAAGCACCATCTGTCAATCTTCAGAACAAAACAACGACACACACTCACTCCCCCCCACCAATGGACTGCCAGAAGGGCTGCAGTTCGGAGGCACTGTTCCCTCTAGATTGGTGTCCAGCGACGGCATCCTTACCTTCGGTGGGAATTCCTGTTGCTATTTACGTGGCCCCGGCCTGTGCAGCCTGGTGTAGGACACTTAAGAACATTTTCATGCATGGCAAGAACTTGACAAGGAGAGTAAGAGAAAACAGCAGAGTATGAAAACAAGAAAAAAAAAATCAAATCCCAGTATATATGAAACCATTTTAAAACAAAGCAGGATTCATTAACAACCAGCATTCCTCAAAATACACGTGACACACATAGCCAATAAAGCCTGATGAGGGAAGTAAGTATTGTGACCCTATGCTCATTAACACAGGGCAACAGTGAAAGTTATGGAGGGTACAGAACCTATAAACAAATGCATCTCTGGTGCAACAGTGAAGCAGAAGACGCCCAACATCTTCTTCATACAAAACCACTGAGCAAAGATCAGCTCAACAGTAAAGGGTGAGCTGGCAACCATACAAAACAAAATTACGGACTAGAAAAATTCTTTCAGGAAACGTATGTATTCTTAACACATAGCTTTATAAACACAGTATCAAACTCATGAGCTGAAAATCTGCTCTCAAGTTATACTGGTAGAACACTCAATTATTTGAAACACACCTCAGTACAACCCTGAACAGAATTTAACCCTAACTATAAGGCAGCCTGATTGAGCTAGGGGCCAGTTCTGCTCGCTTCCATACAGATACATCATTCATATCTATATGGCGAGCAGAATGGATCCTTTAATTTTCACTTGTATTCTCTACAAATGTGATTTTTTTTTCAAAATACTAAGAACCAAAATTAAGCACTTAAAATTGAGGGATGGCAGAAAAAAAATGTAAAAAAGAAATAAGTGGTACAAGCTTAAGCAAGTAAAGTGATTTACATCTGCAACTACTGCAAGCTGGATGGAAAACTTACTCTAAGGCTGCTCAGAGCAGTATCCCTCTAAATCATAAAGCTCATGCTATGAAGGACCAAATTATCAAGAACTTTTTGGGAACACTGAAGAGTTTGTTATGACATGAGGCATATCTGAATCCATGTCTCAGAGCTGGATGGCAGTACATCATTCAATGGGAAATGGCCATCCAGCCCTTGTGAAGTTCTGATTTTCTCACACAAGAAGCTGTCTGGAAGCCTGTATTTAGTTCTCACTCAAAAAAAAAAAAAAAAGATCTAATAAAATAAGTAGATACCTTGACTGAGTTAAGAACTGAATAAAAGCTGTTCAGAGACTTGAGAATTAAATCATATATACTCATTAGAAGATAACCATCATCATCATCACCCCATCATCAGTGTGATAAAATGTGTATAGATGCAAAAGCTTCACTCTGAAATTCCTAATATTCAAAGCTGTTCTTGAAACATGCTTCACAAGGCCAACATCACAGGAAAAAAAAAAGATGAGCTCACCTTTGTCATTTTAGTAGGTACAAGAGCATGCAAACAGTTTAAAGCTATATTCTTCTTTGATTTACAAGAGCTTTTTATTTACCATTTGAAAAATGATAGAACTTTGAGCAACTGAATAAATATTTGTGTTTCAGAAAATTACAGGGTCTTGGAAAGCAGAGAAATTACTTTATTTGTTCTACTGTATTCAGAGACCAACCGAACTACAGCAAAGTTTCCTAATGCACTTCCTCATCACTTTACTTCTGGAAGAAGCCACTGTGCCATGAAAGAGGAGACTTGTTATGTCTGCCACTCTTGCAGTGCTAATCTACTTCTGTTTTCCTGTCCATCAGAATCTACTTTCCTTTGGAAACTGGGGACCATTTTAGTTCTGACTGTCTTTGAAACATTTCCTTAAGGCTGTTGCAAATTCATCAACGTTAAGTCTGTAAGTGCTGATGGACAGTGAGGATTTTAGGTCCATATGGAATGGAATCCATAACTCCATTTTAAAACTGGTGTGAAAGAGAATTGGATCTTAGCTAGACACTTCCTGATGAAAACCAGCACAGAGTAATTAGCTTCAGCAGAACTACGCTGATTTCACCAGCCAAGGAGGGGACTTCCAGAAACGAAGCCCTCTGCCTGCAGGTGAGTGTCCATGAGCTCAAATGGGTGAACCTCCTATGCAGAGAATTCGCTGACATGGCAGGAAGTTCCACCCATGTGACTGAAGGGGATGTTTGCTCAAAATCTTGAGTTCTGTAACTAAGTAAACAGCCAAATTATTATTTTTTATAATACGCACTAGTTTGATATAAATTATGTTTCAGACACAACAATAACAAAGGAAAGGGGTTGCAAGTTTTTCAGGAATAATTATTCCTGTACAAGACAGTAAGGACAGTTGATGTGACATTAGCACGCAGAAGCAAAAGCAGTGCACATCTTCTGGAAACCTTTTTCTCTGTTGACTGAATATGTCTATTTAAAAATAACCTAGGTTCTCAAAATCAAAGAATACAGCTTTAAAAGTTGTACTTTTAGTGTAAAGTTAGTAGAGAATGGAAATGATGGAATAAAGGAAAAATTATAACACAGAACAGTTGACTAAGTTGAGACAAACCATACTGAAAAATGAAATTAACTTTTTAAATAAAAGGTTTAAAAAGCATGCTAGAAAAGTTTTTGTAGTTTTATCCCCAGTTTCCATGAAAGAATGTGAACTTACTTTCTGGAGGGACCCTATCTTTGTGTGGGCATCCTGACAAACTGCGGTGATGGGGGTAAAGCCCCGTTACATGGCCAGTTCCATCACACCCAGGGGTAGGACATTTGCTCTCTTTCTTTTCTGTTCTTGAGGGATCTATAATTTACAACAAATGTGTCAAGTGAATGAGTCTTTTCACATTTCTTTAAGAAGGTTCATTTAATCATGTCATTTACTCTTTGGTAAATGTTATTATGAAAACTGGAAAAAAAACCCTTCTACTTCTTATCACAGTTCTGTCACTTTTATCCTGTTATCTTCTTCTCAGACTTCAGGCTCCCATGATCATGGCAATGTCCATTCACAGTGATTGGAAAATGACCTTTTTATAGCAAAGCCGTAGCATTGACAATCAATGTTCTGCTGGCAAGCATTAGCTCAAGGGTGCGAGGTCATTTGGAAACTGTTTAGTTGGAGTTTCCCTTCTTTACATTCTTATTTGCCTCATGTATTAAGGTCTGCAAATATACTGTCATAGCAGTTCAATGTCCTGAGAGTAGCAAACCCAGCTCTTCAGCATAAGCATTCCACAATTCAGCACAAATAAATCCCTTTTCCAAGGCTCAATGAAGAAATTACTCTTGTTTTCTTTAAATTCTTTGTGAAGTGGTGAAATTACATAAATATTCCTTTCTCTTCAATAAATTATGGTGGAGTAAACATTGTAATCAGAATTACTGAAAGCATCACTTGCTCTGTAAATCTGGGCCATTACCAGCATGCATATGAAACATTTGAATATTCATATGCTTGAAAGGTTAATGACCTTTTAGAATGTTGTTGGATCTTCTGACTACAAATCAAAGAAAAGTCTAACTAGACATTTTTTCCACAAAATAAAGTTTTCTGCCAATAATGTAGTGGAATACTGGTAAGATTAATTCTGATTTAGAACTTTCTCACGTAACTCCATCAGCTACTTCCTTTAACAGAACATCTGTAAAGTAACATCCCTATCCTTCCAGCCAAGCACATGATACAAATTACATCTTATCATCTTGACCACAATTGCCATGTTTTGGACATTATTGCTGATTTTCATATTAGTATTAAAGGGATAAAATTCAGGATACTCGAACTGCTACAATTTTGGCTCAAGATTACCAACATATTTTTTAGTCTATCATTCCTTTCAATACCCAATCTGAACTAGCCTCATTTAATAATTTTATGTTGCTCTTGTAATTTCTCTGCTTCAGTATTTATGCTTTCATCTCCAGAAAATAAGATTTTGCTACTTATTTTACAGTAAGCCTTTTTTTACATTAAATTCCATCCCAGCTTCAACAAACAGAACCCTCAGTACAATAGGTGGAAATTTCAGTACTTGAAGAACTTCACGTACAACCCATTCTTTTCATCGTGAATCAATATAATCCAGAGATCACATTCTGTTGTGGACTTATCTTTCCCTGATTTCCCTCTGGTAGATTTTATATATACTTTTATTTTTCAAGTTCATCCAAACCAGCTTCATTTTAGAGAAAATCTTTAGCTCATTGTAATGACTCTCCATGTCTTAAATCCATTCTTAAAATTTAATATCATACTTAAACCTTGTATTTTGCAAATGGAATCCCTAATTATGAAAGTTTTATTTTACTTAACTTGCATGTTGACTGTAGAACACAGTTCTTTGTTCCATGCTCTTTAATAACAAATAAACATATAAATCTATCTCCAATGTGCTATACAGTTATCACAACACTCCTGGAAAGACCATAATCTCATACATCAGGAAATTGAAGAAAGAGATCAAGAAGTTAAACCCAAGGCCACAGAAGGAGCAAATGTCAGAGGAGGGATTTGAATTCCTGCCAGATAGGCCTGTGCTGAGACCACTAGAACAGCAAGCCCACAGCTACATACATACACAACTGTAAGCAACTCATCAAGTCAAGTACTTTGGGATGTGTGAAAGTATTAGATAAGTGAATAGATAATGTAAATGAAGTATAAATTATGTAAATATAACAATATTCAAGGACTGCAAAAAATGTAGATGATTAATAGACCATAATGGCTTTTTAGAGACTTTAAACTAGAGGAACTTTAGCTACTCGACATTGTTAGAACTCCACCAAAGTCAGTGAAGGTATTGTAATTTAGAGCAGCTGAGGATCTAGACACTTGCATCCTAGAGTGTCAAGCAAATCCTCCTCTGTATTCAAGTCTACATGATAAAGTTATAGCACATATCAGATCCTTAAGAGCCTTTATGGTCTAATGAGTCAGAAAAGATGCTGTATACTACTCTTAATGATTTCAAAACTTGCATAAAATTGCACTTGCACAATTTCCCATTGCTTTTAATGGAAGACATTTGAGTAAACTTTCACAACTTTATACAAAACACTGGATACTGTTTTGTAAATCCTCTTCTGCTATTTGGGAGAAATATTGCAGTTCTACTGAACTCTGTAACCTTTTCTCACTCCTTGCCATAATGGAAGTATTTCCTGAGTGAAGGTTGTCAAAGGACTTCAAAAGGTTTTAAAATGCATAAATTTCAGAAGAAAGTCCGTTTAGAAAGCTTAAAATAGCAGGGGGAAAATGGTTAGTGGTCCCTTAATGGTTGTTTCAGTGATCTTTGAAGCCAAGAAGTAGTTCTCACCGCAAACCTGTGTACCCAAAAAGCTTCCACTTAACCATATCATACACTTCTGTAGGTATCTCTTCCAGGAGTATTTGGAAGATAACGTGTCACTGGAGAACAAATGATATAAGCAATTATTTTACTTAAAGCTTCCTCTCTCAACAACTACCAGAATGCTTCCCACATTTTTTTTAAATAAGGGATTTTTTTTTTTTTTTAATTAAAAAGGGGAAGAATGATCCACTCCACAAAGTTTCATGGTCCGAACTCCCAGAATATTTAGTCCCTGGCTGAGCCTTGGACATATTATCAATTCAGCCTGCAGCTCCCAAGAAATAGGATGGTTCAAAGAAGCTATGGAATTTGCTAAAACAGGACATCTATACATTTCTCACTGTCAGAAATTATATAGGCTTTTTGGAGACAGCAGGTCTATATGCAAAAATGTTTACCCAGCCATATATAGACTGGAAAGGCTGGACAATACCAGAATTAAAAAACTCTTCAAAAATTAATTTTGGTTTGCCATGTTTTCTGTGTTTTTTAGAGACATATACTCAAAGGGAAATGCATCAATGATAGGTTATATGTGAACAACATTTAGCACAACATCCACATGGCTATGCAGTAATACACTAACTAAATAAAGTTGTCTTCCCCAAATACCCAAAGTTACTGCAGCATACACTGGACCATTTACTTGTGGTTAGAACAAACAAAACTTCACTAAAATACATTGCAGCAATGTTTGACATCAGTAATTTACATGCATTTCTAAAAAACTGATCATTACTTTTGTTTAAGGCTTGTGATAAATGATCAAAACTTTCTGGGATCAAGATGTTGTCTGCCTTTACGAATGTCACAGGCAGATTACTTTTCCAAAGCAGGGATTTATAAAAAAGAGAAAAATGCCCACCATCTCAATTGTAGAAAGCAAAGCAAATATTTGTACAACAAATATAAGATAAACCTAGTCTCTGTTTAGCATCTCCCAAGTAATACCACGTCCTCAACTTCCACTAAAGTCAATGGGAATCAGGGGTGTTCAGTGAATCTCAGGAGGTATTGAACACTTAATACAACACGGCCCTACATGTACAGATGTAAACACATTAAAGAGGGGTGTCATAATATAAACACACCATCACCATGATAATCCTGCAAATCAAAAGGCATTCAAAAGGTAACCTTTAGTCTGTTGGGGATTTTTTTGTTTGTTTTTGTTTTTATTGGGTGTTTTTTTTGTTTCTCTTGTATTGAATTATGGTCAAGGCAGCACCTTAACTGTTTCCACAATGGAATGAAACCAGTGAAGTGGAATGCACATAAGAAAGAAATTGCTATTGATCTCAGCCCAGGCCACACCATGCCTTGCATAGCAAATGGTTTCCATTACCTTACTATCTTAAGATAATTAATGTGCAGTCACTGCCCCTATCTTATGTTATCGGTCATTTTGATACTGTTCAATTTCTATCAGGCAATTCTACATTTTAGATGGGAGAGGCTTCATCAATAACTGTCATTTGATGATAATTTTATAAGTCACGATGCCACCTACCCAATCCAATCTGTAATATATGCACTTCATAGCTGATTGACTATCTGCCACATAAACCCCCCCTTCAATATAGTTTGCAACACAATTCTCTTTCTTAATTATTATTATAAAATATATTAAAACCTTGAGAAAAATCTTTGCCTCTTTCAACATGATCTCTTGTTTTGTTTCCCTGAAAAGTTACTTTTTTAATTTAGCCAATGATATACTGTACATATTTCTAACACTGCAGAATGAATTCTTTTATTTTATAATCATAGCATGATGCTATTTTACAGTCATGTCATACTACAATTTTAATAAAGTTCCCATTATGTGGAATTAATAACTTCATTTCAGAAATCTATGCAAAACTTAACATGTTAGCTCACACTTTCTCATGACATAACATACGGTATATAGAAATATTACCTTTACCATAATATGGCTTTTTGACATGGCCGTCACTTGGTTTAGGCTTCCTGTCATCTCCAGAAAGGTGTCTTGGAGACTGTTCCTCAAATGATCTCATATTATCCCTCCTTCCAGCTTCCACTGCCATTTTTTCTCTCATGGCTTTTGCTCTCTCAGTTTCCAAAGCAATTGCTTTCTCAAGCAGGGTTAAGTTACCTTTTGTCATATCAAACACTTCTTCAGACCTATCTGAAGTAATAGAGGTGGTATCATCGTCTCTTTCATGACAACCATCCTCCTTGGCACAGCTAGAAAAAGTCCTAGATCTGGGGCTCAACTGTTCTTCAAGCCTCATTAGGTTCATCATATCAGAGTAATTCCGGTCTGGTGTTCTTCCTTGGAAGTCATCTTCTTGCCTGACATGCTGACGAGTGTTCATGTTTTGCTGTTGATTTCTTTCCTGTGGGTTTGTCTCACTGAGTTTCCTAGCCAGATCAAAACACTGGTTCCTTAAGCACTCCAAACTGCTGAGACACACCTCTTCATCACTCTCCTCCACTATTTTTTCTGTAAGTCCATTGTTCACAGGCTTCCCTAGCATTACAAAGTTCATATTCCTATTGTCTTGCTGTGAAGTATTGTCTGCATAATTTCTGTCATTAATATTTTCTGAAAGCACTACACCATGTCCTTGTGCTAATAATTTAAGGGAGTCCACTGTTTCCCTAACAACATCACTGTCTAAATCTAAACTCAGCTCACTTTTCCGACCGACATTTTCATTTTTGTCACTATCATCTTCCAGACTATTAGATGTATTGCTGTTCATTTCTGATTCTGTCCTGGCTCTGTATGCTGCATCCTCTGCAATTTTGCCAAGATTTAACAATGACTTGGCCACCAGTTCATCGTAATTATCATACTCATCATTATTGTTATCGTCTTTTTCTGTGTCTTGCATTATTCGAGTATTGTGACAATTCATTTGATGGTCTTCTGCATAAAAAACAGAAACAAAGAAAGAAACAAAGAAAGAAAGAAAAAGGAAAAGAAAAGAAAAAAGTGGCTACAATTGGAACTGTTGTTGCAATTGCACGGACAGAAAACAAACTGCATGTCAAATATTGTTAATCATACAGCAATTCTAGAACACTATGGCTGACCCATTTGAACGGAATTCTCTTTAGTCCACAGGGCTTTTTTTGTTTATTTGCTATTCACATGAATTTCTTTCACAGAACTGATAAGAAAAAGGCAATCAAAATGCTAATTACTACTACTGCTAAATGTTATGGCATAAATACTTATGTTTCTCCTTTCACTTCTATATTCACAGTTTTATGGGATTTATTACAATCACATTATTCAGCTGACATAATTGTCTATGTTTCCAAGTTTCCTCACTCCCGTGTTTCCTGTAAATACAGTAGATGGCAAAGGAGTGAGTACTACTAGATTTATTCTCTTACTGATGAATGCCATTCAGCAAAAGAGAAAGAGTATACTCCAAGAAGGAAAATGTCACTTTTTTAACACCATACACACCATTAACACTAGTTGACCGATAACTGCACACGAAGATTAAAATGGCATTTTACTTAGTGGATCTATCAGTAAAATCAAAATCTCTCAGTTCAACTGTGGAGAAGTTAAGAATTTTAAAAGAGTTGTTACATGAAAGGAAGATAGAAGGAATTATATGCGCAATATAACTTGAAGTAAATATGCTAGCCCAAATTTTATGGTCATATATGTATGATAGGGCTTTTATTTGCTGTTCTGTGCACTGTAACAAAATGGTGCAGAGTTACCACATTTTACTCAGCTTTGTTCTAGTAACTGTCGAATAACAGAGGGAGAGCTTAATAAGTAGGAGCCAATGTGAGGCCCTAAGGGGGAGATTCATCTCACCTAACTTTAGACATGAGCAAGGCAGGCATCTACATCTGAGTAGACTATTCCATGGTTCCATCCTCAGTCAGCAAGAGAAGCAGACACTTTATGGACACAGCCCACCTGATCTGGTTAAGGTATCTTCTTGAGAATAAAACTAATAACCACTAAGAAGTGCCTGTTTCTCTTCATTGACAACAAAGGGACTCAGACTTGATGCCCACCTTAAAGATACCCATACTCAGTCAGATGAATATCATCCAGAGAGCATCTTCTGGTATCTCATGTTCACTCAGAAGTTACGTCATTCCTAGACCCAGTCTTAAAACACACATTCTTCATTACCGAGTAATGAACGTTGCATAATGTATATTTTGATAATCGGCTACCCAAGCTATATTTTGACATTTTGCATCACTGGAAAAGAAAGTTCCTAGATCTGTCATTACAGCGACATGCTAGGTTTTCAGTTTTTCAGCTGGTGCAAACTGAAAGAAACCAGTAGAGCTAGGATAATTAACACCTGCTCAAGAGTTAGTTCATCAACTTCTGATAGCATCTTTTCAGCTTAGATGTATTTTCAACACTAGTACACCTGAACACGTAGCAATTTCTAAAGTGTGACTCATGTTTTGGGTTAAACAAACCAAAGTGGGAAATTTCAGGTAGTAGGTGGCTTGTACACTAATATTTTGGTAATAGGAAATAGTGTTTGATAAAAATAATTTTTATGTCAGTAGACAAAATAATAAATCAGTTGTAAATACAAAGCTCAACAGCACAATAATTGATATTTCAGCCACAAGATAGTATTTCTTCTACACAGTGGTTAGGGATCCTGGGATGATAGTAGGCTGTAGTTAAGCAGCAGAACTGGTTGATGACTAGGCTATCTAGAAAAAAAAATGCTCTAATGGTAAAATATTGTAAAATATTATATCTTACATATTATCTGCTTGAATATAGAGGAAAGAAAATTAATAAGGAAGACTGTATGGTATTTTTACATCACAAGGTATTTCAAGTCAGTAGTGGGTTATCTGTTTATCATAAAAGGTGGTTTCATTTTAGTTGCTATGTTTTTCAAGCTCATCATAATTCACATTTATGTTTCAGGTGCCACAAAAATTAAGGGTATGAGAGTATCAGATTTTCAGTGTACAAGTAAGGATTGACACTTCCACTTCCTATTTGAAAAATGTCCATCTTGAATAACTGCACAGAAGAAGGTAATGAAGAATTACTGGATAATTAGTTTGTGCTATTTGAAAAGCAAATACACTACTAATAATTTTCTAAAGTAAAATGTACAAATGAGTCCCACATTAATTTAAATATTAAGGATAAAACCTGATGCCAAGGAGATTGCTCAGTAGAAACTGAGGTTTTTGTGGGGCGCTTCTTGTAACTACACTGATGGGCAGTCAGATGCAGCAAAGGAACATCAAAGTAATTAAAGAAGCAATGAGCTATAGCTCCAAAATTGCCAGTGCCTTCAAGTTTAGGGTGAGGTATCAACAAACACTGGTGAAATCAGTCCAAATCTACCTGTAATATGATATTGAAATACAAAGTAGAAAAAAAAATGTTTTCTCAAGTCATCCTGAGAACTGCTCAGGTACACAGTGACTATTCTAAGCCAACATTTGAAATGTGAAAAGTTTCAGGGATTGTTTCTTACAAAGGGGGATTGTGTTTGTAAATGATCACCAAGGGGAGGAATATGTTATACCTTGCCTCCACAAGTGAAAAGTCAAAATATGAATCATGTACTATATGAGAGGAGACATCTAAATTCCTTTTGAGTAGGGAAGCTGGGTGAAAGCTGTAACTACAGTATTTTTTATTCTATTTGCTTGGCTACATCCTTTTCTGGTCTCCCATCCATTCAATCATAAAATGAAGAAGAAAAAGGTAGTGGAAGAGAAGAAAGTGTAAAGCAATAATCCCAGATAAGACAGGCAGGAAAGCAAAATATTTAAATTAAGATTAATTTCCTGTATTTTAATTTTTGGCCTTTTTTTGCATCTTTTTTCTTTAACAACTATTTTACTCATGTCTCTTATATCCATGCAGCAGTTAATTTTAATGAGAAGGATATTTATATATGCCATGTCATCTCCTCAGTAACAGTTGGATTCTAAACTTGCTCTGGTGAGGCACCTGTATCATCTGTTTATCAATATGGAATTTTAAATACTGAATCAGTTTGTATATTAGTCAAGGGTCTTCTAGGAAGTATGCTACACTAGCAGCTCTATGTGAACTTTACGCCTCTTCTTTGATTCAGCTCTGTAAAATTTAATCTTGCTTTCATTTCACATTTCTGTGATTCCTTAGATTTGATCTTTAGTGCAGTAACTACCTTTAGACTGTGCTGTTTAATGGCTGTCTGTTAAATGACTGCAAAACCTAGAGACTTACTCTACCTCTTGCATAAGTTTTGGAACCAGTGATGCCAACTGAAGGTTTTTATTTTGTGAAGAGACTGAGTTTGTCTCACAAAGACAGCAGCTAGCCAGTGTTGGTGAAGAATGCACAAAGTTATAATACATCCTTTTATGTTAACTTTAGGGTTGCATGGACAAAGAATACACAGTTTTAAAAGAATATCAGATTTTTCTAGCCCTCATCAGCATAATACCATGACAATTTAGATATTCTTGGTGGTAAAGTTGTTCTTTTTAAGTCTCAGCAGATATAACAAGTGGCAGGAGGAAATTATAGTGGAGTAGCGTAGAACAGCTATAAAGAGCTGGAAGCCTTTAGCCATTTCAACAGAAGTGCACTTGTATTGCACTAAACAAAAAGTGAATAATTTGATTTCTTATTGCACCTTTCATCCAAGGATCTCAAAGCACTTTACAAACATTATTTTAAAAAGCCTCACAACACCCCTGTGAGGTAGGTATTTTAACCCCATTTTACAGATGGGAAATTGAGACACAGAGTAGTTGAGTGACTCTTTCCATGTCATACCAGGAGTCATGGGAGAATAAGGATTATAGCCTCTACATCCTTGACTGTTTCCTCCTTTTGTTCCTATCACATCCAAATTTAAGCAATTGTTTGTCAGAAGAAATGGCTTGCTGGTTTTAGTGTAGGGAGTCATGCAAAACAGCACCTTTCTTTTGAAAAGGAAAATATATAGCATTTAGACTGAGAGATTCTGCAGAGAGAGGCAATGATACTTCAGAAATAGCAGCTACATTCCTACCAAAGGACAGACTTCAGAAACAAGACTTCCCAGATCTGTGGTCCGTTTATCAAATTACTCACTTTCTTCCAAGTATGGGAAAACATGATGGCTAAGAAGCTGAACCTACATGTGGTCACACAGGCTTCCTGCCCAGATGGATGGTTTCATTATCCAGGCAGCATTTCCTGTTTCAAAACACTTCACTGCTCTTGCCACTGTCAATTCCTAAATGCTCAGCACATGATACTACTGCCTCACCATTCTTCTCCTTTTAAGCTGTAATGTGAAGTACGTGCATACATCTCCACATTACAGTCTCTGACGGTTGGCCTATGAGAAATATTTAGCAAGACAATGTTGGCACAAATGAATCGTAAACCTTAGAAAGTTACAGCATAATATAGGTAGAAGATTGTTTGTACATTGCCTTCTTGGGGAAAATCTTGTGAGTAAGGAAACTGAAGAGGTGGAAAACTCAGTGAGCTCTCAACTTCTCGACTCCTCATGGAAGAAACAGAGGACATGTGTAACTCTCCAAGGACCTAGGCAAGGTCTCCTAAAAATCTAAATGGTCCTACTGACATGGGATTTGGATTAGAGCCCAAGCATTTGAATATGCCTATTCAGGGCTGCACTGAACCCTGAAGTTGACCATGTGCAAGAAGAATCCTTTCTTCATCTCTGCAAAATTTCATGAAGTTCTTTTACACTGGAAGTGCTATATGTAAAGACCCAAGTAATTTGGTTCTTATAACAACTGGTTCCTTTATGGACCTTATATATACTTAATGAAAGTCAAAAGAAAAAGGTAACTGTTCACTTAGTTAATTGATTGTCTCTAGCTATTCCATTATATTCAATTATTTTTTTTCACTTCTACCCCTCAGCCTGCTACAGCTACTTACAATAGTTATAATACTGGGACTTACTGTTTAGACTTTCCTACAATTACAGTATTCAACTAATAACCAATGCTCAAACTAAAATAAATGGAGAGTAGAAGTCATTAAGCATGGCAAGGAAGTTCTGAGCTGAAGAACACAGGACATCACAGTAGGAGTCAGTATTGTAAACTAATAGTGAGGACTACAGTGCAGCAAGCCCATACAGACTTTTAAATATGGACAATTTGCCGCCTTAAGTATATTTTAATTATTTTTTTTTTCTGTTAGGTTTTGATCTTTTCATTTTCTATAGGTTCCATGTTTTATCTGGTTTTGCTCACTGAAAAATTAAGTACTATTTTTTTTCCTTTTTTTTTTTTTTAATATTTTTCCCTAAGGACCAAAAGGGATCCTCACAGATCTGAATTTCTTTCCTGTTGTGGAGTGATTACTAACACATGAAGACTAACTCATAAAGATATTACTTTTTTATTCATCTTCTTGCCATTTAAACACACTTTTAAAAGAGTATTAATAAATTATTTTGGTATAAAAGCATTTCGAAGATTTAGTTTTCTGCACAAATCAGTGCGTTCTTGTCTAAAGGCAGAGGTGTTTTACATAACCAATGCCCTGAAATAATATTTTTTATTTTTTTTTGCTTATGGCACTTGTATGACCTATTACTACACCACTGCTTATGTCACACCTGCATGAATAGTATCCTATTTATGTGAACCAATGTTCACATAGAGTATTGGTAGAATATGGATGTTCTTACTTGGGTTATTCTTATTAATATAAAGACAGAGAGAATCAGGAAATACAGAGCAACATGCTTTTAAGATTTATGTCATTTGTTATTCATTCATTTTTTCCCACTCCAAATCCCTATGAGCTACTTGTATCAGTACAGTTTTGGAAAAGGATCTGAGGATATCTGACAGCTCCTCTGACAAGATCATGACTGAGGTAATTTTGCTTCAAGTGCCAGACTGCAAGAGCTTCGTAAAGGTTATCTAGGTTCTGACTCAAGCCAATATGTTTAAGATTTTGTCATTTCACCACAAGATACTGCCTGCCTTTCTTTGATCTTAAGAGATTGTCACATGCCATTAACAGTGCACTGCTGCCATGGAATCATGCAGTAGTTGAGGCTGGAAGGGACCTCAGGAGGCTATGTGGTCCAACACCTGCTCAAAAAAAGTGCCAGCTTAGAGCAATCATCAGGGCCCTGTTCTGTCAGTTCCACTTTAAAGCTCTTCCAGGATAGAGGTACCACAGCATCTCTGGGAAATCTATTCCAGTGTTTGACCACCCTCATGGTAAGAAATTCATTCTTATTTCCACATGGATTTTTTTTGTTACAACTTGTGTCTTGTCTCTTATTCTTATGCTACACACTTACATCTTCTCACCACTCTCCACACAGGTAGCTGAAGACAAGTCTAAGTTCCCCCTTAGCTTTTTCTTCCTCAAGTGAACAAACTGGGCTTTTTTCAGGGTTTCTGCACATGTGGTCCAGTTCTTTAATCATCCTGGTTGTTCATCACTGGACTCCAATATTTCAAGACTTGTGCTGATGAGCCCAAAACTGGGCCTATTGCTCCACATAAAAAAGTGTAAGTGCTGCATAAACTGGAATAATAATTTCTTTTCCTTTTGATTTCTGTTTCTCAAGTCTTTTCATCCTGACAGCCAAACATTATTTCCTGAAGTCAAAAGGCAATGATTTTTCTGGGAATTATCTTTTTTTTCCTCCACCACAGAGACAGCAGAAAATACATTTTGGTTACCTTCAAGTAGGAAAGGTCCCTGGTTGGTATGAAGCCTGCTTGTTTGGTTTGCAGTGTCTGAAATATATGGTATGGAGGCATATGCTTAGGTTCAAGAAGGAACTTGCTGAGATTATCTGTGAACAGAAGTGGATATGCTGGGTTTGCAAGGGCAGTACAATTTAGCCAGTCACTCCCACCTGGACCACACTTCTTTGTGAATCAGGTTCAGGCAGCCCTTAATCGTTTTTGAATTGACTTCTGTCTGGGCAGATAATGAGATGTCTTTAGCTGATGACTGGTATTCATTTCATCCTACTTTTTCTCCCCAGGATGTCTATATGAGGGAGGCGAGATATTCTGTCTCATAGCCTTATAATGATTCAGTGGAGTTTGGCAGTTTCTTGCTTTCTCTAAGGTTTCCACAGCTCAGCAGGGCAGCAGGCAATGAGGAAGCCAAAGCTATTCTCCAGATACTGGGATACAGCAGGAAGACAGCAGGGGAGCAGAGGACCAGCTGCACCGACAGCAGAACACCCACTCAAGAGAGCTCCTGGTACGGAGCTTCTCATGGGGCTATTCCTAAGACTGCTCCAGAGACAGTGACCTGTGCCTACATCCCTCTCCATATTCATTTCTTTACAAAGGATGCAGCCTGAAGAACACATTTTCCATTTATAAAGCAATATTTTCTTTCTGACACACAAATCTCTGAGAAGACAGATTGGAATATTTAGTATAGGGATACATCATCTCTTTTTACTAGTTTTGTTTTAGTTCAGAGCTCTCAGTGTCAGATGTCCATATTGAACATGTCTCCATATGAACTATACATCTAGATTCCATTTACAGGCAATGGACAAAACCATACATCCTGGGATTTGATTTTTCATCCTAACCTAGGTATCTATAGTAGATAGGCTGAATTATCCCCTAAAAGTGACTATTTCTCTTAACTAGTCATCAATTAAACAGATGGGGTGAATCCTATCCCTATTGCTTTTACTCAAAAGTTTCAAGTTGATCCTTGCTGAATTTCAATGGTATCTTTAGTATGACACAGTAGGAACTGCAGGGAGGAAGGAACGAGGAGCTACCCAAAAGGAGTAGCTTTAGGTTGTGGATAGACGAAGATGTATCAGGAAAGCCTGGTGTGAATGGGATAGTATGGATACTTTGGACGGGATATATGCTTATGACCGCATGATTTACATGGAGAGAATTGTATCTTATTAGATGTGTTTGGTCTCCATTGTAAATTTAATTACTTTTTAATAGTTGTGTTTGATTATCAAAGAAAGCCTGTTTGTGGTTTGATAACAAACTGACCCGACTGGCAGAAGGGACAGAGGCAAGTATCACTACCATTCTAGAGGATGAGAGAACTGCTAAATATGGTATCATTGAAATTTCTTCTTCCTGACTCTCTTTCTATCCCCTCAATGAGTTCAGTGCCAAGGAATCTGGAAAGACAAAGACATCTATGTGCATGAGTGCCAGACTTTACTTCATCTGAAATGTAACGCTTTTAGTTAAGGTGTTTGTTCCTTTATTTTTATCCCTTCATCTAGCTTTTAATCTACATTTGTCTCATTCCCTTTGTTTTCATGACAGGGAAGGCTGAGTAATAATCCATAGTATAAGAAGAAAGTAAATACAAAGGATTCTTTACCTCTTCGGTTATAGCCATCTATTACTAATATTCTGTTCTGTCCCAATTAATTAGGGACAGAGCAATAAAGGAAGAAGTGGAATGTGATTACTCATGCTGCTATACCCTTAGTGAGGCCCTGGCATGATTTTGAGTGACTGAGCAGCTCTCCAGCAGTGCCGAGATTCAGTGAAGAAGTGCTGGTTAGGGACCATTTCCAAGGAATTTGAATGTGGTGAACCTATTTTGGAAGGTAAAAGATTAGCTCTATATGCATCCAAATCATGCAACAGTTGAACTTAGCATTAAATGAGTGGACTATGGTCTGTTTTATTCACTCACATAGATGTGGTCATTGATTAATGTGCCTGAAGAGACAGAGGCAGGAAAATCTGTAAGCTGGGATCAATGGAAAACACACTCCAGAAGGAACAAGTAAGGCCAGTGTGAACTGTTTACTATGGTTCACACCATGTGTATTGGGTTTGCATGGCAAGGTTTTGGTAGTGGGGGGGGCTACAGGGGTGGCTTCTGTGAGAAGCTGTCAGAAACTTCCTCCATGTTCAGCAGAGCCAATGCCAGCCAGCTCCACAGTGGAACCACTGCTGGCAAAGGCCGAGCCCATCAGTGATGGCAGGAACACCTCTGTGGAGGTGTTTTCAAGAGGGAAAAAGAAAAGTTATTGGGCAGAAGTAATTGCAGACAGAGAAGAGTGGGGTGAGAACATGTGAGAGGAACAGTTCTGCAGACATCATGGTCAGTGAAAAAGGAGGGACAGGAGGTGCTCCTGGCACTGGAGCTGAGATTCCCCTGCAGCCCATGGTGCAGTCCATGGTGAGGCAGCTGTGCCCCTGCAACCCATGGAAGTCCATGGTGAAGCAGAGATCCACCTGCAGCCCGTGGAGGGCCCCACACCTGAGCAAATGGATGCTTGAAGGAGGGGGTGTGACCCTGTGGGAAGGGTGCACTGGAACAGGCTCCTGGCAGGATCTGTGGCCCTGTGGAGTGTGGACCCCATGCTGGAGCAAGTTCGCTCGCAGAACTTGTCACCCCATGGAGGACCCACACTGGAGGAGTCTGCTCCTGAAGGGCTGCACCCTGTAGAAAGGGATCCGTGCTGGAGCAGTGTGAAGAACTGAAGCCCATGGGAAAGACTCACACTGAAGTTCATGGAGGACTGTCTCCCATGGGAGGGACCCCATGCTGGAGCAGGGGAAGGAATCCTTTCCCTGAGGAGGAAGCAGCGGCAGAAACAACCTGTGATGAACTGCCTGTAATCCTCATTCCTTGTCTCCCTGCACCCCATGAGAGACAAGGTAGAGCCTGGAAAAGAGGCTTTACTTTGCTTCTCATTATCCTACTCTGATTTTCATTGGTAAATTCAATTAATTTCCCCAGGTCAACTCTGTTATGCCTGTGATGGCAACTGGTGAGCTACCTCTCCCTGACTTTGTCTCCGCTCAGGAGGGCAATGATGACTGGCTTTGGTGGGCACCTGGCACCTAGCCAGGGTCAAGCCAGCACACCATGCTACTCCAGTCAGCCAAGTACACATATACAGTGGACCTCAAAAAAGACAAAATGGTGACTCAGTGGTGTAGCTAGCTCTTAGCTAGCTACAAAGAGTCTTTAATACCTTCTGTTTATTTGCCATCTATGTGTACAGATGGCCTATGTGACTGGAAGTGTGTAAGAAGGAGAGTAGAGTACTAGACACCTGTCAAACGCAGGAAATGTATGCTATAGTACCAGATACAGACCACCTTTTTATGTCACTATGGCATTTGCAAAGATATTTCCAGTTGAGGCTTTTCCAAGTACCTGTCCACCTAAAGATACATTTTAGAAATTGAGGGATTTCACACTGCTGTTCAGATCTGCACTGGAATATCTGTCTGAATGATGAAAGCTTGTATCTCTTAAAAGGAGAGTATTTGGTGGACAAATGTAGTAACCTACATATTTACCCACATTTCCATACATTTCCAACTAAATATGTACCTACTAGCTATTATGGAAGCGGCTTTGTTGCCAGTCTCACAGCGCCTAAATTGAGTAGAGCAGCACAGCCTCAGCGCATGGCATCTGTGCTGAAAATAACTATCCTCGCAGAAACAAGAAGCAACAAAGAGAATCAATCAAATAACCACAACAGCCAGTTTTCCAAAATACACACATGTAGATACAGAGACAATCTTACACCACACAAAACTAAAACCTGAGTCTGAGTCTGGTCTCAAGATGCTTCAGTCTAGAAGCTATTTTGCTGGAGTTCACTGGTAAAAGTAATGTACATGAGATGAAGTCAATACCTTTACTTCTGCCTGAAATTATTTCTGGTTTTTTTTTTTTTCACTTTAACATATTGCTCCCTTTCAGTTGCCTTTTGTGTGATTATTTTTAGGTTCTAGTCTCATTTACTTAATTTTCTGTACACTAAAGTATCTGAGCTATTTAGGAGCCAATGGAACTAACCTGCCCAACATGAACTTTTCCCCTCTGTTCCTTTGTATCTGGTGCTGTATTATGTTTTATGACTTAAAACGAATTTATTAAACAGAACAGCATCAAATCAATTCCTAAAACTCAGATAAACTGTGTACATTATTTCCACACTGCCCATCTTCTCAATGATGTGCAATTTGCAGATTTCAAGCAAAACACTTGCCAGAGGACAGTTATTCTTTCTTTAATATATACATTGCTATTACTTCTAGTTATGCATTTTTTAAACAGTTAGTAATTTTGGCTCACTGCTGTTTGTATCTTATCCAGACATCAAGTATAGTTTAAAAATCCTTGTTTTCAATATTATAAAAAGTCTCAGAGAGTCTACACATATTGCTTGGGGTTCTGAAAGAGCTCTGCATGTCTCTAGTTCTAATTCTACTAATGACAATGATAAAGAATTCTATCATTAATATAAAAAGACACAGTAAGTTACTTCACATTGTGAACTATAGGAAAATGCTCACATATAACTAGGGAGGAGAAAATATAACAGAAAAAACTGTCCTGCATCGCCTGTGGGTGTGGGTATTTTGTCTAGCCCTGATCTTCCATCTTAAAGCCTTTTAACTTTTAAATTAAAGATTCCACACAATGCAGATTCTTTACTGCAGCTTTCACATCTGTCATTTCCTGCTGTCCATGAAGGAATCCTAACAGCATATTTCACTTGCTCTCTGCAGTACTCCCATGCTAACCTCCTACGTGTTTCTTTAAATCTTTCTGCATTTTTCTTTCCTGCATAATCCCTGTCACCCCTTTTACATTTGGAACATATTGTTTCCATTTCTGTGTCCAAAGACCTTCCGGCCATTGAACTGAATTTGGCCTTAAACTCATACCATGTCTTTAATGGGGATTTCAACATGAATCATTTTAAAAAAAGTCATATGAATAGCAGCAGTAATTTCTAAAACACTTTCAGATTAGACTTCTCATGTGGCATGTTGTATAGAAAGGAACAGTTGTATTTCTATTTTTCTTGGTGATACAACTACATCTATACTCATCTGTGCTTTAAACCTGAGAGACACCTTAATACTGATCAGCTGCTCAAAGCTCTGCTTTGCTGTGTACTGAAAAAGCTCCAGCCTTACAAAGCTCTCCATCTATCTGCTATTTAAGCACTGAAAGCTTCTAGACACTGGGTCTTTTCACACATAAATTCCCAGAGAAACCTAATCCAATAGGTATGCTCTAATGCACACCTGAAAGAAAAAGGCTTCCCATGAAGTGCTGCTTTGATTGGCTTGCTTAATCTGTAGCCAGAGAAGAACGGCCTGTTTCCTTCTTTATTTCCCCTGCTCATCCCCACCTGCCCATAGCCCAGGTTAAACACATTGTTTAGTGGGTCACTCACTAAAGAACCAGAAGACTAAGAGTATAAGCTCTCATGGTTTATGTGGATTTCGTACCATAGTTCCCAAAAACATTTGCTAGTCACCACAATAAAAGCTGGATTCAAGTTCTATTAGGAAGCAGAAAACACAAGAGCAGAGTAAGACCCATAATTTTTTTTTTTTCATGCTATTTGGTCATGCAAAAATATAATCTCTTTATTGCAGATATTACAAGGACACCTGCCTTGAAGAGAGAAATATAGAGTCTGTTCCCTGTGCCCAGGACTGATTTTGTAGCCTAATAAGAAGTCAAGCCATATGATGGTTACAGGGTCCTTGGAGAAAAGACAGAATTCAGCATGGCCTGCATTCTCAGGAGAATGACCCTTTTTGGTCTATGGCAGTTCTTGAATGTTTTTTCTAGGGTGTAATAGAGCTCCATCAGAATGTGTAAGAGCGTTCCCTACACAAAGCAGTCACTGGTCTAGTCTCCAACCTTCTGTGTTAGGAAAGAAGGACACGTGGCATTGAACCCTGGCATCACTTGTCACACTTAACTCAGGCACCTGCATTACAGACAGGGGCAGTATTTTCATTCCATTCTATTGTGAAACATTTATCTCACTCCACAAATGTAACAGGATCCTTAGCCGAGATTCCAGTTTCTATTCATCTAAAAGTTGCCCTTTTTGGCTGTACTTTCAGGGAAGGACATTCACAGACTGTGCTCACTAGATAATAAACAAATACTACTATAAACTTTAGTATATTTTCTGTAAGTCCAAGTCCAGCCATATTCCTAACAGTCATTCCTACTAATGATCTATTATTCTCTGTGTCCACTATTACATTACAAAATATATTTTTCTCTTAATGACCTGAGGGCAAAGTTTTATTCAAAACATTGCAATAAAAGAAGAAACAATTTTTAACTTTCCACTAGATGCCAGCCTTTGAAGTTGAACAATGCTTTAATTATTGCAGAAGACAGAATGACAGTATTCTGTAAAAAGTTCAGTCCAGTTCTTTACAGGATGTCCAAGAAACTGTTTAGCAGATGTATTTTGTTTATACAGAACTTCTACAATAAGTGGAGGCAGTTTGTCAAACAATAGATTTGATACAATAGAAATCAGAAGAAAAGCAGTTGCACAGCTTGCCCTAAAGTACATATGACAACTAAGGAATCCCACCACACATGCTTTGTACTGACAGAACCCTAGTCTGACATGGGCCTGGGCAGCTTCATAAACACTCCTGTGTTAGGTGATTGGAAGTGTTCATGCCACACAGACCTTGCCCTTGTTCTGTCAGTAATCCATGTCTGTGGAGCACAAGGAAGAAAATACCTGCTTGATTTGTCAGTTTTTGAAATTGTAAGCTCAGCTCTCCTTTAGTGTCACAGGAATACTAGTACTCACCCTTCCTATAGAGTAGTATAGCCTGCAAAATTAAGCTTTTGGGATGACAGAACTATCAGATGATGAGTTCACCTAATAAACCCCCACTAAGTCTTGAGCTGTCAATCCTGTTAACTTTCTCTGACAGATCCACCACAAATTTTTGCTAAAGCAATAATATTTACTGCATATTTACTGCCACAGTTTCCATGTGGTGGTATGGATATTTGACATGCTTAGTGACTATTTTCAGTACTTTTACTTTCCGCATGAAGCCTCAATGTACCACATAATTCTGAGGATTTCAACAGTGACCAAACCCAGCCTCCTTTATGTGGTTTCCTTCCTATCATTAGTTTTCTTTGTATTCTGCTAATGACTTGGCCTTCCTTGATGTCCAGCTCAGTAATTGTAGCTCCCAGAGTCTACTCTCAATAAAAAAATCTGAAGAATATGTTAATTTACAGTAGGGCAAGTGTTTCTTATAGTAAAAAAGGACAATGTCATATGTGATGTAAGTGACAAAAGAACAAACCTCATTTGTTTTGAGACTTGTAAAATAAAGAAGAAATGCTTTCATAATACAAAAGTATTCAAGATTACATATATATGTTCATTACACATTTTGTTTCAAAAGAATTCTTTGTTACGTTTATATATTTCAGTTAAACAAAATTTCTGTGACTTGAGGCATTTGCCAGAACTGCAAATTTGATTTGTGAGAATGGACATGGACCAGAAGAAATTATCAATCCAGTCTGCAATTTTATTTCGTTATCTCCTGGAGGACCTGTAGTAGGGCAAAATTAACTCCCACAGTTACCAAATACAGTTCTCTGCTTTTCAGGGTGAAAAGTTACCATTTGTGTTCACTCTTTTAGGACAAACACTGTAAGCCCAGTGGGAATTGTGAATTAATAGGGTCATCAAAATTGTTCTTAGAGCTGCACTCTAAACACAAGAGGAAAAACAGGAACCTGTAATACTGACCAAGCAAAAGTTATTTTAAAGAATCATTACATCTGTAGTGTCAAGAAGGATTCACACAGAGTCTGTGGTCACTGTGTAAGGTGCAGTACAGTGTGGGCAATGGACCCTTTGAAGTAGCACTGTGAAAGACAAAGGAATTAAAAGAAAGATCATGAGGAGTTCAGTTCTGTACAACCCCTGAATATGTTTCTAAAAGTGATATATTCCAGATATTAGACCTTCTACAAAAATGTCAAAATGTCATTTACAAATATGGATGCAAAGACCTGCTACATAACTGAGTTAACTATTGGTTCTTTAAAACACTACATCGTATAACCAACTGGCTTCTTGGCACAGTTGTGCCAAAACCAGGAGATCACTGGCAATGAACAGGTTACAGAGAGTCTAAGTGAGGATAGAGCTACAGCTCTAAGACTACAGCACTTTAATTTCTTCTCCAATCCATCTAATTCCAGAAAGAACTAATTTTACTGTAAGATCTTGCCAGACAACAAATGAAATAGGAAAAATCAAGGATCCACTCAGCATTTTTCTGCAGACAGAAGGATGCAATAGAAATGCAGAAAAGGCAGCCTCTTCTTGAGGACTGCAATCTGTGAGAATCCAAAGCAGCACTGCTGAGACATGGTTCCTTTGCAGACCTATTGCTCTGGCAAGACTAGAGAAAGCTTTGGTCACAGATAAGCCCTGAAACAATTTGCCGGTACAATGGGCCTAACATTTCATGTTCAGCTAACACTGAAGTAAAGGGTTAGTGTATTAAAAATACAAACAAGCAGCCCCATGCCATGTAAAACAGTTTCAGAATAAAGCAGCACTGAAATCAGATGTGGTGCTGAATGTGTTCCTTGATGCTTTTATTAAGGCCTTCAGTTCAGACCCTGAACTCTTTAAGTATCCCAACGTCCTCTACAGAATTTCTGCTTACATCAACTGAAGTTGTGTATGACAGAGATCTATAAACTGTCTCATCAAAGGTGAATAATTTCTTTACACTGCAGAAAGCTATAACTGAATCATTTGCTCTTGAAGGATCAGATATTTCACATTATCATTTAAGGCCTTTTATTTGTTGCAAGGGAGTTAAATATGTAAACCTCTAAATGAGAATGATACTTAAGTACGTTCCTAACTTTAAATGTGGAAGCTAAGATGAAGAGGGCTATGTAAGTTTCCAGACACAGCCCAGAAGGTTTACTGAGCTTCTGAGTTAAACATTCAAACAGAAGTAAGTCTTCTAAAACAGTTCTTCAAAGGGAGGAAAAGCTAGGGATGACATGTGCAACACACCACCTCACATAAATGGAACACTACTGACATAAAGCTATTCTTGATTTGCCTTGATGCAAACAAGCTCAGTATCAGACCCAATCTTACTTCAGAGAACTAAAAAATAATGTTTAAATAATGCTGTTTAATGAGTTTAAATTATATTGTCTATGTATAGTAAAGACCTTGAGCATGGAACACAGCAAAAAGCAAAATTTACTAAACTAACACTTGAGTCATACTTAAGCAATCAACAAACCAACCGAGCAATCAACAAACCAACCGAGCAACCAACCAACCAACCAGCCAACCACAAACACATAACAACAGTAATTAAAAGATCCGAACTTTTTCCACAAGAACTAGAAGTATCCAGGGGGTATTTACCAGCTAGCTGTTTCCCCACCCTACTCCAGGTAGGTTTCCAGGTCTGAACTACCAGTTCCATATTTTTCAATTGCATTATTTCCAACAAAAATTTTTAGTGAAAATGCTGAGTCTGAATCTCTCAGTGTGACATATAAACAGCTAAACAGCAGGACATGTTGTAATCCATGCTTGCTTCTTCAATGGAAAAAGAAGGTATCACAGATTCACAGAATATTCTGAGTTGGAAGGGAACCCCAAGGATCATCTAGTGCAACTCTTAAGAAAATGGCCCATAAAGGGATCAAACACACAACCTTGGTATTATTAGCACTGTGCTCTAATCAACTGAGCTGATCTCAGTATCAATAAAAGTTCTTATGCTGAGGCTTTACTCAATAACTCCCAGGCTTGAGCACTTGGTAACTAGACCAAAAAGGCTTTTACTTTTTATCCAGAGGAGAAGAATGTAATGGCCAGGATAAATGTCTTCCAGCAGCAACTCTAATTTTTTTCTTTTCTTCAGGTTGTTATTATTAGGGTATGAGACATCCCAAGCACAGGCTATTTTCTTTTATCAAGGTACAGTACAGCGGTAAAGTTTACTAGCAAAGAGTTTAAATCTGCTTTGCATTATGAAAATATCAGGTATTTGTTTAGTCTTCTTTGGCCCTGAAAAAGATACTTTTTTCCCATATACATTGTCCTAAGCAGTGAAATTATGCTTTCTGGCCTCTTAATTTAAAGACAGAATTTACTTCTATTAAGTGCTTTGTTTGTGAGGTACACGTGAGAGTAGCTCTCTGCTCTGATTAAGACTGAACACCTAACTGCGTTCACCAAATAGATGACCACTTTCCTGCTAACAGTTTAAATAAATGAATATGATTAGTGGTCAGCAGGCTGACAGATGACCTTCCTAATACAGACACGTTGTCATCATTTCATCAAGATGTTTACTTTATCAGGAGTGTTTTCAGCAGCATGCACAGCTGGAAAGCTGTGTGCCACCATGCTTTCCTCAGCACATGGGCTTCTTTCATCTTTTACATTGGTGTTTGCGTCTCCTTGCTTACAGGACCCAAGTGCTTCAGATGCAGTCTGCTAAGGGGATCAGGAAGATAGTGGAGGGCACTAACAATCTTAATAGAGCTGATAGGTGGATTTCACATTTTGAGGGTCTGTCTGTGTTGAATTCATGCAAATGAAAGCAAAAACACAAACGTATTATGAGATTTTTAAAAACAATCCCACAATTTAAACAAATACTGTTGGATTAAATGATCTTAGAGGTCATTTCCGACCTAAATAATTCTATGATTCTATGAAATATGAAAATAGGTAGAATGTCTATCTCTATGTCCATGTGCAAGCTTTTCTTATTAGAAAAACCTGTACTGTGTCTCCTTTGAATGCACATTGCTATCTGTGGTTTACAACTATTTTTGAAGTGTATTTCACTTGAAAAATTAGGTGCAATATCACATATTAGTATACTGGTTATGCCAACTACCTTGAGTTCAATAGAAAATGTAAGGGAGCATCTAAAAGACTCACAATTCACCTGTTAAGAAACTGCAATAGTTTTTGTAGCATCATCTGTGAAATGATTTAAATGATGTATTAAATTTCCTTGGGTCTAGAATCAACCTAACTCCTCCTGCTCCTGATTAGAAAATAGCCAGAGTACAAGCATTTTGAATGTCTTCATGTGGTATGGACTAAATGGTCCTTGGAACATCTGTTCTGGGAGTCCCTCCAAGGGAGATTTTTTTAAATGGAAAAGCATTGTGAAAGAGTCTTTAGGATCCAACTACCTGAAGCAAGCTCATCTCAGAAGAAGGTACTTCGGTTTGCTTTGCAAATTGAATGCACACTTCAGTTTTTAATCCAAAGGTTCTTTGTCATCACAAAGAAGGGGTGCTCCAAAAGTAGCTTTTACTCTCACTCCTTCCCATTTGTGTTTCAATTTACAGGTTAGGTTATCATAACACAGGTCATCTCTATCTGTCCTTTTTTTCCTGCGATAGAAGGAAAATCAGAAAGACTCATCTTTCATTTAGTGGCTGTGTTGAACATAAGGGCTTCTCAAGTCTCTTCATAGATAGACGGATAAATACCTGCTCTTCAAAGAGATTCAGATTTAACGGAAATTTAAAGAGGATATGCTAGCCATTGACAGAGAGTTTAAAAAATGAATTTTGGTTCAAAGGATTGTGTACAGAAGTACAAGCACAGAACTTAGGATTCATCTAAAAAAGTTTTGTTGTTTTCTTTCCTTTTAAATTGATATTTTGAGATTTACGAGACTGTTAGGATATATCTATGTTCTCCAAGTCCTTTAGTTTACCAGCGACAAGGCTACAAAATGTGATTTTCAAAAAGGCTGTGATGGTTTCAGTGAATGCCCAAGTATTTCCAATAAGAACTGTTTACCTTCATTACCTGTATATTATCTCTATCTTCTGAGAACCTCATCCAAAATTCCCATTCCTTTAAACAAAACAGGAATGGGCAAGGACACACCAGTGACATACTTGAGTTTCCCAGGATTTACCCTTTTCTACTAGAAAACTGAATTTGACCTAAGAAATGGTAAAATACCTCACACTTACCCTCCCACCCTCTCCCTTTCCCCTCTCCCCATTTCTGCCTCTATAGTCCTATCCTATCCTATACTTGCTGATGAAATTCTTCTGTCACCAATACTTACAATTTTAACTGTTTTGTTCACCTAGACTATAGCTACTTCTGGAAATTTTCTGAACTTCCATCATCTACAGCACTAGTGACAGAAACTTATACGAAAACTATGCAGGCATCCTGGTGACCAGTGGATAATTCTGCATTTTGTTTCTAGGGATAGGAATACTAAGACACATTAAGACTTCCTGCTAAGGTGACTTATAAGATGGTTTGCTACTATATTGTGTTGAGACTTGTAGTGAGCAGCAAGTGACTGATGCTAAATCAACTAAATTCATAGCTGACAGATCTAATTTTCCATATAGTCAATAGATAAAGGCAAGAGTCATATTCAGACCATGTAGTTTAAGGACACCTAATTTTGCACCTTTTTTTCCTGGAAAATCAGCCGTCCAAATTTCACCAATGCAGGTTATGTTACAAGCAAGATAAAGTGAACCATCATTATCCCTATTGGAAACAACAGGAAATAAACTATTTTAAAAAATATGATTTATTGATTAGTTTCTAGACCTCACCAAAACCAAACTATTATCACTCTCTACTCTGGCATAGACATAAGGAACTCCATACTATCTTCCTCACTAATTGCTAGCAACTCCTCCTTGTAAATCATCTCTGCTCCAACTGGGACTGTTGCATACTGATTACTATGTTGATACTCAAAAGGATCATGAAATACTTTTCATATAAAATTCTATTATCACATTTCTGTTTTTATGAGGAATTTTTCTTAATGACTAATCTTTTAGATAGAACATATATTTGTTTATTAATGTACATTTGTTTTGTTACTGGAATAGAATGAGTTCCTAAGAAAAACTTGACCTACATAAATTTTAATTTCAAGTAATATGCAGAGCAGCTAATAGAGGTACCTTTGTAAATTTTTTGCAGTTCTTAACCACAGCCTACTATATATGGAAGGAAAGCAGTCAAAAAACAATGTCAGCCTCTTCACGTTGATTAGGACCACTAACTGCATGTGTAACTGTGTTGGAATAAGTAAACCACTGTGTTTCATTATCATAGAAAAATAAACTGAGTATCAAGCCTGCTGGCTTGCCAGAAGCAATTTTCTTGAGCTCTTGAGTTTTGCTTTAGCTTTTTTTTTTTTTTACTTTTATCATTTTTGATAGTGTAGATTCAAAGTTTTAAATGTCAACTGAAATCACAGCAGTTGCACCATAATCTAAGCACCAACAAACTCAGTCACCACTATTTGTTAAAGAAACTGCTGGACATCCTGCACTTGCTCATCAAGAGAGCAACAGCAGCTGCACATCAGCCTGATCTAACACAGCTTCTCTTCCAGGTTCTGAAACAGCAGAGTTCCCTGCAAAAGGAAATTACTTCCCTGTTGCATCAAACTCATGCAACTTTTAGACTGACCATTTATTCTCTACCAATTTTGTGGCAAATTTAGGCAATTGAGGAAACACTACAGATGCAGTATCTGAGAAAACTCTGATAGCCACCCAGCTGGCCACCATCTCACCCAAATGGAAAGAATACTTCCAAAGTCTTTATTTAAGATTTAAGATCTGACCTTACAGAATGCTGAAACAAAAGTCATACAACTTTCATACCTGGTTCCTAAGAGGAATCCAACTGAGGAGTGCTGAAAGCTTTTCTTATATTTTTATTGGTTAGAAAGGTGAATCTACCCAACCAAAAACGTGTTCCCTGGAAATGGGAACAAAATACTTTTTAGATAGCTCATTAATTTTTGCATGATTCCTTCATTTCACCCCAGAGCATTATGATGTCTGTCATCAGCATATGGAGTAAATGGACAGTGATTACATATTTTGAAAGTATTATATGAAGTCAAATATCCCAAAAAAAGAGAAAGTTGAATAGGCTAATCACATTGCTACTGCATTAATTTGGTTACTATCAGTAACCTGTATGTCTAAACGGCATTTATGCCACGGCATGATAACAAAAATAGACGCATTTTAGAAAGACGTTATCTATGTAAACCTGTCACTCACTACCTTTTAATAGAATCAACTAAAGCACACAGAATTCAAGTCTAAAAGAACCAAAGTGTGTTATAATAGTTAATTCTGAATAGTTTCTTGGAGTAGGGAAAAGTATAGGGCAAAATTTTTGAAGGGAAGAGGTATTTTTGCTCACAAAAATTATCTGCAAACTTGTGACAGAATTTATGTGGGCAATTGTTGACATTGTATAAACAGATCTAGCAAATACACGTGCAAATGATCAGTACAGGCACCCAGCTGTAGCTGATGCTTTGCTTCTACCTTTGTGAATATTCTCCTGGTAACTGCATGCATTAATCCACTACTAGGATTACATTTTATGCAAGCATTTTTAGCACAGACACACCTCCACCCTCCTTGTTTGAAATGTGAGTGCTGGTGTATTAAAAAATATTTGGAAGACAGACTTATTAAAATAAATGTTAAGAGAACACAGCGGGGTATATTTTCAGTGTGGAGCACAGAGATTTAACTGCATGACTTCCATTAGTTTTAATGAGAACTGAACAGCTAAATCCTCACACACCACACTGGAAGATTAACCCAGAAAACACACATTGTTTACTTTTTACTAATACTCTGATTATTACCACGTTCTTCCTCCTCCTCCTCTTCTTCCTCCTCTTCTTCTTCCTCCTCCTCTTCATCCTCCACATCTTCACCTTCCTCTTCATCCTCCTCTTCTTCCTCCTCAATCTCCTCTTCTTCTTCTCGATCTATCTCCTCATCATCCTCCTCCTCATCACCTTGCTCCTCATTATCGTCAGAATATTCCTCCTCTTCTTCATCCTCTTCTTCTTCTTCCTCTTCCTTTTCATCCATTTCCTCTGTTCCATCAGTCTCATAGCACTCATCTACTGAAGAGTTGTCTGCTTTAACCACAAAGGGTTTTCTTTTGGGGGCTGGTTCTTGGGGTTGTTTATCTTGTGTTTTTCTTTTTTTTGCCAACGGACAGCCATAAACACTGTTCAAAAATAAAAGATGTAAATTATTACACTATCCTCCAGATTTCATTTAGTCATATATTCTAATTCTACATCATGATCAGCTGCTGTTCTCAAAATGCATGTTTTCAAAGTAAAATGATGTTTAGGCAATGATAACCAAGGGGGAGGACACTTACAAAACCTGTGAAAATGCAAGTGACTATTATTTGCCTGAAAATGTCACACATACATGACAGCGTAACAGTTTCAGAAGTGATACAAATGTGTGTTTTTCCTTCTCATTCTATTTTCTCTTTGGCATGTTACACTCCGTTCTAAACCAGATTAATATAGTTAAAAAACCAGCAAACTTGTCCTACTTGTAGCTAGCAGTACAACAATCAGGAATAAAGAAATGCTTCATAATTTTGTAGTATTCAGTATTTTGACTGTGTGCAGTTAAGATACGTTTCAATGAAGTTTAAATAATGAAAATATGATCATATTCTGAATGTTGTTGTTTATTATTATTATAAATAGTAACATAATAATAAAAAAATAATGAATCACTCTTAAATTCTCCACTTTTTTTCTCCGTTATATGCTACAAGGCTGGATAAATGGGAAAACAAGCTCCCCAACACAACCAACCCCAATAATTATCATGGCTAGTGTTTCAAGTGTTCTCATATCAAAAAAATCAAACAATAAACAAAATCTGTTGTCAATGAAGAAAGTCAGACTTTTAAAAAATTGAGTACCCCTTCCTTATTGATCATTTTAATGTATTTAAATGCAGTGTAACAGAAATAGTATTTCAGAGTAGTACTCTACCAGAGTAGCCACCTGTTTCTCAAAGGTCACATAATCTGTGTTTGTTGGACCTGATCTCCCTTGGGTAACCCCTGTAACCTTCTGTGCAGAGTGACTGCACACACACATTACTTTTTGTTCAAAGAACCTCATCTTTGAACTTCTTCATTGTGTGACTATAAATATTACTCAAGCTGTATCAGTTTTTAGCCTTCTTTCTGTGATTAACTAGTTTTGGGATATTTACACTGTTCTTTATAACCTTTTCTGCATATCTACTAATGACTTCCCCTTTCACGTTTTAGTCTTTCTCCCTTTATCCCAATACACTGAGGCCCTCTTATTTTCTTCCATTCTTATAATGCTTCATATTCTGTTGACAGACCACTGAAAAACCTGGGGCTTCACCACATTTAGTACTACAGATGTGCCCTGTGTGGTGTCCTCAGAGTCTTGATCTTGGTCTAATTTAATTGCATACCAGCAGCTATGCATCCCAATTACTTAAACTGCTACTTAGGTAAAAACAAATTTATTTAAGCACCCAATTACTTTATTTAAGTGCCTAACTTAGATATTGTCTTACCTAAATTTCAAACCACAGTCTGCCTGGCACACACATATCTAATGAACATACAGAGTCACAAAAGACAGTATTCATGGAAAACCTGCTACAGGAGACCTTCTCCGCGCAACACAGGTGCCTCTCTCTCTGTGGGGACAACAGGTGTCTTTAAAGTCTAATCCAGCATGCCTAAAATAACCTGTCTCCATTAACACTAGAGAGAAATATGGCATAAATTTTAAGTACGTCCGTCTAGCCAGATTCCAAAGCACCTCACTTGGGAGTAGGGTAGTAGTCCTAGTGGGATACGGATTCCAGACACCAGCATCTAAGTTGGGGCCTAGTGATACAAGCTAGAGGGGGAATAGATCGACAACCTCCAGACTCCAGAGCCATGCTCCATCCAGCAGGTCATGTGGCATATTCTGTGGAAGAGCATCCTCTTATAGAAGATGAGCCCCGGTGCACTTGGAAGCAAGAAACTCTGATGCAACAGGTGAGCAAAAGCCCAAATCTTCACTAATTTTAAGAGCCCTAAACCTGAAAAGTAGCAACCCCTAAGCTTCTGGTGTTTTCTGTTTGGACTACATTTGTTTCTATCTAAAGACACTTTGAAGTACAACCTATAAATATAGAAGAAATGCCTGTCCTAGATCACCACTACAGTTCATTGCCAAATGACTGTCCTGCCTCTTGTCCTGTGAAGTCCTCCTCTTGGTCAGGACTCAGCTGCCCAGAATCAAGAGGAAATGTAGGTTTTCCATGGAAAACATCCCACATCATCACAGTCAAGACAGAAACAGGAATTCGATATCCATTGGTCTGGACACTGCACAAAACCAGGGGTGAAAGGGAAGCACTGTTTCTTGTAGTTCTGACTACTCCAAGTTTATTTTGGTGCTTTCCCTGGTGCTATGGTGTTTCAGCAGCTGCCTCTTTAAACTCTCCACATGGAGCTCTGAAAGAAGGCAGAAGAATTTGTCCTCAGAACTGGAATTTCAGAGTGTGTGTCGTGCCAAGGAAAATGGAAGGATAATCAGGGAGGAACCTGCTTCATTTAGGTGTCTAAAAGAGGCTGCATCCTGGAAAACAAAGAGTGGATCACGTCCTAGGGCTCAGGCAGCTTTTAGAAACTTGTGTATCAGTTCAGTATGATTTAAGGGAACAGGTTAACATTTACTGAATGGTTGTGTCTTTGCTTTCTTGGTTTCTGTTCCTTCTCTTTTGGAGGCATACTACCCTCACTATAGCTTTTTCCAATGCCATTATTTGTTAAATTGTATTTTCTCAAAATCTTGGTATTTATTTCCAAAGATGTGAGTAGGCTTACCCCCAGAAATCCCCAGGATTTTTTTCTTCCTCTTATTATAACCTTCTTAGAACATTGTAAGAGGTAATGATGACACTTCAGGTAGCTCTGAACTAGAAGGGCACCCACAGATGTGTAACTTTTTTCCCCACTAGCATTCATAAAAACTCGAATTTTTCATAGAATCATGGAATGGCTTGGGTTGGGAGGGACCTTAAAGATTATCTACTTCCAACCCCCCTGCCATGGGCAGAGACACCTTCCACTAGACCAGGTTGCTCAAAGCCCCATCTGACATTGGACATTTTGTCACACTAAAGCCAGAAAATTAACTCCATCCTGGTCCAATCTTTTTTCATTTATGAACAGTAAATACTTTTAACAGCTTTCATCTAGTAATGCCCCACAACAATCTCTTTCGGAATTCACAAAAGTGTAAGAAGTGAAGCAGAGGACAGGGGGATAACAAATACATCTATTTTGGTTTGAACTGTTGTTTAATTTTTGTATTTGACAACTAAGAAGAACCGCATGACTTTTTAGATACAAATTATTGGTCAAAGGCAGAAAGAAATTGTCACTGCCCTTTTTTGTCATCTTCAGTATTTTTTCATATCTTTATGGTCTTCTACACAATATTTTATAAAGTTTGTGAGACTCTAAGGCATTACTTGGGATTCAGGGCCCCCCTGGAAAGTGCATAACTGGCAATGGAAATCAATTCCAGTTAGCTGCCCAATGACTTTGATGCTTTTATAAATCTCATTAAGTAACTATTTGGAACTCAGCTATTCAAGCGAAGTTGTGAACTTTGACTTTAGTTTATAACTTTATGAATCTATTCTCAGTGTCTTTGCTCATACACCTAAAACTGAGGACACATCAGCAGCTACAAGAAACAAGTATTTGTATATTTTAATGGTTGGGTCCAACACTAAGGCTTGGAAATATATAACTTTTCCAAGGGTTATACCAGTTCATAGAATCACGGAATGGTTTGGGTTGGAAGGGAGCTTAAAGATTATCTATTCCAACCCCTCTGCTATGGACAGTGACACCTTCCACTACACTAGATTGCTCTAGGCCTTGTCCAAGCTGGCCTTGAACACTTCCAGGGACAGGGCATCCACAACCTCCCTGGGCAACCTGTTCCAATACCTCACCACTGTCACAGCGAAGAATTTCTTCCTCACATCCAGCCTAAATTCCTCCTCTTCCAACTTCTAACCATTACTCCTTGTCATATCACTAGTAAACTTCAACTCAGCCTTTGTCAACTCTCCTAATTAATTTGTACCAGATATTCCACAACCCTGAACCTGGTTTTGTCTGTACTTGGATTTATACTTGACAAACCATTGCTGATTTTTCATATAAAACCTTTATAAGGCTGGCTTGCACTGGCTTCCTTGTGCCTTTCAGCTGTATACCTCACACAGCTTACATATACCCAATGTGCTGTAGACTTCATAGACTGAAAGAGTTAAAAAAATCTTCACCATGTATTTCAGAAACCTGGGAAACAGGCCATCAGACCTGAAGCCTACTGTTAAGCTGCCCTATTTTCTTCTTTTTCTTTCTTAACCTGCTCCGCTCTCATCCTTTGTTTCATTAATTTTTCAGATTCTGCCTTCAGGACACTTCTCTCTGTTTCTGGCATGTTCCCTGTGGTCTCTCCAGAGAGCACACCAAGGGAAAGGCTGCGCTGGCTTCCCAGCAGCCTCTGCCACTGACTTCCCCACATACGGATATTACAGTCTCTCCCACTGACCTCTTGTTCCTCATATATTTGTGAAAGCTGTTATTGTTTGTCCTTACAGCTTCTGCAATTTTCTCTACATTTTCAATTTTGGGTCCTGTGATCATCCCCTTATTTGGTTATTTTTAGACTTGTTTATCCCTGCTCAGAGCATTGACCCCATTGATTCATGTGTCGTGTCTGCCTTTATCCGTTCTTTCATTGCTCCCTGTATTTCCCTGGTCAGCTGTCTTTGTCTTATTTTCTCCTCACGCTTCAGCTCTCTTGGCTTTCAGCAGGGTATATATTTGGGCTTCCTGAAACACACTTTTGAATATTCTACACTGCTTTGCTGTGTGTCTCAGTCACCTCTGGTTTTGGGAATCTGTCATGAATAATTCTTGTGGAAAGAATGTTGTTGAATTTCATAGTGATAATCTCCAAGAGGACATATAGACATTAATAATCAAAGAAATAGAAGAAATAATATATCATTTTATACTCCTTAGTTAGAAGATGACTTGTGGTATTTTTTTAACTCTCATGCAATTTTTCTCCATTAAAAACTTGATGATACTACTCACTGATATATTTAGTAGGAGCATTGTTCAGGAAATACATATTTATTGTCTAGAGTTGAACACATTGATTTTTAATATATTTTATTACTAATATAAAATATTTTCCAGTATAATTAGTATGGTTATTATTTCTAATCTAGAACAATTAACATATGTATTTAAATATACATAGCATAGGACCAAGGAAATAGAAGGGATTTTCTAAATCAGATACTGACCAACAGTTTTCCCTCCACGATACGCCAACTCACACACCCAAGTTGGAACATGACACCTTTATCTGGAGGAGGTTTTCCTCTTAGAGGAAAACAAGAAAATGAGAAAGGGAGGTTATATGACTATTAAGACTTTAAATACCTAGTTTGGATAAAGTAATTCTTACGTGCCATGTTTACCAGCATTCTTTTTTCATTTGTATCTCTTTTCTATTAAATCTAGTATTTCAGATGCCTCATGCTATAAGATACAAGTGAAGAAAAATAAGATGATGCCAATGTTATGCTCTAAATCTGAATAATATTTTTCTTGGAGTATTGTTAACTTTTTCTTTCTTAGTAGCACTTTGAAAAATCTTATGAAATAATTTTTAAATTAAAAAGTGTCCTCAGTAACACTGTTCTCATTCTTTTTTTTCATGAGAGAATTTAATTTAACAGAAACCAAAACATTTGGTAGGGAATAGGATCTAAAAATTTGTGACACAAATACCTAAAGAGGTTATCAGAAACACTAAATTAAGTACTTTAGTATCTGAAGTGGCTGTGAGGTGGAACTTTATCATATTGTCATAGGTTAGCAAGCATAGTCCTGGATGTTCTTGCAAAGGGGTGCTTACAGCTTCCTCTATGACCTAACAGAACCTATCAGCTGGCCAGTTTGAATATGGACAATTCTTTAAGCCACTTAAAGTTGTGACCGCCTCTGTGATGCACACTTAAGAATAGTAAACCCTGAGGCAGAGGCTCTGTCTCGTTTCCAGTGCTGGGACAGGTGGCTGCGGGCCCCGTGCGGGGGCCAGCGGGCCCGGCCAGGCCCTGCTGGGGCCAGGCCGGGCCGGGCCACAGCCATCCTGGAGCCACCCGCAGAACCTCCCCCCCCCAGCAGGGCTGTGGGCAGCCAGAGCGGCTCGGCTCTCCCCCCTCTCCACTTTGATAAGCCACATTCCAGCTGCAAGGCCTAGGTGAGATTAACCCTTTTAGTGCTGTGAAGAGCTGAAAACCTGAGGGAAGAGAAAGAGGAGATGCTTAAAGCTGAAATTCTGTTGTGAAGCTATGATATGTCAGAGTACCCGTTGTAATTCCATGAAGATATGGGGGGTGGAGTGTTCAGTTCAACTTGTGAGCAAAAGCACCTGCACTGAGATAGGCAGATGATGACGCAGCTGTAATTTCATGAGAAGTTTGAACAGGGAGAGATGGAAGCGATGAGGACTTTTGCTCCAAATGGGAAAGGAGAAAACCTCAGTTCCTAGAGATGCTCCCAGAGATTTCTTAGAGATGAAATGCTCCCAGAGATGGGTGAAGAGAACTTTTGTTTCTGAACGGCTCAACCTTAAAATCGTACCCCAAAAAACTTCAAGAGTGGACCCTCGAAAGCAGTTGTGGGAAAGCCACAAGTTGGGGGAAGGGACTCGCATGTGAGCAGAGAGACTCCTCTTCCTAAATTGGACTGAACAAAGTTATTTGGAAGTGGGCAGCTGTCTCGTTGTGATAATGTGTTCATAGCATGGGCAAGAGAGACTCCTCTTCCTAAATGGACTGAACAAGGTTATTATGGAAGTGGTAAACAGACTGAACATCTTAAGGGTTGTCTTTTTACATTGTCAGTGGGAGAAGGGAGGAAGGTGGGGGGAGGAGAAGTGTTCTGAAGGTGTGGTATGTTTTTTTTTTAATTATTTTTTCCTTTCTTCTTTTAGGTCTGTTAATAAACTTCTTTATATTCTTTCAAGATTGGTGCCTGCTTTGCATTTCTCCTAATTCTTATCTCACAGAAGATAAACAGTAATGAGTATTTTGGGCCAAACCACTACAAATATACATCTATATTTAAGATAGCAAATTACAAATTTTATTCTTGGAAGCAAATTTCTGCTTAAGGCTTCAGGCAGAAAGTTCCCAAGGCATCTATACTTGTCCCACTGGATATTGTTAGGTATTATTTTTGGTTTGGACTAGATAACTTCCAAGTCCAGACCTCCAGATGAAGAGTTTTAGGGTAAAACAATTTTAAAGTTTTAGAGAAAACAGGCATTTATCAGTTAAGTCCTCTAACAAATCCAGCCTTTTAAGAATGAGCAAATCAACTTAATTTGCATAACACTGCAACGTTTTCAATTACTCTTAAGGCAGTGACTATTATCTTGAAAGGGCTGATACTATCAATTGATAGAAATTGACCAGAAAATAAATATTTAGATTCCAGAAAATCCTACAGTTTGAATTTCCTGCACTCCAGTAGGCTGCCCTTCCCAGAAGACTATGCAGTATTATAAAGAAGAGCTAGTAGCTCTACTGGTGAAGTTGGATTAATGAATTGTTAGGAATGAAAGAAGGATAATAAATTCAGAAAAAGAGATTAACTCTAGCCTAGTGATTTGCCTACTCAATTGCAAGAATAAACTCCATCTGAAGATGATTTTCCATCCATATTTGAACACTGCTTAAAGTATAAAGTAGCCAAATTGCTACAGGAATGAGCAGCAGTGGACAGTGCTAATTGCAGGGTGGTAAAGTCAAACTTCATGTGGGAAATTAAAAATTGCTTCTCTAAGCCACACTGGTCAGGAATCTTTTCTACCCCACAAAAGTCCCACATAATGACTGCATACTATTCTGGAATATGGGAGGTGTTGAGCCAAACCTTCCCAGGCTGTGAAAGCTAAAGTCCAATCACTAAGCTATAGAAGAGAAAATGGGCAAAGCAACAGGTCAAAGTCCAAGCAAGATATGGTGGTTTGGGGCTTTTATTTTAGCGACGGCTAATTGCAGCCTAGAAGATGGAGCTGGGACACTCTGTTTTGCTGCTTCCAACCAGATGGATTAAAATTCTCTGTGCTAGCATCCTATGTGCTATGAATCCCAGTCTAAAAGACTAGCTTACTCAAATCTGCTTTCCAGGAGCCTGCTGGCAACTGAGCCAGAGCCTTGAATACTGTTCCAGAAACAGGCATGCTTCTTGCAACCATTGCACTGCCAAGCACCGTAGCATCTAAGTCCATTTACAGAATGACTGCCCTAATCCCCATCCTCTCAGCTGGAGTTAGGCACTAATCCAGAGTCAGTGCTTTGGAAAATCTGGGTTCCCATTCATGTTTTACATGCTTAAATATTTTTGGAAAAGTGTGCCCAAATTAATATGCTTTTATCTATTTAAATTATAATTTAAATTAACAAATATCTTATAAAATACAATAAACTAATCTCTACAGTTTTTCTGTATTTCAGGCTTTCTCATGGGTTTCTGCCTCTGATTAAATAATCAGATTCTTATAAGCAGGAAGTGCTTTTATGTATGCAGTATCAAGACACACCATCTTTGCTTCATTTATTTGTACCAAATATGACTTTGTTGACTTTTCAGTTTAGGTATGTGTATGTATACAATAGTAACTCGGTTCAGTGAAAACTATTAATTTACCTTAATAGGAACAAGCTACAGTGACAGGAATGAGTGAAATGTAGAACATTCAGACCACTTTTCCTTCTGGATTTGCAAATATTTACTCTTCCACATTATGGAACAGTAAGTAAAATTACAGAATTTCCCAGAAGCATGTTGGATGACAAAATGCAGAGAAAGAGGATATGATACTTTCTTCACAGAATTTTAAAAGCCAACTCTAGCCTTTTGCACCTCAGAGCCATTTTAAACATATGAACAGCCATGAATATACCACATATCTACCCATATACAGCAATATTTAATTAAATGAACCTCAAAGCAAAACTTGTGTCTAAAGACCAGCACTGCCAAAAGGAGTTAGAAGTAACAAATAATATGAGACAGAATGATGTGCCAAAAGTAAATAATGGAGCTCAAAACTCAAGTGTTTTTCTTTTAGAAATTCAGATATTGAAATACATATTTTTAAACAAAATAAAGTAGAATAGCTTTGATGTAGTTAATACAGTCACACTACATTAAGTCAAAGCACGAATCTTTTATTTTATTTTATTTCATTTCATCTCCATGTGAAGCATCTACCCACCCCAGTTCACTGAGACTCCAAAATGGTGTAACTGAACCCTGTGAGGAACACTGACAAACTAACCTGGCCCTCTGGCTGGTGAGATCATTTCATCCACCAGCAAAGCCTCTGCTCTTGGGACATTACAACTAAAAGGAAACTAAGTTTTGCAAAAACTAACCCATTCAAAAAAGTTTATTTAATTGGTTGAATACAAGAGCTGTTTAGTGAAGAAAAATGAGGCACAGCAATGTATTTCTAAGTGTTGTACAAATACATGGGAAAACTCCGAGCCATGGAGAGCTCATTTAAAGCAAGATATAAAAAATATATGTAACACATTATGGCACTAAAAACTTATGTGGCAGCATAGATTAGCAAAGTACATGCCCTGCAGTTGTAGATTATTCTGAAGTATTTATATAAATAAATCAATATAATATCTGATTGCCCAATGACTTATAATGTCATTGATGGGGTTCATCTCTCACCTACCATGGCTTCTAAAACCTAAGTCTATACATGTCACGCTCAGCTCCCTTCATAACTCAGGGCAGAGAAACAGGAACCTCCTGGGAGGCTATTCATCTTACCTTTCTAGACACTTTGCCTAGTGACAATAAAGGGAGGTGCTGGTGATTAACTTGTATTTCTACCACTTAGGAATCTGTTAAAAGTGAGACAAGTCCAAGAATTTTTCTCTCTCTTCTTTTTCTTTTTAATTCTCTCCAGATTCAATAAAGACAGTACCTAATAGAATGTAGAACCATGTACCGTAATACTTTCATAATGAGAAACCCAAAAACCTGTTTCTTCCCTTTCTGCAGCTGCTCTATCACATAACATGAATAATTCTCCTTCCTACAGCTTCACAATCTTTTCAAGACTACCTGTATGTTCCAGTGTCAGACAAATGCTGGAGTTTCTAATCTTAGGATAGCAAATACCCAACTTAACTGTGTGTTCAAGCGCCAGACAACACAATTGATAATGTCTTGTTGCCAGAACCTTGAATAGTGGGGCTGATCAACAAGTGCAGGATAGTGCGAAGAGCACAGGTTTAATGACTCATTGATTCATTAGATGAAATGCATATAATCAAGTTTTGCCAAGTGGCTACTGATTCTGCGCACTTTGATGTTGATTTAGATGTAACCCAGACACATAAAAATGGGAACATGCAAAGCCAGTGACCATTTCTGCACTAACTCAAAGAACACTGACTTCTGCACTGAATCAAAATCCTGAGGTCCACATTTACTTAAAAAAATATCTAAACTTGAAGAAAAACTTTGGGAAAGAAAACCTTCTATTTTTCTATATAGAGATGAAAATGATGGCTACATTGTTGAATAAAAGCATCATCTAGAGCTGTCAAGGTGTCCAGATTTGTGTGTATCCTGTGTTTTCAGCCTCAGTGGTAATGACAACTTTGTTTACAGGTAGAGGGAAGGGCAAATTCCAATTTATTTATTTTTCATTATAATACCATATCATAAAATGGAAAAGTTCACAATCAATCATCACCAATTTGAAAGGGTCAGAATATGCTACAAGAGTGCATCTATCAGTTACAAAACATTTTTGCACAGTCACAATGTTTGAGCCTTGAACATGATATGAAATCTTTCTATTCCAATATTTTAAATGTGATTTCCTTTAAGCAATTCAACATGCTAAGTCCAAGCATTCAAAAACCAAGGGAAATAAACTGCTGGAAATCAAAGGTGGTTCATGTAGCTATACTGTCCATCATTTAAAAACGTGGCTAGATACCTATAAGTAAAATCAACCACTTAGACATAGACCTGATGGATCATATTTAATAAGAACACAGTAAGTCAAACTATCATTCTAGCATGTACTTAAGTATTGAGTAATAGAGTATACTGTCATTTCATCATTTCTATAATGTAGGGCTACTATAGTGACACTTTCAGCTACTGATTCCTACCACAAATACTCATATCAACATTTCTGCATAGACACACAATAGCACTGACTCCTGACTTAATTTTAACTAAGAAGGACATATGGCTCAGAATTAAGAAATACAACAATTTTCCCATAACTATAGCAGTAAGATTCTTACTTGATCAAAAAAGCTAACAGCTACAGAATATAACCAATGGAAAGGAATAATAGTGTGGAGCAGCCTTCTAACACAAGACTCTCATCAGTAAACATCTGAAAATACAGGAAAAAAATGACAAAAGCAAAGTGATACAAGCTCAAACACTTCAGTGCTTATGTACCAGAGTCTCACCTCCAGCTTAAGCCACAGGATACTTCTCTGTCTTGCACAGTTGGTTAGAGTCATTCAAGTGTGAAATATTCTAAATTCAGGTTGTTAAAGGATTGAGAACCTCTGCCCCCCTGCCATGACTTACACCCTGAAAAGCATATATTTGTTTGTGATAATAATCTACTCAACTAGTATCCTTCTGCAGCACACAGAAGTTGTTTGCTGCAGTATTAGGGAGTCTTGCAGGTAGTATTTCCACTAAGTTACAAGCTTACCTTTCATAAAAAAATTGGTTCAAGCTGTTGGCAGACTCTAAGAACAAATCTACATCTCATGTTCAGTTGATATTTTTTCAGCTTTTATTTTTCATTATTAGGAGAACTAGAAATATTCTAGTCTAAAAATGAAAGCTTACCTCTTAGGCTAATCACATGACTTTAAAAACCGGATGTCTAAATGGCTTTGCCTCAATCTGGTCTTTTTTTGATATATCTGATGAAAGGAAGGATGCCTGTTCAGGTAAAAAACCCAAACAAAGGAGCCGAACTGAATCCCATCACATTCTAGTCCAGAATAAGAAGGCTTCAACTTGAGTCATATCACAATTTAAAAAAAATACTATGGCATATAATGTTGCTTTTTATAGCCGATGGTGAGTTCCATTAGACTGTAGAAGAATCTCTGAAGGAAAATGAAAATAGCCTCCCAAGAAAGTGGAAGCACCACACAGCATGGTTTAAATGTGGCAGCTGGGCTGTGGGTGGAAATGGTGGTTTCCACTGAAAATCTGCTGCCAATATACCTCCTATGGCTAGATTTTTAAGAGAAATGTGGCAGTTATCCCTCTCTGAATTTCAGCTGCTCAGTTTTAAGAATGCATAGACAGGATAGGTATCAGGACTCAGTAGTGAAAGGTCCAGAATTATGTTTTGTCCAAGGACCAAAGAGTAAAATTGAGAAATGACTGGAAGCAGAAATAGGAAGATGGCAAGAGGGGGAAAAGATTCTTTAGTTTTAAAAGATAAAAACCAATTTTTTAGAAAGTGTGTGCTACTTCAAAGGCTACTTTAATTATTTTTAATAGTTTGAGGTATTCGATGCTTAACACATCTCACTGAAAGTAGGTGTCATGGTTTAGCATAGTTTGGGTTTTTAGTTAAAAGGGCTCCATCAGCCACGGAAGTGATTCTCTTGCAAAGAGGTGCTTACAGCTTCCTCTATGACCCAAGAGAACCAATCAACTGGCTAGTCTGAATGTTGGCAACTTTTTTAAGCCACTTAAGAAGCTTGACAGGCCTCTGTGATCCACATTTAAGAATGAACAAACCCCAGGAAAGCTCTTTTGCTTCCGGCTTTTGGACAGGTAACTGGGGGGCCTGCGGTGCGGCCCAGCGGGGCCGGGCCGGGCTCTGCTCGGCGTGGCCCGGCCAGGTCAGCTGCGGTGGGGCTTGGCTGAGATCTCAGCCGCTTCTGCTCGCTGGACATCCAGCGCAGCCCCCTCAGTGCAGGCCGGGCCCGCCGGGAGACAGTCACCCCGGAGCCGTGGGGCCCTGTTCCATCCGCAGCCCTGCTCCGTGCAGGCGGCCCCGCGGCTCAGCCAGGCCGGCCCTCACCCAGTGCGGTCGAAATTCATCTGAGGCCGCTGCCTGGCAAAGAGCATGTGAGCAACAGCGATAAGCGAATTCCAGCTGCAAGGCCCGGGTGAGATTAACCCTTTTAGTGCTGTAAGATTCTCCAGAACAGACGAAGCCTGCAGACATCAATCCTCTCCTGAGTCAGAGGAAGAGGAAAGGTGAAGGCACGTGAAGAAAACACCATAGAGACATCAAAGTCAGTGAAGAATGGAAGAGATTAAACCCCGAGAGAGGAGAAAGAGGAGATGCTTCAAACCTAGAAGCTGAAATCCTGTTGTAAGGCTATGGTGATGGACTACGATACATCAGAGTACCCGTTGTAATTTCATGAAAGTATGGGGGGTGGAGCGCTCAAACTGCAACTGTGAGCAAAAGTACCTGTGCTGAAATAAGCACATGTTGAAGTAGCTGTGATTTGATGAGAAGCTTGAACAGAGAGAGATGAAAGTGATGAAGACCCTTGCTCCCCGGGAAGGGGGAGGGCCTCTGTTCCTGGAGCTGAAGATGCTCCCAGAGATAGATGAAGAGAACCTTTGCTTCTGAACAGCTCATCCTTAAAATGGTACCCCAGTAGCTCAAGATTGGACCCTTGGAAGCAGTTGTGGGAAAGCTGTAAGTCAAGGGAAGGGACTCACATGCGAGCAGAGAACCAACCCAGGCGGCTGTCTTGTTGTGACACTGAAGCCATGAGAGAACTGTTTCTTGTGGAGATGTCTCCATAGCATGAGCAAGAGAGACTCCTCTCCCTAAGTGAACTGAAAAAGATTATTATAGAGGTGGTAAACTGATTGAAAATCTCAAGGGTTGTCTTTTATGTTGTCAGTGGGAGAAGGGAGAAAGGTGGGGGGAAGTGTTCTGAAGGTTTAGTCTGACTTTTTTCTTTCTTTTAGGTCTGTTAATAAACTTCTTTATATTCTTTTAAGTTTTATGCCTGCTTTGCTTTCCCCTAATTCTTATCTCACAGAAGGAAAATAAGTAAGTAATGGATATTTTGAACCAAACCACTACAGTAGGCTAGAAATATGTTAGTTACTTTTAAAAGTGTTCCCTTTATAGTTGGGGATTTATCATGATAATAGTTGTGGCAACATCACATGTCATCACAAATAACTTTGAAGGAATTCAGTTTAGCTGAGTAAGTTCCTTATATAATAAATTCCCCACTGGTAGTATGTAGGTATATAAGCCTGGGAATCACAAGAGTAAGCATGCGCAATATCCACGCTAAGAAACACAAAGTATTATGAAAAGAATGCTTCTAAAATCACTTTTCCCTTCTTGATGTCTGCACCTAATTGCAACTCTGTTTTAGGCATAGTCTTGAAAATATGACTCATAACCCAAAAAAACCCACTTTCTGATGCAGGTACAAAAGTCATGCCTGTAGAATGGATGGCTACTTTATTGATTTCTCTTTTGATACAGGTGGTATGTCACTGTTATCTTTTTTTCTTTTTAATGACAATTCAACAATTTTAACAAGGTTAAAAAAATTGTCAAGCAAATGGAACACCCTTTTTTTGTTGGGTTTTTTTGGGGAGGGAGGGAGTTCTTTTTGGGTTTTTTTTTTTTTTTTTCTTTGTTTTGTTTGTTTGTGTTTACCCGAACAACCTTTTATGGCTCCAAATCTGGTTCCTCTAGAGCAGTCCTTTAACCATCAGACTAACCTCTCTCTCTCTTTCTTGGTTCTCTGTAAGAAACCTCACACTTCCTTCTGTCCAAAGGTCCGACTTCAACAGCTGGGAAAGAAGGATCCTTGCCAGTCTTCACTTGTCATCGTTTTGGTATGGCTCTGGCTTGAGTATTAACATGATGCTTGCATCCATTCAGGGTGGTGGAAAAACCAAAGCAGTATGTTGCTTCCTAAGTCACACTGCTGGTCCAGGATGCACAACTATCAAGAATTCTTTCAGTGAAAGGGGTGTGACTGCTATTCTGTCTATAGAAAGGAGGTGCCTGCATGTTAGTGTGAGCAGAAATACCTGCTGTGCCTTCTGGATCAGAGGACGCTGGTACCTGCAGCCTGCAAATCTCAAACATTCTGGCAGGTTGAAAGCCCTGAGCAGCACAACTTAGCTAAGCTGGCAGCACTTCTAGAAATACACAAATAGGTTTTGTATTACAAGTTTGGTCTACTACAGACTTGGTAATTTGTGGATCCTTGTCTTCAACTTCAGTACCAAAGGTCTACTTGTAGTTGTGCTTTAGAATTTTGTGCTTGTTTTCTGATTTATATGTTGTGAAATGCTTCTTGTGGAAATCCCAGCTGTAGAAATTTAATGGTGGAAAACTGTTGTCTCATCTCTAATTGACGGGTAAATGTACTATACAGAGGGTGGGCCAGATGCAAGATTACATTTTGTGTTGAAAATATCTGGAAGGTTTTGAAGATAGGGATGAAAAGCTGCATAGGTATGACATCACTTCAAATTATCTGATATCATGCAAAGCTATATTGCAATATAGGTAAATCATTCCTGACTCTTCACCAGATGATTCTTAGTTTCCTTTTTGTTTAAAAAATAGGGATGCTGGTATAATCTCATTATCCCTATTTCTCAGACCAGCCAATAAACTTTTGTCTCTCTGTGAGTTTGCGGTTTTTTACAGAGTTCTAGAGCAACATCATTACAAAGTCCCCTGGTGTAAGAGGAATGAAATTAAATTCCTCCTTACAAAAGAGATCAGTTTAACCCATAATATACCTAAAAACTACAAAAAAAAATAGGTTCTAACCAATCTAAGCTAACCATGACAGTTCTGTTGTGGTTCTACCAAGCTGTCCACTAGATTGATTTCTAAATCTGACTGACTGCTGTAATTTTTAAAGAACAATCAACAATTACAGCAGACAGAAAAAGCTAAGTGTTTTCTGTTTTATAGTTTTGATTAAATGCTAACATTTTAAACAAGTGACTCCACTTTCAGTTAATGCCATTTTAATTGTTCAGTCCTTCGTCCTTCATCTTTTTAATAACATAACTGGAAGCAGCAAGCTTGACTACTAAGGTTTGAAGTTAACACAGCAGTCAGAATTTATTTGCAGTCTTTCTAAAATGGTATTATTTTTGTAACTCTGACTCAGTTTCTGAGTCTGTCCTTCTCAGTGATCTCTTTAGGTCTCACAAGCCAAGCAAAGCCAGGCCATGTCAGTTCTAAGAATGTCAGTATTTTCAAGAAACACCTAGATGCTGCAGAGACAGTACTACAACTCACAAAGTAATACACTTGCCTTGCCAGAAGCACTGAAACAAATTTGCCATTGTGGAAGGGACAGAAGAACTGTAAAGCTGGTAATTCCTTATGTCACATGGAATTAAATAGAAGACCTAAGTATATGTGTTTTAAGAACTAGAAATGTTAATTCCAAAGCCTCAATCAAAATAAAGGCATGCAATTACATTCTGTCACAATCGTTTCTACACTTTCAGACAGAAAAACAATCTACTATTTTTTTTTCTTTCCATCCCAAACTCCTATGCCCCATAAATGTGTGCTGGTAAAAAGTTGCTACAACCAGTCTTGTGAGTCAATGTGGTGTTATAAATGTACTACAACATTATAAGCAATATGACCTTCGGTGTCATGTGAAATCAAGTACTTAACACTGCAAAACGGACTGAGGCTACTGACTTACATTTGCGAAATGTTTTAAAATTAACAGTTGAAAAAGCTTTACGAGCATAAAATAGAGTTACCCTAGTAAATTGGCTGCTCTCAGCCATCCATCTCACTGGGGCCTTGCATCTTCTACTTCTTTTCACAAAGTACGGGATATACAGAGAATTTTACAAGAAATAAGTTTCAAAACCAGGGGTTTTTAGTCTGGTAGCTACTGACATGCAAATATCTACAAGACTTGTGTCAGAGATAATCAATGACATATGTCATGATGTATGATATATCCTCTTGTTTGAGATGACAGTTTGCTTGTCCCCTTCTCCTGAAGTGGCACATATGGCTACTAAGAACCAACAAACCATTAATCCTCATTGGTTATTCTAGAAGAAACCATGCCCAAGCAAGATCTGCATTAAATTCTAGTAAGCAATTCTAGTACATTTTTCTTACTGTCCTTGCAAATACTAAATAACAAGAAAACATTTGGTAATTTTTGTAAAAATGAATTTTGAAATGAAAAGGATGGTCTAAAGCAAGAGGCACTGGAGTAGAACTCAGAGGTGTGACTCAACTTCTGTCAGGGATGCAAATTTCTTGTGCGGTAGCAGAGTCACGAACTCCTGGTTTGCCAAGGGAGCAAAAGCATTACAGCTCTGTTTCTATGCATAGCTGCACAGTGAAATTCTGACATCCAAGTGAAGTATGTTTGTTCCTCTTCTAATACCTAGGGACATGTAGGCACTTAACACACAGCAGAATTCAGACACTGTAATCTGGGCTGGTGGAAGGTATTTTCTGTAGTGGGGGATTTCCACTCCTGGAATTAATCACTTTAAGCCTTCTTTTTTTTCCTCACAGAAACAGATTAACTCAGTCTTTTGACTTGGAGATGGTCAGGGGAGAAATCACAATCCCAGCCTTAGCAATTATCTAATCTAGAACACACAGAAATGTGTGAGCAATTTGTGTTTAATATCCTCTTTTGCCATGGGTAACTGAAGCTTCATTTTACACCTCTCAGGAGACTGCTTGCTCATGAGATTTCATAATAATCTAGGTTGAGAGTGCCCACTTCTCTAATACTTCATGTGAAACAAAACATTTAAATGTGCTTTACTACCAGTGAAAGATTCATTCAATTCCTCTCTAAAATTACTGTCTCCTATATGAAGTGCTAATGCTGGGACTGAAAATGTGGTTCTTTCATCTCCAACTGACTGCTCAAAAATTACAAAACTATATCCTTCCTTCTCCTTTTGAATACACATGAAGAAAAAAGAATGCAAGCATCCTGACATCTTAACTTCTTTATAGTATAGAATGCAAGTTCCCAGAAGATGGGAGAAACCATCTCCAACCAACTCCATATGGAGTCCTAACCCTATTGACAAAGAAGAAACAGTGGGAGAGTGGCATGTTTTTATGGATCACAAATTGGGGGGCTTTCAAAAGTACTTCCTACACTGAAATAAGCAGATGAGAAATTAAAGACATACTATCTACGCTATGTACTTAGTATGGCATCAAGGTGCCCAAACAAATGTTTTCACAGGTCTCATGAGGATCTGCTGACAGAACTGGGGTTACAGAGGCTGGAAAGATGGAGCTGAAGGGAGACCTTATTAGTCTCTACAACTACCAGAAAGGAGATTGTAGGCAGGTGGGGGTTGGTCTCTTCTCCTAAGTAACAAGTGATAGGATGAGAGGGAACAGCTTTAAATTTTGCCAGGGGAGTTTAAGGTTTGGTATTGGGAAAAAAATTCTTCAGTGAAAGGATTATCAAGCATTAGAACAGCCTGCTCAGGGAAGTGTTTGAGTCACCATCCCTACGGGTATTTAGAAGACATGTAGATGTGGCACTTGGGGACCTGGTTTAGTGATGGACTGGACATTGCTGGGTTAATGATTGTACTCTATCATCTCAAAGGTCTTTTTTCAACCTTAACAATTCTATGACTCTCAATTTAGACAAGCTTAATGGTAAAAGTATAGTTCTACTGTGACTTCAGAGTTGGACAGAAAACAAGAGAGCATTTATGAGAGTCCACCCTTTGGACTTAAGGCATAATTTGAATGCATGCCAGCTTTTAGCTCTAGTCTTTTTTCTGAACACCTGTTCCCCGTTCACCAAGTACAGGTAAGATTTTCTCCTGGAGACATTAGGAGGGTGTAAAACAGCAGCAGGTGCATATCCTTGATGAATTTCTTCCACAAGAATCAGCTGAACAGAAAGCATTCATCCACTACTTGCGCATCCAATTCAGTGGCCGGCTTGCTACTTTAAATAAAAAGTTTGATGGTAGAGAAATCTGCCCCAGTCCCAGGGAACTGAAGGCAAAAACCCTTTTCTTTAAATGACTGTTATTGGCATTTAAAGTCAATCATATCCTGTCCTATCTCAGTATATTTTATAGTATTAAAATTTTTTATTGTAAGTCATGGATTTGAGACACAGCCCTAACTTCAGTCACAGGAGTATTTTCTCTTAGGCGTTAAACCCCTTCTTCACTCTTCCATGGATACTTACAGCATGACACTACTATTTCTTGCAAATAACTAAAAGACATTAGGTTCTTTCCAATCCCTTTTCATGTCACCAGTAAGCTTCAAGATTTTCTTGGGAAGGTGATTCAGGTAGTAGCCAGAAAACTAACTTAACCTGGTTAAAGTGATCACCGTTTACAATGTCCTAGGCCATAGAGTGCTGAGGATGTCTTCAGGAGCTATCTATCCCCTGGGCACTTTTAATTCTGTGGATGTATTTATTTTGATTTATTATTGCCATCAAAGAGGCTCAGGACTACCTCTCCTTTCCCTGTCCTGAGCTGACACCACTAGAAGCAGTACTTCATATCAACCACTAATAAGAAGTGATGTGTTTGAAAGGGCTGTCTCAACTTATTGAAAAACTTCAGCAGAAGTCTTTAAAGACACATCATGGCGTATTTTTAGGTCTCCTTCATATTTGAGTTGATTTCTTATATTCTTTCTTCATATTCTTTTACTAACTCAGGTAATACCTGGGGTGCTTGATCTCATAAAATATGAATATTTGAAAGAAAAGATAACTATAATTTTATTTATTTATTTATTACAAATATGATTTCTCCTGCCTCCTTTTTGATGATTCTAGCAGAGTTCAGATCGTTTTCACTGAGGTGGAGAAAAAAGAGCAGGGCAACCCTGTTCTGATAGCATGGGTGCCACCTACAGATAGAACTTTTTCAAAGTCATGTGTTATTTGTGTTTTGTGTGGACACTGGAGCAAGGAATAAAATGGGGTTCCCTGTCCATCCAGCTGCCAGTACTCACCAGTAAATTTTCCTGTCTCCAAAGCTTTGACTTAGGATGTTCCAATGCACAAGCCATTTTTCAACACACAGTAGCCATGCTGCTGCTCAGAACTGCTGGAAGGAGGATGTAGGCAGCTCCATAGTACTCTAAACTCAGTGCACAACGTTGCTTGTGGCTCTTCTGGTTTAGTTTTAAGGTTAAAAACTGTCACCGCATTTTCACTAAAATATACATTAGTAAATAGATTTTTTAAATGCCTCCAGCTTTTTAAACCTCAGAATCAATATTTTTACAGAAATACTGTAGAAATAATTCACAAATTATGACATCGGGAAACTAGACTAGAATCTAAATGTAAAATTGTCTTATCATTACAAATCAGTTAATTTTGCTCTAGGATCCAGAAAAATGTTTTGATCAAAAAAGCACTGAATTGTAAAGTTAAACTTTCTCTGACATCAATGGCTATTCAACAGATCTTTATTTAAATAATGAGATAAACATCAGAGCCAGACTTGTGGGCACTACGCTTGCAATAATCCCCCATACATGCTTCTGTCTTTACACCTATGATGCCTAAAATTTGCTTGCTGTTTACAAATGGGGAAACAGAGGCGTACTGAGATGAAATGTCTTGCCTATCATGTGCGAATCAACTCTGTAGATCCTCTTTTCCACTATGAAGAACACAAATTATTCAACCTCAAACGATTTATTTCTCTCCTAATAGAACACAAGGTACTCAGCAAACCTACCAGGCCAACCAAATAAATTTCCCATAGGCAAAGGGAAAATGTGCATGGCTCCTTCCATGATCTTTTTGGGGAAGTTATCTCCCCAGTATTACTCGATGTTTTGTTCTTTTGTTTTGTTTTGTTTTTTTCATTTTCTTTCCTACTTTTTCTGTGTGGTCTTCAATTTATTTTGTAGCTGATAGGGACATCTCCAGACAGATCCATCCACAGAAAACACCGTGGCTGCAGGTGGACTGCTGCAAGACAAATATGTTCAGCACCTTCCATTTGCAAGAAAAAGAGTGTATCATTTCAGCCAGGGGACCCACTGCAGAAAGCACATCCTAAATCTGCTGTTTGCTGCTGCTGTGCAGTTAGGTCTACACTCTCCATGCTCCTACCTCTGATTTACTTTCTTTCCCCTGCCTTTACAAGTACTTCTGGTACTTGCAGGTCCTGCAACTTGTTGCCACTGAAATAGCTACTCCCAATACAGATGGTGGTAGGAGTAATTGAACTGTGGTTCCTTTGTGTAGTCACCTCTACACAACGGCCACTAGCATGCAGAGCCTCACACCAGTTGCTGGTGTGTATTTGCTTGATGGTTTAGACCCAACTTTGCACCTTTCTAATCATTAATCAACAATCAGACAAAGGATTTATTGCTGAATCCAGACAGCAGCCAATACAGACCTCTAATACATTATGGATTCTCTGTCAGCACAATTATTTATTGTTTGCAGTGTTCTGTTTGAAAATCCCTACGCTCTTCCACTCATTTATTTACTTGCTTACTTATATCTCTTTAGCTGGATTTAACAAAGCAATGAAGCTTCATTTATTAACATTTTTAGAAACCTTAAATGGTGAATTACTTAATACAAAATATATTTATGATATTATTCTTGGTATTCACTACGACTTACCACAGTTTTTAGCAAATGTGCTGTTAAATAAAATAGAAATATATTTCACAAACAATTTCAGAGTATTTCCTCAGGTCAATATCCAGTGAATCATTTCATCATTATCAAACACTATAATAAAGGTTGACTAGCAGCTGAGAGATAAAGGAATATACATTTCTCCATAATTCCGGCATCCTGTGGGATTTTTCACAGTATCATGAAAGCAAGCAACAGTAAGGACCTCACTGTTCTGTGGTTAGGCTTTAGCACAAAAGCATCAGTGGACCTCTGGCTCTGCACGGCATGCAACCATGCTCTGCTATCAAATTAATGTTAAAATATGTATGTCCTACCTTCTGATTTATAATATCTTTGACAAATAGTAAAAAGGACAGGCATGCCATAAAGTTTATGGATAGGGTGATGGCATGCACAATGATGTCTCATAAAGAATAAAGGGGGAAAAGTTATTTATTCTTGTGATTCAAGAACTAAAATACAGATAGACTGGCTGCGTGCACAGAATTTTTCATAAATATCCCACAGTGCACCCTGTTGTACAGCAGCCATACATTAATTAGAGCATTCAGCAGACACTGCAATGTGTTACACTCACCCAAGTGAATCTTCATTTTTCACATGCAGGGCCTCACTAATTAAAATCAGCTTTGCAATTAAATGTGGAAAATTGTGTTAAACTTTCAAGCGTGATTTAGAAAAAATGTATTTATTTTTAGGGAATTTTATTTTGATGCAAATGAATTCTCCATCAAAGTGAGACCAGTAAAAGGAAGGTATGAAGATTTCTCTTTTTTGTATTATAGATGCTCCTCTCGGTTGCAAGTTGCAATGCTCCACTATCTCTCTGCCAGTACCTGGCCCTGTTCCAATGCTTTTAGTGAGTGCTATCTGTCAAGGCATGAATAATACAGCCCCTAGGCTGTCGGCAGAATCCAAATGAGCCATACATCAGGAAGCAAGCACTCGACTTTAGCTCCAGAACACGCTCCTGTGAAGACAGGCAATTATTCACCCACGGCTGCAGCCATGGCAATCAAACTGGTGGGTGAAAAGGTATATGAAATGAAAAAATTTGAATAAGAAATATGGCACAACAAGGCACAGAAATTCAATAATTTTCTAATAACAGAGAGATATTTGAGCCTTTTAATTTTGAAGTTTGGGAGCCTGAATTATTTCACTTGCTCTGTTAGAAAATATAGACTAAAATACAGTATATAATGTCAAGGCAATACAATGGTACATGTTTGGTTTTTTCTAATCAAAACAGCAATGCTAAACTCTAAGGTATTCATAAATTCAAATTGTTATATGAAGTGACAAATCTCATGCTTAAAAATTAAAAGATGTTAGATGTTAGTTAAAAAGTTCTATCTGTATAATGTAATAAACCAGAGACAGCCTAGTAAAGCAATAAAGAACTAGTCATATGAAATTTGGTGGAAAATTAAAATGCAATGTATTCCATAAAGTTAGGGACAATTCATACATTACAGATACACACATCATTTTATGATCCCTCTTTGTTTTTGAGACTAGCCTTTTTTTTGCAAGACATTGTATCAGTAATTAACGAAATCCTTTACAAATAAAATATGACCCGAAGAAAAGGCATGAAAATTTCCCTGGTAGATTAAATGTTTAAGTTGGTTTATTTCATCTGAATTCTTATTTTCAGCAATCAAATAGAAATTCACGATATAGTAAAAGCTATATCAGTATTTCCATTTTAAATATGAAGGGTTTATCATTTGGCCTTAACATTCATACTTCCCTGAAATTATATGCATATTTTTTCAGACCACAATTGTTTTGCTTTAATTTCTATACAACGGATGTATCTGTTTTCAAGTATACACTGATGTATGGTCTAAAAGAATCCTAAATGAATATACATAGTGCCATGCTACCACCTTAAGACTTTTTTTAGGTCTCTTATTTGTTAGAATGTGGTCCATTCTGAAACATGTGGAATTGGGAAGTAATTAATCCATTAAAAAATCTAATTGCTTTTGTTAGTTGAGACAAAAAAAAACCAAACCAAACTATTTTGTTAAGAAGCTTTTAAATAAGACACTGTATGCAATCAGTATTTTAAATGGAATTTAGTTAGGGTTTTTATGATTTGTCTACATTACCTACTTACATGGCAAATAATAGGCACCTATTTGGTATATGACATTGTTTAAAAAGACACTAAATGGAAAGCAACAAAGTGTAATATTTCTGAAACCGTCATTCACATCGACTCAGCAAATAACACGGGCCAGTTTGCGCTCAGTTACTCTGGAGTAACTATGGGATTTGTACCTGCAGAACAGACCAGAAACTGGACTCACTTTTACATTTGTATACACAGATTGTGAATCCTGTTGTCTCTGAAGCTGATTAATGAAACTGGCAAAGTTCCTTCTAATTGCAATAAAAGAACACTTGAACCTATGCTTTCCTTCAGACGCTTAGTCAAAAGGCATCCTGAAAACACAGTTCTGGGAACACCCTCCTGGTCTGGTTTGAGTCAGTGCTATATATCCAGATGGATTATTCACAGCTAAAAGTATGTAAGGATCTGGACCAAGCTTATTGTTCAAAATAATTCACAGTACTGAAGGTATAAGAGTGGTGCTCACTATTGTGCTGCTATGCACAATGGGCCTGAACAGACACCAAGGGAATAAAAGAACCTGCATCAGAGGCATGGTCCAGGGAGATGCTCTGGTTTTCACTCCTAAGATTTGAATTCTTCTCTTGTCTCCACCACTATCTGAATATGTTTATGGCTTATTTTTTCTGTTTCGATCTTGAATTTAGATCTTTCACAACCTTTGTTTTCTTTTTATTTTTCAGTTCAGTTGGTCTCAGGTGCTTAGAAACATAAACAGGTACTGAAGTTCTATCTGTGCAAACTCTAACATTGAGGCATCACCTCCTGCTGTCCATCATGGACGGCACTAAAGGGTCCATGATAGCCTCAGGTTTCAGGTATTACTACAATCCAAAAAAAAAAAAAAAAAAAAAAAAAAAGATATGAGTCTGCTCTAATCAAGGCAGACACAACATCCAATTATCCAATTTTGGGCACTTCCTCCTCAGTGCCCAAACTGGGATGTTAGTTCTTCTGACCTTTCTGTGCAGTTACTGGAGAGAGGTGCTTTCACCATGTTAATTTTACAGATCCCAGCATTCTGCCCTAAAGTGCCCTTTAGAGAAACTTGTCCATCTAAGCTGTCTATTAGCATGTCCAACCAACAAGCTGACATCAAGCACTGAACTTAAGATGCAAGAGGAAACTATCCACCAAGTCATGCAAGGTTTCGCTTCCATTCCAACTAAGATTTAACACAAAGAAAAACATCAAAGAGATGGAAATGATACAACAAGCTCTTACCACTGTTACCCTACCTAGTACCAAGTCTTGTGTTTTAATATACCTCAAAGGAAACATCAATGGCATAGAAGGTCTGCTTGTGCCCTTAGTAAACCTACATTGAAGCTCTTTCACAATGAAAAATACAACTGAGGCAAAAAACCTACGATAAAACTCTCCTTTAACTTACATCTACTATTTTATCAGCTGAACAACATTTCACCCCCTGAATCTATCTGAAAATGTGAAAGGATCTGTTTATTTCAGTTCAAGCTTAATGAACTACCTGAAGATGGTTTTCACTGTCACAAAGATAAAATTACAATTAAAAAATCCACCTGGAATTCCAGAGACTTCAAGACATTTTATAAGAAACAGAATTCTGGAGAGCTCTGACTACATCTAGTGGAAGCAAATGCATTTCATTCCTAATAATGAGCTGGTCTGATATTGTAAATGAAAAGGTCTTAACCTCATTAAAATGCTCTGTAGGTCTAAACGGAATTGAGTTAGGCATCAGCTGAGATATGCAATTCCCTGAACACATAAAATTTTTAAGACAGTCTGATTTCCTCGGAAGAAATGTTTGAGGGCTTTTCCCACCCATATAGCAAAATAGAAAAAAGAGAAAAATTCTTTCATATTCTTTCAAAAAGGTAAATTTGGTAGGTGTTGGTTGTGACATAAATAGTACTGCTCTTCCAGAAAATAGAAATTTTAGATAAATGTACATTGTAAACCTCAACAAAGAACTCTGTTTTTACATTAAATAGGACATATATTGGTTAAATAGATCTTGATTTTGATTAGTGGATTGGCAATCAGGGTGACAAGAAAACATAAAAGCCCAACAAATTCTTCAGTAGAAAAAAAAGGAATTTTTGATGTATTTCCAATTTTTATTCTTTGCGCATCTGCCCAAAATTTCATTTAATTAACAGCTCTGAGATTCAGTCTGTTCGTGTACTGACATACCAGAATCATGTCAAGAAAGCAAAATATGGAATTAACATCTCAAAACTGCACGTAATCTTTCCAAAATTCACATTTATTGCTTCCCCTTTCCCCAAAAGGGTGATCTTACACAAACACAGACACTAACTCTAACACAAAGTTAGAGCAAATCATAAGAAAAGTCAGAAATTTTCAAGCTAAAGAATTTCTTTCTGTATGTTTCAAGACTTTTTATTTTGATATCTGCAAAGAAATTCCATGAAGAGTAAAGAAATGTATGTAGCTACAATCTTGTAACTGGAAAGGACATTATAATCATGTCACTTAGCTGTTGACAGGTCATGAAATTTCTGAGGGAAAAGAAGGATTTAGTGCCATTCTTTAATTACTTGTGAGGCTTGTATTTCCATGAAAAAAACAGACAAAAGAAAACCATGGTTTGAAATGAGAAATCACAAGTGAATTTAAAAATAATTATTTTGGATACTTTTCCTACATCAGGGTTCCAATCTAACCAATGCCTTCAAATAGCCACAAGAATATTATGGCTCTTATGAGTGAAGAAAAGATTAAGAAAATAAATGTGAATAATTATTTTATGGCTTATACAGTTTAAATGTAATTCAAAGTAATTTTAGTATCACTGTTCTTGGTCTAATTTTGAACATGTTTTCTGGACTTGTCCCTAAGTTTCATTCAGTGATAAGAAAAAAAGGAATATAAGTGGACTGAGTGGCACTGTTCACTACCTTTTCCTATTTCAAATAAATGCCTTAACCCCAAATGTATAATTTCAATTTAATTCATAAACCCCATATGCCCATTACATGCAGTAATCAGATTTGGTGTGAAATATGTACTCTTATAAACACCACAAGTGCTTTATAACCTGAAAAATCAAGAATGAAAATAATCTTTAGTGTTTCAGGATAATTTAACACTGGTTTGAACACTTCCCTCTATTCAGAAAAAAGATGGCCCAAAGATCAGCCATTTTATCTCCTACAATGGGCTGCTGTATAAAATATGTCAAATGAAATGCACAGCACTGAGAGAAAAATACATGTGTGCTAGAGCTGTTACAGTTTCAAAATATTGCACAAAAAATTCACAGACAAATGATTCAGGAAAGGAATGGTGTTTATGCAGATGTACAACAATATTGAACATTGACCTTGCAGACACAGAAATGTAAAGATTGAGGTCTAAATTAATTTGAAGCACATGCAGTATGTGTAACATATGCTACCTTGTATACTATTAACAATAACAGCTGGAAATTTTTTTTAAAGGAGATGTCTCCACATTTCATAGTCTAGAAACAGAAGTAGAGGTATTTATAATACAGCATAACATTTGAACCCTGAAGTCTTATTATCGTTGATTTGTCTTAAGCTTTGACCTTTGAATCTAACCTGATCATTGAACTTAAAATGCTCAGAAGCTCTTTTTCATTCAGTTATGAAACACATTAAATAACATCAACATGAGCGCCAACATGCAAGTGGGACCAAATTTTAATTTGCAACATGTAAGCAAGAGAACTGTATGCAAAAATTGAGAGAAGATCGACAATGAGAGCAAGTCTCCTCAGCAAAATGTGAGTTAAATTTTGTGTGACATTCAGAAAGAAAAAATAAACCTGACTCTGAATAGCTTCTAGAATATCTAACTGCTAATTTTTATTGTTTGGTTAATCAAGGTCATGCCAGATAACTTGTTTACTAAATCTCTTCACTAAATTATGAAAAATTACAGGTATTACCTTCTGTGTCTTGCATATTTTCCACTAACATGACCACTGCCATCACAGCCAGGCGTGGGACAGCTGCAAAAGAGAGAATTAATTATATAGGTGCTGGTGTGCTGTAGAAAGATTATACTAAAAGCAAGCAGGCAGTAGGTATTACAGAAATGGAGGGCAACCAAGACAGAAAGAGAAATCAAATAACTGAAGGGAAAAAAAAAAAGAGGGGATGCTTTTTATTAGCAAGTCTCAAGGGAATTAATTTCATCAGTGCAGCAGGGCATGAGCAAACCACCGATGAACTTGAAAGTGCATTATACCCATTAAAAGGCATGAATTTTCTAAATTGCTAATGGGGATACATTTTACACTCAGAGCACTAACCTGAACAGCTCTTGTATGGCTGGTTCCACGGGAACTGCAGAGAGATGGAAAACATATAAAAATTTATCATCTATTTCAAGTACCCCTCTTCTACAGAAAATTACCAGAAAGGTTGTGTAAAAGCAAGGGTCAGAATGAATCGTGCAAAGAGATTCTGGAGGATGAAGGTCACCCTGAGCAAGGGCCTTGAGTGATTTACTGAAGCAAGAGACATACCTCGAACACCTTTGGAGCGTGTGCGATGGCGCTTCTCGTCTGCATCCACCTCCATCTGGGAATAGATTAGCAGGCAGTCAATGTTCTTATCCTGCATGCACAGACTATCAATGCACAGACTGATACAGTCTCTCACACGATTTATTGACACTATTTTAATTCCATTTTATCCTGTAAGGGAAAGTTCTCCTTACAGGGGATTTTTAGGATCTTCATGTTTACTTAGAAACAGAAAATGCAGTAATTTCTGCTTTAAACAGCCAGTTTCTGCACCCTGCTTTCATAGCAAAATGTGTGCAACTAAGTGCTGGTTCCTCTCTTCAGGGGGATATTTGTAACAAAAAACCTTCATGACTCCCATATATTCCAAAAAAAGATTCAATAGACTTCTATACAATTTAAAACTAAAGTCAAGGGGTCACACACCAAAGGTCATTTTCTAACCAAACTCTTTACAGGGGGAAAGAGAGGAAGGAATAATGACTGAAAAGGAGATGAAGATTCATTATTAGACCTTCAAATATTTCATTTTATTTAATATGGCATTACAATCTTTGCCAACATGTTTCATTTTTCAAGTTTCAGGAATGTGCTCACTTGCTACATGACTAGATCTTTATCTTCATTTTACAAACAACTTGCCTATCCAGTGTAGCTTTCTGTGCAGTAATAAATATACAGAAATCTTACATATTTACCAGACAGCGGCAAGGCTGCAGATTAGATCTTGGAAAGTATCATAAACACTGATCTATAGTATTTCATGTAGGGCCACATCGTTTCTTCTAATTTTACATGTACAATTGCCATCAGACTTTAAAAGGTAAACGACATAGGCTAGCTAGAGTTCAGGATTTTGTTCAACAGAAGCAAATTGCACTGAACTATATTGAGAGACTGTGTCAGGGAAAATATATGCAGTATCTGTATCACCAGCTCCTTCGGCTGTAGAAGAACAGGATGGCAAGATGGATCTACAGTGCTTCATACATAGTGATGATACTGTAAAGGTCAGGAAGCACAGAAATAACCATGGAGCTCTAGTTCCCCCAGGGAAAAAAAAATCAATCACCCCTTTTATAGCAATACCCTTGGATTGATATCTGGTAAGAATGTAATATATCTCATGCAAAAACATGGAAATGGGTCCAAGTGACTTGCAGCTAACCCTTTAATTACCTAACTTTCTTTGGTCAGTACCTTAACACAAACAATATCGGAAGCAACTCGGAAGGAAGATGCCCACGATGGCTATCCTACATCTTGAGTTCATAGCTTGGCTAGTTTCTTAGCTCCAATGACTTGAGAGGCATTTAAGAGAGCTCGAGAAGCTTTTAGATCTGCCATATCAAAGCACATAACAGCATCTCTGAAGTATAAAAATTACTTACTAGATGATGGTACTCTTTTCCTTTTACTAATAAGAAAACAGGACACCATATTATTCTGTAACTCTTGAATGTGTAAGGACTTGACAGGAGACCAGAAGTGAAGTTACTTGATCTTCGGACTAGCATGTTTTTTTAAAATGTTTGAAAAATATTATCTGACCTCATTTATCACCACTGAAAAAACTGCTGAAAGAACTATTATGATCTTAGCCTGGAAATGCTGCCCCAGTGATAAGTCTGTGTAAATTTATAAGGGAAAAACTACAAACCAGATTTGTCTGTCTTTCTAAACCAAAGCACTTCAAGAGCACTGAGGGTAGTACACTTTTAACTACACTGACAATCATAGAAGAAATCACTAAGCTGGAAAAGCCCCTATAAGATACACACAATCCAGATCCAGAAGCGAGTCAAAGAAATAAAAACATTTTAAAAGCTGCTGGCACACAATGATATTTTTAAATTTTGATGTGTATCCTACATAGTCTGCTGCTTCTCCAGAAAAGCACAAATTGATTTGCCATTGTCTCTGACCTAGATGCCCTCTCATATATGGCAATGTGAGTCTTGGATGCTCAAGGACACATCAAATGACAATTGGTGCCTACATTTAGTCAATAGAATTTTGCTTTGACTTGATATTTATATGCTTATTCACAGATCTTTAGGACTTTGTCTGTCATGTCAAAACTTCAACCTTCACGCCTCCATGTATTACATGTTGGATGCTGGGAGTAAGCAATTTCCTGAAATTCTACTGAAACGTGCATTGATTCTGCAAAGTACAGTGACCGAGCAGCCCACCATAGCAGCCCTCAGTGGCACCCCTGGCACTTCCAAGGCCAGGAACAGAATTCTGCTCCCAAGACCATCAATCTCACACAAACATGGGACTCCTCATCACTTGCACATGCAGAAAAAGGAAATGTGGACCTTGGTCTCACAAGGAGTGCACCTTAGTAGTTCTAATTTATTAATGACCTCTAAATTACAGCTCTGCAGAGTACTTAGTCTCTGTTTCAGAAAAGAACTTGTGGACATGGAGAACAGGCTGGCTAGAGTTAGCCTTAGCCTGGCATCTAATGCTACATATCAAAGTAAAGAGAAAGGCATCAGGAGTAGGAAGAGAAGAAAATTTTAATGTTGCTTCAAAGAAAAGCTCTAGAAATGAAACTGGAAAGGTCTAAACTGATTAGAGGGTGGAGTACCTCTCCTACAAGAAAAAGCTGAAAGAATTTGGTTTGCTAAGCCTGGAGAAGGCTTCAGGGTGACCTAACTGCGGCCTTCCAGTACCTGAACGAAGCCAACAAGAAAGATGGACTTTTTACAAGGGCATGCAGTGACAGGCTAAGGGAGAATGGTTTCAGCCTCAGAGTAGGTTTAGATTAGGTATCAGGAAGATGTTCCATGAAGGTAGTGAGACACTGGAAGAGACTGCCCAGAGAAGTTGTGGATGCCCACCCCCATCAGTGTTCAAGACCAAGTTGGATGGAGCTCTGAGCAACCTGGTCTAGTGGAACCTCCCCTGCAAAGCTAGGGAGGTTGGAACTAGATGATAGTCAAGGTCGCCTTCAAACCAGGCCATTCTATAATTCTATGATTCTCAGTTCTGAGAAGGAAAAGATAAAAGAGGTCTAGGTAGGAATTAAATCGCTAAGTTAGAATTTAAAATAACCAAATTATTGGATATGCCTTAGGATATTGGGCAGAGAGAGGTCTAGGAACTCTGTACCACTATTATATGTGTTCATGTTACTGAATATTTAGAGAAACAAGACCTGAATAGTTATAGTGCTCTAACAAATAAACTCCAAGATGCTGTATTAAATACAAATTTTCTGAGTACAATCAATAAAAATGTCTGTGTGGTCACCTGCACACAGGCAATAAGACTTGTTACATCTCACTGTACAGAATCTTATACCAGTAACTACTACACACACACACACAAACACAGGGTGCTTTTAAATTGTATTTGAAAGCTGGAAATAATAATGAGACAAACTGAGAAGAAGACGATCTTTTAACATAAAATAACTACAATTAGGAGCAGCTGAAAGTATTTCATTAAGTGTTAAAAATAGAAAAGGTACATAGTCATAAGAGGAATTCATTAATAAAAGGAGATTTGATTATCATTATTTGAAAATGTAGTAATAGTAATCAACAAGAACATTTTAAAAAAAGGGCTATTTGTTACTATTTCTCATTTTAAAATCAAAGCCTCAGACAACATTTACCCCAAAATAAACATAGCCTAACAGGTCTTCAATACATAGCTGTTGTTAAGAAACAAGCCTGGAATACTTGGGGAATGAGGGAGAACCGAAAAAAATATTCTGAAAAAATTTTACTTGGAACTTTAAAAATTAACCTTTACTAATTGTGGAGAGGATGGTGTGTCTCACTAAGTTAATTTTCCTGATGCTGACCCTTAGTAATGTCATACAAAAGCAATATGGGATACAAGATGATGACATAATTAGCACCAGTCAACACTTCATCATGGAAAATATGTAATCAAAACCACTTGATACTGCTCTTTGAGGATACTTTAAAATTTGTCAGTAAAGGTAGCTATGTCAGGATATCATATCCGTAGACACCTTTGAAACATTTTGCTTTCTCTTACTGAGCAGTCAGGCAATAAAATAAGTGCTTCATAAGATCAGCATATTTATAACAGTTAGGAAATATTTCTCCAGAAAAAAATTATTTTTTATTAAAATATTTTTCCAGAAAAATTATTTTGTATAAAGATTATTTTTATACAAAACTAATTGCAAAAATTGAAAAATATATACTCAATAAGGGTCTGTCTAATATAATCCTGCAGGTATACATTTTAGCCCTACAATATTCAGTATCTTCACCAGTACTCTGGAAGATTATATGCTACTGAAATATGCAGATAATAGAGAAATTAATGGAGTGATAAACTATGGTGGAGACAGGCCAATTACACACACTGGCCTGTGTCATTTGGCAGATTTGATCCATCTGAAGAACATGCTGATTCCAAGCTCCTTTACGTATGAACAATACATGTGGGCCATGCTTGAGAGACAGAAGATCAAGATCTGCAAGGCAGTAACAGTGAAGAGGATCTGGACAACCAGATGCGCACGAGCAACTTCTGCGCTGCTGCAGCTGAAGGGCAAAATGTGATTCGTAGCTGCACAACCTTTAAGGCTTTATTAATTTCCCAGAAAACCTCTGAATTACTCAGATACCATCAGGAACTTCTAAGAACAGAGGGAAAGTTTTCAACAGAACCTTATCTGTTGGCTTGCTGCATACCCTGTCGGAGTCTTCAGGTTTTTAAAGTGTACAGATTTAAGGCTTTGAGTCTCACAATAGAGTTAGTTACCTGAGCTCCTAAAAGTTTCACACCCAGCACTGCTCTCCCAATGTCTAGATACATTCACATATCTACCATATGGACTTTCTTAGGACTGCCAGCTGTGAGTGACCAAGAGCTTTAGGCTCCTTTCCAGGACAAATTGCAATCTTTGCTCCCTTGCGAAGAAGCAGTTCAGCATTTTCTTCCCTTGAGGGCAGGTAGTCCTGAAAATGATCCTTTGAGTTAAAATTCTCAGGGTATCTGAATTTCTAGCTAGAGGCATGGTGACTGCAAGGTTCAGTCCCAAGTTCCTAAATTTCCGGGTCAGCCAACACTTTCTTAGTGAACTATTAGGGTTTCTCTCTAGCCATGATATAACAGAAGTCTAGAAAGCCACAAAAGAGCTAAAGGCCTTAGATCTGGACTTCCAGAATCTTATTCCCTAATTTTTTCCTTACTTGTATTTCTTCAAACCCAAAAACTGGATTCTCAAACACTATCAAAAGATGTCCAGGGTTTACTGAGGCAGAGCATTCACTGTCTATACTGTAGAAAGTTCTGGGCTCCTCAGGACAAGATGGACATGGAGCTCCTGGAGTGTGTCCAGAGAGGGGCAACAAAAATGATGAAGGGACTGGAGCATCTCTCTTACACAGGAAGGCAGAGGGAGCTGGGCCTGTTCTGCCTCAAGAAGAGACGACTGACAGGGGACCTCGTGAATGTCTGTCAGTATCTGAAGGGAGATGTCAGACAATGTTTCCAGGCTCTGCTCGGTGGTGCCAAGCAGTAGGACAAGAGGCAACAGACAGAAACTGATGCACAGAAAGTTCTACCTGAACATGAGGAAGAACTTCTTTACTGCGCAGGTGACTGAGCATGGGAACAGATTGCCCAGAGAGGGTGTGGAGTCTTCCTCACTGAAGATATTCAAGAACCATCTGGACACAATCTTGTGGCATGTGCTCTAGGATGACCCGGCTTGAGAAGGGAGGTTGGACCAGATGATCCACTGTGGTCCCTTCCAATCTGACCCATTCTGTGATCCTGTGATTCAGTAGATGATCATCTGTGACCTCAAAAATTCTATGGTAAGAACTGTTAAATACTAGAATATGCATAATTGTTATTGTCAACCAAGAACGTTGCTTATTAGAAATCTTGCTTTTCCCTAATCAGTAATATTAGACATACTCATAATGTGATAAAACTAAAATGTTTGGAGAAAAATATTGTAATTACCATAAAATGTAATGAGTTTATTATATTAAAAGATTGCAGTTTAAAATTTATCTCCATATGACTCAAGTTATTCAGTGAATGCAGATTTTCAGCCCCTATGATGCAAGATTCAAATTTCTGCAGGTAAGATTTCTTTATTATTTTTATAGCCGAAGTTTGCTCAGCATCTCTTTTTATAACATAAAGAAAATGTTATTTCTTCCATGTGAAAGTCAAAATGAAAGGATTCAAAGAATTTTTTTCAATCTAGTATCTCAGGAATGAAACAAAATATGTCACACATATGTCACATGTATTTCCCACACTTAAAATGCTCCTATATCCATAATCAAAGAAATATGACCTGGAAAATGATGAATAGCTTATGTAAGCAGTGTATCCCATACTATATAAGTACTTTGTGCAGTCTTCCTAAAAAAAACCTGCAAACTGACCTTCTACTGCTCTCCTCAGAAAATAATAGGCATATCGAAATTCTAACATAACCTTTTTTCCAGCATGTCTCTGTATTCCAAAAGAAATTAATTTTCTAGTAATGATACTTCTCAAGCATGACTCCTGGTAATCTGAATACATTTTTATAAACTGGATATGTTTTGTGAGACACTGTTTAAACTCTCTGGTAAATGGGACATTTATCAATTATTTCCATGGGCCCCAACTATCTCTGTTGTATAACACTATCTGCTTCAGCAGGACTTCCTCTCCCCTAAGCAGACCAAACCTGAACCAATAACAATATCTGAACCTTAACTTATGCTTTACTGATCACAGTTTTGTAAATTAATTGTGTTCTCAGATAAATGTGTGTACTTGTGGATGAAGGGAGAGCAGTTGATAGCACTTAGCTCAATTCTAACAAAGTTTTTGACAGTACGCTTGTGTCTCATTATGACTGTATTTGCATAGTCAGTTCTTTAGAATCAGTTCTTAATATTTCAATCCTCTTTATTTAATGTCATCTATTACTGTTATTAACAGAGCCAAGTAAAATTCAAGATCTTGATTTTGACAGAAAACCTGTATGGCTCTCCCAAATATATTTAATGTACTTGTTGCTTATTTTAAGATCTACAAGACAAAAGAGACACAAAACTGCAGGATAGAAAGTTACTCTAACAAGCTACTGGAGTGTTTAAGGAAAAGTTAGGCAAAAAAGAAAGCAAATTTTGTCTCCTTTCAGAGCCTTTCCCTGACAAACCCAGGTGCCTTCAGATGGACATCTGAAATTTAGTTCAAATATTTCAGAGCACCCTTTTCAGGAAAAGGCAAACTTTATAAAAGAACTACTGTATTTGAATCTTCCCCTTAGGAAAATACCAGCATACAACCAGAGCAGAGTTCCAGGGGGAACTTGGCAAAGATAAAGATAAAAGTTACAAGTTGAGGGTACATAATACAAAGCGAGCAAATAGGCACGTGGGCAAATTAATGACTAGAATATAAATTACTCCTTTGCCCTCTCCCACTTGTGAAGAACATACAAAGCTTTTATTCATATCAAGGAGAGTCCTTCTTGCAGAACAATAGGAGAATATATCCTCAGGATTTGTTCTGAAACTTTGAGTAAGAGTCATTCTCCTGCTGTAATGCACAGAGGGAATCCAACCCTTCCATTTTCAGATGAACAGTGCAGGCTGCAGCCAAATCTTTAAATACAGGCCAGAATAAGCAGAATTCTGGTTAAACTCACAAGTTCATCACATATCACCATATTTTTTGGGGGGAAATACATCTGGGATTCAATGAAGTAACCTGGAGGGAAGAAGGGAACCCTTTCAAGTATTTCTCATTGGCCTCAGATTAGAGTGGAAAAGACCCAAAGTGCACACAGGTCATTTGAGCATCTTTCCCTTATTACCTTTTTTATCTTAGATATGAGGAATGAGAGAGTAGTATGGAAATTAGAGGTAAGAAGAAATAGCACTGAATAGCACTTCTTTATTAGGAGCAAAGATAACCATTCATCAGTCTGGCTCCATAAAGATACTTCGTGAGTAAGGTCAGTGAATAGGCTTTGGGACATGAACCAGAATTTCCACTGGGAAGAAGACGTCCAGAATATGCCCACACAACTGAGCAACTCTAATTTCACCAACCTTTAACCAGTCCTTGAGGTTGGTCCTGCATCTGGCCACTTGATCTTTGAAGGGTCAGGGTGGTGAGTGTCAGCACATGCTATCAGGACCTTGCAATACTGAAGTCTCAGGAGCTTTATAGTTAGTCATGTTCATTTTTACCTCCTATTTATAAGCATTTCTGACTGGAGAGGCATGTATTTTTCACATGAAAAGAAAAAAAAAACTGTTTTAAAGGTTTCAAAGTTCCTGTTATAACACATATTTTGGTTATACAGATAGGCTTATACAAGAACTCACATTTCCTTGCATTGGATGCAGACATTGAAAGGAAGCAGTCTCTGATTCAAAGGCCTTCTAATAAGAAATTAAATAAAACAGAAGAAAAAACAGGTCTACATATTTCTCCAGTGCAGTCAGCAAAGCACTCAGAAGCAGCACAGATTAAAGCTGAATACAAAATGTATAGTAAGAATAAGAAAAAAAAAAGTACAAAGAAATAATTTGGACTTAAAAGAACTGTAATTTCCTTGTCATGAATAGAAGAAGCATATCTATGCTACTTTCAAGTTGGGAGGATAAGAAACTTAAATGTTTAGGAACTTCTTGAAGATTATTTTCTGTATTGTTGGTGATTCTGAACGAAATTTGCACCAAATTCACTGAATTTATTCTAGAAATTCCGTTAGCATGGAGTTACATCTATAAAAATCAAGGCATTATTGTATTTTCTATCCAATAGTCTTAGCTGCATTTAGAATGATACAAAAGATGTGTCTTCTTGCTCCTTCTGGGTGGGTGTGTGGCTGTGTGCAGGATGTTTGTGTTCACACGAGTTCTCTGAGTGTCTGTCTGGAATCTGTGTGAGCAGCCATGCATGGACGTATTTATGTATATGCACATGCAGTGCACACATGTGCTTTGTGTACACGTGCTTGCTGTAAATGAATCTTCAGCCTTGCTCCAGGCTGAACTCAGGGACAGGAATCAGCAGCAGCCTCGCTTCTCTTCAAGGTGTTGAATCCAGCATGATTCATTTTCCTCTAAAAATCCCATTCCTAAACACAGTGTGTTGAAAAATGACAGATATAAGGCATCAGAAAGATTATTTTTCCAATTCTAAATTTGAAGTGTGGCAATTTGTTACATTTTGTACAGAAACAAATGCAGAAAAATAATTTAGCTCATGGCAGACCTAGATTTTTCATGATATTATGGAAGAAAATTGGTAAGAAGAGTGCTTTAAAAGAAAAAATGCATTAAAATGTTTAATTTTTAGAAATCAGGAAGCCAATAAGACTTACCAAAATACAAAGAGTTAAATTTCACAGACACGCAGCTCAAAAGTAACACAAAATATTCTACACTTCCACTGTTAGGCTTAAAACCCACTAGCTTAGGGAAGGCATGCAAGGCAGGTGTGTACCATCTCTATAAAACTGTCTAGTTCCACCCTTGGCAAACATCTGTAACTTTTACTTGCACTGTCTATGTGGAAGTCCTGAGGTATAATATGCTCCAAAAGTCAGGTTTACATTTAACTCCTAGGATTTAATATCAAAGACTAATTTATGGAAGCCTATGTTCTGGACAAGCACCAAATCCAAGAAACACTTTTACTTAATATACATCTTAAAAGTATATACAACAGTCTTTTGGGCACAGCCACCTAATGAAGGTTTCCATATTTCTATTTGTCAAACATTTTGCATGTATGTTTGTCTAAGCACCTGTTTTATTAGCTGAAAGGTACCTACCAAGGAAGGGCTGTAAGAGTTTTTTCTGTAACTCTCATTCAATGTATTAGCACTACACATCTTTGAATTATTATTAAAATCCTAAGAGAATAAAGAACAAGCCAAATATGGGACCTGCACCACTACTGAGGAGCATGCGGTGTACTGCCTACCACCATATGCAGAAATAAGACCAGACAACAAAAAGCCGAAGTACATTCACTGAAATTCAGGTCAAAGACTTTAGAGTTTTAGCTTTATCTTTGAATGTCCTAATGACTGTAATCACGATCATGCTGTGTTTCAACCTCTTTGTTGCCTTGAATCACCCACATTCAGGTCAGGCCTAGAGGCCCTTTGATGGGGAACAACCTCCCAGAGCTGTCTGTGTCTGGCAAACTGCTTGGAAAAAAGCACACAGTTCTGCAGAAACATAAAGTCACTGACTTGTTCCCACAGTTCAGCCAGAAGCAGAGTTGTAACAGTTACAGCTCTTAAAAGCTGTAAACCAAAAGATCATTACGGAAAATGAGAAGGAAAAGGAAAGGCTTCAACTTTCCTACTTTGCTTGGCAAATTTCACTTCCAATTCTGCCACAGGCTCACCCTGCCTGCGCACCTCAACAAGGGATTAGGGTTTTTGAAGTAAAAATTGGATGGGTTTTTGTGCATCTTGTGATTTTTTCTTTTAATTGGGTTAGGTTTCACCCCCCAAAACTTACCTACATTATCTAAGTCTGTAATGAATTGAGGAGACTGTTGGTTTATCTTTGACCTATTCACCCTTTAAACAAGGAATGTATAAAAATACATATTTTTCTGAATCCAAGGAGAAAATAGAACAAGCAATTTAAACATATTTAGTGCATCATGTATTGTTTCTGAGAAGCATACACAGACACGTATGAAATAAAATGCCCACAACAAGCTTTTGTATAAGCCTGTCACCACCTCCACAAATCGATATTAGCAAGTATGCCGCAACATACACATATACAATTTGGGTTCTTAAAAATCTACGACACCTGTTGGGGTCCCTCCCCCCTGCCATGGAGCCCTGGGAGAGGGGCCCTGGGGGGGAGACATGGGGTTTCCCTGCCCCTGGTCAGCCTCATTCCCCATTGGTTGGTTTGTGTTCCCCGGGGTGGCCAAGGACCCTGGGGTCCCGTGACTACAGAGTTCCTGAGCTGAGCCCCGGCCACGTGGCTGGAGAAATAAACATCTCTGAAACATCTACCATGAATCTGTCCATATATACTTCTTTTCCACGGGACTCCTGGTTTGATATATGCGTGTTGCAGTAATCCCCGCTGCAACAACTGGTGGTGGAATGTGGGCAAGACACCGATCCCTGAGGAAGATTCATGAGTAAAAACCGCTCTAGACCTCTCTCTTCTCATCTTGGTTTGGATATTCTCCCTGGACTATGGAAGAATCGTGGGAAATGGGGCTCTCTGAGCCACAGAAAAAAATGTATCTAGAAGTAAAAGGAATCCTTGAACAACAAAACAAAAAAGTAATGCAACCGGGAGATCTAGAACATTTTTTCATCTGGCTTTTCAAAAGGTTCTCCTATATTTCTCGAGACTTACTTTTTGATATCGAACCTCCTGCATCTTGTGAGGGGTGTTTCTGGGACGAGATATGGGATAAAGTATGGGATCAAAGAGAAGCTTTCTGTGCATACCTTACAATCAGGGAAGCTCTTGAGGAGCATTTGTATGGTTCCATTTCCCCTAAAGCAGAAGATCCTACTTATCCCACGGCCGAGCCTGTGTGGCCGCCATCCCAGGAGCACGACTGCAGCCGTGCCGGCAGAGGTGCCTTCACTGGATGCGCCCGGCCCCCTCAGGAGCGCGCGCCTTATTGAGGACCCCATCCCTGTCTCGGGGTCCCCGGCCACGCAGCCGCGAGTGAGGGAGTGATGCTGCAGGCGCTGCGGGTGTCATGGGCCACGAGCAGCCAGGAACCGGGCATTGGCGTGGCACGCCGCTCTGAGCGACCGGCTCGGAGAGCCCTGTGGAGGGAGAAGCGGCGGTTTCCACAGCGACACGAGAAGCCGCGCAGCACAGCGCCGAGCCGGAACGGGGCCGCTCTCAAAGCAGCGTGGAGTTTGTGGAGCGGAACCGCTCACAGGGCACGGAGCCAGTGGTGATGGCAACGTGGGGCCGCGCAGAGCCCAGACACGCGCCGGAGCAGCGCCACTCAGAGAGCGCGGAGCAGCTGCAACGCGGGGGCCTGGCCGAGACGTCGGAGTCGGCGAGGCAGCGGCCACGCGGGACCAGCAGCCACGACAAACACGCAAGCACGTGATAGGAAGAGTTATAGCAACAAAAATCACAGGAACTGTGAAATGGTACAATGTAAAAAACAACTATGGATTTATAACACGAGATGATACAGGGGAAGATCTATTCATCCATAGAACTGCCATTAAAAGGAATAACCCTAAAAATTACCTGCAAAGTGTAGGAGATGGGGAAGTTGTACAATTTGATATAGTGCAAGGAAAGAAGGGTTTTCAAGCAGCGAATGTTACTGGGCCTGGAGGTATTCCAGTCAAAGGCAGCCGTTACGCACAAAATTATAAACAATATCCATCCCAGCAACTTCCCTACCCACAGCCTACTTCCCCCTTTTACCCCATACCCAGTATGAACCCCTTCCTAAGTTTACCCTATCCCCAGTTTATTCCTAATCCGCTTTTCACCCCATGGCTTCCCTATACAATTCCATTTCCCTACAATTCCTCTCCGATGCCAAGGGGGGGATGAAAAGGGGGAGGGAAGAAATTAAACCCTCTCCTGCCTCAGTTTCCCCACAAAGCATGCCCGGAGAGTTCTGTCTCCCTTCTGTCAGCCCTAAGATGTTCCACAGAATCTGTTTGGACATTTAAAGACTCAGGAGGGTGGCTTGTTTTGTCTTGAAACTGTTCTTGTTATGTTTATCCAGTTGTTTTCGTTCTCCTTTTATTAAAATAAAATGGGTGAGATGTTGGGGTCCCTCCCCCCTGCCATGGAGCCCTGGGAGAGGGGCCCTGAGGGGACAGGCACGGGGTTTCCCTGCCCCTGGTCAGCCTCGTTCCCCATTGGTTGGTTTGTGTTCCCCGGTGTGGCCAAGGACCCTCGGGTCCCGTGACTGCGGAGTTCCTGAGCTGAGCCCCGGCCATGTGGCTGGAGAAATAAACATCTCTGAAACATCTACCACGAATCTGTCCATATATACTTCTTTTCCATGGGACTCCTGGTTTGATATATGCGTGTTACAGTAATCCCCGTTGTAACAGACACCAGATTTTAAAATCTCATTTCTAGTACCCCAAACTCAAAAATACACTGCAACTCATATACACGTTAACGTTTGTTGATCCAGTGTTGCTTCCAGTGTAGAAAACAGTAGTATTTTCACTGGCACTGAATCAGAGTGACAATTATTGAAGACACTTATAAGCATTTTTGAACAAAATAGACCAAAGCATCACATGAAATGAGCATTATTAAAAAGATGGGACTGGTGTTTAAGGTTTTGATTAAACACAATTAAACATAAGCTAACTGTAGTGGATATGTACCACACAAAAGACAAGTATTTCAGATCAAGAAAAGGACACATTTATTAATTATATCTTCTTTTTAATTCTAAAAGAAAACCATGTAGGCCTTGCAGTTTAGTAAACGATCAGTCTGCACACTGAAAACAGGATAGTTAAAAAAAAATCTCCTAGTCTGTTAAAGCTAGCTAATTGTTGACACTATTAAGTGAACAGACTAGCATCCCTTCTTCACCCTTTACTACTCCACAACAATGAAAGCTTATTTCTGTTTTTAGGTTTTGCCTAATCACAGCAGTGGTGAGGGTACTATTTCAGAACTACATGGTATCAGAAGTGTTTGTTGCTATTAGTGTGCAGGCCGTAATGCTTTTCAAAGTGTAAGTTATAAATAGCTTACAGCTATTAGAAATGCAACAATTAACTGATAAATTAATAAGACAGGCAAGCAAAATATCAATCATGGCCCTTCTAACATAATTAGCATAAATTACACAGGATCACAGATTATTGCAGTTGTTGCACAAAATAAGAGCACCTACTTCAGTTGTTCAATAACTTGAATACTTTTAACACTAAAACTATACAACACAATACTCAAAACATTAAAAAGAGACCACAAGAATAATGAATATTCATTGGTAATTTTCTGCTCAAAACTTGTTTATAGCAGTTTCTGGGGTAAAAGAAAAAAAAACCTAAGGAAAAAAAAGAAAGAAGAAACATAGCCCAAATGAACAGGATTTTGTAGCGTAACATACAGTAAACCCCAGATATTTTCCTAGGACAGAGATGACAACAAGTGTAGTGATAACTATTGCACAGTGACCCAGTGGCCCATACAACACCTGAAAAAGTGCTACATTAAAGTAGGCCTGTTATTACCAGCACAGTTAGCAATTTCAGTGATTGCAAGAGTTTTAGAATGCAATTAAGCTGGCATAAAGAGTGCCCTTTAACTCCTGGAATGAAAAGACAGCCAGGAAGTGATTTTTATTAATATATATTTGTTATATTTTTCAATTATCTTTCATTTCTTGCTGTCACTCTGACATCAGAGCACCTGTAAATTCTACTATTATAAGTACGGATTTTTTTTGAAGCAAATGCAAAAGCACATTTATTCTTAACAAGGTGCAAAAGAGATTTCCTGCTTCAGATTCTTATGCTGTCTGTAGTGGCTTCAAGATCTAGAAAGAACTGTTGTTAAATAATTCAAAGCGGTCAAACAAGACCAAATTGGTAGAACAATCTGTATTCTGCCTTCAGTTAAAACTTTGCCTTCTGACTTAAGTTAATACAGTTACTCAAATAACAGTAAGAAAGAATCTGATTAACTCTGTTCATGTTTGTATGCTATGAGCATGAAAGAATGAAAACTAAGACTTTCAAAATTACATCTCTGCATCCTTAATGTCAGTTTTGTGACATACTCTCCTATTATACCACCAGCCACGCAGGACCAATGGTGTAAAGATTTTATCTCCTTGATTCATGTTGTAAAGATAGGAAACTGCATCATTAGGTTTTGTTTTGACAACTAGGTGAAAGAACTGAAGAGAATTCTGCATAAAAAGAGGTCCCTTTCATCCTTGGGTAACAGATAAAGCTAAGAAGATTTATGGAAGTACGTCTGTGCATTATTTTACATACACTCTGAAAGAGTTGATCTGATGCAGGACAAAGACAGAGTTGTAAAGTGCAGATGCTTCCCCGCTTCCCAGGCTTCTTTTCTTCCCAAATTTCATGTTAAATCCTTAACATAAAATGTAGGATCTGAGGCAGCATTTCTGAGGAGACAATATACTTTTAATATAGTTATTATGCTGTCTGGGTGAGAGAATGTTTCTTGGCAAATGCAAAGAAAGCCATTTATGCAGAAAAAACATTCTGGCTCCCAAAGACATTGAAACAGGATGTCCAAAGTTCTGGCTGTTCTTACCACCTATGGGAAAGGAACAGTGCCAGCAACAGGATGGGAATCTGCCTTTATAAAATTTGTAACAGCAAAAAGGCTTAGTGCTTCTAATTTTTGTGATTTTATAAATTTTTGACCACTTTTTGCATAAACCAAAGGTTGGCGTGTCTGCAGAAGACCTTCAGAATAAAAAAAGGTCAAAATTGTTCAAAGATTTATCAAAATAATTAACCACCACATATTATAAAGTTATAACGCAAAATTATTCCTCTGAGCTGTACATCCTAAAGAGTTGATACATGATGCAGATATCACATACCTGTACTATATACACAGAGAACTAAAACTAGCATGCAAACTCAGATGTTGTAAATATATATACATATAGATGTACAAATGAAAGAGTTAAAATATCCGAAAATGTCTCTACCCAATAAAATAAAAAGATAGACCACATAAATGTGCTGAAAGTCATGCATGCTTGCTCTGTATATTAGATCACACTGGCCTATAATGAAATATAATATGCAGAACCTTGAGCTCATGTCATGTCCCACTGACGTAAAAACTGAAACATATTTATCTGTTTATACTGTAAGTCTTCTGGGCAGGGCATATGTTAGTACAGCATTTGGCAAAATAAAGTTCTGGATTGTGATTGCAGTCCATATGCACTATAACACTACAAGCAATACAAGTAATTACATGTGCATGTACACTCACGTTTTCAAAGCCCAGCAGGAATATTTAGCCTAACAACTCCCTAGCACCAATGAGTAAAGGTAGGGAATGTATACCCCAGAAATACATTACTTGAAAACATCCAACTGCTTTCATGCAAACAGAGAAGAAAGCCCCAAAAAAGCAAAACTCTAGATGGAGATTGAGTAAATACAAACATTAAAGCCTGAGCACATTCAGCTCTGGGGTCCCCAAAACAAGTACATGGATCAGTTGGAGGAAATCCAGAGGGCCATGAAGATGATCAGAGGTCTGGAGAACCCCTCCTATGAATACAGGCTGAGAGAGCTGGGGTTGTTCAGCCTGGAGAAAAGGCAGCTCCAGGGAGACTGTAAAGCACCTTCCAGTGCCTAAAGGGGCTACAAGAGACTTGGAGAGGGACTTTTTACAAGGGCATGTAGTGACAGGACAAGAGGGAATAGCTTTAAACTGAAAGAGGGTAAATTTAGATTGGTTATTAGGATGAAATTCCTCACTATGAGGGTAGTGAGGCGCTGGAACAGGTTACCCACAGAAGTTGTGGCTGCCCCATCGCTGGGAGTGTTCAAGGACAGAGTGGATGGGGCTTTGAGCAACCTGGTCTAGTGAAATATGTCCCTGCTCACAGCAGGGAAGCTGGAACTAAATCATCTTCAAGGTGTCCTCCAATCAAAACCATTCTATGGTTCTATGATATTAGAATTACTTGAAGACATATAAGAACAAAAACACTATGGCGAAAATGAGTTGCAAAAGATACAGTAAAACAAATATGTTTCCCAAAACGGAAGGGAAAAAAATTGATGATTAGCAGAAACAAAGGCAGGAATTGTATCTTCATAGCAAGTCATGGAATTACATACTTTTTTTTTTTCTTATTAATTGTGCATTCTCAAAAGAATGGAAACTGCAGATCAGAAAAACATCACAAATTTTTGACAGCCACTAGATTCAGAAGTTATCCTAGAGGTGAAATCAGAGCCCTAGAATAACACTGCACTTCTGCCTGTGTTCAAAACTTATCTTGTGTCACACCTATCACTTCACATTTTTACAAGCTACAAATTCAGTTCTCAGATCAGAGAGCTGTTACGTGAGAAATGGTAGAAGCCTAGGATAAATAAACACACTAAATGGGGAATCCAGCAGCAAGTGAGGCAACTAAGAGCATCAGATTGTTTTTGATGAATGGTTTTGGTGATTCCCATTTCAAGACATCTATTAGTCTGCTACAAGCTTTCCTCATATATATGGCATGCAGAGATCTATACAGTCCTCTGCTCTGTCTTACAAATAAAGTTGTACGACAGCAATTCTAGAAACTGAGATGCAGGCGAGCCATTGTAGTTATATCTTCACTCTGTATTAGATCTTACCCAGAACATTCTCTCCTTTGCTCGCTTTTTAATTTCTTATTCTGCTATGAGCATAATGAAACAGGGCTGGAAATGATCAACACTTATAAACATCAAGTTGAGGACAATTCCAATATAGCATCAGACTGGGACTTGGAAATGAAAAGCCCTTTCCATCGAGGTCAAACAAAACCCCACTGACTCATGAGGCCAGGATTTTTTCCCCAGAGTCTAACCCAGAGTTTCCAAGTACTACCTGGGGCAAACCAGTATCTCTGTGTAGGTTACTAGATATCCTCTGAAATTTTAGGTAATTATAAATGCTTCATTCAAGCACCGTGGTGCATGTAGCCATTTCACTGTGTGAGATATAGTAATATTTGAGAAGCTAACAAAGACTGTGAGATGCTCACAAGCAGGATTCCTAAGCTATAAAAGGGTTTGAAATCTACTAGTGAATATCACTAGAACCTTACTAGAACCACCACCAGCACTGCCATTCCCAAACCTTCAGAAAGCATGTTTCAGCTTCCTCCAATGAATGGACTGGCTTTAGCACTACAAGATTTTAAATACCTAAGTTTCTATTCCTCTGTTTTGCTTTCTGGCTATCAGCACCTTATGTTACAGTATTCACACTTCTCTTTGCAACCAAAACACCTACAAAGATTATTGTTTTACTGGAAAATTACATTTTTGTGCAACTGATGCTACAAATAGTGTCCTTCAGAAAACCATTTAATATTATTAACTACCATTTTTCTGAGACTTTTTTTTTTCATGCTTAAGACACAGATGAAGAGCCATCCTATAAAATCTCCATTCCCCTTTTCCAAAGTTCTCCAAAGCTGATCTACAATAGTATGTTTATGGAATTAGATAACTACCTACAGTATGCATTCACAAATCTTAAATTCCATCTAAGTCCTAGAACCTTGTGTTTGCTATAGCTGAGGTGGCTGCCAGAGCTGAAAACCAGGCAGTAGGAAATTAAAGGTACAGGAATTTAGATGTAGACTAAGAGCTTTGTATTTAATTCATATTTTCGTAAGTTTTATTCACACTTTTTTGAAATCACTGAGGACATCTATAGATAGTTTTTTATAACAGCAGTTTTAGAGACTACTCTCTCTGTTGTTCTTTCTTCTTTCTTGATTTCATGCATCATACCCTGTTGTGAATTGGAGCATAACCAATCTGAATGGGGAACTGTCTTTTAATCACAGTTGATATCTCCAAATTAAATTTTCACATTCAGTCATAATATTCCAGTTTTCATGCCTCTGTGGCTGAAAAAAATAGCAGCATACCATAGTACAGATGATTTCAAAATGCAGTCAGATATTCCTGCTATAACATAAAGAGAAGGAGTAAAAAACTGGTAGTATAGGTTGCAGAAAGCCAAAGAACCAATATCATCATATGTTACCTAGTGGTGTTAGTGAGATTTGAAAAGTAACACAGAAAAAGTAATACTTGAGATGGTTGCCCTGATCAAGTCTGTTTTTTGATCTGTGACTTCATGTTAATTTATTTTCTAAATTCTTTTTCATCTTCCATTTTGTTACCTCTTCTGGTTGTCTCTGTACTCACTCAGAGAATTTGCTGTAAACCAGCTGCTCAGGAGCAAAACAAAATGGTTAAATTTCTGACTTTTTGTGAAGGAGGTACACATATTTTAGGTTATTTCACTAAAAGTGTATTTAGTCATATTCATATATCTTTCATTGTCAATCTAAGATCCCACTACCATTCTTCAAGTTTTTGTTAGTTTTTGATTAAGAAAAGTCTTAAAAGTGACAGCCATTAGAATTACTGTGTGGACAAGTTATATACTTCTTACAGACTTTAATACCTCTGTTTCTTAATGTGTTTTTGTCTGAGACGTGTGTGCATGTGTGTCTGTTTATGTATGTGTATCATATGTATGCACATATATATATACACACTTAAGTATGCACTTACGTGCATGTGTGTCCATTCTGTTAGTATTCTATTAGTATATTATTCTAAGACATTCTATTAGTACTGAAAAACATGTATGTAAGAACGTGTGTTTATAACACATTCCTTCATGAGGAAAATAAAACCGGGTTTGAATAAGAAAGAAATCTAAAACCTAAAGCCTTTAAAATACAGGTTTTTACACTGGAAACCCAGCCAGACCTACAACTACACTGGCACTCACAGGCACAAGCTGCACATACTATAATACAGCAATAGCTTCTGTGCTTTGTTCCTCTAGGTTTTCAGGTTTCCATGGAAATGAGAGGGAATCCCAACAGAAGGGAAAAATAACTAGGCTATCCCCCTCACACCATGGTCCTGGATGTCTGAACAGCTGATACATGAGGCAGTCATCATAAGAACAAAAACACAGAGAATACAATACAACACATAACATGAGCCAAAATAAACCAGCCATGACTGCACCTCAAAAGGACACAAGTAAACTACAGCTGTAGTAGATACATAAAGCTCTGCAAGAATAAGGTTTTACACAATTTTGAAGCTGCCCAGGATACGAATACAGGTACTGTATAATGTTCTGAAGCTAATTAATCGAGCAAGTCACAGCTATTTAAAGCAGAGCCTAATTTTCCTACTATTGACCTTACTACACAGATGGTGAATTAAAAAAAAAAAAAAAAAAAGGTGTGGTTTTAAAATTCTATTAATACTAATATCCAAAGACCTGTCAACTGTTGTGCAAGCCTTGGTTTCACAAATAATAGACCATTTACAGAGAACTGCCAATATAGCAACACAATGCCTCTATTTGGATGTTGAGGATTCCTGACAGTTCTTTTGCCTTTTCACATGAATGTTACAGAGTCATATGGTTCTTCCTTATTTGCTATTATATCTAAGATTTACATAACTGTTGGTATGGACACATAAACGCTTTATTTTTGTTAATAAACTATTGAAAAACAGAACAAGCATAGTCCTTAAACTTCCTTAGATGAGGGGAAAAAAACCAAACAAAAGCTTTAGCCAGTTTGAGTAAGTCTCTCTTACCTGGCAACAAGTTTGTGCTGTTATATTTGTTGATTTCACTGCGATCGTTTCAGGCTCACTGCTGGACTTGGTACACTATTTTTTTCTGATCAGATAGACACAATGTTTGAGGTGTTTGAAAAGTATTTGGACTACTTTTTAATGGGAAGTCTTGGAGCGCACAGAACAATATGCTAAGCCCAGCAGAGAGACTGCAAAGAGTGGTATGTCCTGTTCCTTATTAAGTTTGTCAGCCACATGGCAGGATACAGCAAATTATGAATAGGTCCTTTCCAAGTGATATAGTCTATTAAGAGGCAAACAAAATCTTTCACACTGAGAGAAGAGAAAGAAAAAGAGATGGTAATTAAGGAGTTGGCAGAAAGAGAAGGACAAACCTCTTCCATGTCATTCTCCATGAGAAGTAATACAACACAGAAGTATCAAATGTCAATAGTGATTGACCACAGGGCCTAGAAAAGTATCTAACTTGTCTATCAAAAGACAAACAAAGCATAGCCTGAGCTGTAGGCTGGCTCACCAAGCTTCGGGAGGCACAGCTTCTCCAGGAGAACAAAGCAGAACTGCGCCTCAGTATCACTGCATTTGCACACTCATTCTTCACCCAGGTGTAGATTTCGTTCCCATAGGCCATAAGAGAACAAAACATTTCCAAGTAACCATTGTCAAGAGTATTTCCTAAAAACTTAACCAACAGGCTAAGCATATTGTCTTCCCAAAGTGATTCAGTTACTGCTAAATCATTCTCAAGCAAGAAACAACAAGAGGTAGCAAGTTATCTTACTTGTGCCTGTATGAAATGTGGTTACCAATTTGCACATTCATATGAAACACATTATTCACGTGTCAAGAACATCGTACTGAGCTTTGAGTATCTTCTGACCAACAGCGGTGCCTTACTAACATTTACATGAGAATGGATTCATGATTTACTGATGGCTCAGCCAAACCCCTTAGCCCTATTGAACTTTCTTTACCTTCAGGGCACCCGATAATTGCCCATAACCAAGCACAGGACACAGCACGTCTGAAACTAGAGGAGAGAGAAGACTGGGTCAGGAAGGCCAGAACCTTTTGCTGAATGTGGTAAATTAGTAGTGAAACAGATATAGGAAGCCCATTTCCTGATCTAACCTCTCATTTCTATGCCCGTAAGGCATTTTGACAAATAGCAATTTGTATTGCTAGGCTGTAAACCCAGTCACTAAAACTATTCCTCTTTTGGTAGATTACTTTGGTTTTCAGATAAGTACCACTTAGCTGTATTACCATAACTAAGGGGACAACAACCTGGAGCACAGGGGCAGAAATAAGTAGCCAGGAACAGCTATGCACAAATACTCCCTTAAATTGCTTCAGTGCTAAAAAACATAATGCCACAGCTTATCTGAGAGGCACAAGTATATTTTAGAGGTGGAGGACATTTCTTTCCACACAGTTAGGCTGACATAAAGTTCCTGAATTAGAACTGGTTTACCTTGAAGTTGCCATTGAGAAAGAACAAAATTAAATTGAGGGAGTTTCTCAGCCCTCATACATGTAGATACCCCAGAAAATAGCTACATACCCGTAGCTACATGCTGCTACAAAAGAGCATCTGTGATTCCCATGTAAGGTTCACCAGAATTACTACCGGCTGCTTTCCCACATTCTGGTGCTCCTTTATCCACAACTATCTCCCAAAACTAAGCGCTCTCCAGCACCCTTAATTATCCGGATTAAAGTCTAAACATCATCTATCTCAAACTGATTAGAGGGCTGGAATATCTCTCCTATGGGGTGGTTTGGCCTGGAGAAGAAAAGGCTCCAGGGAGGCCTTCCAGTATCTAAAGGGGGCTTTTAAGAAAGACAGAAACATGAGAGAAGCAAAACCAACTAATTTTCTCTGGAATTAAAGCAAGTAGTGTAAGACCTAGTCATTTCAGAGCTGAGATGGGACTAGAAGGAGTGGAAGGGATGATGCCCTGTTTCTTTGGTGTTAGCAGGTGATATCACTGTCACAATTCTGGTCTTTTGTGCCACTGCCATTTGTCCTTAGTTCAAAAGCAGACAAAATTTATTCATTGTAAGATGCACCTGTGCAGTCACAGGCCAAAGGTGATGTGGAATTTTCCTGTGAGAAAAAGCAATGAGCCATGCAGAAGGAAAACACATTTTTATTGCATCTCCAGCTTTCTGGGAAATATGCTTCTGAAAATTTCCTTGAATATTCAAGCCATGCTTTGATGAAAAGCTAAATATGCTTTCGTTTTCCCATTTTATAAAATACGATTATTAATAAGTTTCTATATCTTTCTTCACGAATCACGTGCCCATAACCTTTCTATGCTACAATAAATGATGATAATAAAGAACAGCAAATGGCACCTACAAGAGTAATCATGTCAGACTATTCAGACACCCATGGCTGAAGTACTAATTATAGTCTTCAGCATTTTTGTATATTTCTTTGTAAAATCTACATGAAAAAATCACTTTTTGTTAGTCAAAATATGCTCAATGAATAGTCATTAGCACATTCCAATACATGATATATTTAAGTGTTACTTTACTATGATTTTCTAAAAAATCACATTTCTTTCTGCAGACTGGGTAAGGGATAGCAGCCACATCGTAATTTTGAGCTCATTTCCTGTGAATTTCTGAACAGACTAAAAGTACCCATAGAGCACAGAGGCCAGTGAAACTGCAGACAAAATACCTTTAGGTGGAAGAGGAAGGTGAGAATAGATTGGGGGACAGGGAGAATGGGAGAACTGCAAGGGTTTTATTGCATGATGAGCAGAATTACAGAGTATGAGACTTACAGCATTAAAAGATATATATATTTTACCTTAATTTGATTGGGGTTTTGATGAGTCCATATATGAAGGTTTGACTGGAACCCAGGCCTGCCTAAACTCTAGCATTTTCACTTGGGCTCTGGCTTTCTGCCCTGCTCTCTGGCTCCCTTGAAATGCAGCCGGTGTCACCTGCTTCTGCTGGCCATCAGCCCAAACTACTTTCTCTCTTCATTTGCACCTCTCCTGCAGCAGGGGAACAGGTGGGAGGTCAGTGCTGTGACTCTACCCCTCATGCCCTCACTGCTTATCACCTTTCCTCTTGTGTCTTTAGCAAAAGAAATTAAACACAAACCAGATAAAACGACAAAACTGATGGATGTATGGCAGGTAATAACAGGCATGAAATGTTAAAAAGCTTAGTAGCCACCTTCTCCAGAGGCACACAAGCAGAGCCAGGAGCAGTCAATGGCGCAACTGAAGTACCAGCAGCTATAAGGACTTGCTCAGGAACTCGGCAAAAAGATATAAGCAGAAGTGGGATAGAAGGCCTCTCAGGAAGATAAGAAAGGCAGTACTAAGTACAGGAGGCTGACAGATTAAGGGAGATAGATATGGCTGAGAGGTAAGAACACAAGGGAAAATTGTTAGAAACATTTTTAGGGATGTCTTTGCCTCTAGTGGAAGAGAATAAAATGTGTGTGAAGATTTCAAGCATATGCCTACACTGTGCAATAAATTGCTGCAAGAAGTCCCCAACTCCCGCCTCCCAGATAGCACCAAACAAGCTAGTTCTGGCACCAAAGGCAGTACCGTAATCGCAGGCTCTTCAGGGAAGTCAGACTACTTACAGTAATCAAAGGAAGGGATAATTAGCCTTTGCTCAGTCATGCTAACACAGTTACGATTTATCTGGGTCATGAGATGCACACCACTGCAGCATCATGCCACACTGGCACACCACATAGGTCTAGTGTGTCTGTCCTACAAGAACAATGCACATGCACATGACTATTTCCTTCTACTGTTTGATACAGCTATAGGGAAACAGAAGTGAATTCAAATAGCCTAGCAATAAGAGGTATAAAGACAAATTCCATCCACTAATTTTGCTACAGCTGTACCTGCTGATCAGTAGATACATATTGGCTCAGCTAACATCAGGTATCTTGTGTCACAAATGGCAAAGAAAACATGTATGGTACACATCGCAGAGGCAGAAATAGCTGCTTAGCTCACCTCTTAGCATGGTCACTGAGATCACTTAAATGATTTCTTCCTGAGCTCCAACCTGTCTAAACAATAAAAGAGACCTGCAAAGCCCTGGAAGGAAGATTTTTCAATGGTGACTGTGTGACCGAAATTGGAGCGTGTAACAGGAACAGCAAAATTCCACACAGCAATAGTGCTGTGGCTGTGCTCAAGTCAAAGCAATAGAGTGTTTCATAAGCCAACAGAAGTGAAAAACAGCCATGGTCTGTCCCAATATCAAGTGCATACTGGGACTGTGAGAGCACAAAGGTGAGCTGATTCAGCACCAGACCTTTGTCTACGAGGTTAGGGTTGCAATGACTACAGGCTCCAGGCAGAATTCCACAGTAATTCAGTACAGCTGAATGTATTTAAGGTTAGAATACAGGAGAATTTCCACGCAGTTTCAAAAAGAGCTCATTGTGTCAGTGTTGTACTGAATACAGGGAAATTACCATCAAGTAAATATTGCTTTAATGAAGTGGTTACAATTGAAATTAATGTGTTATGCAAGAGAGATGTTATTGGACTAACATATAAGAGTACCTTTCCCTGGATGATTGACAATGCCCTATTGGATAATATAAAGTGAAATTTAATAATGGTTGATTTCACATTAAATGAATTTTGCATGAAAAAACAATGGATGAAGTGACAATGTATAGCTACATATATGAAATGCAGAATATCCAAATTTGAATATCAGGGAAACTTTTTATTTTCCTTATTCCATACACACTGCTAGAATAGATAGTTGACCCATCTAAAATGGTATTATTCTTCAGCTAACATCAGGTACTTCAGAGAAAGGAACAGCTTTGCCCCAAACACTCCTACCAGCCATGCAAACATTTCTACACGTCATAATGATAATTAAACGGGCTCCTGCATTGTAACTTCTAACTCCTACAATTTCCAACTTTGGCTATGTACCTACTAAAGAAAAAAACATTCATACAGCAATATCTAAAAGATCTTTCCAAAGTATATGTAACAATAGAACAAGGGAGTCAAGCATCACTTCTCTTCACGTTTTTCTCCCGTTGGGTAACTCGTTTTGCAATTTCTGTATCACAATGAAATAAAAATAAAAATAGGGGTTTTTTTAGTTAAATTAAGCTATTTCAAAGAATAATTAAATGTAACAAATACACTAAATGAATACCTGTACCAGCTCCTGTATACTGCAATGAATTGCAAACATATGATACCAGTGACATTTTACGTTCTAATAAGCTTCTCTTGCAAACGTGGCATGTCTGGGCTCTTTAACAGGCCGATCTTTTATTGGCTTAGAAAGAAGGAAGGTGTCAATCCAGACACAGACTTTCTTTCTTTCAAAGCATTGGTCAGCAGATGGTAGAAAAAGCAATTCAGATCCTCAAAAGGACCTGATGTTCTTGTTTTCTCTCTATTTTAGGATGCAAGTCCTGTTATCACTGAACAGAATGACACTTGCAGCAGGTACAGCTGACACATGGAAATATGTTGGATCAGTCTCACTAATAGGATCTATGCATTTGCTAGAAAAATCAAACAAATATGGACCATTTGGACAGGCAGGTTCAGAACCTTACTCACAGTCAATTTTCTGTGTGAACATTTGCAAGGAAAGATACCAGATGGCTTAGGCATGTATTACACTGACATGTACATAAATGTGCATGGGTATATATGAGATAGGAAGAGCTGTGACCAAATTAGGGCACTAAATTACATATGTGTAGGACAGGGCAGTGACAAAGGAAAGAAACCCTGAAAGATGGGGAGAAAGAAGGGTAGTGTTGAATAAAATATGCATTATACATTAGCTTTTCTTTAAGGCAGCTAGGCTCCCCACATACTATGAGTTGGGGATTTACTTGAGAAGTTCACTTGAACACTGTGAAAATTATGTGTTAAAATACTCCATACACTGATTGGAAGACTGGCTTCATCAATCACAGGTGCTGATATTAAAATTTCTGGTGGGAGTTTCAAAACTGATGAATTGCTTCACTGGGATTCACTTTGCCCGCCCAGCCAAAGCAAAAGTGCTGTAGCAGCAGTCACCAGCACAGAAGGCTGGTTAGAAAGAAAAGTGACGGTGTCAGAATTGAGAAATGAGCAGCACCCATGCATGGATGTACTGGTAGGAAAACAGTAGGAAGAGAAGGAAGGAACACTTACTGAGAGAACAAAATGTAAGTCATCCTAAAATCTGCATTTAAACCGACAGACAGATCCCAGCCTTCCTCCCACAAGAATCCTGAGGTCTCTGTATGTAAAGTCTTAATGGAATCGTTAAAATGAAGAATTTTTTTCTTTAGAATGGCAATAAGGTATATTTTGAAAGAACACTTTATTGAGAAAGGTCAGAGTAAAAGAGCACACCTGCGTGGTATTAAGAATCTCCTATGGAAGTGTACTGGGTCCAGATAGGACAGAATTAATTTTCATCATAGTAGCTCATACGGGGTTTAGATTTTTCACCAAAATGATACTGGTAACACAAAAATATTCCAGCTTTTACTGAACAGTGTCTGCACAGCATCAAGGCTGCCTTGGTTTCTCAATTTGCCCAGCAGCAGATAAGGGAGGGTGCAATAGGTTAGGAGGCGTATGTCCAAACTAACCAAAGACAAGTTCCACAACATGTCACATCATGCTCACCAATAGCAGGGAAAAGAGACAGTTTAGGAAGTTACACATCTTTTGTTTGGGAATTGGGTGGGCATCAGGCTACCTGTGGGAGGTGGTGAGTGATTGTCTTTGCATCACTTTTGTTTCCCTTCTCTCTTCTATCACTTCTCCTTTACTTATTAAACAATTCTTTTTTTTTTTTGTTGATCCCAAATTTTCTTGCTTTTAATCTTCCTTCCCTCTTTCCCCATCCCACTAGAGGTAGCAGGGGGAAACTGTGTAAGCATTTGGTGTGGTACTTAGCTGTCCACTGGGGTTGACCCACAGTAATTAAGAAAATGGTCAAGAACAGGTATTCTGCATCTTGAAGGGGTTTTGTTTGTTTCTTATAGTTTAACCTAATAGCTTCAAAGGAGATTAAGATAAATTATTTTAAAACCCACCACATAATGTGGAACCAGAATACCCAAGAAAACGGCTGTTGAGCCTTAGATCTGCCTAGCAGTTTCTACACATGATACCTAAACAGACTTGGTGGTACTTTCACTCTTAGCTACTGGAAAGTATTTGAAGTAAAATTCCAGTATTTTTATACTTCACCTTCTGTTCCCATTTCATTAGCTTCAAGTTATATTTCTCTGTTACCTTTGTACAGGAACTGATTTTTTTGTCTCTTGAGCTCATAGATGTGCCTTTCTTGAAACAGCCTGTCTCATTGCCCATTCCCCCTTGACTGCAGGTAGGTTTTGAGACATGACCTGTTAGCTCAGTTTGGTTACTCATTGGGAAGTCTCTGCTACTGTCAAGCCCGAACCATGCTTATTATGACTGCAACTACTTCAAAGAGCTCCTGACTCCTTTCTAACAAGTCTGAGGAAAATTCAGCTCTGATGCAGCTTTGCTAGAGTCATTCTGAATTACAGCAGGAACTAAGTGGATTCAGCCTAACTTTTCATGTCTATTACCTTTCTGGCACACTGATGAGCCAGTGATCATGTGTACAATTCTGGCTAACCGGGCTACACAAGATCTGAGTCTTGCATGGCTTTAACTGAGTGTGTCTCTTTCCTTCCTGACTAATGAGGTTTCATGAACAATTTGTATGACCAACTTCTTCTAAGGTGAAAGCTTTTATTCTACTATTTAATTCATGAGAAGTCTCAAGAGTTACTGCTGTGGAGGGCAGGGAAAGTGAGATTTCATGGGCCTTATTTCCTTAGGAAAACAACTTAAAATATTAAGTACTGGAAACACAGAGTTAAACAGAGACAGGAAAGAGGGTGAGTTTAACACTGCATCCTACTTAAACTGTATGACATGCCAGCCACCTAAGATGTATAACCTTTAATTTCTGTCTTTTCCTCCACCCTTCCTCCTTTTTTCAATGATCTCATTTTATAGGATTTGTATGAACTCAAATCAAAGCAAAAATGCTTCCAATTAAAAGCCTCAGTGAAGATTCAAGCTTAAGATACAGGTTTTTTTACTATTTCTAATAACTTTTTGATCCAGTCCTCAAACTCTGTGAATACAATAATCTCCTATGAATGATAAGAATTCTCTATTAATTGTAAGAAGGAAACTTCTGAACTGACAGCAACTCTGTAATTCTTGCTTATTATTCATAAATACCATGAGTTCCAGTATATGGCCACATGATTTCAGAGGCATGATGAATGTAAATGAGGCATTTTTTTCACAAAATATAATACGGAAGTGTATTACCAATCATCACAAAATCATACAACCTCAACTGAAAAGACACACTAGTTTGAGTGAGCTCTGGGTTATCACGGGAAAGGGTCAATGAAGAACAGAGTAATCAGAATTGGTACAGTACTTCTACTGAAGAATGCAGAGCAGTGTGACACAGGGAATAGAACATAAAGGTGCAGGCAGTGCAAGTTCTGGTCTTATTTTTGCAGATGAGTTCTTGGGTTTCTATTGACAATGACATGCCTGTTTCTCCATAAATTAAACATCTAACACAGAGCTTTTACTATAAAGACATTAATACATTCATTACTGTAAAGTTTTGTAAAACATACTTTCTCAGGACATATCTAGAGCCATCAGACAAGCTTTATAACATGATTCTTCATCAGTCATCAAAGCATGGAAAGATACAACTTTGTGTTACTGTGTTGATGCTAAAATCTTATACCTTGTCTACTCCCCATTCAAACACTATTTCACCTGCTAAAAGGAAATCCTGTAGGACACTCTTTGCTTTTCTGTCGAGATGACAGGCATTTGGTTTTGAGCGAATCTACATGACTCTTCACGTTTTTTAAATACTTTAAAATGTTTACCATGCTCATTCTCAGGTATCTTATCCTCTGTCAAAAGTTTCTACTGGGTACTGTAGTAAATCATATCAAAGCAAATTATTTTTATTGTGAGCACCCTAGCCAGCTGGGGTCCATAATGTACCTGATTGAACTGTGCCCAGCTGGAACTTGGGAGTACCCAGGCTCTAGCAGTAGAAAGTTTTCTGCTGATGCTCATACTATAGTGCCCATGAAATGTAATAGTAACTTGACAAACAAATCTTCCCAGGCCCAGCTGCTGAACTTGGTATGTAAGGTCCTACTGCATACCCTTCCTTGCAGAGACCATCTTTACCATTTACTATAAACTGTCTTAAATGGACTCTAAAGACCTGACATGACAACTGCTGGCCTTTATCATATATGCTTGAGATGAGAACTTCCTGGATAGAATACTAAAAGACAATAAGCAGTTGAAGGTCTATATAGAGAGAGTAAGGTCATTTACTGCAACAGTGCCATGGATTCGTAAAGGGGCCAGGGTGGCTACAGGACAGTAATAGCTGCATTTATGTGCCCTAAACCCAGTAATTATATACCCTAGTAAGTGTCCTAACTTAACAGTGCTGAATATTTGTCACTGTCCCTTGACATCACCTGGACTGTATCTTCCAATTGAAACAATGCTACTCATTCAATGATCTGGCAGCTCTGTTGAAAATGTTGGTGCAGAAATGCAGTATTAAATAGTGCTCACTTCAGTCAGCCAGCTAAAGAGTTGATAAGCAGGAGATTAAATTAAAAAAATATACCTAATTTGACTAGTGGACCCATTACCATCAAAACAGATAATTTAGCTTTTTAAATGTGGACTTAAATGGTTAAATGGACTTAAAATTTGTGTCAAAAGAGTAAGTAAGAGTAAGTCTGTATATAAGCAAGCCACATTTTAAAAAAATCAAATAGCACTGTAACTGAAGGCAGTATCCTTATTTTTTTTCAATATGGAAAAATGGGGTCAGATGAGGGAAGCCCAATTGCCATCTGCCAGCAGAATATCTGACTTGTCAGATTTTTGAAAATTGGTCTCAATTAAGATTACCAGTTTTCAAATGCATTGCCTGTCCTCTTGTACTTGTCATCTGAGAAAGGTGTAAAAGACCATTAATAAGTATTTTAGGTTTTCATCATGTTAGACTTATCTTGTTTGAAAAGACCAGCTACAAAAGTATTTTAATTCAGAAAAGCAAAGAGGCAGAATCAGTACCTAAACAGAAGTCCGATCTATACCTAGATTTTCTTGGCTTTGCTGGTTTTGGCTGTGGTTATATTAATTTTCTTCATAGCAGTTTCTATGGGGCTGTGATTTGGATTTGTGACCAAAACAGTGTTGACAACACAGGGATGTTTTAGTTATTGCTGAGGAGTGCTTGCATAGCATCATGGCCTTTTCTGTTGAGGAGGCTGGGGGTGAGCAAAAGGCTGAGAGAGGACACAGCCCGGACAGCTGGTCCCGATTGATCAAAGGGATAGCCCATGTCATATGACATCATTCTCAGCAATAAAAGCTGAGTGAGAGATGGAAGAAGGGGGAACGTTCAGAGTTACAGTGTTTGTCTTTCCAAGTATCTGTTATGCTTGATGAAGTCCCGCTTTCCTGGAGATGGCTGAACACCTGCCTGCCCATGTAAGTGATGAATTAATATCTTGTTTTGCTCAGCTTTTGACATTTCAAGTTTACGTCCATCTTCACTATAATAAAAGCCAAACATTTTGATTATTTCACAAAACAGAATTTGCCTTACTGGAAGTAAACAGTACTACTCGTGAAGATGCGTGTGAGATGGCCTGCAATATGACCACAGCCCAGTGAATGTCATCCTAAATGACCTGTGTCACAGCTGTACTGCTGCTCTCCCATCAGCCCCAGTGTGGAAAGAGGTCAGGTAAGACAGACCAAGGGAACAATTGCATCAGTTTCATGCAGACTACTTAGCCTTAATGAAAAGGCAAAGAGTAGTTCTTGCTGTCAAGTTCATCTGTCTTGCTGAGGTGTATAATTACAGTCTGGAGTTTCTGACTATGAACCAAGGACAGCAGCTGTTCCCTCCATGCTCTTTGTAAGCACCCAGCAGAGCTGTAAAACGTCCAATCCAAAGCCCAGCTGGGAGCATGCTTTCTCCACCCTATCCCACTGAGGAAAGGTTTGTATGGGTCTCATTACTGACAGGTCTAGGATAAGGGTAAGATTTCATAATTAGTATAAGCACTGATTATTGGATACTCTGAATGAAGGGATACAAAATAGGAAGCACATCTGTAGCCATGTGCTACAGATGATCCAGCAAGTTTTTGAAGTGTCCCAAATAGGAATGGATCCCATTGAGATACACAGTCATTGTAAGTGTTTTACCCTATCAGAAGCAATCAAGTCTTTCCAGTGGTTTTAGTAACAAACCATGCACAGTACAATTAAGCCCTATCCTTCAGGGAAACATGAGTAAAAAATAACAGAGCAGCTAGCAAAACAAGATTTAGGCTGGTCTGTTGTCCTCAAGAAAAAGAGACTACTTATCTGCTTCCAAACTTCTGGAATAAATTCTAGATCAAGAGGAAATAGTAAGATTTTTATTTCTTAGAATTTGCAGTACTTTTTCCAACCAACATTTCAGACATACTCTATGCAAACTCTATGCAAACTAGGTCATCAGCATATGTATTTTTGCTACTAACACTGACTTCAAATACAGTCTTTGCTATTGTGTGAGTACTTGATAAAAATCCTCTGCTCAGACCAATCTCACTAAAATCTAAGCATTTTTTAGTCTTTCACGAGTCTCACCAGTTAGACACATTAAACAGATTCAATCTTAACATATTCAATTATAATTTTTATGTTAAGTGTTTGCATTGAAAGCACTATCTCCTCTGTGAGGTAAAGGAAATGTCATGTGCATGAGAAAATATGGATCATAGTATTACATGATTCAGTGCTTGGATTTCTCCTCATGTCAGTAGTGAAAAATCCTATTTACATTTGTTACTTTTGGGGTGCATTTAACTTATATATAAACATCTATCGCGGCATACATTTATGTCCATTTAATTATTAATTTTTCATTCATTATAGATCTTAACACAGTCTATGAAGCTAATATATATCTGAGCAGATTCTTCCAACTGTGCATTTTTGTATACACAGCTGAAGTACAAAAATGCACCTCTGTATACAGATAGCATGAAGAGCAGCAATTTATACAGTCACTGTTGAAAAAGAATAACCACATCAAAATACAAGGGCCTACCAATTCCAGAATTTGCTTCCTGAGGTTGCCAGAAGGAGACTTGTAACCCTTGGGTAATATCAAATATAAGTTAGGAATTGACAATTTACAATTATTTAAAATTACAAAGATATTTCTTCTCTCTTTCTGTTGGCCTTGACTGTTGGGACTGTAAATATTATTCTTAACTAAATAACATAATAAACTGATATCTTTAAACACCATGTACTCAATTTCTTTATTAAGGCAAGTCCTCTTTACTGTAGTGGCATAGCTACAGCTATGGATCTACATCCATACAGATATGATTGTGTGATTGTCTTCATTAACTGATTTTTTTCTGGAACCAATGTAAACCTTTGTACACAAGGCTCTCACTTCTCACTATTCTGTTTCACAGAGACAAGTGGTCTGGTTCACTCTTCCTTTTTTTTTTCCTGGTTTGAATTAAATCTGTTCCATAAAAGTTTACAGCTGCTATTTTTTCTCTTCTGTATTCATGTAGCTATAGCTTTTGGTTTTGACCAAGATTCTACTACCATTATATTTGCAGATGTACCAGAAGTCTCCTGGTACTTCTTCCCTCATTCCTTCTTTAATTCCCTTGCATTGATGCTCTAATGGATATACTGCAACTGTTATTTTATTGATATACTGGAGAGGTCTTCTTGCACGTGCTCTTCAACCATCACTTTTCTCTCCAAATAGACTTAAGCTGAAACCTTAATAAAATGACAAGCTAGAAGTAGCTACACTTTAATTCAGACAACACAATATTTATATAAGGTTTTTAATTTCTGAAGCATGTCTAGTGCTTATTTAGGCCTTCTTTAATCAACATCTTCTGAACTGCACTTTGAGACCTTTGGTTTGTCCTTGTTAGGCTGAATCTCTTCAGAAAGAACTACAAGTCTACTTCAATATGTTTTCATTTATCAGTCTAAATTCAGATTTTAGGAATCTCTTTTTCTCTTTTCCCCTCATATCAGTGATTTAAATAGCATTCCATAGCACCACCGTAACCATTTGAGGAATTTATCCTCCCACATCAACCAGAAGTATGGTTTTAATCAGTATTTCACAGTAGAACACAGAAGAACCTCAAAAGTAAAGCACTGTGATCTTCACAACATTTATCAGTGTTCTGGATATCACCATTATTTGCTTTTGTTTTGGGACCAGTAAGCCAAAACCCATCCATACTATTCTGTCATCTAGATCAACACCTTTGAAGCATCACAGGACTACCGCAACTGCAAGGCACGATGGAAGATATTTTCCAGACAAGGATGCTGGTCCCTAGAGCAAAATGTGTCATGAAATTCCTGAACTCTTGACTTCTCTGAGATATACTGGTGGTGCACATGGACACAAAACAGTACTGTAGTGTTTCCAAAAAATACCTCAAGGTACAAATATTCTCTTTTAAGTGGAAAATAACACTGATAATTCATTTCACAGAAATTTCTTTTACCTACTTCCTTTGAGGAAAGTGATTCTGATACAGAGGTAATTCCAGAAAGATGCAATTCTTATTTTCCATCAGCTTTACTCATCAGCCACCTTCTACTCAGCCTGAGTCATTCTGACCACTGTTATGAAGATCAAGACAGGCACATGATGTTAGTATCAGGTTTTGGTAAACTCCGTGAGACAGGATAATCCTCATAACAACCTGCCTGTTCCATATAGTGAAATCTGACTGTGACATTGCACAGATTTGAACTTGAACAGATGTCTGAACCTCACGATGAGAAAACCTGGTAAGAGAAGAGGCAGACAACTCAGCAGTTCTTGACTTTGGACCTTGCTTTAACCATAGAACCACAGAACCATAGAACATGTGGCCTTTGAAAGTTGTGAAAACTGTATTATATTTTAAATAGATAGTAAAAGAGAAGCTAAAACAGCCTGCAGTTAATAGACTGTCTCCAGGCCCTAGCACTCCAATAGAGGGCAGTCTAAACTGCGCATGAGTTAAGACCCTGTCAAGAAAATAAATTGTAGGGTTTTTTTTAATCCACCTTTGTCATTTAGAAGTTGAAACCACATTCACCATTTTCTGATTTTCCTTCCACCTCACATCGCTCCTTGCATTTATGCAGTATGAAAAGGTGGTGCCATTCAGAGGTAATGCTCTGCTTTGAACAGGGTCTATTAGCAGTGCCCAGGACAGCTCTTACTACCTAATTCACTATTAATTTCTACTGTGGGGTGGGGGTGGGAGTGGTCCTATCTCCCAGCTGTTCAACTGAAATTACCAAATCGTTTCTATTTTTTGTCAACATTTCTCTAGTTATGAAACTTGATATAATGCACTGAATGGTTTAGATTTAATGCTTATCCACAAGTCTTGACACAGACTTAATGGTCATAGACATAAATTGGGAATATGACCTATGGGGCCTGTAGTATCAACCAGTTCTAACAGAGCAGCAGAGCTAATGATGTCAGGAAAAACCGAATTTCACATTGAATGCCTGAGTTAAGAATACAGAGGAAATTAGTCTCTGGTAGACACACCAAGGATAAATTTTGGCATTTCTGTCAGTAGCAGTTAGCTTTTTGGTTTGTAACTACACAGAGATGTCATGTATAATGCCTTGAAGAGATAGTGGAGTTAGAAGTAAGGTTGAATGCAGGAATTTAGCCTATAGAATGCTTCTGGTCCACATTCTCTCTAGTTTTTTAACAAGCTGAGCAACTAGAAATCCCAAATGAGCATAGGAGTTTCGCTAGTTTGTGAGAAAAAAACCCTTAAAATTTCACACATTTAAAAACATAACAGCAGCAGTCATTTTTACTGTATGAAATCCTCTTTTCAGTTTCCTACCTACCTCCACAAGTCAACATGCCCCAGATTTCCTCTCCCACCTTTCATGAGGTGATTTGTGTACCCATTGCCAGAGCTCATGATTTCACTCATCTGGTCCAAGGTTCCTGAGCTGCTGCTACTGGCAGGGAAGGAAATCATCATTGCTGGTCTCCATTCCACATCTCCCTTCCCAGCATTCTTTACACTGCACAGCACGTTACTATCCGTTTCACCCCCCTCTTTTTTGTGTTATTTCAATGTTTTCTCCCAATAAGCTTTTAATTTCTTTTTCCTTCTTCTCGGTACATCTTTGCTTCCTTTAAAGGACACGTTTTTGTCTTTCTAAGTCTCCCCATTTCTCCTGCTTTTACCTGATTAACCACTCATTATTATTTAGTAGACTACTGTTGGAATCCCCTTTGCAGCATGGAAGCTGCCTCATTCTTCATGACTGCTCCATAAAAATAAGTTTGCCACAGCTTATGCCTGTTCTCTCTCATGATCCAGTTCTCAAAGTCAGAAGGAACATTAGAAGAAATGTTTAAAAGGGTGGTGGATTGCAGTCTTACCTTTTTCTATTTCAAATTCTAAATGCTCACTCTAACTTTTTTAAAGTCTTTAATTTAATCCCTGGTAACAATAAAGATGACTATCATTAAACAGCATTCTAAAAAAATATGACTGACATTAAAAGTAAAACTAAATTTAAAATCAGCCTTATTTCCTACCAGCTATAATGTTACGCAATTTATACAGATTTTAAACTTTATCTCAAACATGTACCAGATGCACTCAAAAATACAACTGTTTTCTGTTTAAAAATACATATTTTTAAAATGCATCTACTTACCTTAACACATTATAGAGCAATACTGGAATGTGTGTTACCAATAAATGGACAAGGTTGATTATATTTTCAGTAATCACAATTATTTTGAGGCAATATTAAATTATTTTATTCCATAATTGGGGATTAGCCATATGCCAGGTTTTCTTCTTATAAAACTTTGTGACAAAAATGGAACTACATTCACTTTTTAATGGCTGGAATCTCTGTCTCTGGTAATCTGTTCTGGTTTAGTAGCAAAAATTGGACACCAGTAAAAAAAGGTCATAAATTTAATTCATTACTTGTGACATGCATTGTAACAAGAACCAGAAATGGCAATTATAATTTGTACAAAAATATTGTGGACTCAATCTTGTGACTATTTTACACAGATGAAATACAGCGTAAGGCTCCAATCTGCAATTACCTACAAATCAACTTTAATGTGACTACTAAAGGGAAACACTTATGGCAGTAAATTAAGCATCTGTACTTTTGCCAAAACTTGAAAAAGCCAGTAATAAGGGTTAAAACACAGTAAAGGTAATTGATCTGCAATGATTTCTATTTCTGTTTTCAAGTCTTGTACCAATTACAAGACGATAGCCCTTATTCAGCATCTATTAGTCCTATTGATTTCAGTGGAAGTTAGACAAGTCAAGTGGTTCCAGCACTGAACCACAAGACCTTTGCTGCTGAGTATCTGGATTCAACTCTGCATGAATACATATCCGTGCAAAGAAACTTACTCTTCTCAATCCCCTTATCATCTCAAACCCTATTACAGGTCAAGACTTGCGTAGTTTAACAGGAGATGTGCATAACTAAGATTAATCATTCTAACCTGATCTTTCAAATGTGAAACATCCCAAGTCTCTATAAAACTAAGATATAATCCAAACGAGTCACAAGTTTCCAAAAGACTAATATTGACAATAAGTATTTCAAAAGCAAGTGCTCTAGGCCTAAGTGAGGTATACAGTATATACTGGGGTAATCCATACCATTTTTCATTTGAAAATCAGTTGCTCATAATAACCTTGGAGGATCAGGGTGGAAAAAATTTTATGTCATTATGTTATATCTACCTGTCCTAAATTTATGTGCTTCAAGGACCTTTTAGCACAGTGGGCTAACTTTAACAGACATAAAACTTCACTCATAGATACTCAATGTGTCTTATAAATAAATAACATGTAGACAACAAGCATTCAAGTAAGAGAGAATAAAATAGTTTACTATTTTTCTCACTTTTTTGTCCTTTCTTTCCTTATCTAACCTGCTCATGTCTTAAGGAGACTAGCATCTCTCAGGTCCAAGAACAGTGGTGAATTCTAAAACCGTAAGTTTTGAAAATTATTTTTGAAAGAGAGCTTGCAAGTATGTCTTTCAGAAAAGACAAAATCAGTGAGTGTAAGTGCTTTTCTCTGACTAGGTATTTATACCTAGTATGCTTACCACCATGACATTAAAGGATAGAACATAAAATGCTCCACTCAGTAAAATCAGATAATCCATATCAGATAGATATATGCTTTTTAAATTATTCCTATTGGTTAGATCTCAATTTTCACTTGGTAATTAAACAGTTAACAACACCAGAGCAAGATCTAAAGAGAAGACACAGCACAGCAAAGGTAAAGGCTGTTAGGCTACATCTTTGAACTCTCTTAAGGACTTTGCAGTACTGGCATCACTCCAGAGCTTAATTTGATACATTCTGAAAGCCTAATCATCTTCTGCAGGGAAGAAACCTCTGACCATCACACTGTTAAATTGTAGTGCTCTTATTCTGCCTTTTTGTGTCTGATGCTTTTTTTTTTTTTTTTTGAGTGATATGTGGATTATTTGGTTCAGAAAAGCAGATTCTTTGGGGTCTTTGCACTCATTTCATGCAGGCCACTTCCTTTAATATTACCACCAATAAAACCATAGTTTACATTTTTGCTGTTTGTAACATTTATATTAAATACCTCATAATATATATTATTAAATATTGTGAATATGCCAATAATAAGTTGAGCACTAAACAAAAATACAAATAGCCCAGCATGTCTGTCAGTAAGTAGTTCTGAAAAATGTGTCCCTACGATTGTGTCCCTAAGACATAAGTTAGTGCAGTTTTACTCTGTGGATCAGAGTTTATTTAACATGGTCTATTATATGTGTGTCAGTTATAAAAACATGAATTACACAAACTTTCACTGCTGAAAATGTGTGAAGTAAGTGAAATTAAGTTGCTTTAGGAAGACCTTTTTAATTAATGTTTAGTGACGAAGAATACCTGGAGTGTACTTTTAGTAGCCCACTAATGCAAGGCATAATGACAAAAATATTTTTAAGATTATGTTCTCCTTGTGACAGTAAAATGCTGATATTGTCTACTGCTTTGGAAGCATGAGTTTCCTTCCATAATGTTTTAAGCAGCGGTATGCAACAGAGACACACACGACAGAACAGAAGGTGCTACTGCCCTTTCTACATTGTTTTGGTGCCACTGGGAAAGCACATTCCTTTGTTCTCACTGACTACAGAAATAAACATATGTATTGGTATATAACTCAGAAGCTAAATTTAAAAAGAAATCTTAATTTGGGCAACAATACAGACTTCCCCTCATCTTATCTTGAATCACACAGAAGTATGTAACTGGACTTTCATCATGAAATAAAGTACACACACGTATAATCAATCCCAGGTTCAGGCCAGGAGCATTTTTTTTCTTTTTCTTTATTACAAAATCCCTCAACATTATGATGTCAAAGGTCAGCTTTAAAATGTAGGTTTCCTACAATGCATTTATCAATATACTTTACAGAAAAGCAGATCTCAATACTCAAGTCCTAGTGTGGAAAACATATTAGTCTTTTACCATAAAAACTTTCAAAGCTTGTTAAGAAAAAAAGCAGTGTGTATTTCTCAAACATCCTGACCAATGTGAAAAATGTGTGTGGTAGAAGAGATGCCTGGGCATCTCAACACAAGGGAAGAATGCACCCGCTGCTTTATAACTTTTTGGCTTCCCTTTCAATTAATTTCAAACAACTGAGAATGCTTGTGTGGAGGCAGACTAGATAGTTACCTTCTGTACTAGTGTTTTGGTGAAGCTTTTTATTCATGGTACAAGTGTTTTTCACAAGTTTGAGCTAAGATCAAAAAGTTAAGGTACAAAGTTTTTAGTAATTTTGCCATAGCCCAGTTACATGAATTGTTCTTGTTTCTGACTCATATCTCCATCTAGGAGACCTCCTTGGCTAAATCAGCATGAAGACAGCTTCCCAGACAGGAATATTTCACATGTGTCTATGTTTCAGGCTTTTTTAGGGCATCTGAGGACTAGGAATGAGGTAATACCAGCAGTGGTATCTGTCCTTTAAGCTCTCTTGTGTCCTTTAGAAAGGTCTTTGTAGCACTTGGTGCATGTCCCCCTTGAATTTTGCACATCCAAAGTCCTGAATCACTAGTGAACCCCACATAAAGAGACTTGTCTGCTCCTCTCCTTCAGCTGCCTATGACTTTTTCTGTGTGACAATTGGATATTTGTGTTGTGAAGGGAAGAATAGGCAGAGGCCTCACTGAAGCCTAGGTAGGCACAGATTTACCATCATCAAAGCTAGGATCACTGTCTCTGAGCAGCACTGGTCATTCACAGTCAGAATTATGTGTTCACGATGTCCTTTAAATTGGTCATTAATGGAATATGAAAGACCAACTTCCTGGCTCTACATCAAATTTAGTAGTGACACTTAAGAGTGGCACACCTACCTCTAGACCCTGTCCCAGCAGAGATCAAGGTTATCCTAACCTCCGGAAGATGGCCTGTGGAGCCAATGCACTGGGTGGCTGAAATCCAGCAACGGTGACAGGATAAGGCCTGCCAGTTGTCCCCGCAAGACTGGCTCAACACCAGTCTCCCACAGCATTCTCCTGGAGAAGCTGGCTTGGACAGGTGCACTCTTTGCTGGGTTCAGAACAGGATGGATGGATGGCTGTGCCCAGAGAACAGTGGGGAATGGTGACACATCCAGTTGGTGGCCAGTCACTAGTGGTGTCTCCGAGGGATCAGTGTTGGGCCCTGTCCTGTTTAATATCTTTACTGATGATTGGGATGAGCAGATTTAGTGTACCATTAGCAAATTCACAGACACAAAATTGGGTTGGAGTGTTGATCTGATGGAAGGTAGTAAAGCTCTGCTGAGTGATCTGGACAGGCTGCATTGATGGGCCGAGACCAAAGGTATGAGGTTTAACAAAACCAAGTGCCAGGTCCTGCACTTGGATCACATCAACCCCCGCATCGCTACAGGCTGGGGGCAGAGCGGCTGGAAAGTGACAAAAGGGCCTGGATGTGCTGGTCGACAGAAGCTGAACATGAGCCAAAGTGTGCTCAGGTGGCCAAGAAGGCCAGTGGCATCCTGGCCTATATTAGCAATAGTGTGGCCAGCAGGACCAGGGCAGTGATTGACCCCCCCCTGCACTCAGCACTGCTGAGGCCACACCTCGAGATCTTTGTCCAGTTTTGAGCAAATCCAGAGAAGGGTGATGAAGACGGTGAAGGGTCTGGAACAAAAGCTGAGGGAACTAGGATTGTTTAGCCTGGAGAAAAGAAGGCCCAGGGATAACCTTAGCACTTGGTACAACTACCTGAAAGGAGGTTGTAGCCAGGTGGGGGTTGGTCTCTTCTCCCAAGCAACCAGCAACAGAACAAGAGGACACAGCCGTTAGCTGCACTGCGGGGGAAGTTTAGGTTGGAGATTAGGAAGAAACTCTTCACAGAAAGGGTGATTAGATATTGGAATAGGCTGCCCAGAGAGGTGGTAGAGTCACTGTCCCTGGAAGCGTTTAACGTAAGAGTGAATGTGGCACGAAGTGGCATGGTCTAGTTGGCATGGTGGTGTTCAGAGACAAGTTGGACTCAGTCTCAGAGGTCCGTTCCAACCGAATTGATTCCATGATTCTGTGAACACCAGAACCCATCCAATTTACACTCTGTGTGTGCATTTACTCTCTGCCTCACTGTAGTCTTTGGAAGGCCCTCACTTATTTATTGACAAGTTTGAGTACAACTTCAATGGACGTAGTCTCAGAAACAAAAGTAATGCAAACCTAAACTATAAGTACATCGGGGAGGTCATTCCTCTACATCCACACCTGGTATCACAATTCCTAATTTACCTACTTAAAAGCTGAAAGGAAAACGTCTCTCACCATTCCTTCTTAATTTCTCCTCCTCTTCTCCCAACAATTTTATCCCACTTTTCTCCACTAACTGTCCTCCAAGATTAATAAACTTTTCCAGGCTGTACCACAAAAGGCAGGACAAGATCATATAACCCATGCTGAATTTCCTTCATACATTAATAAGATACAACATTGAACACTTAAACCTGTTCTTCTGTCCTGTACTGTCTCTCCTATCTGTCTGCAAGGGTTAGGACACACCTTACAGTGGAAATGGACAGATTCTCATCCCATGCAACTGCTAAAAAAGTAAGTTTTATAAAACACAATTTAACTGTACCCTGGGCTCCTCTGCATGGAGGCTTATGCCATCTCCACCATCTATATTCACACACATCTTTCCTTACCCATCTGTTCCTGTTTGGCCTTCCTCCAGTAGTCATGCTAAAAGTATGGCTCCGAACCTGTAAAAGCAGTGAGTAGGCACCACTGCTGTGCTCACCACCTAGCATGGAGCAAGAGACAGTTGCCCCAAGCACTCGCCAACTCTGAGTGCCTCACTGGAAGATGTCACCCAGCCACACTCCAGCATTTCTCCTCCCTCCACATGCTCCCCGGCTCTGATGCCAGATGCCTCTGCTCTATCTTGCAAACACACTCTTGGTCCAATCACTCTTTCAGTGTCATCTAAGGATGCTCTTTTACATATCAGAAGCTAAGAGCTTGACCCAGAATGAGGGCATACAGTGATGGCATTTGTCTTCTGGGCTGAGAGAAGGAAAGGATAAATTTAAAACTAAAATGTCATTATATCCAGAAAATAGCCCTGCTGGTTTTGTTTTAAAATGTTTTTAAGAAAACAAACATTATTCACTGCCAGATACAAACAGGGATAGTGTTAACAAGTATTAATATTTTAAAACATATAATTATATAATAATTTCTTATTCAAGGGCTCTTGGGCAAATGCAACAATGTGGGATTGCGGAAAGGCTTGTTTGTGGAGTATATCCCATCTTTGTCCCAATTTTGTCTTGTGTAATCAACACCTAAAAACTGTATGCCTTTTATTTCTTTTCCTGGTATAGCCTTGCCCCCAGCTCCTGAAACTGAAAAAACCCAAGAAGACTCACTAATGTTCTGCTGTTTCTCATTGTCCAAGTTGTGTTGCTTCTCATTGTCTGACATTTTAAAGTCTTTCCCAGTAGTGCTGGAGTAGGGTCTTGGAACAAATACAAATGCCCTGTGTCATCCAGGGCAGCTGGAGAAAAAAACAAGCTTAAAATCTAGCTGGGATCTAGTGGGCGTCTAGTAAGTGATGGTGGACTCGGGCTGGGAGGAGCACGTGGTCTGGTGTCTAGGCAGACTGCACTGGAAGTGGGCGATGGGAACCCAGGACCACCAGCAGTGTCTTACTGCAGGCCTAGGACTGCAGTTTATCTGACACTGGAGGGAGGCACCTGACTGCTCCTGGACGGTGTCCCTAGCCAAGCTGGTGGTATGGTACCTGTACTAGAAGTTCTCTGTTACTGCACATAGCAAGAGAACTTTCTGCCTTTCAATCTTCCAGCAAAGTGTATGGTTATCCAGTGAAAGCCTCTTCCAGCATGGCATTTTGCCACCTACATGCTAAATGACAGCCTCTTGGAGACGTCCTGGAATGCTGAACACTTCCCTGTCCCAACCAAAAGTTGCCCTTCCTGACCTCATGTGTTTCCATTAATTTCCTGATCCCAAATTAGTTGCTTCCCAACTGCCAGCCCTACTGGGCCATACAAACAAGTTATTTCATATAGGAAGTTTTTTTAGCATGAGTTTGACAAAGTTGTGGTACTGACAGTTCTCCAACCACAGAAGAACCCTATGTCCTCCAGGCACCACATGCTCCAGGTTACCAGCTGTTGCAGTTGCAGACCTGACACTGCAATACCACATCACTGTAAAGGACAGACATGAAGTTTCCACCTAGACCATGGGATTTTTGAAGAACACCAAGAGTCATATGACAACACAGTAGCACATGTCATGCCAAGTGGTCTTGCGCTGGTAACCTTAAAGGCCTTTTAAATTAAGTCCATTGAAAGATAAAGAAGGGTACAGAGGAGTTGGTGCCCAATATTTTGTGGAAAATTAATAATAAAGTCAGAAAGTGTAAGAGGAAAACACAAATAACCAGACAGTGAGGAATTCTTGAAAAATGCTCTGTCTGGAGGGGGTATGTACAACTCTATTATGTCCTTAGTCCTCCACAAAGACAGATATGGGCAAGGATTGAAAAATCTTTGGCTGGGACTATGAATCAGAAAACATTTTACCTTTGTTTAATTATATAATCCAAAACCAAAATAATTTGAGGTAAGAAACCAAATCTATATCTGAATACCCATAGAATTTTGGTTAGCTCATCACTGAATCTGATTCACACATGATAAAGTCTTCAAAAAGTACACAATGTAAAATCCTAAACTTGAGATTTTGTATGTGAAACAGGAATTTCAGGAAGGCAAAGTAAGAGACTTCATAGAAATGAAGCTAGCAAGAAACCAAGTAGGACCTGATCACCTGGGAAATGCAAATTCCTGCACACAGACATTAGAAAAGCCAGGGAGCTGACTGTCTGGAAAGCAGCTTTGCAGAGAAGAACTCAAGGCTCCTGGTGGACAAGTTAAACGTAAGTCAGCAATGCACACTTGTGACAAAAAAGGCCAACAACATTGCCAGGAGGTTTTCAGAGGTGATCCCTCTCCTCTACACAACACTGATGAGGCCACAGCTGGAGTGCTGTATCCAATTCTGGGCTCCTGAGTACAAGAGAGACATGGACATACTAAAGTAAGTCCTGCAAAAGTCCACAAAGATGAAGGGACTGAAACATCTTTTGTACAAAGAGACGCTGAGAGCTGGGATTGTTTAGCCTGGAAAACAGGGTTTAGAGGAATCTTACCAGTGTGTATAAATTATTATGTATATGAAATGTAGTGCCTGATTGGGACATGCAGTGAAGAGGGAGCCACACTCTTTTCAGCAATATCCAGTAACAGGAAAAGAGGTAATAGGAACAAGTAACAGGCAGGATACAGAAAATTCCACTTAAACATTAGAATTGTTGGGGCTTTGTTTACTGTGATCAAACACTGGAAGAGGTTGGCAATAGAGCTGTGCAGTCTCCATCTGTGGAGACATTCAAAGTCCAGCTGAACACAACTTTGAGACACCTTGGCCTGAGAAATCTGTTCTAACTTAACCTGCTTTGAGAAGGTAGATGAGACTATACCTCCGGAAGTCCCTTCCAGCCATAACCTGTAATTCTGTAATTCTAGATGTGAAGTTAGAAAGTCTTCAGGCAAATGACCATTTTGGAGATAGTAGATATGTTCTGAACATGATTTTAGGCTTCGAAATTGTCAGGAGGGTTTGAGGGTGGAGGTTAACCATACTTACTATTTTTATTTATTAGAATATATAATAGTATATATTAGAAATATATTCCAATAAAACTCAATATATTCTTAAACAAAAGACTGGGTTATCTGAAAATATAACTTGGTTGGTAGCTTAGAGATTTGAGCAAAAAATCTCAGATTAGAATTGCAAAAATTCAAGTCTAAGCTGATGATGTATCAGTTAATCAAAACAATATTATGTAACAGTGATAATGAGTATTCAGACATGTAAGATTTAGAAGGTAACATGTAGATTCAGAAGACAACAAGAAACTTGCAGCCAGTGCCATATAATTATTCTTGCCTGGAAAGAAAAGTTCTGAAGTAAAAACGTTAATCTCTACCATCCAACTACTCAGTTTTCTAACACTTTCTGACATTTCCTCTGTGTTGTCTTTATTGTCATTATTGCTTCCTGTTGACATATGTAAAGCTTTCTAATTGAACACCTCTGATTGCTTCTTGAGTCTTTCATTTGTGGTGGTGCCTGAGCAAACCCTTGACAAAGATTAGGTAGCAGGTGTACTGTGTAATTGCTGCTTGCAATGCAGACCTCGAATGTCTGCCAGTTTGCTTGCACTTCACCACCCATGTGCTTTTTACCTGCTATACAGTAAGTACTTAGACAGTCCTAGTTCTTTACTGTAAGGACTGCCTTTCTAGCTGTATTTGTCTACCCTAGCTGATGGCAGGCACTGACCTCTTTGCCCATAGACAAGAATAAAATGCCACTAAAATTTTACTGACAGTAAAGTTAACAAAAATTAAACTATTTACTAAACAGTCAGATGTAACTAATTTAGTATTACTTAAACATTATCTCCTCTAGGGATGCTCAGTTCAGGGATTATTTACAGAGAAGAGAATGGTAACTTTTATCTAAGAAGGGCTCACTGAAATACATTCATGTGGCTCCTGAGAACCTACTGAAAATAAAGGCTTTTTAGTTTCATACTAACAATTTACATATTAATCCTAAATTGTTCATCCATTATGCAAAGTACACGAGTACCTGCCCTGTCCCTCACACCCAAGCATTTCTTGGTATGGTAATTCAGACTGTACTGGCAAAACTGAGCTTGCTGATATTAAAGAAGTTTTCCAACAGGCCTGAAATTCATTGATGCAATTATCTCTTCATCTGAAATCTAAAATTATTGACGTTCAAGAGAATATTGAACACTCTTGTGGAGGCAGAAGATTTAATGTAACTGGCCACAGTTCACAGCCAGGATACATTCACACCATCTCTTCCTTTTATTACCTTTAGTAACTAACATTCACAGTTGGGAATATGAGCCTCATTCAACTCTCTGGTCACCTAATACAACATTTTTGGTTTCACTGGTTGCATAACACATTGTGGTGAACAATAAGCTCACCTGATGCAAACCAGTGGAACCTGTTTAAACTGTGACCTTTAGCATAGCTGAAGCAATTCAGAGGCATTGCGTTTTTGTCCCTGCCATTACAGTGAACAGTGCATTACGCATACTTTGGTTTCTTTGTTTAATAAAAGGCAAGCCTTCTGCAGCGTCAGGAAAGTCAATGAATGTTTCGTGTAAAATCCACAGGAGGATATAGTCCTGAAGCGTTGTGCTGCTGTTAACTATATGTTTTCTTTTTCTTCACAAGATTGTGCTTACAAACAGTAGTTAAATACTACTATTGCTATAATTGAGACATCTGTTGAAACAGTAAAAACAAAAAGCACCACAGTAAAAAGGAATTTTAAAAAACTATTCTAGTCAATGCTATAAGGACAAACAAGAGGTTTTACAAAGAGATAAGGATCAGGAGATTTTGAGGGAGACTGTAGTCTCTTGGTGTGATGGATGGAGGCGAGTTGCTGACAGATGAGGCACAGAGTGCTGCAAAGCTAAAAGATTTCTTTGTCTCAAGTATGTTCACTAGGGAGAAAGAGGGAAACATGCCAGAATCAGAGAGAAGTTTCCTGGAGGCAGAAAATGAAAAATTAATGAAATGAAGAGTGACACCAGAATAAGTAAAAAGGAATCAGCCAGTGAAAAAGAATATACAATTATAGTATTGGATGGCCTGTATCCCAGCATTCAGAAAGATACTGTACATGTACATTTTGATTAAGTTGGGAAATAAATTTATTACCATCAATAGAAAAGGCAGATGACTTAGAACACTTACCAGAGTTCATTAGGGGCTGAGGGATGGCTTAAAGGAGATTTACAGGCAAAAGACTTTAGAACAGTTGTGGATTAGGGTACAAAGAGCAGGCAGTTCTGAAATAAGCCGGACCCTGAGCCCTGGCTACAGAAGCCAGTATTTTCACACTGCATATCTAAATGAAGCTATAACTTTGTAGATTAAGCTTGTGTATATAGACATGTGATAAGAATCTAACACTTAGAATTAAGAGAGGGTTTACATAAACTATCAAAAAATTATTACCTGTGTCTTTAAAATCTTTACATAGAAAGGTATTGTATGCACCTATATGCATGCATTGCTTGGTAATATTCTGAAGTGTAACTGCAATTCAGTTGAATTCAGGATTCACCGAGCACAAACTGAAGACAATATATATCTAAGAGTATGGACATTTGCACCAGACTCAGAATCTGACAAAGAAATACAGAAACACCCATATTAAACTGTGTGACTTAAATTAGTGAAAACAGGAGGCCTGAGCTGAAAATTTACATAAATTTTAAATTTTTTAACATAAATTTTACATTTTAAATTTACGCTGGACCTAAGACTTAAGTCATTATGTTGACCTCTGAACAAGTTACAGAAAAACATGCAGTTATCTAAAGAAAAAAGATCATTAATGACATAAAGATCAGGAAGAAGAAAATTGAGATCAGGGATCACAGCATTTTGCACTGCATTACAAGCAAGATTTTAAAATAAAAACAAATTTCTAGAAATATGAAATGCTATGTGAAAAAGTTTGCCATAAAAAAAGAAAACAGACACTCAGCCAAACAGAGTTGAGCAATTCCAAAGGTAATATTCAGGCTCTGTTAAACCTCGTAGCTTAATGTGCAGATTTTACAGCACCAACTAGATGCCAGAGTGAGACATGGAACCTCCTCATGCTAACCATGATACAAACCTGTAAGCACTTGCTGAACAAAACAATTTTTTACTGAATTCAATTAAGCAATTTCTGTAAATTTGTATTCACTACTAAATACAAATGATTAAAAATTCAGAGTAGCACTTCCCTTCTCAAAAGGCAGAGTTGATTTCACATCAGTGTGTAACTCAATACTAGCTACTTGTGAAGTGAAATGAAAACACAAGTTGAGATAGTGACAGAAGAATAGGAATAAAAGGAGATAAAATACTCTCAGATAGGAATAGGATTATGAAAATCAATCATGTGCAATTTATTGGTGTTCATTATTTCAAAATTGGTGAGGTTTTTTTAAAATCAACTGAGGCAATAAAGTAGTAGTGATATTCTCAATTTCTACAGACTGAAACTGATAACATTAAAATAGAAATTATGGAAGATAGAATTAAAATAATCAATAAGAGTTTGCATATTGCTACACTGTGCAAATGCTCTGTTGACTGCAACTACAATGCAAACTAATTCATGAATATTTACTAAGTCTGAATTTTTCCTTGTTGGAAAAGTCCTTCTCAGAAGTGAAACAAACTTCTTCCCTGCAGTATCTAATTCTGAATCCCCATCACCTGTTGTTCATCACCATGACTGATATCCATTTTACGTCCATGTCATCATCACACAAAAGTGCACAATACCTTTGTGCTTTTGAGATATAAAGGAATGTTACTTTTCTTATGTTAGCATGTATTTACTTCAGTGACTATGGCCAGAGGCAGAGGCCCTACACTAGAAGCAGAACTTTGAAGGATTGTGAGAGTCTTTATAAGGAGCTGGCATCACAGTGCGTATTTGGCCCTGGAGAGGGTTCACTCTCTCCTATCAAGGTGCAGCCACACTGCTTGTAGAGTTCCTTTGTGCCAGAAATGCTCAGTGTAACAGCAGAGTCAAAGTGTAAGATGAGAATGTGTGGCACTCAGCCCTGCCTTTAAATTCACCAGGCAATCCCTCATATTCGATAGAGACAGCCAAGAGAGAAGCTGGTAGTAACCGCTAAAACATGCCAGCTGTTTATTTGGCTTTCTTCCCTCACACTAAACAGCACAGACTGAAACAAAGGATTAGGAATGCTCAAGATTTCATATTGCTAGAAATACCACCACCAGAAGGAGATATCCTGCGTTATAAATTGTTTTAAGTATGACATTTTATTTTTTTTCTACGTATTTCAACTAGAGAGAAGTCAAATCTATTAAATAAAATTAATGGAAATAAATTAACATATCTGGCATTTTTCAGCAGAAAGAGAAAGCTTTTACAGTCTGATTCTGAGCCATCACAATATCACTCTGTGCTACACGACACTTGAGTTTCTTGATACTTGTTTTCAAGATGCAATTCAGCAGGGCATTACACAGTCTCATTGAGGCTCCCCTTCTCACAAAAGGCTGGACCAGATGATCTTTTAAAGGTCCTTTCTAGCCTGGGCAGTTCTGTGATAACTGGAATATTATTTTTCCCATTGCTTTCCAACTGGGTTATCTTAGTACTTTTTTTGCTTCTTAACAAATTTAAAAGCAGTACACTGGATTTATACGATAGCGATCAGTGCAGACTGAATTTCTTCATTAAGTAGTGGGGAGGGTATAATCTTGTGCATTGGACTGATCATGCAACTCGCTGCTGCTTTAGGCAGGCAGTTAAGGTAATTGCCCATCATAGATGCGCTTACTCTGATTGCATGCTAGAAAGAGAAGGCAACTGATTTCCCATTCCCTCATTCACTGATATTAGCTTTATGTTGCTACCACCAGAGCTACACGTAATGTACAACTCTTTACAACTTTGTTTACATGGCATAAAATATCATTTGGTTACAACAGAAATCTTATCCAAGTTTTAAATGTTCATTGAGAACCAAAACAAGCCAAAAAACTAAACCCCATTTCCTCATAAACTAATAGTGCTGGAAGTCAATTTAAGGAACAGAACAGGCAGGTTACGAACTATTTAAAAGGCATGCTTTAATCCCTATGTAGTTCTTAGTGCCCTAAACGAGAAAAATGTACAGATCTTAATAGAAACAATTATAAGCAGAAGCTTTTGCTTTCTAATCGAACTCGAGATACCACTAGAACACAGCTTTTCTTTTTCATGTTGCAATTAAAGGTACTCCTTAAGCATTTATGTATGTGCATGAGAGACAGTGATCTGGACACCTGCGTCTGTGCAATCAGAACACTGAAAGAAATATGGCTGTGATTTTTAGCCTTTTAATGGGTGTGAATATACATACAAAAGGTAAAGTAGCAAGTAATCACTCCACTAGTCTCTATTCACAGAATAGATAAAGCAAAGACAATATAAAAACATGCTTTCTCACCTAACCTTTAATCATATAACCTCTAAATTATATTGCCACTGCTTTCAATTCTCAGTCTGGTACTGACAAAAGCACTGCACATTATAACCACTGATATTCCATAAAAATGGTTCCTCCAAGTAAAAAAAAGTAGTAGCAGCTTTAAAAATGTTGAAGAGAATGTTTTATAATCTACTGCTGGCAATAAAGCCAAGCATTCAACAGCCTACTAGACCAAATATCTCACCTCTCAGTTTTTGGACACTGCTAGAATTCACTGACCAAATGAAGATATCTGTAATACAGAACATTCTAAGCTCATCACCCTAAATGCTGCTGACATATATTTGATGATTCTATGATTCTAAACAAATCTTCAACCTGAGTACATTCTATTAACCCAGAGAATATAGACAATGAAGCATTTACAACGCAGTAGATCGTACTGATTTGATTATATCTTGCTCTTATGTCACAAATGCATGGTTTTACCTCATATCCAAGCAAATCTGAACACGCTGCAGACACAATACAATTTTCTGGGAGATAAATACTTTGGTGTACAGCTGGACCATCTTACCAGTAGTGTACAAGTGAAAACTAGGAAGGAAGACATTTGTTTGTAAGATGCGGCCGGTGCTGGTCACTTTTTAAACATCACCTCCGAAGGGCACAGGAACAGGCAATTCCCAACAGCAGAGATTAAGTAAGTAAGAAGGTCTAAGTATAGCAAGGAATTGGTTCTATTCCTATGCCTTCAAACTTGAACTTGGGTATTTTTGCTAGTGACAAGATTCCTTTAGTTCAAATGATTGCTTACCAGGGCCAAAATTACTGTTTGTACAGAGCCAATGCAGAAATGTACCATTCTCCTATTGTTTCTACTACTTTGTGCCTACAACTTGGCAGAATGCTGTTCAGACCCAAACTTAGAAGCTTTTTAGTCACCTTGCATCAACATAAAACCTGTTCTTTTCACAAATAGCAATAAAAAGGTTTTCCAGCCTTTATCCTGGACACGTGGGTTTTGAGTATTGGGTACTGAGTGACAGCACTAGAGAATGAATCCAGGTTTGCTCAGAAAGATTACCATAGGCAACATAAGGAATTCCTTCCAAAATTATGTCAGCAATCATGCTAATTTCTTGTAGAATACCCTACTGATTTGAGAAAGTAATTCAGCTTCAACTTACCTTAATCATTGTTAAAGACAACACAATTTCCTGATTTCATACAGGAAATCAAATACAGAAATTAAGTGAGTGTATATGTGGTCTCATAGGGCCTTATCCACCATTTCATAAAAGCTTCCTAAAACAAAAAAAAAAAGCCCCAACCTAAGTTAGTTTTAACCCTGACCTGGTCTGGTTTTCTACGGAAAAAAAAACAAAACCCAACACAAAAAAACCATTTAAAAACTGAGGAGCAAGGTCTCAAAATTAAATTTACAAAAGCCATCATAAAACATCATAAAATGCTACAATGTAACCACCTGAAATGCTTCTATGTTTATGCATGCAACATGAGGCACAAACAAGAGGAGATCAAGGCTTTGGCCTAGTCACAGATATTCGACATCACTGGCGTAAGTGAAAACTGGTGGGATGAGTCCTGCGACCGGAGTGCCCTGTTGGACAGTTCCAGGCTCTTCAGGAGGATAGGCAAGGTAGAAGAGGCAGAGAGGTGGCACTGTACGTGATAGAAGGGTTAGAATGTATGGAGCTCAAAGTCGGGAATGGCACAGTTGAGAGCCTCTGGGTAAGAATCAAGGGGCAAACAAATAATGTGGATGTCATTGTGGGAGTCTGCTATAGACTTCCCAGCCAGGGATGCTTCCAAGCCAAATGCCCTTGTCCTTCTGGGGGACTTTCAACTTGCCAGAAATTAGCAGGGTGCATCACACAGCTGGTACCACACGGGTCAGAAGATTCCTAAAACACCTGGATGACAACTTTATGGAACAGGCCCTAAAGAAGGCAACTCAGAAAGATGCCCTCCTTGATCTGCCGCTTGTCAACAGAAAGGATCTCATGAGTAAAGTGGAGATTGGCAGCCTCTTGGCCACAGCGACCATGAAGCGATTGAGTTTAAAATCTCTGTTGACAGGAGGAAAAGTGCCAGCAAATCTTCAGTTCTGGACAAGAGGAGAGCCAACTTCTGGCTGCTCAGGGAACTCATGACTAAAGTCCGCTGGGAAAATGCTTTTGCTGGGATCCATTGGTGCTGGTCACTTTTTAAACATCACCTCCGAAGGGCACAGGAACAGGCAATTCCCAAATGTCGTAAGTCAAGCAGATGAGACAGAAGGCTGGCTTGGCTGAAAAGGATTCTTCTCTTGGAAGTAAGGCAGAAAAAGAAGGTAGATGCCCAGTGGAAGCAAGATCAGGGGACATGGGAGGAATACAGAGCTGCTGCTTGCCACTGGAGGGAGAAAATTCATGTAGCCAAAGCTCAGCTGCCATTCGAGGTGACAGAACTGTGGGGGACAATGAAAGATTTTTTTTCAAATATATTGATGGCAATAAGCAGTGTAAAAATAACACTAGTTCAGTACAGGATGTGGATGGTCACCTCACAAACAGGGATATGGACAAGGCAGAGGTGTTAAACACATTCTTTGTCTCTGTCTTCAACATGGATGACAGACCAAGGGGGTCTCAGTGCCCTGAGCTGTACGACCATGACTGCAAGAATGGTAACTCCCAGTTGACCCTGAAAATGCGTGGGATCTGTTGTTCTAGCTGGATCCCTACAAATCTATGGGATCTGATAATATTCATCCAAGAATTCTCAAAGAGCTAGCTGATGTCCTTGTAAAACCTCTCTTGATGATTTTTTGAGTGGTCTTGGGAATTCAGAGAGGTCCCAGCTGACTTAAAGCTGGCAAACATTGTCCCAATTTTTAAGAAGGGAAAGAATAAGGACCCTGGAAACTACAGACCTGTCAGTCTCACTTCAGTGCCTGGTAAAATTATGGGGATGATTATTCTGGGAGGTATTGAAAAACACCTGAAAGACTGAAGTCACTGGTCACAGCCAGTCTGCCATCATGAGAGGAAAGTCCTGCTTATCAAACATGATTTCCTTTCATGACAAGATAACCCACGTAGCTGACCAAGGGAAGGCAACTGATGTAATCTTCTGGGATTACAGCAAAGCTTTCAATACTCTCATAATATCCTTCTGAATAAAATGTCCAGCAAACATCATGTGATGGGTGAGCAACTGGCTCATGGGTTGGGCACAGGTGACATCAGACCAGCAACCTGTCACTAGTGGGGTTCCACGGGGCTCCATCCTTGGCCCTGTGCTCTTCAACACCATCATCAAATGGACGTGAGACTGCAGGGGGTACTGAGCAAATTCAGAGACAATACAAAACTGGGAGGAGCTGTTGACTCCCTCAAGGGCAGGGAAACCCTGCAGAGAGACCTCAACAACTTAGAGGACTGGGCAATCACCAACCATGCGAAGTTCAACAAGGGGAAGTGCCAGATTCTGCACTGGCAGAATGCAACCCTGGGTATATGGACAGACTGGAGAATGAGATTCTAGAAAGCAGTACCACAGAAAGGAACCTGGGGGTCCTGTTGACAGAAACTGAATGAGTCAGCAGTGCCCTGGCAGCCAGGAGGGCCAACCATGTCCTGGGGGGGCATCAGGCAGAGCATCACCAGCCAGGCAAGGGAGGGGATTGTCCCACTCTGCTCTGTACTGGGGCGGCCTCACCTTGAATATTGTGTGCAGTTTTGGACACCACAAAGTAAGAAAAATATAAATTATTAGAGAGTGTCCAAAGGAGGGCAATGAAGATGTTGAAGGGCCTTGAGGGGAAGCTGTATGGGGAATGGCTGAGGTCACTTGGTATGTTCAGCCTGGAGGAGACTGAGGGGAGGCCTCAGTGCAGTTACAGCTTCCTTGTGAGAGGAAGAGAATGGGCAGACATCAATCTCCTCTCTGGTGACCAGTGACAGGACCCAAGGGAATGGCCTGAAGTTGTGTCACGGGAAGTTTAGGTTGGATATTAGAAAAAGATTCTTCACCCAGAGGGTGATTGGGCACTGGAATGGGCTCCCCAGGGAAGTGGTCACAGTACCAGCCTGACAGAGCTCAAAAAGCATTTGGACAATGATCTCAGGCACATCGTGTGACTCTTGGGGTCAGTGCTGTGCAGGGACAGGAGTTGGACTTGATGATCCTTGTGAGTCCCTTGCAACTCAGCTGATTCTGTGATTCTGCGATTCTGTGATTCTGTGTTTAGGACAGCAGTAGAACACCTCAGCTCCATCTGTATGCCCAATTTCTACTCAAAATGCCACAAGATGGCTCTGGTGGGTTTGGAAACGTCCCCTGATTACCACTTAGATGCATGGATGACATTGGGCTGTTAGGCTTAACTGGAACAGAGGGCTGGCACGCTGAGAACAAGCAGTGCCAAACAGGCAGCCATTCTCTGCAGCCCTTGCCTAGCTTGTGATTAACGTGCTGTTTCTTCAGTAATTGTGATTAATATATTAGTTTAATGCAAAATAGGTTAATATAAAATGAGGGCAGAGAGAATACGACTGCCTCAACACATTTGGTGCACTCAGGGACACAGAAAAGACTAAGAGTTCATCCATCTTGGAGCAACAAGAGTGAAATTCATAGAAAATTATGCAGATACTTAAATGACATTCACATTCTCCCTGCCCAGGACCACTAGGTTCCTCCTCCATGTCACTCACTTCTGGCAAGGCTCTTGGACTAAATTCAACTTTTCTCCTTCTACCTTACAGGGACATACCTCTCACAGTAGACTGTCATGATCTCCATAGCATGGCACATTTTTCTAATGAACATTAATCAGCTTTGAAACAGCTAACATTACTGAAATGTAAATTATGCCTATTTGAACTGAGCTGAATACAATAGAATCCGCTTACTGGGTACTGTTGGAAGCTCTGCAAAATTCAGTCAGCACTGCTTCAGTCACACCTGGTTAATAGTGAAGCGTTACCTTTGTAAGCACTTTTGGAAGAGAAAATTTAGTTTCTTCTACCCATGGTTGGATTTTAGACATGAAAATACATAGTGCCTCTCTTAACAGCTCAGTCTTCATTTAACAACCTCACACTCCAGGAAAAGTTAACTATATTCAACAACAAATGCATAAATTCCTTTTACTGCTCAACAGTGGTCACCAAGCTAAAGTAATGGGTGCACTAGAAATACATACAATATAAAGTAAGACGTAGAAGACTTATTCTTCCTGGACCATGTTTTGTACCAGTTCAAAATTGATGTGCCTGTTAAATGACAGGGCACGTGTAGGGTACCAAGGAGGAGTGACAGCAGGGGAAAATGGAGCCTTCACTCATTGTCCCCGAGCAGAGTCAGAGCTGTGTGGTGATGACGGCAGCAGGCAGACCTGGAACCTCCAAGTGCCAACCTCGGGCTATATGGAAACTTTCAGAGTAACACAGGACTCCTCACTTCACCCGTTATTAGCAAGGAAATAATGATACTTCATCCTGATTTTCTTCCCATCTTGTCTCTTCAGATAGCAATAGATTTGTGCAGTAGCATTTTTCAGCTGTGTGTCTGTATGGCACAACAGGACACCAATCTCAGTTACAGCATCAATGTGTTAATCCTGTGCATCAAACAGTGTTGAATACATACTCTCCATTTTTTGTAAAGCAATAATTATACTTTTTTTTTTTTTTTTAAATAAAGCTTTTTCCTCTTTCCTTTAATAAAATTCCTCAACATTCAGCAGAGAAAGCAGGAAGTTATTCATGTCTCTCTGACATGAGAGCATACAGACAGAGCAGACAACACTTAAAACAGCCTCAAAGCTATTCAAAACTGTATCAGGCTGCTGCAGCCCCATATCAATTGCAGTGTAACTTCAGCCTTCTTTTCCCAGCCTGGCAGCTTCAGGAACATGCTGGATGACTTTACTAGACTTCTTTCAGCTCTTACTCAGAGAAGTCTCTAATTGCAAAAATCTGGGAAATTTCTTTTTCCCTTCTAATATAGGAGCACTTCAGAGTTAGTAACAGAGTTTTCAGAGTATGTAGGTAAACACTGAAAGCAAAAGTTTGGGGGTTTTTTTGTAAGGAACTGAAATTAAAATTCTGAAATCTTTTAACTTGTTCTGAAGAATACAAGTAATGATGGTCCTAAAGGATTCAAATGAGAACACGCAACAAAGTTATAAGTGATTATACCTGTATTTCTATTTTACTACCTATTCTTACCTTACTCCATCAAAAACCACACAATTATTGCACAAATTGTTTTCTTACCAGATGGGAACTATTATCTCCTCTTTCCATGACAGGAAAAGGGAAAATGTATGAAGGAAGGCAAAGTCCAAATATCCACAATGATGAAGTTACACTGCTCAGAAAAGTCTCTTCCTAACCATGAAAAATTAACAGTCTAGCAGCATGGATTAATTATGGATTAATATACATGGCTACAGTAACCCTCAGCTCCCAGTATTTTAAGTACACAGTGTTTTTGCAGTTACGTATGTAAACATTAGCTACCTTCTTAGAGAGTAGGTTTTCTTCTTAAGCAGAATACATACAGAAACATGCTTTAGAAACTTCTGTATGTATCTCTTGATGTTTAAATATGTAATGCTGTGCAGACTACTCTGGGCATCTGTTGTGGGTTAACCATGGTAAGCAGCTAAACTCTACACAGCTACTTGCTCCCACAGCTACATCTCCCACAGGGATGGCAGAGAGAATTGGAAGGACAAAAGTTAGAGAACTTGTAGGCTGAGATAAAGACAGTGTAATAAATAAATTAAAATGAAGCAAACCCAAGAAAAACAGGTGATGCGAAGAAACTCAGCTGCTTACCACCAGCTGACTGATGACCAGCCAGTTCCCAAAGCAACAGCAACCCTGGCAAACTTCCCTCCCAACTTTCATTGCTGAGCATGACACCATATGGTATGGGATACCCCTTTGATCAGTCATCCTGGTTGTGTCCCCTCCAAACTACTTGTGCACTCCCATCTTACTTGCTGGTGAGGCAGCATGAAAAGCACAAAATGCCGTGATGCTGTGCAAGCACTGCTGAGCAATAGCTAAAACACCAATGCGTTAACAGCACTGTTGTGGTCACAAATCCAAAACAGCTCCATACAAGCTGCTATGAAGAAAATTACTCCCATCCCAGCCAAAACCAGTACAGCATGCCTTTTGGTACTCCCCTGTACACTGATCTCAGCACACCCTCTGGATAGCATTGCCCACACCTGGTAAATAAAAGGTGTGCAGTACCATCTGAACAGATCAGCTGTGGTGGGGAAGCTTTATCACTGTATCGAGATGGTTGCTCAGCAAGACTTACTCACTGGAGTGTTGTGCCAGTCACATTATTTCTACTAGTACTTGCTCATTCTTAGAAAGGTCTTATGCCTTGCCTCATGCTCCTGGTAGCTCCAGGCCAGTCTGGGTCTTTTTGCTGTTTGATTCTGCAGTTTGGGATGCACTGCTTTACCCAGTTATAAATCAGACTGGTTTCAGGCCCATATGAACCCAAAAATACACAAGGAAGACACCTCTCCCCTCCTTCATGAACCATGAGAAGTCAGCAATTACTGCAGTCCATATGTTAGGGTTTTATACCTCCTACACCAGCTATCAGGTAAGGGTGGAGAATCAATCCCAGTCAAGCATACTACTTTCTGTGATGTACTAAATAACATTCATGCTTATCTACACATCTGGATATGCACAAAACATCCTGAACAGAACAGTGCAAAATGTCCATTGCTATTGCATGTCCATCAGAGGTTGAAGTATGTGAACAATAGTGAGGCTGTCCACCCCAAATGTGATCCACATCTAATCCTAGAATGGGAACTCCAATACAACCATGTGCTAAGGCATGGAAGTACTCCCCAAATGAGAAATGTTATCCTTGAGGTTTTGCACCTTCTTGCTACACAGTATCTGTCATTCATCCTCAACTCAGCAGACTGTGAGTGGACTGTCTGGTGACTTAAACACACAATCAGCAAATTATTGTTACAAGTCAGTATGTACAGCCACCATCCTTATAGCAGTGCTTCTGGATGATTATTGTTTCCCATTTGTATTTTCTTACTTTATTTAAGAATTTATTAGATGCCATTCCTGATACAGTCCACGCTTCGACACAGTGCTGACAAGAGTTCTGGAGGCCAGGATTTCAGGGACGACCCACCCTACAGTTAGCACCATGAACCAAGAGCTGCTAAGACATAGGCAGTAGAGGTTAAGGATATCTGACTAAAATGACCCCATATCCCTGTCAGTCACCTCTGAAGGGTTCTGGGTTCAGAAGTTGCTGCAGGTGCAGAGCTATGATCCCCCACTCTGGAGGTTGGCTGCAGTGACCTGCAGGGCCTGGAGTTGTGGAAGACTCTTGAGATAAGGTCTGCTGTTGCGGCAAGGGCACATCCCATACTTCCCACCATGGGGGCAAGGTACTACACTGCCTGTGGATCAGGTTCGACAGTGCTGAGCCCATTGCCAGGGCAGAGGGGGCCTGAGGAGAGGCCAGAAGGGGCTACCAGGGCTGCAGGGGTCTTTGGGGCCTGAACAAGAACTTAGTAGTACTCTTCATCGAAGACTAACCTTATTCAAACAGGTTTTCATCAGCTCATTGTTGGGGTTTTAGGAGCTCTCCTGATTTTTTTTTTTTCTGTTAAAGAAATTTTGCCCATACATGTTGCTAGGGGAACAAATGGATGGGTACTTAAGAAAAACAAAAGAGCTGGCTTCTTTTTTGTTTCACCTGGGTGTGTGGTCAGTTCGGTCTCCGGCGTTCGGACAGAGAGGGAGTCTGCTTTCTTCGGCTTTTTTTCCTTCTGCTGGAGAAGCCCCGGGATCCCGAAGTCCACCTTCCCTGCCCCGCTGGGAGCCAGGCTGTGGCTGCCCTGCCCCGCTATTGCTTTGAGCCTTTGCTAGGTTGTAGCTCTGCTCGCTCTGCCTGCCCAGACCTCCGGGGGGATTCACCATTTGGATATATCTCGTCTCCCACCTGGGATTTGTGCTTGTCCCTGCTGTTCCAGCCTGCCATTCCAGCCTGCTGTTCACAAGGGTCCGGCCGGACACCGGGATCAGCTGCCCAGGGGTTTGTGAAGCCTTTGTTCCATCCCTTCCCGGGATCCCAGGGCACCGGTGCCGCGTGCTCCCCGAGCTCGCTCCGGAGCGCCCCCTGCAGCCGCGGGGGAACCATCGCACCTGCCCTGCTCACCGGGAGCCGCCAGCGCCCCTGCCGGCTGCGAGCGGAACTGCACCCGAGGGGAAAGGGCCTGACAGCCGAGAAGGCTGGGACTGGGTTTGTGTTTGCTGTTACTGCCAGAGTTATTGCTGTTTGTTTGACTGGTTATATATATAATAGTAAAGAACTGTTATTCCTATTTCCCACATCTTTGCCTAAAAGCCCCTTGATTTCAAAATTATAATAACTCAGAGGGAAGGGAGTTGCATCTGCCATTCCAAGGGAGGCTTCTGCCTTCCTTAGCAGACACCTGTCTTTCAAACCAAGACACTCATAAAGCAAAGCTTCTTTTCCTCTGATAATTCAAAATGGTCAAAATCTCCTGAAGACACTGGCTATCAGAACCTGTATTTGTTGACACCTGAATTTGTTTACTCCCTGTTTAGGATCTGCTAATGACAAATTGCTACAGAGAGAAATCAGAAGGCATGAGGATGGAAAAGTATTTTCCATATCATAAGCTCTGTTACCAGCATTATGGCCATGAATAACATCTTCAGGCCATCATAAGAAGTGTGTTTTACTCTTTTCCTCCTACTTGCCCACAACTTTGTCACATAAACAGATAAATTTTGCACCTCTGTTTCCTACTGCAGACTTTGTCGTAGATTTGGGTTTTCAGCCTTTCCACCTTTGATGTGCTCTTACTCTTGAATTATTTTCAAGACAGCAGAAAATGTCAAAGCTGCAGGATTTGGGGCGGGGTGCGGGAAGGTAGTTGCATGGACACCTCTTTTCCAAACTCATTAGCCTTTATATATCATAAGTCACTTACATGCCATACTTCATACTTGCCACATGCACCAGCATTGTTAAAGTCATCAGTTAGGTTTAAATATACAATCCCATTAATGAATGATATGGACTGGAAATGGGTTTTATAAGTCTCTCTGCCATATTGTATTTTGAAATTTCAACCCCCTATATTTTAATATTGGGTTAATATGCTGAATAATAATAATAATTTACATTTATATTGGAGCTTTCATCCTGCTAGATTGCTGAATGCTTCCAATTACATGCATACTAGAACACACTGATGCAGAAATCTCTATGGAAGGATAAAGTTGGCAGCAGCAGGTGAGACAGAACCTTTTGGACTTAAGAGAGTATGGCCAACCCCTAAACTTAAGCCACCAGCACAGTATCCTTGACTTCACACGGAGAAAAATATCTTAGTTTTAAGGTAACATCAGAAGTCCTGAAGCCTACAAATTTAGTCTCATTTGTAAAAACAGATGACAAAGATCAGTTCTGCATGGAGATGAGTATTTCTATTCAAAGTACCACCACTGAGGTAGTCCAAAAGAAATAGAAGAAAATGTAGGTGACAAACTATATGTGTTGGATGCCTAAAAACACAGTTAAATAAGCAATTCAATTATTACTCTCTTTTTTTCCAGAAGGAAGAAGATTGGAGGGAATAGATAGAGGATGGAGGGAAATGGTTCAGAGAAAGTTGATTTTCATCCAAAATAAAACTGGAACATGTCCCAGCCAAGTGACTGGTCTGATTTCTATTCAGTTTTGCCAGCCCAAGTGGGTCCCAGTATCACTATTATGCTCACTATCATGTGATTAGTCTCATTGAGAGAATACAGTTTACATGCTAAAAGCTGATGGTATGAAGCCTTTAGCATACACCTGCTTTTTTTGGAAACATTTCAAATGTTTCTTTTGGTGTGGGGGAGTAGTGAAGTGAAGTCCTGCTTAAAAGAAAAGCCTTTTGGGGAAATATTCTTGCGACTGGAAAAGCTTAGTTTTGATTTATTCAGCAGAAATTCCTCTTCATATAAGGCCATTCCCAGCTTTCTCTTCTCCAATACAGATGTCAGTCCCAAACACTAACAAATAACTCTTGAAGTCAGAAACTAGAGAACCTTACACAATTGCAACTTAGAATTTATTTTTTATAAAATCTTGTTATAATCTTAATGCCAGATTTTCAAGAGAGCTCAGCTCCCATCTAATAAGTAAGTGAAGAGTTCAAAAGCTACCAGCTGCAATTGTTGGAGTTTTGTAAATCAATCAAAGATGATGATACTTGCAGCTATCAAGATCTTTAAAAAAATAGGCCAAAATTTATGAAGAGCCTGGGAAAAATCCTTTTTCCATGGGGGTAAATTCTCTCCATCTGATTTCAAGTTGGATTTTAGAGAATTTTAGAATGGCCGTGATAATCGTTTGCTGTTGAGTTCTCCAGCTTTTCATGCAGGTGTATTCCTGGCTAAATCCAAGGAAATCTTATATTGTATGTTCTTACTGTAAATTGCTACTAGGAGAGCAAGAGTGGGTAATGGCTATCATAAGTAACAAAAATCTTGAAGAAATTATCAATAAAGAAAGGCAAAGAATAAATATGTACAGGGGGAAAAAAAAAAGACTAAAGAAAGAGGGTTAAGCAACACTTCAATCAATTATCTGCAACTGCATTTCTTATTTAAAAGTAAGATTTTGTGGCATCTCTCTTCCCCACTCATCTTCTGCCATCAAATATGATAAAGAAGGTATTTTAAAAATATTTCCATGAATAGTCACACGAGCAGACATCTTTTATGAGATAAAAGACCAGTATACGTAAAAGGGAGTGTTTCCCTAAAAGAATTCTTCATCTCCCCAGCATCTTGGAAACTAGCAATAGTAAAAGTGTTTGTTTCCCTCACTTCCTCCAGATGAGATCATTCAGTAACCATGTCACAGCACTGGCACAAGTTAAGAAGGATTAAACCTTAGGAAATAATTGATTTATAATTTTAATGGATGTGCACATTCTGCATGCCTCTTGAAAAGAGAAACTGTAAAAACCTTAACTGACAGACAATGTGATGTTTCAAAGAATACTTTTCCTTTGCTTTTAATATTTACTATCATTTGGTGGTGTAATTAAAAAGCTTATCGTTTTTACAGGGAGATAATGTGGCTGAAGACTACAGTAAAGCTAGGAAGCCACAAGTATGGTAAAAAAAAAATTAGACTATGTTATATATATATTCTGTATAAAATATGAGTCTACTCTCACCTCAGGCAATGAATGCAGTTTCCAGGAGAAGTCCCTAATTTTTTAAAGCAGTCATTCAAATGGCCAACAGATACAGTGTAACTGCTTTCATTTAAACTTTAACCTCCTCAGGGAAAGAACAGCACAAACCCATTTCATAGCTAATAGTAAGCAAACATTAGCAGAAATACATTTAGAACTAAAACAGAATTTATTGAAATACATCTATTACTGTCATTATTAAAAAGGTGTTTTAACAAAATCATCCACTATTACCTATTCTTGTTGCAAAAGTGTTCAGGGACCAGTTTCCACTATCAGATGAAATAACAGATAATCGATTAAGACTCCTTCTTGCATCTTTCAATGTTCAGGAAAGCTCTTTCTGTCCTATAAAAGGCAGGTGTTTGATCTGAGAACATATTACTTCAGAAGTCTATTTTAAGAATTGCAAGCCTGAAAATAATGTGGCAGGTTTTAAAGCATTGTTCTAAGTAGACTGTCAGTTATGAATCACTAATGTTACTAATCTCTACTGAGCATGCTCAGAATAGATACCCAGCGGGAAGAGAAGGTCCTAAAGATTTTTGTTTATTATTTAGGGCACACAAATCACCTCATTTTCCACTTAATCAGTCACAGTGATTTGATTCCACGCAGGTCAAGTTAAGATCCTACAAGGATGACTCTTTTACAGACAAATTAATATGAAGTTCGTGTTCAAAGCTGAATTTTTAAAAACCGCATCATAAAAAGAATATTAACACTAGATTTTCTTACTCCATATCTATGCGGTTCAGTCTCCTGCTTTTTAAGTTTTCCCATAAGCTCTCCCATTAGTGGCAATAGATTCCCACAAACCATTTCCAAAGGAGATTGTCTTTGTTCTTCTTAAACTCTAAAACTACATGTACAATTTCCCAGATAGCTTGCAAAAGCCCTATATGCTATTCAAAGCCTCCTTCTTATCACCAGTGGCAGATAAGCCTTCAATTTGACATGGCTGTGACTGTGATACATGACACACAAATACACACATCACTGGCATCAGTATCCAAATAAATTTGTCCTCACCTCAGTGAGTGTGGAATCAGAATAAATACTTAGCTTGCTAAGTAATTAGCTTGAGAGTTTAAAAAAAAAAGATGTAATAATCAGGTTGTATCCTCTCACTGCCCCTATCTCAATACATTCCAATGTAATTTCCATCTAGCTTCCAAAAGAAAAATCAGGACAAAAACGCCCATGTATTCCGAGTTCTTCTTGGGACATACCTTTGTTTTCTGGCATAAAGTTTGAAAGCAACACAGATGTCCCATAGACTTTGATTTAATCTTGTACCTGCAAGTCCTCTACATGTGATTGTTGCAGTGGTGTAGACTGAATGTAAGTATCCCTTGCAACACTAAAATATAGGCATTCTCAGAGGGAAAGTAAAGTATTTAATATTCATGCTGGAAAACTTTCTTCTGAACCATGAGGTTCCATAGTCCTTGTCTTTTTTCCTGATGAAAAATGTATTGAATCATTTGGTAATTACAGCTTTATTTTATTGAACGGACTGCTGAAGTTGAAAGCTTCCACTTACTTAGCTAGAGCTACCAACTGTCTCATAGCTTTGGAAGAAGGGTGAAAACAGTTGAAAAGTTCTTCTGATGTATGTTTGCAATGTAAGCCCAGGGATGTCTGTCTTGGAAGCAAGGGAAGACTAAAAAAATTAAAAGGAGCAGTCATTGTTTTTTATCTAGAGAAACTGGTTAAACTTACTCCATACATCCATAGAAAATACTGGCTAATAAACAGTAGTTGCAATTCTATGAAAGAGAACTGGCCATAGGTAGGGAGGAAATGAGAATAATAAAGATACGAAACTGCCATTGAATGTGTACTTTTCTAATAGAGAATGGAGATATGGCACAGTTGAACATTTCAGTGTCTGAGGTATTTATTCCAGAACACTACTATTATTATGACAACACTCATAGTGAAAGGATTACCCTCAATTCTCTTCACTCTACAGTTGGTCCTGCAAAGATCCAGCTAATTGGTATCCCAACAGTTTAACAGTTACAGCTCTTACCAGTTTAATTGTGCCAGCAGCTTCCATTGCAGACATCACTACTGAACTGAATAGGGCCTGGGCACTCTGGCATGAAACTGTCCACATAATTAGCTGCTGGTACACAGCTTGGCACAGATTTGAGTCAGGAGAACTAGCACTCTTCCAGGCAACACCTAGTCATGGTTGGGAGAGCAAGGCAAGCCTGGGATGTCTCCCAATATGCAATACAGGCAAGGCTGACATGTTTCAGTTAAGCAGAAAGTTTAGCCATATGGATGTAAGCCATGTCCTGCCACTTGCCCTCAGGGCCAGACAGGGAGCCAGAGTGCTTTTTATTTACTTAGTATAGACACAGATGTTGAAACCAATTTGTTTCTGACATCACTATGACTCACTTTATTGAAGACAAAGATTTAGAGAAAGTATGTAGAAATAGGAGAATCACCATACCTGCTGGGTGTGTATTTTGGGGAGTGAGCAGGCATATGGAAGATGTGGCAATCATCTCATCTTAAAAGTAACTTAAATGGGGTTAGACCTATTTTACCCACTAGTAACAGCATCTGTTGTATGATGATTTTTTGTCTCTTACTTTTTAAACCTTTTTTCTACCAATTTCATTCATATGGACTAGGTTTGGTCATTAGCAGCACGGCACAACCCAGTATTACATTCTGCTCATGGACGAATGTGCACACAACAGCCTGCTTGATTTATCTGTTGCCTGTCATATAATCTACTCAGATCATGTAAGAGGAAGCAGTACCTCCTTGTTTGGTATTCCCACACTTACATCAGAAAGCAAACACCTCACAGCCTCAGCATGCACAGTAGGCAGCCTTACACTGAACCTGAACTTTTTTATATCTTTGTTTTTTCCTCTCTGGGAAAAAACCTGTTTACATGAGGGACAATCCCCCACTCTATAATACCCCCTATACCCCTAAACCCATAGGGGTAGCTCCATTGGTTAGCAAAATTAGGTTTTAAAATAAGTAAAAGAATGTAAAAATCAGTATTTAAAAAAACAACAAACCACCTTTCTGTAACGTAAAGACAAAATCAAAACCGAAGAGATACAGTGGAACAAGAATTAGTCTTCAGCTTTATTGTTGTTAGTGTGTCATGTATTGTCATCTATTGTTCTTAAAAAAATCCCATCTTCTCTGCAAAGGATCTCTCTCTCAGTTTACATGCACAAGTTACATGTCACTCATTTAGACTTCCTGAGATTTTCTTCTCAATACTATTGGTATGTTCTGTGATGCTCTCATCCTGATTTGTATATTTGTACATTTTCACGCTTCAGTGGTTTATCTGGCTTTCCATTCACATTGCTTGAATGACCTGGCTCCTTTTCAGACACAGAAGCCCTGCTTCTAACATGATACAGCAAGTTTACAATGGCCCAAATAAATGTAACAGGGCTGGGAATTATATACTCTATTCCTCATACAAAATCCTACCTCAAAACAACCCTTCTTTCACTCCCTCACAGGCACATAGACACAACTGCGCACAGTTAAGGCTTCTTACATAAACTCAACCAACTTAATTATCTGGCTCTCAAGCACAAAGAAATTCTGCTGTCTTATCAGCTTCTCTTTGCTGATATATATACATCTATATATGAAATCTCAGGGGGTAATTACTTCCTCTCTCCACCTGTCTTGGCTCTTACCACGCCAATCCACATAAACACAACATGGCTTCACAGAGCACTATACAGACTCTCCAGGACTAACCCATACTGCCTATGCCCCTGGTGCTTCTCCCAAACCCAGTACATACTTAAAGGCTGAAGGAGCTCCCACTCATCTAACCTATTTGTTCACCTCTCTGTTCCCCAGGTACACTTGACAGTCCTTCACTGAAGAGTAGTATTCACTCTTTGCCTCTCTTTAACCATTAATACTGGATAAATAAAAATCAGGAGAGAGAGGGACAGAACGATGGAAAGAGAAAAATGTAATAACAGACTTAAGATCTAAAATCCACCAATTCACACTAAACTATTTCCCCCACCTTCTGAGAATTATATATATACATATACATAGCACTCAAATTCTCTTTGAAGTGTGTTGCTTCAACAAACAGCAGTAGAAACACTCTGGAACTAATCTGCTTTAGTGATTTTGTGCCGTTGTTTTACTCTGGTCAGTAATATGACCAACATACAAAACTCTGAAAAAGTTGGATAGCATAATGATGTAAGAACATGATAATTTAAACAAGGTAAAACTTTCTTATCTGAGGAAAAAGGTTTGAAGTTGAATAAGGTCTGATCTTTCTTAGACACAAATTAGTAGGTTTCCAGTGGAAGAGGCAAGCAATTTGTGATTTTGTGTTGGCCTTGGTATGCCATTTCAAGGCCTTCTCTGTATGACATAATTTATCACAAAAGTAAACACTATCATAGATGAAACTCTCCACTTGAAGAGGAATTGTAAGAAAAGTAATAGGGGCACCACTGGTATGCCTACACTCTAATGTACTACAGTAAGGTTTAACAGGAATATTAAAAGAAAAAATACCGTTACAGTTTCTTAAGAATGGAGATTTTTTGATTACTTCACTACTTTCTCAAGAAGTGGGTTTGTTTTTAACATGACCAGAATGGAAAAACTAAGTTTTCAGTAAGTTTAAAAATCAAAACACACAAAGACTGGAAAATAACAGTGCTAAGATTATTGTTCTAAAGGGGTTTTTTGTAGTTAAATATTTTCTGGTTTTCTGGGCAAACAAAAATCCCTAGAATTTGATCATATGGCCTCACATTGACAAGACTGGTCATCTGCCAAGCTGGAATAATGTGTTCCTCTGCACTAATTACTACCATGCAAGCATATGAAGCAACTGATGGCAGCAGTAGGTTATCATCCTCTAGGTATGTCAGAACTGGAGCAGAATGAGGCAGAACAGGAAGGTTAAGGCAGCTGAACCTTGCCGGAAGACTCTGCAGCTGTCTCTGCCCATGCCACAGAGCCCCCATGTCACGGCAGTCAGGTCATTCCAACGAGACATGGAGCAGGTGATGCCATCTGTGTTCTTCACCTCTGGTTCCAAGCCTGGCACTGGCAGAAGTAACAGGATCAGACACTCCTAGCAGCAACAGAAACACTGTTTTCAGCATAACCAGTTCCACGTAATACGTAAGTGCTGTGAAAAATCTGTGTTTATAAACTAATGAGCTCAAAGTAGTGAATCTTATTCTTTTGTGCTCAGGTGCTAGAGCAGCAAGCAATAAAGAGAAACCAGTAAGAAATTTAAAATTGAAGGAACTGAAGATGGGAGTGACACTGGTTTTCTTCCACTCTTCAGGAACGTCTCTCAGTCACTGTGGCCCTGACATCAAGAGTGGCTCCAAAATTACCTCAATCAGCAACCTGTGCACTCATGGGTGCATCACACTGGCCCCATGGACTTATGTATGTCCAATAAGGACCCTCTAACTCCCTCTTCACTAAGGATGAGCCTTGCTCCGATGTTTAGGTTGCAAACAAAGAACTGCTTCCTGATAATCTTACTCAGCTAATGCTGAAGAAATAATACAGAATAATACAACATTAAAACTAAAATCAACATGTGTTAGGCATATTCTCACTGCTGCAACTATACAAAGACCTGCCCTAGGGAACCAGAAGCCACTTAGCTCAAAAGACAGCATTCTGTGATAGTTTGCCATATTTCATGGCTCTGTTTTATGAAAAGGAAAAAGAAAGAGAAGAATACTGCCATTACTAGTTTTATTTATTATATTGCTGCTGTTGTTCTTGCAACTGCTGTGAATTTTATTAGAGATGAGAATCCCACTGCTCTAAGCATATATAATACTATGGATTACTGTAAGTCTTAAGTATATGCCATTTATTCAGTGAAGAAAACACCTGCTCCAAGATATCACCATGCACAGGTTAGAGGAGGAATGACAAATGCATTCAACTGAAACTAAGAGAAAGCAAATCACATGAGAATCACAACAATATTCATTTGTTCATAGGTATAAAACTAAATAAATAGGTATTAAACCACTAAAAAAGTCTGAGAAAATAAGGAGTTCAGGAAAAATAAGATACATATGTTGGAAAAAATGCTTTACAAGGGCTAGGAGATAGAATTCAGGGGAAAAAGGAAGGTTTGGCATATGAATAAAGGAAGTATTTGGGGCATAAAGAAATATTTTTCAGATAAATTTTACTTCTTCCTCACACAGACCTTTCCTCTAATAATAATGATAAATAAATGGCAGGTGAAAAGCTAGGCTGTGAATAAATTTTATACAAACTTCAGACCTAGAAAATATTCAGTCTAACATCTCCCCTGAAATTCATTCCTTTTTGCTCTTCCATTTAGTTTCTTGGTCACATATTTCAAAGGCCATTGTGACAACCATGTTGATAGTGGCAGCTTCACAGCATTATGGAGGTCAGGCCTACAGTCTCAGGAGCAAAGAGGACAAGAGGCTGCTTGGTGGCTGCAGCACTCTCTGTCACCCCTGGTACAGTGGCCATTAAAGCCATAGGGATGACCAGCCTTCCTGACAATGGGAATTGCAGAAGTTGTGAACATAAGAACATTAAACACTCTAGTAAGGAGGAAAGTTTAGTAGGCCAAACACACCTGTCTTTTCTGGTTTCTCTTGATTCTTTTTTTTCAGCAAGTGTCCCAATATTCCCTTTCTTCAGAAATAAAGATGCTTTACATCTTTACATCTCTACATATTTTGTACATGAGTATTTTACAGTATTTCCTCACTTTCTAAAGCCATTCTGCTTGTATATTCCCACTTGCAGGCAAGAATCTGCTCAGAATTATTTAGCTTTTTTTAGAATTCTCCTGTTTCTTGTGCTCCTTCTTCATACCCAGGTGTATTTTACCAATTCTTTTCATATATTAGGAGTTATTGGCTCAAGTATTCATCCTGCCCCAGCTTAAATTGAAATCATGTGAATGATATATTCTTAGAGAAACATCTGCCCTCTGCACAGTAAAGCAAAGAAAAATTTAAACAGGATATTGAACAACATTAAAAATAGACTGCAAATATGCAATGCTAATTGATACACACTGCATATTTGAACACCGTACTTAATTTTGCCATTCTTATCTAAAGAAAATACAGTGAAAAAATTTATAGCCCCAGAAAGGGCAGTATATTATGAGAAGCCTGCGAATATTCCTATTAGACTGTGGGAGTAATAGGTGCATTCATTCAGAGGGGAGATTGAAATGAAGACTGTGAGTGCTACATTATTAAAAGTAGTGAACAACAGCAATAAATTAAAAAACATTTCTGCATCTTCACACTCACTTCAAGGAAAAGGGTATATTCCATAATGCTGAAATAGTTTTGGATTAAATTAATAGAAATTTTGAAAATAATACACCCTTAATTGTCTTATTAATTAGCAGAGACCAGCGGAGCAGTCAAGACAGCGGCATTATTATGCCTGCACTGCACAAGTGGAGAGCATCAGATGGCACTTGCCAGGAAAGCTGAGAGTCTGGAGAGGGCGAGCAGACAAAAGGCAGCCGGCGGGGTGAGCACACACGCAGACTAAGTGCCATTACCATCTGGGTCCATTTAGGGGTGGCTGGATACAGACAGATGAACTAAACGGGAAAAAGGCTAGCAAGATAGAACACTGAAAGAAATGAAAGGAGGACTAGGCAAGGGAGAAAAAAGGAAGCACAAGCATGGAGCAAAGCTGGTACAGAGTCTGTGGAGGAGGGAAAGAAGGAATGGGCACAAGAGTTGTTCAGCTCCAGGCAGTGAATGCTCAGCAACAGCTACATGAAGGTCACTGCTTTGGCTGCTTTGCAGCTGCTTCCACTGCCAGCAGGCTCTGCCTCTTCTCAGCCATCCCCACAGCCAGTTTAGGGAGGGCACGGGTTTTGGGGGCACCACCTGGGTCCCAGCATCCCCACAGTACAATGGCCTCATGGGTAGGCTGTTGGGCACAAGCAGCACCAGGGCAGAGGTGAGCATCCCACGGCAACACTTCCTGCCTTCCATTTCACATGTAAATCCTACACATGGCTTACACTCTTCCAGTTAATCTCCGTAGGTTGCTGCAGTGAGACTAAAGCATTTTAACAGGCAAAAGGGACTATAGTTTAATGTGAGAATGAAAAATGTCATGTCAAGTGATAGTAACTACCACAGTCACACCCTATGTTATTTTTAAATAATTCAAAAATATTGCAGGATAAAAGTGTGAAGGAGCTATTTTGATTTACTGAAAAAATACAGGCTTTTTTAACTCCTGTAAATGCTTTATTCCCAAACATTAATTGGTAAGAGGACAATGTCCAAGAGTGGTTGCTAGAGTGGTTTACACATTAATCTGGCTATTCATAATAACTCCTGCAAGTCTTGCAAAGTCAAAATGAAGCTTTATAAATGACATAGGGAGCCAGAAAAGCCCACCCCTATATCTAGCAAATGTTAAATGTAGTGCTTTACTTATTCTATACCATCTTTATCTTCCAACAGGAGTCATTAAATCTTCTTTTCTATTTGTATTCCTCCTGTACATCAACAGTACTTTGATCACTGCATAAAGTAAAATACTTTACAATTTTTTCATCAGAGTATTCGAATCTAAGCACACTGCTTATGCACAGAATAAGGGAATTTGCATTCAATAACTCTAATATCCTAAGTTCCTGAAGGTAGTATATTAAGTCACTAGCATAAAGAAAGGTACTTTGGTTTCCTTCATAGTAGTCTCAGCAGACAGCCTTACTTCACAAGCTTAAGTTTTATTTAAATTGCAAGTAACTTGAACAATGAAACTGCAAACAAGCCCAGCTGGTGATTTCCCCTTCTCTTCATTGGTCTTCTTCCATCAATCTGTGTATAACAGAAGAGAGGAGAAATCTGGGCAGAAGGCAGTAAAAGGCAACTAACACGCTTGGATTCTGGAACCATTATCAACCTGCTTCCGTATGATTACATGTCCAGTTATGAAGACCCATTAGCCTTTGTACTAAGTGGTCTAGGTCCAGTGGCAAACAGTGTGGTGAAAAGGAATCCTGGAAATACCCTCTGACACATTACAGCCAACACACCGTTAAAGCTGCTTATCTGAAATCCACACTGTGGATCTGAGGGAGGGATTTAGGACAAGAGAAGACATGAGCATGCAGAAGCAAACGGACAACTAACCAACTTCTACTACTTTTAACCAAAGAAGTGGCTGAAGTTAAGAATCTTTAAGAAATAAATGTGAAACACAATACAAAAGAATAAGCTGATCAATATTAAATGGCTTGCTGTTTGGCCTAGTGGTTCAATCGCTTCCTTTAGATCACAATAGATTCCTAACTTATTTTTTGGAATACACAGCAGTGATCTGTGTGCACAAGCCATGCAGCAGGGACACATCTTGAATGTCACATCACATGGACAAAAGGCTCTGATTTTGTCCTGTAGAAATCCCTGGGAGAGAAGTGGGTCAAAACCTAGCAGTAGTCCTTTGCATGAAGAGCCCAGTGTGATCCAAACACCTACTTCAGATCATGTCTTACAGCCCTGCAGATTGCAAGCTGTTCTCAAACCACTGATGAAAAAATGGAAACAACATGCTCTTCTGTATAGTTTGGAACCATTTCTTCATGTACAACCAGCTATCCTTACTTTTTGAGGTGGTCTTCACATGGAGAAAGCAACATTTAAATAAATTTAAAACTTTCAAATTTTTGTTTGTCTACAACCACTACAACCACAAGCTACCAAAGTATGAAGACAATGACTGAAAAACTTCAGTTTGAACTGATTAAATGTCATGTGACAATTCCCCTCGGTGCTTTGGAATAAAACTGTAACTACTGTATGGCAGATTTGTATTGTACTAAACAAAGTATTATACTAAAACAATGGTATTTAGGAAACCAAAAAGCTAAAAAAGTTTCTGAACTTTCTGAATACACTATAACATAGGAATGACAAACATTCTATAAAAATATCAAGACATGTCTAACAATAGAAATTATATATTTTAACAAAAATTACAAGGGTATAAACATCTCTTTACTGCTATGATCACAAGGCCATAGCCATCTATGCCTTGCCTGAGAATAAGAAATGCCATTAGAGAACTGGTGACATATCAGACTTTATGAACCATGTGTAACACATTAAGTGAAAAGTAAATGTACCTCAGGTTAGCACAACAGAGACATATAACTCATACTGAGTGCCACACTCAGGGAATTCCCAAAGTGACCTCTCTGACTTCTGATCTCATTCAAGACTAGTATAAATAACAAGGCTTATTACAGTTAAGAGAAATATATGTCACTGGTCATCCAGGAAAGCACTTTAAGAGGGAAGTCCAAAATGCCGTACAGCCTAGAGAGCAAAAAAACCAGATAGTTGAACAGTGAAAATATGGTTCTAACTACTTTAGAAATGAAAGTCGCTTCATTTTTCAATAACCAAAGGTTACGTTTCTGACAATTATTTCTCTTTAAATTATTTCAAACATGCTTTAACATGGAATATGAAAATCAAAAGATAGATCAAGGAAATCAAACCTGCAGCCAGAGATGTGAAGCAGCACCAGACTTTTCACAACTCTCCACAAGTTCTAGAACTTTTCTTGTGCTTTTTTCCTTGCTTCTTGTATACAAATAACACAAACTTCCTGCTCAGAATACAACTCAGAGCTGATAGCAAATCCCACATCTGAGTGGCTCTAGAAACCATCCCCAGTTCTCAGTGTCTCCTGGCAGCTTTCTGTGTTTTCGGTTGCAGCACGGTTCTTCCCACTTTGATACAGGTCATTAGGCCAAGTCTTCTGTTGGAACTATCACTGAAATTGCAGCCCCCAGGAATTACGCTGCTGCCAAATTCAGATCAGGGGAGTGAAAAAACACATTTTCAGATGTCTTAAAAAGCTGATTTTAAACTCCTTGTTCAAATACAGATTTTCGTTATGGTGGGGATCCTGCATCCTGATTGTGCTGAGACAGAATCCAACCACAGGACTTCAGCTTAAATTAATTCTCCTGCACTCAATATTTCCTCCGAATAACCCTGAAATAATAACACTTTGTAGGCATATCCCACATTTTGTCTGAGGAATTCAAAAGGGTATTATAAACATCCAGGGACACATCCTGCTCTCTCTGCAGTAGTCACAGAGCCTCCCTAGCTGAACATCTCCTAACATGCAGAGTAAAGAGGGCACTAATCTGTGGAGTGAGGCGCTCAGTGTGACCCTGCACAATGAGGTGGAAAACAGACATCCATGTCAAAAAAACAGAAGCCATGGGAGTTCTTGCAGTTTTGGATCTATGGAATAAGATGCCAATCTCTTTTAATGAAAATTATTTGTTTGGCCACCCAGCCCTCCTTCTGAGCTTGTTTATGCATGCCTAGGACTCTAGCTCTTCTTCCCATGCTCTAACCTGGCCAAACACAAAGAAGGTTTGGTCAGAGAGGTTAATTAGCTCAGGCAAGAGATTGTGATAACAAAGCCCCAAGAGTGGTGGGGCAGACCCGGCTGACATCCACTCAGTCTTGACAGCAAGCACAGCAAGCCTCCCCATGCAGGCTGATACATGCTCTCACCATGCAAAATGGATTCACTTAAGTACTACTTAGAAATGACACCCTCATTATGTAGATTAAAAAATCCAGAATCGTGACATGAAAAGAAAATCCAATCCTGACAGTGACAGACCTGAGCCTAAATTCCAATATACAAATACTGCTCTGAGGGTGGATATTTGCTAATAATGATCACCACAGTCTAATGACTCATTACCACCTGAACTCCAGGGCCATTTTCTTATCCTTATGGAGACCTACAGAAACAGCTCCCTTCTGAAAAGATGCTGGTTTCTGCACCATTACATATGATTTCTAAGTAGTAAGGTGGGAACAGCAGACAGATTTACAAGGTTTCCTTGTGTGTGTGTGTGTGCCAGTAGAGAAAGAATTCATTTGTGTAGCCTGTACAACTCCTGGTCAGCTAACCCAATGCCTACAGCTTAGTGCTGCATAAAAGTTGTGCTCCTAATTGCCTTCCCATTTCAGCTAATTCTTTGCTGCAGGAGCTAACTGGGTGTGGAGCCAATTTTCACAGCTTCCAGGGTTTTACATGGCTTTCCATGCTTTAGAGCCACAAACTATCCTTTAATTGAATTAAACACTTTAATGTGCTCATAAATGTGGAAAGAATACACCCTCCCCCCTAAGAAACAGGAATAGATATTGATCTGTAATCTAGAAACCTCCTTATAGTTTAGTAATAACAGCTATAATTTTGATTTTTTTTTTTTAATGGGCAACGTTTTATTGTTCGGTTGGTTTGCTTTTTTTTTTCATTGCAGAGCTTTTGAATAGTAATTATTTATGGGGCTTTGAAAGATACAAATAACCAATTGATGTTCCATACTTTATATTAAATAACATGCAGATTTCAGAAGATGTACATGGTCCTCCACTGTTACTTAAAAGAAACACTAAAGTAAGGTTGGTCCTTTCTTTCAGTGCTGCTTTATGGAGTTTGAAATACAGCCCAAAACTTTATCCCAAGAAGAGGTAACAAGGATGTGGACATGCACATACAAGCAGCAATAATGTGAATAAATAAAGCACAGTGGATATAATTTCATTTTTCTTCCCGTTGTTTTTCACATCATTATTCTTTGTTAGGAAAAAAATAGTGAAACAGATTAAAAGCAAAAATTCTACTGAGGATCTCATAAACTTTCACATCAGCACAAAAATATTATTATAAAGTAAAGAAAGAGAGGTAGGGGGATAAGGGGGAAACTAATGGGACTTGTAAACACTAAATTTATAAAAAAATCTGGTTTATGCGATGCATTAAAGTCAGTCTGAATTATTAAGAGAAACTCCCTTTGTGTCCCCAGATGCTTTACAACATCTGTGTAGTCCATATCAAAAGTTCTGAATGCTTTGTGCTAGAGTCACAGTCATCGATGAAGCACAAATTTAAGACGACAGGTAAAAGAGGTCTATGTGACTAGGGATTGATAATGGTCCACTGGGCTGTCCACCTTTATGTTACTAGTTCAAATCCAACCCAGTTAAAATAACAGAAGCTGGTGAGGTCTGAGAGCTGTTCAGTGGCCCATGTGAAACGAACGCAATGATTTGGACCAGCACCCTGTGGACTAGCAGTCAAATCACAACTCTTGCTCCTGCCTATTTTTCAGGGTGACTCCTTAGACTTCAACAAAGAGGGGAAAAAAAAGCCCTAGGAATACCATCTACCTCCTCCACAAGCAGTAAATACCATAAGCTTAAGGGCATTTACATTTATTACAGAACAGCGATTTATATTGCAGTAGCACCAGTGGACCTTGTCTGCCATCAGTATGAGCTATGAGCACACGAAAAGAGATGACTCCCTCTTCAAAAAGACAGGTATTATACTTATGAGAAAGGACAGAAGAACAATTCAACTCTATGGATTGTATTTATTCTTAATTGCAATTCTCTGCCCCAACCATGCTACACTGAAGGAAGGCTTTCAGCACCCCACTCTTCCAAGCTCTGAAGTTTCAATACTTTATGCTTAGAATAAATGCATCAGGAAGTGATTTTGAAAGCATATTCATACAACCAGGGCATTTGCTTACATTACTAGTATTATTATATCTGATATATATATGTATATATATAAAAAATAGATTCTACTACAGATTTGAAATATTTTCTCAAGACTATTTAAAGCCTTGAAAATAGTCCTTACTAACGAAAAGCTTAACTTCTGTCCCTATTACAAGTGCAACAGAATTTTGGCTCCGCTGCTTTGCAGTACCACACCAGATAATCTGCAGATCAGCATGACTCTTGGGGCCCTCCCCCTGCCATGTAGCCCTGGGAGAGGGGCCCTGGGGAGGAGACACGGGGTTTCCCTGCCCCTGGTCAGCCTCGTTCCCCATTGGTTGTTTTGTGTTCCCCTGCGCGGGCAAGGACCCTCGGGTCCCGTGATTGCCACAGTTCCTCGGCAGATCCTCAGCCATGTGGCTGGGGAAATAAACATCTCTCTGAAACACCTATCAAGAATCAGTCCATATATATTTCTTTTCCACGGGCCTCGTTGTTTGATACGCGTGTTGCAGTATCCGCGCTGTAACAAATGGTGGAGATTTGAGAGCAGAACGATCCCCGATCCCTAAGAACAGCGACTGATTTGTGAGTAAACTCTGGATTTCTCTTCTTCTTCTTGTTTTTGTTTTGGTATTCCATCTCTATACTATGGAGGAACCGTGGAAAGACTCTTGGCTCTCAGAGCCACATATGGACATTTATCTTAAACTTGAAAAGATTCTTGAACAACGATTTGCAAATTTTAGCTTAATTCAAGCTCAAAAGGAACTGAAACACTTCCTTTCATGGTTGTTTAAGAACTTTTTCTATGTTTCTTGGGATTTAATTCTTACCAAAGACTTTTGGAAGACTGTTTGGACACAGTTAATTTCTGAGTCAAAATACATGCTGATGGAAGAATATTTTAGTGAATATTATTTAATTACCGAGACGGTTGAGCAATGTCAGCTGTGTCTTGGCGAAGGGAAGCCTGCCTCAGAGTCCGTGCGACCCAGGCCACATGGACCAAGCGCCCTCCGAGCAGCAGCGAGGCAGTTCCCATGCGCAGGTGAAGCAGCGCGAGCTGCAGTGTTGGCAGCGGAGCGAGGCGCGGCAGGAGCGGTGCGACCCAGCAGTGCCCGCATGGCCCCGCGCAGCGTGTGGTGGAGTGAGCCCTGTGAACGCCCAACCAAGAGGGGCAACGCGTGGGCGGCTGCTGGCGGCGATGGCGGCGGAGCGGAGCCACACCCAGCTGAAACGCGCGCTGGAGCAGGGTGCGGGGGGGTCGTCGCTCGGGGGCCTGACCGAGACGTGGGTGCGGCCCCAGGCAGCGGCAGCGCAGCTGAGACCAGAGGAGAGGGCATGCAGGGAGCTGAGCAGCGCAGCCCGGACCGGCTCAGCCCAGCCGGCCCGAATGCAACCCTGGGAAGAGCGCGCAGGCACGAGCAGCCCCGACAGCCCCGGCAGCGCTGACAACCCTGGCAATTCCAACACGCGAATGACCGAAAGAAAAAGAGAAAGCAAAAACGCAGCGAGACAGAAGACAGCAGCCACTCGAAAAAGGAAAAAATCACCCTAGCTAAGGTTTTAGGAATAGTAAAATGGTATAATGTTAAACAAAATTACGGTTTTATAACAAGATGTGACAACCAGGAAGACATAATCGTTCACAGAACTGCTATTAAAAAGAACAACCCTGAAAAATGCATCCCAGGCTTGGGAGATGGGGAGGTGGTGGAGTTCAAAATTGTGAAAGGAAGAAAAGGGTTACAAGCAGCAGAGGTTACTGGGCCTGATGGTGTTCCTTTAAAAGGCAGTATAAATGCTAAAAATCGTAGTCATGTTAGACAATGTCTCCATTATGAGCCCCCCCTACAGTCTCCCTTTCCTAATCCCACCTTTCCCTTTTATCCTATATCCTCTTACCCTCAGTGTATTCCCAATTCATTTTCTCACCCATGGTTTCCCTCACAAAACCATGCCTTTGCCAATTGTTTCCCCAAAAATCCCTTTCCAATGCTGAGTGGGGGATGAAGAGGGGGAGGGAAGAAATTAACTATTGTTGTTTAGAGTTCCAACAGGTACAAATGGAAGAAACCCTCTCCTGCCTCAGTTTCCCCACAAAACATGCCCAGAGAGTCCTGTCTCCCTTCTGTCAGCCTTAAGATGCTCCAGAGAACCTGTTTGGACATTTAAAGACTCAGGAGGGTGGCTTGTTTTGTTTTGAAGCTGTTCTTGTTATGTTTATCCAGTTGTTTTCAATGTTAAGTTTTAAATCTCTTTCTGTTAAAAATAAATGGGTGAAATGTTGGGGCCCTCCCCCTGCCATGTGGTCCTGGGAGAGGGGCCCTGAGGGGAGGCACGGGATTTCCCTGCCCCTGGTCAGCCTCATTCCCCATTGGTTGTTTTGTGTTCCCCTGCACGGGCAAAGACCCTCGGGTCCCGTGATTGCAGCAGTTCCTCGGCAGAGCCCCGGACATGTGGCTGGAGAAATAAACATCTCTCTGAAACACCTATCAAGAATCTGTCCATATATATTTCTTTTCCACGGGCCTCGTTGTTTGATACGCGTGTTGCAGTATCCGTGCTGTAACACATGACCACATCTGATCACTTTTACTCTAAAACAGACAAAAACCTCAATGACAGATGAGGGAACAACACTTAAATCGGAGGAGGACATAGAATATTTTTAAAGAAAAAAGGCTACTAAAGGTCATATACTGTAGATGCTAAAAAAGCTAGCAGAGAAATTTTTCCAGATTTCCAGCATCTTGTGAAGTTTTCTTTTCTCACGCAAGCTAGCTGAAAACAGTGTAAAGGTATATGTAAACCAAGACTTTATCTCACAGGTGCAAACTTGTTATGCACAGTCTTGTTATGGTACACTGAAGAAAATATTTTGAAATGGGTGTCGTAGCATTCAGCCAATCACTCTGAGAGGTGGATGGTCAAGTGACCAATAGCCTTAGCCATTCTTGCAAATCAAGTTATATAAACAAGTTTGTAATTAATTAAATAATCCCATTTTATCCTGGACTTGAATTCTGTCATTCTTCTCGCCATCCCTGCAGACAGCAGCGACAATATACAGTACAGCTAAAAGAGACAGTCCCATAAAATAGAAAAAGAAGAAAGTAACTTGTGGGCTTTTAAAACTTAAAGCAAAATAAATGTCCATTTATTTAACATTCTTGGTTTGCTTTGTAAAAGTTTTATCATTAAATTCATACTGTCCTTATCATTCCCAAATGATTTGGGCATTTTTAAGAAAAAAATGAAATTGAAAGACTTCAAAATTATGTTAGGGGAATTTAACTCTTTAATCTCACTGTGTTTGCATCTCAGTTGTCAGATGCTTTTTGAAATTAAAAGCTTTTCAAAATAAAAGTTTGGAGACTGAATTCATGGCCCTGCTCTTTACCCTTCCTCCCTCTGGTCTTTCTGAAAGCCAACTGTCTGTCCCAGGGATCAATGTACATATATTTAGACCACAACACAATTAGATTTGTATGTTTCAGCACCTACGTTGAGGTGCTTGGAAACACTTTGCATTTTCTACTACATTACTGGCATAAATGTTGATTTTGGTAAGCTTATTTTTCAGACTCAGAAGCATATTTAATCTTGTGATTAAGAGCAAGCACACCAGGTGAACAGCACAAAAACTTTCAGGATCCTGTTTGCCTGATGGGGAGAGCAACTTTTTGGTGTAAATTTAACATGGCAACATGAATCCAAATTTAAAGCATTGATTAGTAGCTGTCAAAATACAAAAACCCAAAGTAAGGGATCCATCCTTACTTTCAGCCTATTGTGCAACTATATACAGTAACACCAAGCTAAATTCAGAGATAATAGAAATGATGGATAAACAATATAGCAATAACACACATTTTTCCATGCTAAGTGCAGCAGAAAGACAAGGATGAAGCCAGAAAATAAAACTCGACAGTGCAATTTAAGACTTATGGACTTCCTGAGATGAGTTTGCCTACTGCAACTTTCCCACCTGTTACTTCAATATCTTATATAAACTGCCCTGTATTCAAACATACTTCAACAATGCACAATTTACTCACTCGTATATATTATTTACCTATAAAAATTATTTTTATCATTATATTGCCAAAGATTTCTACCTAAAAACTACATGGATATTGTGCCAAGTCCTTAGAATGTATTTTGTAATATATGGTGTAGATATTCCCTAACAGAATTTCAACTGATCTCCTGGGATGAGATTAAAACCACAGCTTAGATGTGTTATGAAGAAAGGAACCTGAGACATTTACACACAACCTTGATTGGAGAATCTGAAGAGGCCTGAATGAAAAGTAACATCTGTATTAGTGGCCTGACAGAAAAGATGGGGACTAAGAAAACAAGCGGTAATGAGGGACTAAGAGGGAAGCCTTTTTTTTATAATGCCTGTCTTGAGCTGTTATTATAATATCTGGAGAACAGATGTAAATCTGGGTCAGCAGCACAGACATGTCAACTGCATCTATTTGTGGATAAGACTGTAGAGGTGATGTGTAAAAGGAGAGGAGAGATGGGTCAGAACTAAAAATCCTTAGGATTTTGGCAAAGTTAGATCAGGAAGCTTCAAAGGATGAATGAAAGGATTAGGGGGAAAACAAGACAAGAACGGAGCCAAAGATACAAACTATGATGAGATTTAAAGAGATCAAAACTGACAGTGTGAGAGGAGGAGGAAGAATTGGCTAAGAGAGAATCATTAGGTAGTTTTGTGAGAGTGGTTTCAGCTAACCAGAAGCTCAGAAGCCAATGTGAAGGAGTTTACAATAGCACTGGAAATCACCTACTTTGAACACAACAGAATGTGAATGCACAAACAACAAAAGTGATCATGGAGCAACAGGAAGTGACAGAGAGGTAAATAGAGTCAGGATGGCTTTCTAAGTATTGGGAATGTTAATAAAGACTAATATAGTCTTAAATTATGAACGGAAGCAGCTAGAAAGACATGGTCAAGAGAAAACCAGGAAAAAATGACAGCAAGTGTAAGAGAGGTATGGAAATAGGGTAAAAAGGGATGACTGTGAAAAAAAAGAAGAGTTAGAGAAGAATAGATGAGAAGCATCTGCATCAAAATACCAGTAAACAGTAACATATCTAGTTAGCTGTACAAAAACAATATAAAAAGAATCACAATGAGGGTGGAACAGGGTACACATAAAGACAGAGCCTGTGGAATCTGGAAGCTCCATCCTTGGAGACATTGAAAGCAGTACGAAACTCCAAGCAATCTGATCTACCTTTGAAGCTGGCTCTGCTTTGAGAAAGAGGGTGGATTAGCTGACCTTCAGAGATCTGTTCCAGCCTGAGTTATTCTGTGTGAGAACAACAGAAGAGTGGTGAATAGACTGAAGAGATGGAATAATCATTTCACACTTTGTGTGTGAAGAAATCCTCAGGTTTTTAATGTAGCTGGATGTACAATATGGGCTCTTAGAAGGTACTTTCACATCCAAAAGTGCAGTAAGTATCTAGTGTTATTTCCAGAAGTGTTTATACACAAGCCTCAGCAATGGAGGTGAGCTTGCCCAAACAAGCAGTTTAGCAGTCTGGTCCTTTATAAAATCCTAGTCAGTACTATATATGTCCTAAAGAATGTTAATCACCTTTGAAATCTAACTTCAAGATACCAAGATATGTGGATCCAAACTGGAAACTAAAGGAAACTGATGGCAAAACTAGACATAAATAACAATTTAATAGATATATTTCCTAAAAAATTCTCTCTATTCATGCTTCAGTGGTCAATAATTAGTAAGAGAAGTATAAATAGGTTGGAATTCTTTTATCATAGTTGAAAGCAATATATTTCTGGAAATCTCAGCTCTTTCAAGAATAATAGATTTTTTTTTTTTTTTAATGAATATGAAACATTCCTAAATTAGTGACCACACCCAAATTTCAGAGTCTCTTGCCTCTCTGGAAAAGACTAAATAGGCTAACAATATGGGATCTGGATAAATCCTTCCTCAAGATTAGATTCACTTAATATTTGACATCAGAGACATGTTCAGTGGGCCATGTGAGTAGATCAAAATCCCAGACGTTATCAGGGTTTTGGAAGTTTAGAGAAAGGAAGCATGATGACAGTGCCAGGAGTGTGCTGTAACAGAATGTTCGATTTTCCAGGTTACTTTACGCTGCCCTTCTTCCAAGGAAAGAACAGATGCAGGAGAAGACCTGCACTTCTAAAGACACTTTTGCTGGTAAATCATACTTTACATATGTGTGCTGCCAACCAAAATACATGTTCTGAAGTTTCAGTGTCCAACGGCTAAAAGTATAAACCAGAGACCAGATTCCTGACTATGCCAAATAAGACAGTAAGGATCACAACTTCAGTGTAGAATCTTCTGAAACAGCATTCATGCAGTTAAAAGGAATTTAGGGGCTGCTCTAATATTTTCCAGCTGCTCGCAGCCATCACAGCTTGGTCATATACTAAGTAATTATTAACACAAGGTAAATGTAGGAGAAATGGTGATTGGAAGCATATCTGGTTGGAATATAATCTGCTCTTTTTGTAAACTGAAGATTCAAGTTCTTTCAAATTAAACATTAAAAAACCCCCAAAAAACTACCATTTCTAATCTTTAGGAACCACTGGTAGAGTTTTACTGCAAGTTTACAGCAAGTTTTACTGCTGAATATTCAAAAATATATATTTCTCAGAGGTATCCTGTAAAATAAAAAGGTCTCTAAGTAATAATAACACCAGGAAAACTTAGTGGCACATGATCTTAATCAAACTAGCAAGCATAGGTGTAGCAAAATGCTCTCTTAACACATTCTGTATCAACACAATCAAAGCTGCTTATTTAGGTAACAAAAGGATAATTTTCTGATGTTAACATCTCCTGCCTTTAACAAGTCAAGAATCAGCACGTGACTCCAGCTGAACAAGGAACTTCTCACCAAACCATGGTAAATAAAGAATATTTGCTTTTCAAAGGTTTACCTAAGTACATAGAATCATTTAGGTTAGAAAAGACTATTAAAATCATAAAGCTCAACATTAGCCCAGTACTGCGAAGTCCACCACTAAACCATGTCCCTAAATCCCTCCTCTACACATCTTTTAACTACCTCCTGGGATGCTGACTCAACCACTTCCCTTGGCAGCCAGCTAAGGGAAAGGAGAAATGCATGAAAAATACTTTAGTAGAACACAAGCTTTCTAACTGAGGATAATACTCTCTTAGTATCAATGTGTATTTCATTTCACTTTTTCCAATTTTAGCTTGGTTTGTGCTCAAGTACTTTTATGCATCACTCAAACAGAAACAAAACAGGTAATAATGTTGCACATCATTATGGAGTGCAAACTCAGTTATGATGGACCCCAAGCATCCTAAAGCCTCCTCAAGAATTGGAAATAGATTTGTCTTTTACTTTTCAGGAAATGAAAGTAAAGAGCTTTCTGATCTTAGATATGCTTGGCACTGGTAAACAGAGTAGTCACTGAGGGACTACTCACATAATTAAGGTTGTAGAATCAGGCTTGTAATTCTTAATTTTAAAAAATCCCTTTCTGGATTCAGACCAAATAAGCAGAATTTGGCCTGTTTTCTATTAAAAATGTAAAAGTATGAACTCAAACATGTTTTTCAGGATAAAAAAGATTCTGTAAAGGAGTATTTCTTTTTAATATTGTGCCATGTGTGAAATTCTGCATTTAACATGAATATTTGTACTAATGTAGTGGGAGGACAGCATTTACTAGCTCCAGGAAAATTCATTACTTTTCTACACTGATCATATTCCTGGTCCACAGCTACATTTTAAGCCATGCTTTGGCAAGAAATACAGCCAGCATGACACTTTGTCCCATTTTCCTCTACTGTACATGAAGTAGATTGATTTTGCATGTCTTCAGTCTACTTAGAGAAAACAGTTTAGTCTTGGTTGATGTTTTTCTGAGGACTCATTTTCTTGACTGCCAGCTCACAGCAGCTGGGATCTACAAAATTTCCAACTGCCTGGAGAAGGAAGGGATTAATGCTGCTTTTCCTTGTTGTCCAGTGTGACTTAGCATGGATAGGCCCTTAGCTCTACAAAACTGTTCTGAGTTACCTCTACAAAATGCTGGCCTGTTAGTCAATACTTAAGACCAGTGTGAATTGGGAACTGCCCTATGTGCTTAAAGCTGAGTGAAGTGGTCGTGGCTGTCGAGGCTGTCATTGATCTGGGCTTTACACACTTTTTGTCTTAACCCTTCATAGGAAAATCAGTGAATTTTGACAGCACGTAAACCTACATCATTATCCTTTCTGTGAGCTGAAATCTGGCCATGCTTTTTAAGCAAGTTTTGCAGCAAGAAAAGAGACTCAACTCACTTCCACAAAGGTTGAATTCTGTTGTTAGAACAACTCCTTCCCAGAAGACAGACAGGTCTTCTCGTAGTAAACTTAACTTGGCAATAATTTTAGAACATCTCAGCATAGACAGCGAAGGAGTATGTCCCTAAATACACACACCTGAGCAACAAAGCAGTGAGGACACAGTTGTATCAACAGAGCTCGCATTTGCCTTGGGCTACCCCAACTATGAAGACAAACAGGACATCGTAAAGCATGATGAGTACAGGATGGTCAGTGCTGAGCTCAGTTCCTCTGTGTTACAGCTAAGCTCTTCCTAGCTCCACAAATAATTCCTCTTGAGTTGCCATTCAGATCAAAGAACTACTTCACACAACTCAGAGACTCCTGTTGTGAAAACAGATGTATATTTTTTCTTCTCCTTAGACTAGTTATCTATTTGCACTATATTTGACTGTGACTTCATTCATCTTGTCATTAGTACATGCACTCTCAGTGTCTCCCGCCTTCATGCAGCCCAGAAGATCCTTTACAGTGACTTGGGGCAGACAGTTCAAAGAGAGAAGCTACTGCATGTAATGCACAAATGTAAAGTATAAAGAGAAGATAGAGGGAATTCTGGAGGAACAGCAGCAATGCTGAAATATGAGCAGTAGTAAGGAGCTGTGAGAAGCTCAAAGGTAATATAACACATGAAAGCATGAACATTACTTAAGAGGAGAAGAAGATAATAAAACAGTGAGGAGAACTGTGCAAACAAAGGTTTTGAAAAATTCAGTTGTCTTAGGTTTAAAACCTCCCAACCCATCAATGATAGTTCTCATATGAGACATACCATCAGTATTACAGTACTCATACAAGCTATAATACTATACTAGGTTGAGTATAATTATTTTTTTCCTTTTTTCTATGGTATCTGTGAAGCAACTATTTTAATATCTGTGAGACAGTGCTATTCCCATTTTATTGATAAGGAACTGTGTCACAGAGAGACAAGAGCAGACAGATGTGAGCAAGGCAGGGAACTGAGAACAAATCTCCCATAATTATTCTAATCAATCTAACCATCATTATCGTCTTGTCCCAAATCCAGTATCCTTGCCCTCATTTAAAATATTTCCCACAGATTACCTTATGAAGTTTAGGCTGTTCTGGCATCTATTTTTCCCCTGGCTTTTATTGATCTTCCAAGTTTCTTGCCAGGAAAAGAACAAGGCATCAAGATGAGAAAGCAAAGTGCAATGGAGTAAAAGAGCCAGAAACTGTGGAAGAAGCAGAGGGCAGTCTTGAGAGGCTTCCAAGATACTGTGCATTTTGAAAGCGTGGAAATGAAATACAATAATTAAACAATGCAAAGTGAGTTTTTTCCAGTGCTACCTTGTTTCCTTTCACATGGGTTACCACAATTCACATGAAGATATTAGCTCAGTCCCTCTCAGACCTGGTTAGAAATTATAGAAATATTTCAGAAGTTATGCAAAGCTTTACAACTTATGAAGGTCAGACATAAATGCACCATTGTCTGATATTTTAAACTTAAGATAAAATAATGAGCAGGCCTTCTTCATCTAGAGTGATTCAAGAGTATGCAGCCTATGTTAAGCAAGATACGACATTACATAAACCAGTGATCCCCTCTACATTCAAATCTTATATGAGTGTGCAATAAGTAAACTGAATAGTATCTGGCACTGTACAATTCCCACAACTTGATATTGCAGCATTTTTCTGCATAGGCTCTGTCCAAGTTAATACATAACATTAACATTCTTCTGAGTGGTGAAGAGATTAACCTGCCCAGTTGTTACTGGGATGTGTCGAGAGGGGCATCCGTAACTCAAATAACTGGTAGGTTTAATTTCTGAATAGGCTGAATTCTGGGGTTGTACCCATGCAACATCCCAGAAGTCTGGTTTCATCTAGCAGAAACTATCTGGATTCAAGACTAACGATCAGATAAAGTATGACCACCAATGGAGAAAAAAACGCAGAAATGCCTAAGTAGAAGCAGACATGATATGGATCCAACAGGAATAGAAAGGTTTGCCTGGAGTAGCATCAGGTCTTGAGTATCAGTCATGGGTGCATTGCTTCTGTCTCCTATACTTAGATTTAAGTCCAAATTTTGAGCAAAGAAATGAAGCTCATGCAAGGTTGTCCTAGAGTGAGCAGAGGCTCTGCTCTCAAATTTACAATGGCATTTACAAATGTGAAGAGAGTTCTATCAGTTCCCGACTGCACAAAGGAAAATGAAGCAGCAGACAGGAAAAACAGGGGAAGAGCCAACATTTCATAGCAGTATTTGGAACAGGAGTGCAAAGAAACAAATGATAGATGGTTGGAGGTACAGAAACTGAAAACACAGCTTGACAATGGAATTCTGGCTGAAGAGCCAGTGGGAATGAGAAAGATGTACACAAGCCTGGGGATCCAGCCCTGGAGGAATGAGGGATGAAGACATACAGACTGTATGAAGGTACTCAGGACAGGAGGTAAAGAACAAGTACCTAGACTATGCTTATGGTGAAAAAAAAGAACATGGAACAAGAAGCCAGTGGGGCAGTGATAAATAGAACTGTTGTCCTTAGGACACAGAACTGGATTACACTCAAGGGTTTTAACAGATAGTGAAGAGGGGTAGGAAAGGTCACTGAGAACTGAGTAGAGAATCAATAATGACTGAAAACGCCTTATGGGTCTTCTGGAAATCAAATTTCAGTTTCTCATGATTCCTGTGCCATCAGTAAATATCTGTGTAGTCTGATGGTGGTGAAAATAGGTATCTCACATCTTACTCCTTCAGCAGTAGTTTTTTGCAGAATATTATTCCATGCAACTTGTTTAATAAAAAAATGGTACAACATGGTGTGGAGGATTTTAAGGTTCCAACCATCTCAGAATTCAGACAGGGGTTGAGACATTCTCTGAAGTTTCTAGTTTTAAATGCTAAGTGAGTACTCATTATCTTTCCCTCTGTCTCTCTCTTTCTGTCTCTCTTTCTCACACAGACACATTTTCAAAATAAGTTTTTTAACATGACCAGATCCAGAACAAAGGTGCCAAAAGTGCCAGGTTGCCTATACAACCAAATTTTCCCTCATCTTGTGAATGGGCATGGAGACTAATGGCATGACTCATATCTATCATTTCCAGAACACACCTGCCTTATACAGTGCACAAGATGGCCTTGCTGCAAGGATGAATCAGAACTGTGTACTGAAGATGGCTCATCTGGTAAAGAATTTTGAAAAAATGCACTAAAAAATGGGACTATAACAAGAACAAGAATAGTTAAAGTAATTGGATGTCAGTCTAGAAAGCAGGATTCTATCTTTTCTTGACATAAAATTTCCATTACAGTAATTCAAACCAGCTTTTCCACAGGTGGTCACTGAAAGTATACTCTTCATTTTCCACGTGACTCACTGAGATGAGGCATTTGAATTTGCAGAAGAGATGAATGTTCAGACATAGCTGGAGACCGGAAGACCTGAGCTGGAAAACTTCCGTGTGACAGTAATGAGTCAAGGCTTTTGGACCTCAGCAGCTCAGGATGGTCCTGTAGATTAGTGGCACCTTTTAAACACAGTATTCTGGGTCATGGTTCCCCAGCCATAAAGTGGAAATCATACTGTCTTCCAATCTCAGAGGCCTACAGCAGTGCTAATTTAATGTTTTCTCATCACTTAGGCACTATAGTGATCCTAGGAAAATCCCAACAGGAAATTAATAGTAATTACTAACTATGTCTCCAGAGCAGGGCTTAAATATTCTGTTGTAAACAAGGTGTGAGGCCACCTTGTTTACAACAGAATATTTAAGGACTCTGAACAATGTCATGGAAACAAAATATGAACAGCTGCTCATTAAGTGACTATCTTATATTCTGTGAATGGGATGAGGAAAAGATTTTGTAAGAAAAAACAATATGTGATCATGTAATTAAAGAAGTCTTCACAATGCATATGCATGGAGGAGATTAAATTAACTTGCCTTAACAAAGTTAATTCTGGTGCATATTGGCTTAAGAGTGTTTGGACTCCTTAATGTAGATTTTACACGCACAATATGAAATAACTGAAGATCCTGCTGAGATCTGATTAAAGGACATATATTAGCCATCTGTATTTTATTCACCCAGTTCAAAACAGAATTTACTTTCAACTATTTGAAATGCAATGCTGGAATGAGTTATAACAACTGGAATATAGGAGTAACTATTTCATTACCAATTATTCCTATTTTCTATAGAAAGTTTGGATTTTAGCCAAAAACTTCCTTTAGCATCATAAATGGCAGAAGAAGCAGGTTAGAGACCATCTTCTATGTAATACGCTACAGCACAGTAGTTCCTGCAGCCTACCATTGTCACTTAAATTAATTAAAGTACATTAATTCATGACAAAATTTATGAATGATTCTCACAAGAGTACATTCAACTTCCATTAACTTCAAGAGATGTGGAGCCAACACATGGCTATTTTTATCAGTCCTGCTCAAATACATACAAGTGTAAGCCAAATCAAACCCTTGCCTCCATTTTTTCATATGGATGTGACTTTCTCTTCGTCAAAACCACAGGCTCCTTGTGTACATATGGGTAGATATAGATGTATCTGTATATCTATCTGACCAATTAAGTGGCTTTCATTTGAAATATTCTGTCCTCTAAGAATGACTGTGTCTCTTACACCAGCATATTTAATCAAAGATCATATTTTGTAGTATGAGTTCATTCTTTACTTTCTCTTGGACTCAAAGATATTGATGCCTTAGGTTTTAACTTCTATGTTTTTCAAATCCTGTACTGTCTAGTGTAATTTCTGAAGCTTCTTGTAGCCTGTTAACTACTGTTCTCTCATGATAGTTAGACATAACAAGCCTCTCCAAGCTTGCTCTCCAAGGACACCTTGATTGTCCTAGGCCCAAAATGTGTAAACTAACACCTTAAGAAGGGGGGTAAACTTGGGGTAGTTACATCATTAGCTGGGGTTGTAATTGGAGAATTAATCCTGACATGCAAATGGACCAAACTTTAAAAAGTGTGAAGAACTCATGGCTCAGGGTCTATCTTGGGTGCAGCCTTTTAACTTCCAGGGTGTACCTTGAAAGCCCTTCAAATAAATACCTACCTTTATTCCCTTATTCTTGTCTAGTCTGTGATTTTAGGTGGCTATCTCAGGCATCAATATGACACATCACATTCATAATATATAGCTACATATTTAATGTATTATTTATACATATTATTTAAGGTAGAACCTCAGTTTTAAAGATGCTTCCTGGTTTTGTTTCTGTGTGTACTGCCTGGCTTACCAGAGCTAAGTTATGTGTCTTGATGATGAATAGACAGACCGCATAGAAGATTTCACTTTTCTAATCTCTTATATAAAGAACACAGAGCCAGCTCAGTGGGTACTTCAGAATGTATACCGTACACATTTGTAAACCTCAGAAGGTTAAGTTCCTGCCACTCCTGTGTCATTTAACATACCTTACCTCTTAAATTTTAGATTCCTTAGCTTTGCATTCATAAACAAATTTTAAGACAAAGTGCTTGTTACCATCAAAACAGTTTTTCACCCTGAAAATTTTAGCACATGGGCACTTCTTTGGGTGCCTACAAACTACAGCAATCATAATTCCAGTCCTAATTGTCAAACTATTGCAATCATAATTCCTCTGTCTCAGCTCTAGACCTCGTTGTTCCCTCAGGACGGGGAGAAGAGGGGCAGGAACCATTCTCTTCTCTTTGGTGACCAGTAACAGGACTCAAGGGAATGGCATGGAGCTGTGACAGGGGAGGTTTAGGTTGGATATTCTCAAAAGGTTCTGGAACACTGAAACAAGCACTGGAACAGGCTCCCCAGAGAAGTGGTCACAGCACCAAGCCTGAGAGAGCTCAAGAATTTGGACAATGCTCTCAGGCACATGGTGTGACTCTTGGGATGGTCCTGAATTGGACTTCCATGATCCTTGTGGGTTGCTATCAAACCAGAATACACTGATTCAATGATAATTACTATCCCTTATCTTTTAGAAACTTTTAGATATCTGACACAGTATACAATCAGCAGCAGATATGGAAAGGTCTACAGTACCAGAAGGATTTCAAAATTAAATACAATATTTAAAATGCAAATAAAATTTCTCAGCTGCATTTTGGATCCTTTTCACCCCTGACTCCATATCAATATCAGATATATATTTTATTGCATTGATCTTATTCTCCATACCAAGCAGAGAGTATTGACTATTTCAGCGCCTCTCACAATTTCACACAGCATTTTGCAAGTTCAAGTTCATTTAGTACAGTCCTGGTATTGCTGTCTTTAAAGTTAAATGAAATTGCTTGATTTGGATCTTATTTGATCTATAGCAAATAGTTTTCAGGTTGATCAAACAAGCATGTTCCATAGCTATGAGTCTACTTTTACCTTTAACAGTAAGGTCATGGATTCATAGGAAGACTTGGCTTGGAAAGGACCTTAAAGATCATTTCATTCCTAACCCCGTGCCATAGGCAGGGTTGCCACCCACCAGACCAGGTTACTCAGAGCCTCATTCAACCTGGCCTTGAACATCTCCAGGGATGGGGCATCCATCGCTACTCCGAGCAACCTGGTCAGCAATACAGTGACTTTACATAAAGTAATTTAACACCACTTGCACTTGAAGATAAAGTGATTTTAGAACACTAGAACTTACAAAGAAATTTTTGTTTTTGTTTACGCATTTGAAATTACCATAAATGAGGACACCTTAATACTATGACCCTGAAAGACACAGGAAACAAGGTAGATAGTTAATCAATATTTGCGTGTGATTCAACTTAATTTCATGTTTTTGTCTGTGGAATACATTGTAATTCTGCTCCCACTTCCTTTTGAAAACCATGCCACCTATTTAAGTAGCAAAATACAGGTTTTGGCCAAAGTGCCTCACTACCTGAACACAGCTGATCTGTTTCAAGGCAAAAACTGGAACACTGGTCTTCTACTCTTAAGTTTCTTGCTTAATCTCAGTTCTACGTACTCTATTTCTGAAGCCTGAGGGGTTTTTGTTTTTATATACTGAAGTACATTTGAGATTATTTTTGGCATCTTTACAGTGGGTCATGAAACAGCATGTTTTGGCACCTGCTTGCCTCACTAGCAATCTGCTTACTCCAGGCTGTCATCCTTGTGCTACTCCTGGGTATGCATCTGACAAAAGTCTTGCAGGTTTGCTTGGATCTGGAGTTTTGCAAACAATGGGAGAAGAGCAGCATATGAAAAAGCTTCATTGGTGTTTAGGTGACTATTTATTTGTTGATTTTGTATTTTAAATATATAATAAATAATGTTGTTCATTCTTTAATATTCCATTTTATTGATTATGGTTGATACATCAAGCAAACACAACCAAAATGAAGTGAAGATCCTTTCAGCAAAACTCATTTGTTAGCCCTTGAAAATATTCACTGTGGAGACTTTCAGGTATATTTGCACTAACAACCTCATCTACTGGGGCATTTGGTGAAACTCTGGCACAAACAGTTATGATTATAATGGAGGAACAATTTAAATTAGTCTACTACCCTAAATTAAATGCATAGCTTCTCTTTCTCCTTGAAGAGATTTCTGAATGAGAAAAAAGTATCTGGTGCTGAAATGGCCCACAAGAACTAACCAAAACCATGGCAAAACCACGTACATACAGATTATTAGCAGAGACTAGTAAAAAAATTATGCCACCGTGGAACCAGTGGAATCACTGATGATATACGTATACAAATTACCTATTCAAAAAATTTAGTCTATCCAATCAACACACCTTAAAAATAAGTTAGGAGAAGGAGGGGTGTAATAATTTTTTTTTAATTTATCACCTCATGGCTACGACTATGAACATGCACCCCAGTGCAGTGAAACCACAAGTTCTAAAGAAAAGCATGCTTCCTGAAGAGTAGGATTTTTTTCCTCTTGACTCTGAACTCTGACTTAGTTCCTATAGACATAAAGTTCATTTCACTTAACTTCAGATATTTGCAATATATGCATCAACATCTAAGCTGATCCCTAGGTTTCCTTTATTCTCTCTAGTAAGGAATGTGCTATTGTACAGTCTGATTCATCTGACCTACTTAGATGTCTACCTTCCAAGGAGATGAATCATGCCCTAAAAGTGTCTATTTCTCTCCACTGACTGTAAAGGCAGCCTAGCCAAAGATAATTTCGATAGAAAAGACATTACATTAGGACAGATAAATTTCACCCCAGAAGCTATGAAAGGAGTAAAACAGGAGTGAATGCTATTTTCAGCAATATTTAACTTCTGTATGATTTTGAAATAGAAATCCATCCACAAGGTCATGTGGGGACAATACTACTGAGAGCTGCTGAGCAGCACAGACTGGTCTCTCCCAAACCACAGGGGAGAGACTCCCTCATGAAATGTGCAAGGTGACCATGAAATGCTAGTATCTACTCCCTCTACACCTTCCCAAAAATGTATTCAGAAGAGAGTGCACTGCTTTCTTTAAATGTTGTTTGCAATAACATTAATACAGAGTCAAAAACTGTACTTGTATTTGTACACAGAAAGGACTGCTGAACTTAGAAGAATATGCTCATAGCTTTGTCCCCCTGCCACATTTTTAAAAACTCTTTTTAAAACAGTTTCTTCCTAGCTTTGATTGGCTAGGAAATGTATACCTTCTCTTGGCTTCAGCTACTTACTGCATAAGAATCTTTATAGTTTTTATCACATTCCTTTCCTTGACATCTTCAGTGCAACGAAGATGAATGAAGTGCAGTACAAATGCACTTCAGCGTCTCTTCTGTCTCAGTATGTGAAAGTCTTTTTTTTGTATGTAGACTTGTTAATAAAAGCTTTATTTCTACTGTATAAGAAGCATAGGTCTGACCTAACTAAACCATGACCCAAACCCTACTTGATCAACAGAGTCTTTCTCTGAACTTCACTTGGCTTTCAAATTAGTCTTCTGCCTTCCTTGGCTTGAAAAGGAATACTTCAGTTAGAGCTATACATAGTCATTCATCTGCAGTGGAAGAAGGCAAAATCTGCCTATGGGTGCTAAGATTTCTTCTGCCCACCAAAAATTAGTACCTCGTATTCTTAAGGACAAATGAATCATTTAAGATGACATAACAAAGCTAAAAATCAGTAGCTAGAAACTAATCAAAATAAAGCTACATGATAACCCTTCCTCAGAAAATGTTAAAATAGGAGAAAATAAGGGATTCAACATTAAGAAGATGTAATTATCTAGCAAAATTATTTTTTACCTCTTCTAATCAAATTACTCCAATACTTCTAAATGTTTGCTGCAAAACCAATCAGCTCTATCATCATCAGATTTCTCTTAAAAACATTTTTACTTATGTGGTGTAGTCCCCTTGATCTGGGATTGAGATTTATACACATAGCTGTGAGTGCAGTGAAGAGAGACAATGATCTTTCTTAGGGGGTTTAATTTGATTTTATAACCCAACCAATTTTCAGGATGATTTAGGGATTAGATATGCTGGCAGGCTGAGCTATGTATCCAGTAAAACACAAGAATTTTTTTTTTTCTAATTCTTACTGGTGATATGCCCCTGCCCCGGCATTTTTACCTTTAATGTCACGTGTTCTCTTTGGCGTGCTAGCATCAGCAGCAGCCCATGATCAATCACAGTGTGCTGGGCCATGCAATAAAACAGCCATGCCTGCTCACAGGAGCAGAGATGCTGCCTAGAAACCACAATTTAAAGATCCTACTGCCTCACTTTTGAAACCATTTCAGTCTGGAAAGAGACAAAGAAAAAGAAGTACAATTTTATGTGATGATTCCTACTACTTACATTTATAGTGACAATTTATAAACTGCAAATTTAGCAACATGTGACACTTTGATTGATGAATTTTGCTTTTTCAGAAGGTTGTACTAGGAAGACTTACACTACCAAGAGCTAACATGAACTCGTCACCATGACAGTATCTTTGTAATATTCCACCTGAACTAACATCAGGCATTACTTTGCTTTGTGCATCCCTGCCATTCCATCAATACCCTCACATAAAACGAGTATGGCAGAGAAGTATACAGAACTCACTTCAGATAATGATGGGAGTGAGGATTTCTGACTACTCAATTATTTAAGAGGGGTAACTAAGATGCCAGAAACAAGGAAGAACACATGATTCTGCCTCAACAGCAGAGGAAGTACGGCCACAATCCCTGATCCTTAGGTCTTGCTGAATCTTGGTCAATACTTAGCTAAGTATCTTGGAGAAAATTTGTGGCACAGGCAAAACCTGAACTCATCTTTCCCAACTCTAAGCTAATTCTCTAATTAATGGGCCAGACTTTTTTCATTCCCTGAGGCATCATAGAACAAGCCAAAATAACATAAAGCTGGCTAAGAAAAATGTTGCATACCAGATATTCCTACATTGCCTAACTAAGGTTGCTTTACTATGTTTTTTCACTACCACAAGACAAACTGAATATAGAAGCAAGTATAAAATCCCTAATCTGTGATACTGTCCTCTACAGGTCTGCATGCTGTAAAGGACCAGAACATCCCTTCAAGATGTAAAGTAACTATAACAAAAATGCTCAAGATGCTGCACCTTTCATTGTGTACATAATTTATTACAAGATGAAGCTAAATATAAGGCCCAGAATGATGTTTCTATGTGTTATCAGCTGAAGTGAGCAATCTTCATAAAGACCATTCACACAGAAAAGTGAGTTTACATGGGCTTTTCTAGAATTAGTTTCTAAATTTCAAACTGACTTAATCATCTACAGTATGTACAACTGTTTGTATGTCAGCCATGTCAGGTCTCTGGAATGTCAAGACAGTCATTAACAAAAACGTGTGGCCCTGATAATCTCTGCAGATAAAAAAATCAAGCTTTAGATACATTTTATCTAAAAGAAAACGGCAAAAAGAAAATGGGAAAAATCACATCACCAAGTTTTAAGATTAGGTCCTTTCAGCACTGCAAGAGTCAATATCTGAAATTCTGTTTGCCAAATACCAAATGTAAGAAGGTAAATATTTCAATTTAGACTCTGGCGCTGCTGGTAACTTCTTATGAGTTTTCTCTCTCTTTGTGTTGGGGCAGGACTGATTTATTTTTTCACTCCTAAGCTCATGTTCCTTAATCGTCTTGTTTTGTAGAAGACTCTACAACAGAAAGATCCTTTCAGGAATCCATTTAAATTCCTCATGTACATTCCCTCACATCTCAAACTTCAAAACTATTTTCTTTAGCAGCCTACCAGAAAGCACTACACAGATTCCTCACGATCCCAACTACAGCACAAGAAGTTCTATGAGCTCAACCTGAGCTGAGAATCCATTCATTCATGCATTGCATATTCTCATCCCACCTTCACATATTCTTTTACTACCTTCTTCTTACACTTCCATTTCAAATTACTACTCCTTTCCACTGTGACATACTGTGTCTCATCAACTCCTTGAAGTACATTGGCAAAACATAAATCAGAGGTAAATTTTCTTCTATATCTAATCCAAATTTTCCCTATAATAAGTTAATTAATGTCTAATGCAATTAACTGATTCATCCTTCATCTTATTTTAGTATAGAATTTCTGAGTTTAACTACATTTATAACTACTGTCCATCAACATCAAAGGAACCAAGTCAATAGACCAATATAATGTATATATGTCTCTACCTTAAAATTATTCAGGTTTCAACTGAACTTCTTGAGTTTCCTTTGAAGAGTGGGACCTATGATTATTAGCAGAATTTACTCTACTAATAAAATAAAAGTATTTTGGTGTTCTTTTGGGTAAACATAGGGGATATGCAGGAAAATCATAGCACAGTTGTGTCCTGTGATATTAGCTCATAAAGGTCTGTGATGTCCCTCAACAGCTGCTCAGCATGGAATCTGATACCAGCCTTCTGAATTTCTGGGCAATGTATAGATTTTCCAAATAAAAATTCAGCAGAAAAAAAAAGATTCAAGAAAAAATCCCTGTGATGAACACCAAGGGAATGCCATCTATTTTCTCTATATTCCATATACATGGAATGCAAATATATCCAGCATTTTAAACAAGTTTGCAAGCAATGCTTAAGAAAAATGCATTCCTCAATACTAAAATGGGTTTTATCATTACGAGCCTCTGAATTCAGTTCATCCACTTCATTTTGTACACTTACACACTCAATTTATACACTCATTTGTTTTTTATGCCAGCATATGAGAACTACTCTGATTTCCTGGAGACAGTAGGATGACAATAGGGAAATTCACACTTTATGAACAAATATATGTAGAGTGAAAGAAATATCAAGTTTTCCAACCTATCCATCCTGCACATCTGACTCTACTGTTACTGTTTAATGAAATAAAATTTCCTATTTATTTACAATTAATTAGCGCTACCTTTTTGATTTCACAGTAAAAAGAATTCTAGTGCATCCAGGTCCAAAAGGATTCAGGCACTCGTTCCTGTTCTTTGTAACTTCAGCAGCAAGAATAATATATGCATCATCTAATTTAACTGCAAATGACTCTTTTAGCATGAATTGTCTGTTTAAAGATAATGCACAGCAGAACTCTTAACTGCATCCCAGAAGTCATGCAGCACCAGGCAGATATGATCACAGTGGTTACCAGGGGTAGCAAATGGGAAAAGCACTACAGGAAATGAACTCTTGTCAATAATCTCAAGAGAGTGCTATATTTAGGTCAATTGTACCTGAAATCGTTTGGTGGGGTAATTGCTCTTTGGTACAGACTCTGCTCTCTGAGCCTGTCAGAGTGCTTGTACGTCCTCTGGATTGGATTCACCAATTTTCTTCCAGACTCATTTTCTAAAAAATAAAAACAAACAAACAAAAAAAAAAACTTTAATGAAGGATAGCAAGCTTACCAGGACACAGAAAATCACTCACATGTTATTTTAGATTTTAAAAATATGCTTTCAATGAATGCATTTAATACAAACACATGCTTCAATATCCAACTGATTGCCTCAATTTTCTAGAATAGAAATTTACTCAATTATTCAGATTTTTAATTTGGCCCTCCAAAGACTTCCCAGATCTACTGAATATGTAAGGTGATTTAGAGCGCTTTTGCTGATCAGTTAATAGTCAATGCAAAATCAGAATTGTTCTTAGATCCTATAATGCATCCCAGTGCAACATTATTCAGACTTTAATTCAGGTTGAGCCCTCATCTGATAATAGGGCTTACTGTTTGATAATTTAAGATGGTTCATTTACGTATACTAAGGAATGTGATAAACTCAGTTTTAGGAATCCAATCTAATGAGACACATACTGACCTTTTACATCAGTTAGCTGGATTAATACAGATAGCAGAAAACAGCACCTAGTCATTCTGTCTTATGATTTCTTAGAAGAAATATTTTGCTTTGATAGCACAAAGTCTCCAGCAGAACTATTCCTTCTTCACGTTAAAGAGTCAGTACTAACCAGATGAATTTTCAACTAAGGAAAAGCCTTCTTTATCAGCTATTCAGCATGCATTTACCTTCTACAGACAGAGACAGCATCATATCTGTAGTCATTGCTCAGTGCTTGTTGTTAGCATCTACTGTAATTAAAGAAAATGTCATGATGCAACTATACTGCTGAAGAATACACATGTACTTTTTATTTAAAAAAAAAATTACAAAGGGAATAAGATACACTATTGAAAGCTACAGTAGGTGCATCAGTTATTTTAGCTATTGTTTCTTGTGAAGAACTTCAAATTCAAAGATACTCATTAAACTGAGTAGATGGCAATAGCAGACGAAGTGTTAATGGGGCAGCAGTGGAGTGTGTCAGGAAAATGAAGGGACCCTGAGGGGCTCACCATGCTGTTTATGCTCAGCTAAATTCACCAGCATTACCATAAATCCTCTAAAAGATACTGTACTCAGTTCCTTATTTGCTACTTTTCAGGCAAGGAAATATTCTGTAAGATTGGAAAACGGTATTATTTTCTATTAAACAAACTTTTCATGTAAATACACTACATATTTACATGCAATTACTATTACTTATTTTTTTACAATTTTATAAAAACAAAGAGAGGGTCTTTTAATCTTCAAAATAATGTGTGAATTTATGTGAAAATTTCCGAAATCATACACAGGAACAGAGCCTTTAAACAAAAGAATCATCATTTCTCTCATAAAATTATTTTATAATTTAAAGACAGAGTTTCAGTATTAATTTCTCACATGCATAATTCAACTGGCTAAAATAAAATTATGCATAAACCAAATAACTCTTCATGAGAGTTCAAATGTCTTGATTTCTAGTTAGGTTGTTTTTTTTTTTTATTTTAAGGTGGCATTCTGAGGGAGTAAATTAATCTTAGGAAATATATATAAACCATTCATACCAAAAATTTCCTCGTTAAAAAGAAGCATGTTATATACGGTTCTGCATGCATCCTTATGGTGACCTTACTGTGCCTCTGATCTTAGAACAAAACTTTTCCTACATAAGGATAGGTAGATTTATTGTTAAGGAGGAAGAGGCTGCAACACGCTGTGTAACTTCAATTATACACACAACTTCAGGTAAGAAATCATTATCTACAGAAGAAAGGTCCTAGCAAAACTGTGAAAGGCTTCATGGATTCTCCTCCTCCAGCAGTGTTGGGGGGTGCCTTGCGATCGCCCACGCGGGACCGGCGCCGCGGGGCCGGGCTGCAGCACCACGGACAGCGGCCGCCGATGGCCGCAGCAGCGACACGCACCGCGCGCGCTCTCCAGGTCCGCGCTGCTCAGCTTAAGACATGTCCAAAGATCAGAGTAATGGGTGAGCTTTTTTCCAGTCTTCTCCCAATGCCACCTTGTTGAGGTCTACCTACGACTTTTAATTCTTGGAAACAATGAGAAATAACAGATCTAAAAATGAATTGGTTTTTGAAACACGTCAAGACAAACCTTGGGCTCTGACAATGCTGGCTTCCACTATGTGCTCTTGACCTTCTACTTCAAAGTCAAAGATCTGATATCCAATAGCAGTCACGTGTTTTCGGGGAATACTGTTTTGCATATACAAATCTCCACATGGGCAATACCTATTTAGAGACCTGCCTTAATACCAAATGCTTGGCAAATGAGCACACAGTCATAGATGACTTGCTTGCCACTGAGAATACCGAAAAATAAAGCCCTCACAGTTATCCATTCATACACTACTAATGATAATGCTTTGTTTCAGGAACCCAAAAAAACATTGTTACCCTTGTAGAAGTAGAAATAAGGTACTTGCAAGAGGCTGAAGTATAGATTCTCCTTACTGTTTAGGACCTAAGCAAAGCACATTTGAAAGACAGATTAAATGTCATGGGCTCTCAGATGCCCTAAGCGATGCACTTTGCAAGTGAATGGCAAAAACACCTGGAACGGATCCTTTATCCTTATAAGCAGTGGATACTTTAGTAGCAGACAAGAAAATTCTCATAAAAAGGTTACATTCTGACTGATGCTGAGAACCAGCAATTCCCAGAAAGGTCATGAAGAGCCGCCAGTTCTTATTATCCCTGAAGGTACAGAAAAAACCTGAATCACTAAAATAAAATCACAAGGAAGTGTCTCTCATGCAATACTGCCTGCTTTTAACAGGTTGTGTACTTCCTCTAGTGTATTTCAACAGCGGTGGTGACTTGAGTTACTTCTGGCAATAATTTGCTTTAGTGGTTTTCTTCAGGCAAGATGAGATAACTACAACTACTTCCAATACTTTAATAGGGCTTTAAAAATTATTTAAATATTTTATCTCATATGAGGATATATGAGGTTATTTGTGATTATCAACAGATTTGCACAAGTAACAGTTTACATGATTTTACAGGCACTAAAGTCATGCTTCTGATTATTCAAAATAATGTATAAATAAAAATACATGGGGCCTAGTCCCACTCCTGCTGACATCAGACAGACATCTGTCTCACTTTTCAGTGGAAATAAAACCATAACCCAACCTCTAGAACAAACATTAAGTCAAAGGTCAAGAAATATAACTACAAAAAATTAAATTAAAAACATTAGGTGAATAGCAAATAAAGTATTTTTTCAATCAGAATAAGAAGTTGTAAATCATCTGTGAAAACAAAGAATTTAAGGTGAAAAAATGCTTTCCCTATCATTACCATTTGGTGCATTACCTTCTTCCACTAACAACACACTTAGAACTACAAAGTATAAGCACTTGCGAGATTTTACATTAACTTTCATGTAGATCTACCAACAGACAGTCTTAGTGCCAACCCTGCTTTGAAAGAAATGTTTCCTAATCTTATAAAACTCTATTAAAAAAAAAAAAAAAAAAAAAAAAAAAAAAAAAAACGATGATTAAGAAAAAGTGATCTGGTATAAAAACATAGGAGCATGAGTGCCCTTATTCAAGGAAGAAGATACCCAAAGCTGACATTTAGTGCTCTTGGAAAATTTATGAATACCATCATCAAAAGCAGTTGATGAGCATCCCTGTTAATACTGGATGCCATGTTTTCTTATGTGAAGTGTAGCTTAGGTAGGATGAATGGTTCAAAGAATCAGCTGCTGCCAAATACGGATTTAACACTAATGAGGAAAATACAAAACTGGCACTGAGGAGACCTTTTGGAGAGGCTGCATGCATCCCTCACAGGGTAGATAAACAGTTATCTCCTGACTCAGGCCCACTAGAGAAAGTGTGAAACAGTGCACTGATACCTGAGTGAAAAAACGGGGCTCTCCTGACTACAGAAGGTAATGAGAATGGTGAAAACACAAAGTGTTTGCACTGTTACTGGCTCTTGCAAAGTGAACAGTGTGTCCACCTCCAGGACAATATGGAATCTGAAAATTGCCTTAAGTAGGAGGATGGCAAACAGGACTAGGTGAGTCAGAATGTTTTCCTTTACCCTGCACCCTAAAACCCTACTACAAAACAAATAATGTTAGGAGAAAGGCTAGTACATTAAAAGCTGTTGATTTGGAGGCATTTCCAAGGTCAACTGCTGGGTGTGCAGATACATCTCCTCTAAAAGGTGTTACCCACAGAGCCAGAGCAGAAGAAAATCAGGGGGCAAGTAATCAAAACAACTTGTCAATGATTTAAAAAAAAAAAATGGAAGTGTAAAACGAATAATATTAACCTAGAGATTATAGACCTACACACTGCAAACTATGAACTATATACAGCAAGAGTTATTAGCAGATTTAGTTATACCCTCCTACACTGACAATTGGAGAAGAATTCTATTACCAGTGAATGCAGCAAAGCATCATGTGGCACGTTTTGGGCAAGGCTGTTTACACAGCCTACTGTGCACCAAGGTCAGATCTATCTAATGACTACAGGTGAAAGTGCCAAGCATCTATGGACTCTTCTGTGGAATAAGGCCTAGTTCTGCCATCTCTTGTCACAAGTTAAATTTTTATTCTCTCTTCTTTAATCCTTAACTGAAACCACTTGGTAGCAAGATTATCTTTTGAACAATAAAGTAAAAGTGCAATACTGTAACATAAAGAAGTACAGAATTAGCCTTTTCAGTACACCAAAATGAAAGAGACAGAGCCTGGTCCAGAAAACTGTATTTGTACATTGGATCCATTTCCAGTGTCTCAGTTTGGTGGTGAATTAAAAGGTCCAGTGTTGTACCTGAGCCATGTTTAAAAAAAACTGACACATCTTTTAAGCGTAATGAGCAAAGATGCAGATATATTAGAGACAGACAGATAGGTATATAGCTACTTATCTTTTCCTTTCAGCCACCTATCTACTTACACATAGGCAAGGAGGAAGGGCACACAGGAGCCTTACTCCTATTCTGCCATATCAAAAAAGCTTGATTGAGCAGTGGTATTTTCATACGTCACTCTGCTGAGATATGCTTTACTGTTGTCAAAACAAAAAAGAAACATGTATAGAGAGATTCTTTCAGTGTCATAGCCTGTCACCCCAACAGCTGTCACTTGGAAGCTGCAAGTTCTTATGTCCCTTGGCCAGTTCACATTGATGTATCTCAACTGATTCCTCTTTAAAATAGTAATTTATATGAAGATACTTAAAATTACAATTCTCAGAACCAAGAGATAAACTATGTGTAACTGAATTAAATCCAAAAGAAAATCTGTGCTAGTGTTACACTGATTTTAGTAGCAGATATACAAGAAATGTTCTTTTCAGCATTTTTGTAGCACATCATACAAGCTAAAATACCATTCTGGACTTGAAAATTACCATTATGTATACTCAGTTGCAATGATTTACATCACGGAAAGTACTGTTGTGAATAAAACTTACTGTTGCTTTGTGGAGTACTCACCAAGACCTACCTGAAATACAAATAATTGAGTGACATTTAACAAAACAGAGAAGTCTAAATAATGTTTATAAACTGGTCTATATTTATAGACCATACTTACATACATTCATACTTACAGGATGATACATCCCAAAACGAAAAACAGTATTTACTACTAGTTATTCATGGCCCTTCAATTATTTTGTTGTTACAAATACTGACTAATCAAAAACTAAAACTATACATGATTATTCACACACTAACTGTTTTTAAGTGTAAACAGGATAACTGTAAGGCTGACATTTGTCTGCACAAACAATTGGAAAATAGAGGAGAAAAATTAATATGGTCCTACTGATTGGATTTCTTTGCAAATTATCGGTGAACAGATTAGAGCACTAAATTAATCCCAAAATGCATTTAAAGCCAATTGTACCCATGTCTATTACTCTCTCCTTTTAAAGCAATTTATGGTTTCAGACTATTTCTCAGATGATCTCAGCTCAGAAACCCTCTCTTCTTTCCTCCTTGCATTCACTAGTTCTGTCAGGTAAGAGAACAATAACTGGTATCACTACTTAAAGCAGTGCCTCAGATGCAAATTGGGGTATCCCACAGTTCACTGGAGACAGACAAGGCAATAGTTACAGATCATAAACACAACACAAACCTACAATAGCAAATAGACAGGAAATCAAAATATGCTTATGAACATACGCATTAAGAGGACAAAGTCTTGGCGTCCTCTGATGCCGGTACAGGAGACCTCAAATGGGTCATGGGATACTCATAGGGCATCCTACACCAGACTGACTTCTGATAGTGTCAAAAGCAAAAAACTAAGGTGGGCTGATGTATCAGCTACAGTGGGAACTGCATATCAAAGAGCTGTACTAGCATTTCAGTAGAGTGAATGTAAAGCATTCATGAATGGAAGAGTAATCCGCAGATGCAGATACACCAACAGGTGTACAACTTGTCCCTAAAGATACAAAAACTATATCATTAATGAGATATGTTTAGAATTCAGCATGTTTTACCCCTGTACTGATAAATTTGTATCAAAAGAGAAAGCAAAAAGGCTTGACTAACTAGTAGACCAGGTGTTGAATTAATAACTTATGGATTTACAGATATTGCAACATAGACAAGCTTAAGCTCTACTTAGATCAAAAAGATTTTTAAAGGCATAACAAATAGAGGTGCTACCTTAAAAGAAAAAGCAACAAAAACCACAGGAATCCTAACATTTATAAATGGAAGGAGGAAACTTCTGCCCTTTTAACACCTCCCCTGAATTACAGAACTTCTCACACTCATTGTATTGTCCAAGAACTTCAGGTTTCTTAGTGGAAACAAGCAACTGTTGATGATTGTGCTGGCTGGAAAATCATAAAACAGGAGCAGATAATGTAACACACTGTGTGGTGCCAGAGAAACAATGGCTTTTGCAACTGGCACAGAAGATGCAGATCAGGTCTTTACAGTAATATTGCTCAAGACTCATAGAAAGAGACAGTGAAAAAGAAAAATATTTTAAAATAGTCAATGGTCTCATGCAATGGGCTGAGCCATGGGTGAGCCACAGTCACATGCCAAAAGGTCATCTCACGATGAATCCGAAAAAAAAGCATGAGATGCAGACCCTCTCTCCCCTAGGTGTGAAGGAGAAATTAAGAGTCAGTGATGAGATGCTGAAGACCGCATTTGTGTTGCCAAGAAAAAGACACGAAGCAAAGCAAAGAGACAAGCCAGAAGGAGAGATGGAGGAAAGAGAACAAGATGTCTTAAGGATGGGTCACTGAGGCAAATGGGAGAAGCTGGAGGAAAATATGGCAGAAAAGCATAGATGGGTGTTACCAAAAATGAAATCAGCTCTTATTAACAGTCTTGTTGAGAAGGATAATGAGATATGTGTGTAAAAAGTGAATGTTAAAATGGGGTAACAAAAAGATTTATTAAAATAAGCTGAAGCTTTTCAAGTTCAGAGGCAGTGGCAAGAAGGCCATAGGAGTATCATTTGAACATTTTCCATGACTTGCAATATTTTAACTTCTACATTAAACCATTAAGGTGATTCTTACTACTACAACTGCTGTGTTAGATGCCAGTATTATCCAAAATCAGTCTGCATAATGTAATACTTGATCACTGTCCCTAGTATGTCCCAGACCATCACCATCATTAAGGTAATGGTATCAGGCAGCTTTTTTTCTTCATTCAGCAAGTTTCAAAAGCTGTTCACTGCCGTATTTCACTGTTCTAGTCCACTGACTGTTGTTTTCATTCCTTTCTTCAGAGTTCATAGTTTTGCGACAGATTTGAAAAATAGTTAAAAATCTCCAGGGTTTTCTCACCATGTTCTTCTTTGATCCAGGTCTCATTCCCACATAGGAAATAATTTTCTAAGTCCAGGTCCTGACTAAGGACACAGGGGTTGACAACCTGCCTTTTTTCTACTGAAAGTCCTAGTCAGCTGTGGGTTGTTTTGTTACAGGCACTGTGAAATGTAACAGCAGATTCCCCTCTTGGGGCTGGGTTGCCATTCAAATCCCAACAGAAGAGTGGGATTGTTGCAAGAGGAAGAAACTGAGAGCAGACTGCACCTCAAAAGGCTGCCATAATGGGCACAGGTCCCTAACATTCCAGCAAGAGGAGTATCAGCCAGGGCTCAGGTATCTGGCTGCACCTCAGCTTTCCAGTAATAACAATGAGCTGTAACAATGAACTACAGACTTCTGTCTCCAGTTCTTGAGCCTCAAACCTTGATTATTTGCATGGCTTCAAAGGACAAGAAGTGACTCTCTGAAATCCAAATTCTCAAAAGATTTAAATGTCCAAGAATTTTAGAGGTTCTGATCCTGAATGTTTTAAGTGATTCCCTAAGGAACACTTAAGATTAGGAGCAGAATTTAACACTTGTACTAAAAGTATATTAGGAAATCTCTTACATATGACTAAAACCAAGATGTATTTACAACAGGTTTCATCTTGTTACCATTCAAGACTACAAGAAAACCCAATTTTTAGTGAACGACAGCAGCATAACATCCATGGATTTATGTAAGACACTTAGGAAATCTCCCCTTGTGCTACACAACAACTTGAAGAGTATAGCATAAATTAAAACAACTGTCAGCAGTTCAGATTGATTATCCTCTTGTTGCCATTTACTAGTGTTGATACAGAGTTCTAGTACCAAAATGAGGATAAGTTAGGCCCTAAAACAACTGGCAGTTTAACATCATCAGCTTAGACCTCAGATTTTTTTCTTCTGTGTATTTTAAATAATCAGCACTACTCTGGATCAAACATTTATTGCAGAAATTCAAACGACTTCTCACCAAATTTCCTAGAGGTTAATCAATAAACCTAATTAAAAAAACCTGCAACCTTCAATCATTCAATTGCTCAGGACTTTCAGTAATACCAATTGCAAGGAGGAAAGGCTCTCAACTTTCCACGATGGAGAAGCCTCAAGAAATATTAAAACCCAAATGCAGATAGTTTGGCTTGCCAGGCAGAGAGCAGTGTAACAGTACGTCTGAATCACAGCAGCCATGCATCTTCAGATGCAATGTCAGTGACAGCCCAAGCAGCTGTGACTGAAAAATGTCAACAGGATTCCAAAAATGTCTGTGTTGGTTCAGGTTCTAGGGGAAGTACAAGCACAGCAACAACCTACAGATATTTGTCCCAGCGTGATTTTGTTACAAGAGCAAGGAGAAGCACCAGGGACTCAGAAACTAACATGATTAATAGGAGACAGGCACAAAGACTGTCAGATGGAGAGGAAAAAGCAAAAGTACTAATGCAGAGGGAAGAAAAGATTATGCATATCATGGCATATGTTACCTATGATGCAAAATTTCAGTATGAAATTCTTATTTACAACACACAAAACACTCTTCATTGAAATCTGTGAACTTGTCAATATAAAAGTCACTAGTGTTTTCTTTCTAAATAACTGATTTATAAATGACAGAGTATATTTCCATTGTGGAAGTCTTTGTGACTATTTAAAATGTACATTCATTTTCATTTAAAATAAACAAAATATGTTGTAATGCAAAAAGGTTGAGAAAATAAGAGAATTTAAATAAAAACCAAGCACACATTGTTGTCAATAAATATCATGAGACATCTGAAAATTTTTAAATAGTTGAAAGGTTAAGGAAATGTAAAAATATGAATGGAAATGAGAAAACCATTTTCCATCTACTTTCCCAAGCAAACAAAAAATTACAAGAAAACATGCAAAAAATTGCATTAACAAACTTCAGTAACTTCACTTAATCACAAAATCTAGTCATGAATAGGCTGCTACTATAAGGTAAGACAGGTTGCAAACAGTCCTTTATGTAAAAGCAAATGTCAGAAGAAAAGCTCTGATATTTGGTTGTGGGCTCCCACTTTTCACATAGGCATTTCCTAAATCCATGTTTGATGAGCTTCTCCAGCTATAAATTCTGTAAATTCCCTCTGGAGCAGTGCAGAGTGTGCTTCATGAAAATGTCATCTGCCAGCACTGCAATTACTCACACTCCAGCAATCATGTGCACAATGCAGAATGGGTCGAATTCAGGTGAGAACGAGAACCAGCAATCAAGCCTCTGGAATTGAGAACAAAGCCATTTTCTTTCATTTGCCATCAACACAACCATCAAGGCCTTAATTACAAGGCAAGTGTCAAGCCTGGCTGCTGAAAGGCTTATTATTATACAGCTCAGCTTCAAATCAGTTTTGTATTGATGAACTGCAAAAATGAGGAAGCCAGCTTAGCCCCACAAGAAAAGAAATAGGGACTAGCTGATTATGTGATTGGCAGGGAAAAACAAGGACATATAAAAATACATTTTTAGGTAGTAAAAGAATTAGTGAACAGCACACTTAAAATCTTTCTATAAACATATTTTCTATCTCAATAGCAAATCTGGGTGGTCTGATAATTCAAAAGACACCTCCTTTAGTTGAGATCATTGTATTATCCACAAAAGACACTGCAAAAAGTCTCTCTTTAGGTCATACATTCTGTTTTTCAATGCATGTCTGTGAGCGTTCTCATTGTCCCCTTATATCTAATTGCATGTCTTTACCTTGAACATAGAGACAGCAAGAGAATGGTACACGTATTCACAAGCCCTTGCCTGACAATTATCTATTCACATTAGATTAGCTGTCTCCATATTGAACAGCAGATGAGAAATCATCATTTAGTTAGCAACAGGATTTATATATGTTGATTCAACTGAATTATCAGTAAATACCACATTGTAACTATGAGCCAAATGTCCCCTACTTTACCATTTCCTATATACGACTTTTAAGCATGACAAGTAATGACTGAACTGTTAGGAGGAGGCCTGGATTTGGAACTGGCTCTTCATACAATATTACTGTTATCATAAGTGTTAAACCTTGTTTTGTCTTTTGATTTTTTAAACCCGTATTTTGACTTAGCTTCTGCATGTCTTATGTGATTAGAGAAATACGTGATTAGCTCTTGGTCTGCCTTTTTGATATCTAAAATGAACATGCACATATATAGCAGATAGAAAACCACTTAGGTCACTGGACATTTTACCATCAATTTTTAGCATTTTACCTGAAACAGTGACCGTCCATAGCTCTTTCTTTACCCATTGCCCAATCCGGTAGATATACAACATACATTTTTCCTCTTGCAACATGCCATATCCTGAAACTTTCAATGGCTCATGCTTCAGCAAGACATTAAATAATTTGAAATCAATGACATGAGAAAATAAACACTAACACAAAAGAAGATGAAGGGACATGACAGACACAGACACATACATCTCTTTTGACATTCACTTTCATTGGTTATAAGCTGGATTTGTTTCCATAGGATATATAGATATTATATATAATACATACAAAATTAAATACTCAAAAGTTAGGAAATAACAGAACAATTTACCTGCTGACAAATTTTCAAAGTATTTGGAAAGATTAAAAAAAAAAATCCAGATTAAAAATTGATGATGATTTTTGGTTTTAAGACGGAAGAAAGTAGCCAGGCTTTCATGCCATATATGTGAAACATATTCAGGTAGTTTCAATAGAATTTAGGTAATTTTATGGTATCTGTTTCTATCTGCATGTTTCGATATCTAACTATTTTTAAACTTTTTTTTTCCATTTCCATTGGAAGACAAAGTACTAAACAGCTAATTCCCATTCTGCCATTGAAGTGCTCTAGATATAGGAATAATGGAGAAAACTCTTATAAAAGCTTTATTAGTTTCAATTTTCTTCAGCATTAGTTTTATTATTTGCACTTACAGAACTTCTTCCTTCCAAGGAATTTTAAAAGTCTACCTGATTAATTTCTATCAAGCACCATCTGGTTCATTTAGGAAGAGGTTTCTGCCTCTTCATAGCTCAGTTTCAGGTTCTAAATCATAAGATATATTATCGTACCACAAATATGCATACAAGTCTTTTCTTATTTAGAAATAGCTGGCAGAACAATGCTATACTTCTTCAGTGTCCAAAAAAAAGTAAAAAAAGGAAACTTTTTGTATGTTGTTGAGTGAACCTGAACACAGAGAACAGCCAAGTATCATGGACTGTATAAGTAAGACAATGTGCTGAAAGAATTATGAAATGTACCTAAGTAGAAAGATTACTGAAAAATGTCATCCACACATATTGTTAAAGAACCCCATGCTTGTGTATCCAGATCAGAAGATTATATTTGAAATCTAAATGTCAAAAATTTTTAGGCAATTGTTAGAGGGAGCATTTTTAAGTATGTGGAGAACACCAGGGTTTCTGAAGACTAAGAAAAATGGAACTGGTACCAATGACTTATCAGAAGTTTACTGGCATAGTTTGATGTTCTTGATGTGGTTAGACTGCAGTATCTCAAATCCTTGGTTTTTTAAGGGCAGGGAAAAGGTACTTCTGTAACAGCATTTGTTGAAAAGAGAGTTGTGTCATATGCTGTGTATACCCAGACACTCAGACACCTTACCACAAAACTGAACAGGTTCTAAAAATAAAATGAGAAGTAAAACAGATACTGGTGACAGACCTTTCCGTGGAACCCATCTCTGAATGTCCTTTCAAAGCAAACAATTCTCCTAATAATACAGATTAATTACAGGAATAAGTTAGTATTTTTCTAAAGTAAACCCTTTAAGAAAGTGAACTAAATTTTTCAGATGCAGCTAAATGATTTAGAAGCCTACTTTGTTTTCTTCAAATGAACTTAAGGTCTTACAAAGAGCACAATGGATATATCCATACACTGAATTGTAGTGATTTCAGAAATATTCCTGTTTTGAGAGACTAAAAAGAGAGGACAATAAGAAAACAAAGGAGCGACATAAAATATTAATATAATGGCATAACTGACATTCTTACTTATTTACTATCACGTGCCTTGCTTTTCTGTACAGGTGTACCTCCTCATTTCAGAGCTCCTATTTTTTTCCTCTTTATCCTCAACAAACAAGAACAGTGTTTTCTTCAGAAGAAATGGACTTCTACTCTGTACCTATGTTGAAAGAATTACATGAGACAACTGCTTCCTTAAAGTTCATTTATAAATGTATTTGTATTGCATGCAATTTAGGGGGTTCTTCATGTATTTGCAGTTAAGCAATTGCCAAAGACCCTTGCTAGAGCGACAGAACAAGTGCAAGACCCAAATCACTACCTTCTGAACTCTGCCAGTACAATGCTAGTTATCTCTGACATCCAAAACACAAGACATTCTTTCATATAGCATTACCTAAATACTACCTGGTAAAAAAAAATAATTAAATGACTTTGAAAGTATGTAAACAGAAGTAATTCTCCAGCTAAACAGTATAGTCAAAGAACTACGAACAAAACAAACAAAACAAACAAACCCAAACTTCTTTTTAAAAAAATTTAGTACCTTTCATATGAATCAACTTATTTTTAAACTTAGAAGTAAACAGGCATACTTGGGGTAGGAAGGGAAAGGGAAACCTGCTCAGTGTAATTTGAGAAAATCCAATGGAATACTGCTTGCCCACATTAAAATTGCCACTATGGCAGAAAAAAAATATATGTTTACATTGAAAAGGACAGTTGCTGTTCTAAAAATAATTTTCATGTATGTGTTGTTTACAATTATTGCAACAGTGTATTCCTGCAGTTAGGACTGCACCAGTATCCACTTGGCAGGCAGCAGGAAATCATACTGAATACTGAGGAATTGCAAGCCAACACCTCCCATGAGCAAATGTTTGCATAAACTTGAGTGAGATATTGACATTTCCAAACTTGAATTTTATCATCTAACATGTACCTGAAAACAGAAAAACTTTTTAGTTGTTAAATTTACACAGAAAGTCACAAGAAAAAAAATAAAAAAGGATTAACACTTACTCTTAATTGTTCCTGAAAGTTTTCAAGAACCTACGAGGTATTTGGAGTTCACAAAGACAGACTCAGGAAGAAAGGAGAAAATGGACGAATCTATAATGTGTTACTTTAAATTGTTTGGAAGGCTTAACAAACACACGTTTAATTCTAAAAGCTTGTGACTGAGTACCTCAGTTGTGTGTATTCAGACACAGATGATACTGAGTTCCTGAGGTGACTGTTACCATTTAAAAGACAAGATCCTGTTATGATTTCTTATGGTGGACAACAAAGGTTGCCCAACACTTCGGACAGCTGTGGTTATTCCATACTCTCTAGTTGTTAGACAAAGGGACAACAAAAATCCATCCTTTGGAGAAGATCCTGAGGCCATCACTTAGTGAATGGCATCACAAAGATGGGGCAATGCTACCACTTCAGAGAAATGTTGAGGTATAAATCCAGCAAAATGCCTGAGATACTCAAGTTTCTAAATTATCTACCAGACTCATTCAGCCAAATTTCTTTCATAAGTTTTTATAAGTATTTTATGGCCAAACTGGATCTTTACATGACAGAGCTCAAAAGCAGTTCTAATTCCAAAGGTCACAATTCCACTGTGTAATTACTGCATGGACCAGAAAGGTGTCTATCACATAGAGGTTTGTACATAAGTCTTGGATTGGCCAAGGTTATTTTTCCCCATTCTTTTCTTGACCAATTTCTTATTTTGCAGTGGCTAATAAAAGCTTAACCATTTCTCTCAGTACATACAAAACTTGGATTTCCCTTTATAAAAAGGCTGATATGCATAGCAAAATACATCTGCACCTTTTTCTCTACTCTCGCTCTTAAATGGTACAAATTCAGGAGAACCCGGTACACCTTAAAATAAGAGAGCATGTTAGGTCTACATCTCTGATTTGAGTAACAGAGCACAGTAATTTAACATACTCACTTATTTCAAAACTAATAGTAATAAACAATAACCCCAGAGCAAGATAAGCAATGCTGATATCTCTTCTGAGCAGGTGCTACCAGATAAACTTTTGACAGGTTTAATGGGACTAAGTAACGTCCCAGAGAACACAGGCAGATGTGATCGTAACTATGTAAGCTCTTTTTCTTGCAGTGTTTTCTCTCACCTCTCGACATCTTTGATTTTATACTTTTATAGCTAGACAACAAGAATTTGAAAACCTGCAAAGGCTGAAAAACTCTCAAAGATCATTATTTGTGACCTTTAATAGTGGAAGATAATGCAAACTGAATACTTATGGATAACTTTATAATATAGACATAAAGTAAGCCTTTCCCCTCATGTTGTCTGAAATCAACACTGGCCAATTTCTCAGCTTTCCAAATTTGTGACTTCATAGTTTACTATCATCTACTGACATTGCATATCTCTTTTTTCTTTATTAAATCATTCTCTTGACTCAGAGAACTGCACAAATAGAGCTGTACAGGAAAAAAAAGTGTATGAGTTCATGTAAAGTGCAACATAGAGGTTCACATTTCTGTGCACCATCAAGTATCAAAACATGGGTAAGTTTCAGGCTTTGTTTCTGATGAAAATGTCTTTCTCAGACTTCCAATTTACATTATTGGAGGTAGAACCACTGTTATGCTAATCTAAAGCATATAATTTCATATTAATTCCAACTATACTCATGCATTTTCACCTTTGTACTTTTGGAAAAATAAATTCTTCCACCATTGATTTATTTCAGGAATACCCATTCTCACATCTTTTTTGTTTTTTATAGAAAGTGACATGCTGCTAATTGTAAAAACATTTTAAGTGTAAAGCTACCTCTTACAACACAGTCCATCCATTGTTCAACCTTTTATTCTTCATCCTCTACAAGGTACAGAAATATCTGGATGGAAAAATTAATAAAAAGATAACTGGTTTTGACATCATTGTGATTACAGTATTATTTCCTGAATAGAAAAAACCCACAGTCTATGTTTTAGAAAAGTCAAACTTGGGATAAATCCAAGGGACTTAGGAATTTCTGGACCCCTTGTCTCTGAAAGCTGCTTTTTCCTTGATCTTTCCTATTTGATCCCTGGCTTTGACAAGCTGCACTGTTCCAAAACAATGGCAGTTTTGACAGCATGTGACGAGATAGGAGAGATGATGTACAGATCAAATTGCACATCAGCAGTAAAGTCAGGACCTGGCACCACAAGTGGGCTTTCACAGAGTAGAAGGCAACTGGACAGGAGGGGTGCTCATAGCAGGCCTCACCAGAAAGGTGCTACTCTCTGTGTACAGTGTAGTCTTTCAATTACTCATACCATAATCCCCAAAGACAGAAAATTTTGGTAATCCATTATGAGGATGACAGACACAACTGGTCTAATCTTTATCCAAAAAAAAAGTCAGAAGAATCAACATTTTCCAATCAGCAGGAAGCAGAGAAACACATTTTCATTACTTAAAGAACAAAATTTTGTGAAAATGGAATACAACTAGATTGTTTTGAGGGAAAGGAAAGCAGGTATCTTCGGTACACAGGAATAATGAGTACTGCTGCCTGCACAGGGGAATTCTCTCTCTGCCTTTACCATGGCAAATTTAAACTTTGTTGTTCTTTGTCCAATTGTGAACTCCTGCTAGCAGAACTGAAAAATGAATGAGAAAGTCTCTTATAAGATACACTGACCAGTATGTTTTATGGAGGCATTCTGATGGCTCTTGCCATATGATGTACCACCAAATACCACAATGTATTCTTGCTAAGACTGGTGCAGGAGTCCAGTATATGACGAAAAGCAAAGACCTAAACTACTGAACTACGAATTTCTATGGAATAGCTTCACAGATGAGGCAGAATAGACTCTGACCAATTTTAAGGTATTCTGATTTGAAAAATACTTTTTGTTTTGACTTGGTCAACAGAAACAGTAATTTCTATCATAAAACTTAGAAGTTGCAAGAGCAATTCTATTTTTAAGTCATTTTAGTGGTATTAAGTAGCATCTATGCAAAAATGAGATAATGTATCCTTTTGGACAGTGGATATTAGTCCAAGAAGTCTTCTGAAGATACCAACAGAGAATAAAACAAAACAAGGAAAGCAGAACCAGTTGTGAACCCTCTGGAATGACAGAAGTGGATGTTTTAGTCAGGAACACTACCAATGCAACAAACATTTTTAGCCTATTTCAAGAGTTTACACAGTCACAGATCAAACTGTATAAAAAGATATGTGTTTGGTCATTTACTCCTTCCAAAGTCCCAGTTTAACAATTTCATCAATTCAGTGTTCCTCTGGCTAAATCAGATGTAATAACTTAGTACTTCTTTGCCTACTGTGATATGACATCAGTCATCACACTACCAACCTTGGATGGGATTACCTGCTGGGAATGACGTGTCAGAGTCATCTTCAATGTTCTAATACCACTCCCTATAGCAAGAACTTATAGAAGTGAAACCTCTGAGAACAATCTCAAACCCACTGTGACTCCCTGCAGGGCACAGGGAATCTCTTTTTTTTTTTTTTTTTAATGCAGAGACAGGCTGTTGTTTAATCTTTATGAAATTCTCTGATACCAGTATTTCCTTTAATATTTCCTTCTTTTCACAAGCTCACTTTTTACAGGATCATAAAATAACAGTTATTCAGGCTTAAAGAGACCTCTCTTCTCCATACAGGGTCAATACTGAATCCTGACAAGGTTGCACAGGGATTTTTGTCAGCTGAATATTGAAAACCCTCAAGGATGAACATCTACAGCTTCTATGGGCAACCTGCACCAGTGCTGCTTTCCCCCTTTCATTCTTCTAACATTTTGTGCACACAGAACTGAGACATGCATTGGATTCACCAGCCTGTGATCAAGATTTTGTTTGCCCACTTCAATAAAGACTTCATGTTTGGGTTTTTTAATATCTAGAAAATTGTTCAAACAATTAATTTCCCATTAAAATCAGGAATTTGTAGTAATACAGAGACAATATAGTTGTGATGTGATACACAACTGCCACAATACAGTACCTTTGTTTGTTGTGAGATGCCTTTTCCAACTCAAATGGTTCTATGGTTCTATGATATTTTGAGGAATACAAGTAACTGGAACTTCTTGAACCAGCTAAACAACAAATTCAAGAGTAAGGGAATGAACTAAATTAATTTATACCACTCTTATTAAACTTTGGGTTTACTTGTGACTTGATTTAACAGAAGGAAAACATACACTAGTACTGAAAAACTACTGAAATGGCTCTAATTACCTGATTATTATTAATATTAGAATTTCAGAAGGTTTCCTGTCAGGGTGCAATGTTACTTGACTGCCTGCACTATCAAAACTGATTAAATCTATTATATTATATATTTATCAATGGGATAGTTTATTCAGAAATTATAAAAGGGTCAACTCATTCATCTGATTCAGCTTCTTTTACAGTCAATGAAAAGGTATCATGAAAGATGACTCAGGAACTATAGCAGATACTAATAAAAGATAAAATCTTACTCCAGACTGCAAACTGGATGAAGTCCATCACAACAGAGCCAGTATTTCCCCAAAAATATTGTTTTCCAGGCTAGTTTGTTTGGGTTTTTTAACCTCAAGTCGGTTTAAGTTTTAGGCTGTTATTAGTAAATCTAGGAAAACTAACGTGTTTGAAAATATTAAGTGGCTTCTGTGGAGTAGTCGTAAACATTCTGGAAATCCTGTTATACCCCTGTTTTGGCCATTACATCTCCCTTCTAGAATGTGTTTTAGAATAATTCACTGGGGTACAGGACTATTGGGTTGGAGAGGAGGATTACAGCACACAGGTGTCCCACAGTTCAAGGCTTTTATAAGCATTCAGATTTTCTGCATCTCAAGTAGCTTCTGAATGCATTCTGAAATGTTGTTAAGTGCTTCTCTGACCATTCACACGTCAACCAAAATAGTTCTAGCTCATTTTCACAGGGAAAAAATGATGAAGCCAGATTTGGTAAAAAAAAAAAATGATTAGATGAATCAAATTGAAAATTAAGACCCTTATGTTTGAGGAAACAATTCAACATAGTAATTTGCAATTGCAGGTAGCAAATTCTCTTACCCAAATTACACATTTTCTTGTCCAAATGGCATGTTCATGTGCAAATTTTAGAGTTAAACATTATACAAGCCAGTTACTGGTTGTATGTCAGTCCCCTGCTCAGGGGTGAACTTACTCAATTGTGGAATATGCATTCAGTCAAAACAGTGCCACTGACTGCCAATGAGGGAATGTGCTCAGCCCTAAGCAAAGGCCACCCAATGCAGGACTTACCAGCACCTGCAGCTGGCTATACCCATAAAGGGTAAAACCCCACCATCTTTCCCTGGACTGTGGACTATAGCAATTTATGTGGAAGCTACACAGAACATTGATGGCAAGAGCTCTCCTAAGATGAGACATTGGTTTTGTTCCTTTTTAATTGATTTCAACTGGTGAGGTACTGTGTTAATAAAATTTAAAAATAAAAATAAAAAAAAAAAAGAAAGCTACCCTCTTTTTTACCTCCAAGCCCAACAAAAGTCTAATAACTTATTTCTTTTACACTGTATCTTCAGTTTCAGGCCAGCCCGTTTTTATATGTGAATACAGGTATATGGACATGCTTCCTACTTTTCCTCAAAATCTAGAAATAAACAGCAAGTTCATGCAATTTAAATGTGTGCCTTTAAATAAAGCAACTGCAGGCTTCTTTTTTGAGGTAGAATCTGGCTTACAACCAGACACAACAATTTATTTTTAATTACCATAACCTCAGAAAATCTGTTTTCCTTTGTGGCCAACCCCAGCAGCACAGTGAAAGTTCCCACTCCAACCTGACACATGGGCCATCACAGAGCCCAGATGCCAAGCTGCTGAAAACAGTCATCCAACAGCAGCATCTGGCCCCTTAGTGGGCTCCACAGGCAGTGAAGCTGACAGCTCTGGAGTTGCCCATGAGTCTGTCAAGTAGATAGGCTGCTAGCTGAGTTGACTTATTCTATTCAGTGCCATTTTTCTTTGACTTACCTCTGATCCTGAGATATTTGCATATCATTATGTGCCTGAGAAAAAGTTCCTCTGTAAATCTCTTATGAGCCCTCTGTGTTTGGGCATTCTTAAAGTAAGAGGCGATACTGCACGAAGAGAGAGTCGTGATGTGCATTACTTGAGACACTGGCACGAGAGAACCTCTCCCACCCCGTACATAACACGCCCGTCACTGGTACAAACTGATACGCGACACTCTGGGAAATCACGCAAGATCTAAAAGCAGCCCTATAAATGACACAAGGCAGAACTGCAGGTACCTTTCAAGCTGCATATTAATGTGCTAGTGTCCCAAGAAGGCTGACTTTACTCTTCTTTTCCATGCTGATTACCACAGCCATTAGCAAAGGTCTACAGCACAGCCAAATCTCAAACAGGCAGAGAGCTGGCACTCCAGGAGGTTGGAAGGAGGGGATGAGAGCAAACAAGAAAAAGGCTGCAAGCTAGCCAGCACAGTAGGAACAGGGACTAGGGCAAAAACAGGAGAGACCAAATGCTAATGAATCAAGTTCAAGGAGCATTATTGACAAGCCCAGCTCTTATGAATTCATCTAGCCTCCAAAAACAATGTATTCCTAGGTAGGGGGCAGCATCTATTACCTTTAAGAAAAATGTATATTTTTGTTTCTTGACTCCTTACTTCCTTCCTGAAATTTACTTGTCCCTAAGGATCTTCTACTATAATGCATTTCATCACAATGAAGCAGTGAGCCTCTTTTTAGTCCTTAAATATGTCTGGTCCTAAGCTTCAGATGTTAACAGGGTCTACAGTAATTTTCACTGTGAAGTTTCCTTTCATTTTTTAATCCCAAAAGATGTAACATAACCCAGAAAATCACATCTAATTCTTCTTAAATGTGGAATTAATTATCCCTAAAAAACAAAGGTTTTTGTTATTTTTAACTGTTTTGGCACATAAAATATTATAGATACATTAAAAATTCTAGAACATGTTCAAAATGAGACCCTTACCAGATACTCCTAATCAGCAACACTGAAGTTGGACAAACCCACCAAAAACTGTAAACAATTTAACTAAAGCGGATGGCTAATCACAACTCATAAAGTGCTTCCCTTCTAACAACTCCAAAGCAAATGTTGGGCTGATTCACTGAGCTTTGGCCCCACAGAGATAATGATAAACTACACCCGTGTCAGAATAAATCCTGTTGTGTATGTAAATACACAGACTTCCATTGGAAGACAGAACACAAACTGGTAATTGCAGAGTTCACCTTGCACAAGCTGCCAAAACCTTGATTCAACACCTACTGCAGGATTTTCAGATGCTACTCTAGCTCTTCTGCCATGAGTCTGAGCCAGAGGAAAGTAGGAGCCTGTTGTTCCTGGGGCCCTTTCGAGTTTTGTCTTTTGTAATAGCCTGGTGGAGATGCTGAAAGTTAGTACAAAGTAAAAATTCATGCTTGGACATATGGTGTGGGACATGGAATAACAGTGATTGACTTGCTTCCTTATTTGGACTAAGTATTAATTGTTCAGAAAAATTTGGGCCAGATCTTCATAGAGATTTTTACTAAGATTTAGAAGTCATTTTGAGGAATGACCCACCTGCTTAGATTTCTCCAATATACTTATGTCAACAACTTCTTAGTGCCTGCCAAAATCAATTCAGGATTGCACTAACTGCATGTTCTAAGGTGCAACTGAAACTTTTTATATGCTGAAGCTGAAAATTCTGAGACCAAAAATTTTATGCATAGTTTAAAGTGTTGGGTTTTTTTAAACACATATGAAGTTCAGCAATCTGTAAACCTTACTTGTTTTTTCTCAGGTGTCCCACAGCCAAAAAGACTACTACCCCAATATGGCCCTGAAGCTAGGAAAAAAAAAAAGTTAAAAAAAACCCCAAACAAAACCAACCAACCATTCATGGTATTTAAATTACACATAGTTTATTACTGTAAAATATGTGCCCCTAGTAAAAGAGAGTAAAAATCTCTTCTTACATCTTTTATACAATAGCTGGAACTTTACAACTCTTAATACATGTTAAATACCAAGGGCAATTTTCAAAAGTGACGTTTCATTTTATAATCCACCACTGTTTAGCCCAGAAAATGGAATTTTATGCCTTTATACTGGATCTCTTGGCAATAAAATGCTTCCAGATAAGATATGAACTTGCAATTGCATTTCTGTTTAATTAACTCATGTAGTACTTTGTCTTGGCTTCGTGGACCTTTTTGTTTCCTGACTTTCTGACAGCTGCAAAGAAATTAATGTAATCTGACCAAATTTAGGTGAGAATAAACTGATTCAGCATGGTCTACTCTGGACAAAGGTAGCTATTCAAAATTAGGTGATTAAGCTTGGGCCAGAAGAACAAGTGATACCAACTCATGATTTCATGTCATGTATGTGTTTATTTCATTTTTTGATATTAAGTACTCAAACTAGACTTTCTATGTGGTTGAAATCAAGATCTGATCATTGGGTCTACTACATCGGTAGCATCTGAATCCAGGTTTGCAAGCACGTAAATACAGATTACATGCTGAACTATGAAACTGTTGAGACTCTTTCAAAAAACCAACCTAATGTAAAAGAAAAAAAACCCTGAAACAAATACACAAACCATCTCAGCTACAGGTCCCTTTTAAGTCTAAGCTGAATCTGTAAAGAACTTTTGTCAGCACGTATCAGCGTTTTCACTAACCATTAAATTCCCTGGATACTGAATCAGTCTCATTAATCTAGTAGCTACTTTGAAAAATCTTGAGATTAACAGTAACAAAATCTAATACAATTATGCTACCCAAAGATGTGCCATTTCCCATCTTCCAAATTAGAATGAAGTTTAAAGAGATGGTTACAAACACTTTCAAGCAATCCTCAAATTTTCTTTGCCTTTCTTGGAAAACCATGGAGAGCAAGATTCCAAATTATAATGCCTTAAGATTTGATCTGGCATACATTGCTAAATTTTCAAAGGAGCAGACCAATGAACATGTGAAGTTCACATTCATGAAGTCTGAAAACCTGTCCTTATTTTTGTGCTATTATTTCTTTTCTGTCATGAAAGAAAACACAGCATCATCTCAGCGATGACTATTACACTTCAAGGTTAGGGAGCAGGAAGTTACAGTTACAAAATTTTACATAAGTGAAAAAAAAATTACAAAATGCAACAGATTCCATAGCTGCATCACATAATAGAACTTCTCATCACAAAGTGTCAGAGTTTGAAAGTACAGTATTGAAATCACTGCTAAAACGCCAATCATAGAAAACACTTGAGAAGTTTTGCGAGTATGTGATGCTTTTTTCAGTGGTGTTGAGTCAAAAAACATTGAATAAAACCCTCAAACCAATCTATCAAATCTACTATGTCATCAAATGAAGTGCCTTTTGACCTCTCTCTTTACCTTACAATAACCTTTTTCCAAAGCTGGCTACAACATGTTTTATTCCTTCTTTTCTGTAGCTGCTTTTTCCCTTCCTCCCAAGCTCTCTTGCTCCTCCCTCCCAGCAAATTTTCATGTCACCTCTTGACCAGCTCTATCACTGCAGTTTTGCTTACCAGAGCAAGTTCCCTTTACCAGCAACTTGCTCCTTTGATTTTTTTTTCCTTTTCCTCTTGCCTGTTTGATCTAGTCATACTGGCTGGAGCAAATGACATCTGTCAGTCAACATCCTTTCACACATCCTTATCCAAAAGCCTTAAAATGACATAATTTCCAAAGAATTCTACCTGTGAATAACAAAACTTCCATCCAAAATTTATGGCCCACCACTTCCAGTGACTTGTACATTTTCCATAATGGGGGTTTCCCTATGCCCATATACAATAAATATCCTTCTGGTGTAAGGCTGAGCTGGAACAGTTCTGCTTTGTGCAGACAGGAAGATTAAACAAGTTCTTTAGAGACAGAATAATTACTCTATTTGTACTGCATTTGAATTTGTGATGCAAATAGACACAGTATATCATCAGAGCCTGGGAAAGCACCTGGATCACTCAGGGAAGCTCCGGTTACCACGTACTTATTATTAGGAAATAAACAAACAAGTGTGTCCATAGACACATATCTCACTTTTAAGGCATTTAAGTTACCGTATTCTACATAGCAACCTTTTCAGATGAAGACATATCCTCTCCTGCTTCTCTTCTAGAATCCCTTACTGGTTTTAAAAATTCACATCTCCTTTTGAGCTATAATGATCTGCAAGACGAGAACACACGGCAAACTCATTTCACAACCCGATTTGTGCTAGCTCTATCCAAAATCCTTTCAGAAGAGAGAACTCTATGGAAAATGAACAAAAATAGCAAATAATCCCATACTGGCCGACTCATACACCTTAGACCTCCTTACAACTAAGGCTTAGACCTTTCATACAGCAGGATACAGAGGTGCTGAATGCCAAATGCAAACATCACTCCTCTTGCAACACACAGCAACTCTTGCCTGTTCTTTACATTGCTAAAGGTAGTTGCTCATTTTAATGAGTGTTTCTTCTTTACTTCCTTGGAGCAATTCTCAGCATAAGTAGAATGAACCCCTGACTTCCACAAACAGTTCCTGAAGAAAGGTGAAACACCTGTTTGTATATGCTGATCAGTGCATATATCTCAGCATTATCTGCAAGGAGATGGAGTTTAAGAAAGATTATAGAAGCTAGAAATATTAATGATGAAAATTTTTCTCTGGCAAGAGTTCCCAGCTTTACGACCTTGCCATATTTTGTCTCTGGACTCAGAGATCTATGTGTTTACTCTCCTAAGTACTGGTACTGTTAAAGGTAAGAAGCAATTAATAACAAATATATTCTAGATTGACCAAAAGTAGCAATGGAAACGGATAAAGAACATTGATTACAGCATTTCTGGGAGAAATAGTACTGCAGTAATTTCAACAGCCTGAAACCTGAAAGCACTCTGTTTGTAGTGAAGGATTTACTGTCTAAATCTAAACAATTTGAAACTTTTCTTGTGTGCAGAACAATGAGATTTAACTCATGAATTTTTTTCAGTTGACCAACTCCTCATACCCTTAAAAAACACCACCTAAATAGGTAATGCAAGAGCAGTAGTGGAACAAAGTTAAAACAAGTAAGATAAATTAACTACTATACTGTATTAGTGTCAATTTTGCTTGTTCCATGAGCAACCCAATTTCTGCAAAGTTGTCACATGACCTACGTTTCTGGCAAAAAACCATGGACACAGATCCATACTTCCAAATCTCTGTAACTCCATTAACACCTTGATTTTCACCTGCCATCAGGTATCAAATTTTTTTCTCCATCCACTGTAGGTACAAAATCCTCTGTCATATAATTTTGAATGGCAAGAGAGTCTGCAGCAGTGAGGAGTCAATATACTGTCCGCTCTCGTGCTTTCATCAGATTATCACTATATGGATGTCCATACAGATCTTATAAATAAATAAATAGGACTTCAGAAGATTTTAAGCAGAAGGTCCTTCTATCAACATGAAGAGACAGAACTCAAATAAAATAAAGAAGCTACGCAAGTAACAAACTAAGTGCACTGCTTCACACTGATACTGTGTCACTTAACCTCGCAGTGTGTATGCTTCCCTGAGAACAAAATTCATGGCTTCATTTCAACAACATAGGTCTCAGGCACATACTAAAAGAAATTTTATGTTAGATATGAGTAATATCAAAACACCACCCCTTCAAACTGCCATAGACATACTTCTGGCCAGCTTATATAAATGGTGAACACAGTGGAAAACCCTATTCTATCTGACGCTCCCTGTAATCAAGATTTTTAGCATAGTGGGCATCATCTCAATTTTAGGCAGACTGAAATTAGTTAGTCAATACAGTGTAGTTTGCAAGTACATCCACGCATTGTTGTCAGCTGAAAATACAGGGAACAACATCCTAGAATTTAAGTACCAGCACTCAGATTTAACCATCATTTACATCTTGTTTCCCAGACATGCCACTAGAGGGTGAGACAATTGCAAAGTTGGTAACATTTGAACAGGTCTGTCTGGCAGTGGGCACTGATGCACGAGCCCCTGCGCAAGCAGGCAGGGCAGGCTGAGGAAATGAATTCTCAATAGCTGATGGCAGCTTACCTGTACCTCATTTTGCAAGCTGAGACACAGACATCACAGACTATCACTTAAGCAGGAGTATGAATTTGTTGGTCACAAAGCAGTGATTTTTCTTAATTTATCAGAGTTGAAAATTCACTGTAAGTGAAGACATTATTTCAGTGGATTGGTAATAGGTCTCTCCTTCAGGTCACTAATTCAAGCAGCTGAGCAGGTCACTAATGACTAAATGTTGTTTGCATTTGATGCTAACAGCATACTCAAGGGCTTCCTACAAAGCAAATGATTTTATGGTTTCTGTCTCTGCATATGGTGCTAAAAACCTCCACCATAAAGAAACCTTACTAATATTTCTGTTAGCTCTAAATTCACCATACACTACTACAGTAGCCTAATTTAAGAAAATTCAAGCTTTTTCATCTCTGTAAAATCAAATTTTGACCTGGCAGAGTGGCTACCATTTCACTGAAGTCCAACCTGATATCAGAGTTGAACTGGGTCTTGCAGATTCAAAATCTATGATGGAAATACTTGATACAGCCCCTAGTATTCTGTGTGGAACCGGACTGCACCACTCCCAGCTATGGTTCTATCTAAAGAACCTACCATTTATTTTATCACATCTAGAAACTTTTACATATTAATTGACATTTTATAAGTAACTACATTGCCAGTTGCATACAGATGTTGCAGCTCAAAGGGAACCACAGGAAAATTTTGCAGAAGTCAAAATAATCTCTGCAAAGTTACACAGTGCTACAGACACACTCTTGAAAGATTCATCCCTTTCAGGATGGTGAAGGAACTGAAGCATTTCTCTTGGAGATTGACCGCTTATCTTTGGTTTTTTTTCCCTTCCATGTTAACCATTGCAAGAGGAAAATTTATGTTAAGCCATCTTCCATTTTTGTTTACATTGACACACATACTGGTATTTAGGAAACTGGGAAAGCAGCAGCCTTTGTAGGTTCAGGTGGTATTGGACATACAAAAGAAAATCTCACCAACTTCCTCTCTCCCATCACAAGTTGTTTTGTTGCACTGGTCCAACTAACAACAAAATAATGTTCTTTTATGGTTCTGCCAACACAGCAACTTTCCCAGAAGTGATGACACTTGGAAGCAACCTTTTCAAGGAAGTTAGCAAATGTATTTATTCTCATAGTGTTTCCATTCTTTTCTGCTTCTGTGAGGTTCTGTGCAATTTCTTCTGAAACTGGTGGGTTTCTTATGGATTTTAACACAGATTTTTAAAAGATACTATTTTTCCTTTATGCTTTTACACTACTTAAAGCATCAGTAACTTACTTATTAAATCAATTATTTTATTTTTCTGTATCCCTTTTTTTCACGCATGGTCTCTAACTTAAAAAAAGCACATTTAAAAGAGAGAGAAGAAAACAATTTCAAAGATGCTACAGACAGAGGTGGTGGGAACAATTATCTGTGATCTGTATCATTAGGAGACCAACTTCCATAGAGAAAGCAAGCTAAAAAAGCAGGCTCTGAACCTTGCATGATGAAATGGTGGAACAAATTTCACTGTCACCAAAGCAACAGTATGGCATCCAGTAACAAATCTGCACTGGAGGTGAAGAATTCCTATCTGCACTTCCAGTGCTAATACCCGAGATGCACTTTTACTTACTTACATTTTACAAAAGAATGATGCATTTCAGTGTCTAAATGCACTGAATTGCATGACAAAAGCTATGTCCTGTCTTATTACCATGGAGGAGCACAGGAAAAGTAGCAGCAATGATTGATTAGAATCTTTATGAAACCACTTGCATGTGTGTGCACACTCATTTTTCAATGCTTTTCTGTCCTCATGCAGGAGAAACCTCTCCCATGTATAGAGGTAAGGCAGAAGGCAAAAGAGGAAGATACATTTCATATCATAAAGTGATACCACAAACATGCTAGGAAAATCCTACCTGGCATGTCCCTGTACTTAGAAATTTTTTTGTTGTAGCCAGTAACAGTCAAGAAGCTCAGGAAAAGGAAGATATCCATGCATGTACCGGTGATGTAATATAGTGAAATTGACTTATTTTCTAAGTAATTAAATTCACAAATTAATGGTTTTTATGTCTTCTGATGCCTAATGACTCTAGCCTTGGTTTTTTGTATGCAATATTATATTCACAAATAAAAACCTTAATTTGTATCTATACTTTGTAGAAAATGTGATGCCACAGCAGCAGCAGGGTATAAGAGCCCCTGAAATCTGTAAACCCCTTTTCCTAAAAGCAATTCATGTAATATTCTTGAGTAGAGATCTCCCCTACTCCTCTAAGGATGAAAACTTCCTTTGCAGTTAGAAGTCGCACTTTTATTTCTACTGCTCTGTGTAACTGTAACTTCTTCCCCCCTTTATCTCCCCAAGTCAACTCCTGTAAAGGATTCCTTAGAAACATTTGTTATCTTCAGTTTTAATTGATGCTTTTTGTGAAATATTATGAGCTGCTCTGCATGGAGGACACAGGGTAGGTGCTCACAGCACTGTTTGGCAGCACACCATCACAATATCTGTATACAAGGCCACCTTCAAGATGAAACTGCTGGGTTCCCTCCTTCACTAGTGAGCTTTGCCAGAGATACAACCCCACACATCTTCTACAAATGCTTTTGTAGAACTTGGGAAGGAATTAACATAGCTTTAAAAGTTCTGCCTGTTTGGTAGTCAGCAGAGGAGACTCAGTGCAGGAGTTACACAGTGAGGAGTCCTGCCATAATAGCACTGCCCAGCATCAGCAGCTGATCCTGCTGTCAGCAGAGGAGTGCTGAAGGGGAAAAGGGACTGCAATTAAAACAGAAGCACTGGGAGTACAAGTATACATACAAACACCTACCTGCCAGAAGTCTGAAGACCAAAGACTTTCAAATACATTGCACACAGAATTAGATAATAGGGCAAAGAAAATGGCAAAATAAGAAGCATTAAATGTGAATTGCAGAGAAATTCAGGACATACCAATACTGAGCTTTGGAAGATGGCGATATATATTCCTATGTTCTTCGATATTTCCTAATTAACCTGGTTGCAAATAAATACATTCAGGATCAATTAATTAAAAATAATTTAAAGATTAAATCTAATACTTAAATAATATGATTGCAAGATCTTACAAACATTCATTTTTAATAAATGAAAAATACAAGAGCTTGACCCTGGAGTTTGCCAATATTTGTAGCATAGATTTCATCTCCAGTCCTGGACTCTTCTCAAAGAAGACCAAAAAAAAAAAAAAAACCACCAGGAAGCCTAATTTCACTTTAGTTAACTGAAATTAAAAAGAGCAGCCAGTCTGTTTTGGCTTACATCAGAAAATACCTCTGTGCATAAATGGCTGTTTTTTTCTTCCACAAAGACTACCTCTGCCTTTGACCAAAGGTAAAGCACTTCTCAAGTTTTCCTACATACTTTGCTTACTAGGTGAGAACGTTACATAAAGAAATAGTAGCAGAAGTGTTTCAAACTGTACTTGAATCCCTACTCTACAAATAAACATTTCCTTTATCTGGGGCCACTCTGCTTGCATTTTAATTCAGCTTGTGGAATGTCCTCTCACACAGTCACCTCCTTCAGCTTCTTTCAATCCTAGGCCTCTAAAAAGGCAGAGCAGAGCACATCTTCCATGCATAACTGAATTATGTGGGGATCACTTAAAAACCAGGAAGCATAGAGAGGATGGAGAGTGCTACCACATCTGAGTGTTAATTGGTATGTGATAAATGTGCAAAAGCAGACTTTCTGCAAACACCTGTCTAGCATCCGGCAGCTATTTAATTTTCTACTCAGTCAAACTACAACAAGAGATTAAACCCTATCCCAAGATGATCTAATATACATTTGGATTAAATCTGATCAAGATTTTTCCTATTTTCAGAGACACTTAACACAATTTAATTCCCAGGATATATTTCCTTTCTCTGCCATTTTTCATGTAGACTTTGCAGCCTTTATTCATGTCCCCTAATAAAGCAATGGATGTCTAAAAGTCAGATATTCATGCTACAGTACTTTAAGGATAACATAGATCTATACTTCAGAAGCAAGGAAGGGCTTGAATATTTCTCTACTGATCTGATCTAAAACAAGATAGCTCTTCACACTAAGCTTGGTTCATTTATGTCCTCAGACCATGCATGTCACAAAGCTGGCTCTCGGGTAACTCCACAGGAAGAGTCATCTAAAAGCTTTCTTTACAGAGACTGCAGAGAGATACTCACCATTATGGGGCCATATTAAGACAGAGGTCTAAAACTTTAGACAACTAGCATTAAATGAAAGCTTAAGTAAGAGTTGCAAAATATAGTTCTTTCTAAAAAAGTCACTTTGAGACAATTCACATAATAAAGGTGAAGGGATAACACTACACTGCACAAAAATCTCACTTGAGTTATGGCTAGTTCAGTACCAAAATCAAGTCCCACTGAACATGCCAACATTCAGCAGGAAATCAAGGCAGTGGCAGAACAATGTCACCAGTGTATATATTTAGAATTGTCCTCTAAAAATACTTCTTTAATAATTCTCATAACTGGTGTGTAAACAACACATTGTACAGAAACATCCACAGCCAAAACTTTTTTTTTCCTGTCTTCAGAGCAGTTTGAAGAGAATATTGAAGTGCTTTGCCTTGGCTTACAAATCTACAGAGAATGAAGACAGCGAAGGGTCTGGAGCAAAATCTTATTAAAAGAGTCTGAGGGAGATGGAATTGTTTAGCCTAGAGAAAAGGAGGCTCAGGGGAGACCTCACTGGTCTGTACAGCTACCTGAAAGGAGGTTGAATTGACATTGTGGGTTGGTGTCTCCTATCATGTCTCAAGTGACAGGATGAGAGGAAAGTACCTTAAGCTGAGCCTGGGGAGGTTCAGACTAGACATTAGAAAAAAATTTTCAGTGAAAGAAGGGTTAGGAATTGGAGTAAGTTGCCCAGGGAAGTGATGGAGTCACCATCTCTGAAAGTGTTCAAGAGGCATCTGGATGTGGCACTTGGAGATATGGTTGATGGGTGATTATGGTGGTGCTGGGTTGACAGTTTGGCTGGATGATCTTGGTAGTCTCTTCCAACCTTCATGATTCTCTGAAAGCTTAAATGGCCAATTTAAAGTATTAACATTTCTTGTATCTGCTTTCAACTTCAGCTTCAAACTGCCATAAATCTGTATTGTGCCACGGGTACACAAAATGTCTCTCTTTTTTTCTGTTTCTAGTTGGGTGTATGTTTGTGGTTTCTTTACAACCTTGGGTCTCAGCTCTAGTTTTGAAAATACAGGCACTCACTGCTTTGTACCTTGCCAAATTGGCTAGGATCCATTTTAGAGTCTGCATGGTGACTGAATAAATGAAACATATATAAAACTGTGCCTGCTTATATCTAGAAAAGCTACATCAAATCCTTTAAGACAGAAACTAACAAGTAAATACAACATCTTGCTCACACATACACCCTCAGTATGCTACTGTACCAGCAAAGTTTCATCTCTTTTCACATTCAAAATCATTCTTTTGAAGACAGGGTTCAACACAAACTGCCAGGCTTCAGTATGCCTGAGTTTTGCAGTTAAAGAGTATTCTGCTACTTCATTACAGTATGGAAATGCTTTCTAAAAACTCAATTAATAGTGTAATTAGTGTAATTTTGGCATGTGCTTATACATTTGTTACCACACAAGAAGAATCATTGATTTTCCAGTTTTCTCTGTGAGGCAATATGAAAGCATGAAGCTGCCCTTGCCACTCCTTTGGGAACATGAACTACCACATGCACTGCTTTTCCATTAGAATCAGGATTACAGAATATCTGAGTTGGAAAGGACCCACAAGGATCAGAGTCCAACTCTTAAGTGAATATCCCATAAGGGGATCAAACCCATGACCTTGGCATTAGTAGCACCATGCTCTGACCAACTGAGCTCATCTAAGTGGCAACATGCTACCTCTCTTTTACTGTCTTCTGCATAGCTGGTGACCAGCAGGGCCCATCTATTTTATTGTATTAATCTGCTTTTTCACATTTGATTGCTACTTTTAGTCATGAACTAAACAAGCGCAGCTTCAAACCACAGAAACAAGTAACACAACAGAAATGGTAAGCTGCAAGATGGAATAAAATGCCCAATACTCAAATCAACCTCAAATTTCCCAGGGCTAAGACCGCAAAACAGACGTTCCTATGGACTATGGTAGTTTTCAGAATCTACAGCAGAATGACAGGAAGTTACCATGTTATTTTAAAAATACAATCAAATTGTGCACTCATGAAGAGCTGTTGTTAAAGTAACCTGTATCTACCATTACTAACTCTGCTAATTTTTAGCATTAGTCAGACAAGAAGTCCACAGTGTAATTTCTGAAAAATAAATAGGAAGATTATACACCTTGATGGGGCTTCATTTAATAGAACTCTGGATCTAGAGACAGAGAATATCTTGTACAAGTCTCACCTTTCTACTATAAATCATGATTTGGAGGTAGCAGGCAAGTAGCAGCGAGTAACCCCAGCTGCTCCCACAGCAGTACTAGTAGCCTGGTGGGATGTCGTGGTGAATGGGGAAGCAGACTGCCCTGCAGTGACATGCATATTCACACAGTAGAAAACAGTATTACACATCCAGGCAGGCTTCCCATTGCATGCTTTAATTCAAATTATTATCCCAGCTTGCGTAATTTTTTAAGGGATTCAAAAACAAAGACACAAACAAAAAAGTAGAAGTTCAGTTTGAAATACAAAATTGCATTAGTCTGTCTTTATCTACTGGACTGCAGCAAAAGCAGCATCAGCAGGTCAAGGGAGGTGATTCTCTTCCTCTACTCTGCTCTTGTGAGACCCCATCTGGACTGCTGCACCCAGTTCTGTTGCTCTCAAAATAAGAAAGACAAAAAACTGTTGGGAGAGAATGCAGAGCAGGGGCACAGAGTTGGTAAGGTTTTAACTTTTATATTTTTCAGATCCTGTACTGCCTAGTGTGTAACTCTGAAACTTCATATAGCCTGTTAGCTACTGCTCTCTCATTCTGGTTAGACATAACAAACCCTCTCTAGGTTTGCACTTCAAGGACACCTTGTTGTCCCAGGCCCCAAAATATGTAAACTAAGGCCTCTGAATGGGGGGGGGGGGGGTGGGAGGGGGGAGGGGGGGGGGGCAAACTTGGGGTAATTACTTCATTGCCTGAAATTGTAATTGGAGAATTAACCCTGATATGCAAATGAGCCAAACTTACAAAAGTGTGAAAAACCTGTGACCCAGGGTCCATCTTGGGTGTATCCTCTTGACTGCCCAAGGTGTACCTTTGAAGGCCCTTCAAGTAAATACCTGCTTTTATTCTCTTAATCTTGTCTAGCCTCCATTTTCAGGTAGCCACTTCAAGGCATCAAGAGGACGGGAGTACCTCCCCTATAAAGACAGGCTGAAAAAGTTGGGGTTGTTCAGCCTGGAGAAGAGAAGGCTGAGTGGACACCCCACAGCAACCTTCCAGTATCTGAAGGGGGCCTACAGGAAAGCCAGAGAGGGACTCTTCATCAGAAGTGTAGTGGTAAGACAAGGAGTAATGTGTGCAAACTGAAAGGGGGGAAATTTAGGTTAGATATATAGAAGAAATTATCTGCTTAGAGGATGCTGAGACACTGGCACAGGTTGCCCAGAGAGGGTGTGGATGCCCCATCCCTGGAAGTGTTCAAGGCCAGGTTGGATGGGGCACTGAAAGGTGTCTCTAGTGTCCTAGTGAAAGGTGTCTCTGCTCATGGAAGGGGGGTTGGAACTAGATGACCTTCAAGGCCCCTTCCAACCCTAACCACTCTATGATTCTATGATCTACAACAGCAATGGTTTATGAAACTCCAGGAATGAGGTCCAGGTATTGTTCAATGCACCCAGCAAGGTTTCCACTGCTTCAGTGCGGAATGAATCTTCAGTCTCTGTATGTCAATCAGATGCAAATCCATCATATGGGGACATTCTTTAAAAAAGAAAGTGAATCTTCTAAGTTATTACTACCTCTGTATTCAAAGGAGCTGATACTTTTAAAGTAACTAAACCTGAAAATTTCCTAAAATCCACCGACAGTACTGAAATGAGCTGTCCATAGTCAAAATCTCTCGGGTCAGTAGCCAAAGCAGCCTGTTAGACCTACATGCATTTAAAATGTGAGAATTCAACATTTGTTGTAGCGTTGGTCATTCAGCCTACTTTAATGCCTTTCTGGGATCTAAACGATGCACATTTAGCCTGCTCTCTGTGTGGGGCTGATTTTCACTTCAGTGCATAAAACACTTAATTATAAAATATGTCAAGTTTCCAAACAAGAATCAGATGCTCTCCAGAAATACCTTAGGATTGATTTTGAAGCACTCTAGCAAAGAAAACAAAAAGTGAACAGCATCTCTCTACCTCAGAAGGCTGAAATGAGAGAAGATTCTGCAGGCACCACAACAAAGGAGATGTTTAAAGAGGGATTTGAAGGGGAATAGTAGAGAAGACCGAGGTAATATTAGGAGAGTGCTTTCAAAACAAAGGAAAAGCACAGAAGAAAGCACCTATATGCTTCCAAGGCAAGACTTACAGTGAGTTTTGAGGAAAAAATCAGCTCACTAACAAACATGAGATGACAGAAGAGTGTATCTTATGAAAGACTTTCAAAGTAGAGTGATGCATGTTGATGTGATACAGAAAAGGCTAGGGAACAAAAGCAAAGAGGCAGGTGACTATTAACTGAAGCTGCAGTGGTTAGAGAACGTTTTGATGTTCAACTGAACCTTCTTATTCCTATTTCTTAGAGGAAAATAATGCATTAAGTACAAGGAAGAAGCAGTATAACAGTAAAAAAGAGACACTTTAAAATTCAAATCTCAGAAAGACAGACCATGAAAGAGGCTTCCATAGGGTGCCTCCATTCTGACAGAGGTAAAAGAAGCAGAAGTCAAATGAAGGAAGACTTAGCAAATAGTCTGGGTAAGCTGGTGTTCTGGCAGACCCCCACTTCAAAACAGGGATTGAATAATGGGGAAATGAAGTCCAGAGAGGCTCGTTAACACAAGTACCAAAGAGAAGAGACATCTGCAGCACAGATAGCCCTAAGGACTTTAGGATCCAGCTTGGGGAAGAACTATCATAACCCAAGGGCACAGTTCCCCTACAGGAGCAGAGAGTCTCTAAGCTTTAACATAACAGAGTAGTTTTAACTGATACTGGGTTTGAACTAATGTTGCTAGGGAAACAAAAGCCAAGCTCTTTTCTAAACATCTGAATGATGCATATGCGCACATGCAAAAGGATGAACATCACTGAACACTTCACTTTTTGCTTTTAATTGCAAAAATTGTCTAAAATATTTAATATATCCTCTGTATTTCCTTATGGAATAAAATGACAGTACAGCTTAGCTAAAAAGGCAAAGTGTGATGAACTTGTATGCACACCAACTCCCCTCTTATTAATATCTGTTGGTGATTGCCACATTATTCTCAGGACCTGACTTCTTTCTAATTTACTGTATTGTACTCACATTTTCTTGTGATTTCTTGCTCAAGGTTTTTTCCTAAGGATGCAGTAATACATAAATAAAAATAAATGTTGAGGCTGTGATCTTTCCTGGCACCCAAAGTATGTTCACAACACTGAAGAGGAACATGGCACGTAGCACATACCCCACTCCTTTCTATCAGTATCTGAACTAGCCTAGCTATAGCTTAAAGATAAAGCATCTCTACATTTCACTACAGTGTCTCATCACAATTTGTATTGCAACTGCAATACAGATATACCCCAGCTGTGTCTCTGTCTGGAGCTCCCAGTCTAACTATAAGCTTGCCAACATTTTGGTTGATCTCCTCTGAGGACATTTAACTCAATTGGTATATGGTGGCTGGCTTTTCACAGGTGAGCTGAAAGATAAATCGTGCACTCTGGCATTTGTTTATTGAAGATTTCTTTCTACACAGATTGAAAGTGTGATACTGACTGAACTAGTAAAAGACTACTTGAGTTAGAAAAGACCACAGGAAGACACACTTTCTTGTAACAAAGACACAATTCCTTTTCTCTCTCTAGAGTCCAAACATGTGTGTGTGTGTGTGTGTGCACGTGTCCACACACCTTTCCTCTTCACCAGCATTTTCTTTCCTTTGACACTTGAATCTGGAAAGAGGTTGGGTTGGGGTTTTTTTTTTAGTAGTTACTATTCCTGTTGCTCCATTCATTTTTTAGCAACACACATAATACAAGACATTTATCATTCTGTATGAATGAGCAGTGGTGTTTTAATACTTCTTTGTATTGAACTGCATTTTTTTCTACCCATTTGGACATACTAGCCCCTTCTGCTAAGGGCTTCAGAAAGCTACTCAGCTACAGATTTTTCCTGAACTAAGGCCTTAATTCATTACTTAACACTGTTATGATTATGAAAAGTAATGATATTTGGTATGATATTATAGTTAGGCAGCTTGAATAAGTTTCACTTTCAGTATGTTGCAGAACTGAGGAGAAAACACTGGTCCAAACACAATAAATATTGTTAAGGACAATATTTAAAGCCAGGAAATACATGCATGAACAGAATTTACCTTACTTCACACTTTTTACACAGGGTTCTATTTAAAAGGAAGTAAATCCAATTAACTGTTAGATTACCTCTCAAAGAATATTGTTTCATTCTGTAGCCAGCGATACATGCCATACCAGGTTAGTACCAAAAAATTCTTGGGGAAACCCAGTTCAGAAGTAATCCATATATGCCAAGTGCAGAGCAAGAACCGCCTTTTGCAGGAACCCAGGGAAAAAAAGAGGGTCTGTCACGTTTGGAAAAAGGGGCAGGGAACTCAGGAAGTGTTTAAGGACGCTGTTAGGTCATGCAGAAAGAAAACTGGAGAGGCAAACACTCACTTAGAACTTAATCTGGCCACTTCTGTAAAGGATAATAAAAAATGTTTTTACAAATACATTAACAGCAAAACAAGGGGCAAGGACAATCTCCATTCTTTACTGGATGCAGGGAGGAATACAATCACCGAAGATGAGGAAAAGGCTGAGGTGCTTAACACCTTCTTTGCCTCAGTTTTCAAGAATAAGACAGGTGGTCCTCAGAATGACTGGCCTCCTGAGCCGGTAGACAGGGATGGAGAGCAGAACGGCCCAGTGTAGTCCAGGAGGAAGCAGTCAGTAACCTGCTGAGACACTCAGATGCTCACAGATCTATGGGACCAGAGAGGCTCCATCCTAAGGTGATGAGGGAGCTGGCGGAAGAGCTCACCAAGCCATTCTTCATCATTTATCAGCAGTCCTGGCTAACCGGGAAGGTCCCAGATGACTGGAAGCTGGACAATGTTACACCCATCCACAAGATGAAGGAAGGAGGATCCAGGTTTCCTGGATCCTGGCAAAGTTATGGAACAGATCATCTTAAGTGTGATCACATGGCACCTACAGGACAGCCAAGGGATCAGGCCCAGCCAGCATGAATTTGGGAGGGGCAGGTCCTGTCTGACCTACCTGATCTCCTTTTATGACTGGGTGACTCACCTGGTGGATGTGGGAAAGGTTGTGTCTACATGGACTTCAGAAAAGCCTTTGACACTGTCTCCCAAATCATACTCCCGGAAAGGCTGGCAGCCCATGCCTTGGACAGGTTCACTCTTCACTGGGTTAAGAACTGGCTGCAGGGCCAAGCCCAGAGAATGGTGGTGAATGGCACCACATCCAATTGGTGGCCAGTCACTGGTGATATCCCCAGGGACCAGTGTTGGGCCCAGTCCTGTTTAATACCTTTACTGATGATCTGGATCATTAGTAAATTTGCAGATGACACCAAGGTGGGTGAGAGTGTTGATCTGCTGAATGGTTGGAGGGAGCTGGACAGGCTGGATCAAAGGGCTGAATTCAACAAAATGAGGTTTTAACAAGTCCAAGTGCCACGTCCTGCACTTTGGCGACATCAACCCCCTGCAGCACTACAGGCTGGGGACAGAGTGGCTGGACAAGGGCCAGGCAGAAAGGGACCTAGAGGTACTGACCGACAGCAGCTGAACATAAGCCAGCATGTGCCCAGGTGGCCAAGACGACCAATGGCATCCTGGCCTGTATCAGGAATAGTGTGGCCAGCAGGACCAGGGAAGCAACTCTTCCCCTGTGCTCGGCACTGATGAGGCCGCACCTTGAGTACTGTGTCCAGTTCTGGGCCTCTGAATTTAGGAAGGATGCTGAGATGCCAGAGAAATGTCCAGAGAAGGGCAACAAGGCTGGTGAAGGGGCTGGAGCACAAGTCTAAACCAGGAGTGGTTGAGGGAGCTGGGGTTATTAAGCCTGGAGAAGAGGAGGATCAGGGGAGACCTTACCACTCTCTACCTACAGCTGCCTGAAAGGAGGTTGTAGCCAGGTAGAGGCCAGTCTTGTCTCCCAGGCAGCCAGTGACAGGACAAGAGGACACAGTCTTAAGCTGCACCAGGAGAGGTTTAGGTTGGACATTAGGAACTTCTTCACAGAAAGGGTGACAGGGCATTGGAATGGGCTGCCCAGAGAGTCAGTGGAGTCACTGTCCCTGGAGGTGTTTAAAAAAAGACTGGATGTGGCACTCAGTGCCATGGTCTGACAAGGCAGTGTTAGGTCATAGGTTGGACTCAATGATCTCAAAAGTAGTCTACAACCTAGTTGATTCTGTAATGCTGCAATGAAATTCCCACAAGGACTGCAAAGCAACAAGCTTTTTCAGCAACAAAAGGATATACATAATGCTTCTATTATACCTACTACTTCTCAAGTGTTGAAAATCTTGGTAAGACTTACTTAAGTAAACAATGTGTAAAATTAAGAACCTGTATGATTTTACATTTTATGGCTCAAGTGATGCCTTTCAAAGAGATGAAGTAAAGAATTTATCTCATTCTCACTGAAACATCATGCTTTCAAGACATCATAGTTCCTAAATGGTGAAGCTATATTTATAAACAAGGTGAAACAATTCTACAGAACAGGCAAGGACGGAAATGCTCAGTTTCAGCAGCTAACAGATACAGATCCCTATCTCCCTGTTAATTCTATTCAATATTGCATGATTCATGTTTTCTAACAAATGATTAGCAGTTTTTATACCCAAGACTTTATTTGATCCCTGAAGTTTTGAATTTCCAAACTTGCAAAACATTCACAAATAAAACCAGGAAAACTGAAGAAATGTTTTAAAAAAAGAGAGAAAAGAACATTTATCTTTTTATTCTGTGCAGATACCTCATTTGATGTCCAGAATTAATTTTGTGCTACAGAGAATCAGCCTGAGTAGCAGGCATAGGTGATTTAGGCAATTCGGTCTTTATTACTAGATCATTAGTGTTCCTGAAAAGTCCATAGTTAGAACTGAATTCATCTGCCTACGAGTCATATAAGAAGTATGGAAAAACCTGACTTTCTGTCACAATAAATAAATAAATAGCCAACAAAAGCTCAGTATATCCAAATGGATTCTTGTAGGTTCAGCTTGGGTCTCCCTCTCTGACTTTTCCTTAACAATTTCCTTACTCATTCAGTCAATACAGAAAAAAAAATACATAAACAAAGCAGATGTGTTTATGTGCATGTTAACCAAACATGTGATTCCTGTTACAATGTCAGCATTTACTGAAATTGTTGATATGTGTATGTGTGTAAGACAGACAATATTGCTGAATACATGGTTGATATTTGGTAAGTAGGGCAGTTAGTGAAACTGGAACAGACACTCTGCTCTCATTTTCAATCTGGGCTATACCAGGAGAATTAGAACGGTTAAGCGATGGTTAAATTAGGGCAGAATTTGACCCCAAGGATGCTAGAAAGCTGAAACTGTAATCAACATTTTGTTACATACAGCTTTAAACACAGTCCTTATGCAACACCACAGTGTCAATCCACAAAGGCAATTACCTGTATGTTCACTTCAAATTTAAATGCAATATTGCAACAGCACTGTGATGAAGATAGAACATGGAATATTTTTTCTCAGACTCAACCTTTTTTTCTACTTTTGTACCACGTAACACCTAAAGACACATAAGGCAAGTAGTGAAGTCGCATGGGTGGAGCCCGTAGCTCTTCTAAAAGAACAAGCTTAACACCCCTGCTCCAAATAAGGTAGGTTAAGGAAAAGGATCGCAGTATCAGAGTTCCTCCTGGAATTTATGAAAGGATCCACACTGCATTTGCAATTTGTTAAGACTTAAAAGAGCAAAAGCTAGGATTACAGATGTTTTTAGTTCCCTTTTTTTTTTCTGCCCCTGTAGTGCATTCATAACAATCTTCTGAAGCCAGAGTGCAAAAATAAACCTCTTCTCCAGCCTCCTCCCACTTCTCACCTCCAAACAGGCATGCTGGAATGGATTTTCTCCTCCCTCCCTGGCACTATACATTTACTAAAACACAATGTCAAAACTGTTTTCATCATTCCCTTTTTTCTGGTGTTATTGTGGGTCCTATGAGATCACGTGCAGAGAAGGAACAACTTCTAAATTCTACATCTTCTCGGGAGAAAAGAGGGAGGAAAGATCATTAAAGAGCACATGAGAAAAAGGCTTCCAATTCAAAAGTAAGCCAGGTAGGAAAATGGTGGAGAGACAGAAAATCAGAGGGCAGGGGAGAAAGAGAAAATGCCCAAATGCTACTTACACACACAAATACACACACATAAATATGGTTAATAGGCTAATAGTCTATTAATTGAGGTGAACAGCTAATCCCAGTTCTTAAACTTCTACTAAATATTTTAACATGAAAACTTAGCTGGTGGAACAGGAGGCTTGCTTTTCTGACTATATACCAATCTTTACAAGCAGTTGCACGTTTTGGCATCTCTAACTTTACATAATGTAATACTTAAACCTACTCCTGGGCACATAACCTCAGTTTGTGTTCTTGTGATCAAATCCTCCTGATACAATCGAAGAAGCACTTCAACTCATTATCAGTCATGACTGGGTATAATGAAAAAGCAAGTACACATTCTAGTAGGTACAGCCCATGAAAGCTTTTGAATTTGCTGGGAGTGAGAGGATATTGTTCACCTTGTGTTCTCAGTAAATTATACACCTGCCTTGATACAGGGAAAAATAGGCCTTTAGAGGCACTTCTACCAATTCATCAAAATGAAGCACTCAAAATGGCAACTGGATGTATTGGTGCAGAAGATGAGAGCACTAGTATCTGACAGTTTGTACAATTCTGGGTCATGGTAAAGATTTCATTTGGCTTCCTCTGCCTGTAGTCCAGGAGTTACATGCAGGAACACCTTTCCTCAGCCTAAATCACAAGATCACTGTGGTATCCCATACAGACGCAATATGTGACTGCAATAGTGTTTTCTTCTGAACTCAGGCATTTCATGAGTTTTACAAAAGCACTGAAAAACTCAACAATCCGACCTGTGTTCCACATTTTGCCTTGATACGATACACATCCTGTTCTTTTCTCCTGGCATGACACTAAGATTACTATTGCTCGACAAAGAAACCAGTGACTGACACTGCAGGTTCCACATTCTTTCACAAAAGTCCTTGTCATGCTTTTTTGAACTCTGATCATCATAAACCGCTCATAGCTGAGCAACACAATGTCCTTTTAACCTTGCATCCTGGTTTAGCACATTTTGTATGGTGTGCCTTGATTCTGAGAGAATTGGACTTATACCTGAGTCTGGGAAAATGGATTATTTTGGCAGCACTATGCTTCAGACAATTCAAAAGGTGATGTGACCATTCACTTTGCAAGGATTTTTCCAAAACTGTAACATTTCACTCCTCCCACACATTTTATTAAGCAATAATACAGATAATATAGTAAGAGAATATTCTTTTTCACTGTTATTTCAAAACCTGTTTCTGGTTATGTGTTTATTCTCCTTTTGGGCACGTCTACCCATTACCCTTGTAATGAAGTGTACAAGTACACATTTCTTACCATGAATACAAGTCAATCTGCAAAACATATTTTGAATTAATAAACTTGAGTGATTGCAATTAGGACACCTATACTCTGCTGCATCTGTTAAGAGGTACATGCCATGCAAATTATGCATCTACAAGGGATTCCCCTAACACAGGATGTATTTCATCTTTCTTTGCCTGATTTTATAAACAGCTCAGAGCAGCTAACACTGAAAAAAAATGCCGGCAGGCAGTCAGATATTCCAATGAATAAATGGTGTATCTTACTTGTGCAAGTGCTACTGGCCAAGAAATGTTTGCCAACATCAAACAACAGAATTTTTGAAGGCAAACAATCAGCTGGCCAATGTAGTAAGAAATAATTCACTGAATAAAGTATTTACTGAAAATTATTCTCTAACACAAGTAATTTGTTCAGTTTTGATCTCTAAAACCATATTCTATATTCCACAGCTGCATGAAGTTACTGACAATTGCAGCTTATATCGATAACCCACTTTGAATCACCCCAATCTTATTTATTCTAATACAGCATTTCAATTTGAAAAAAACCAAACAGGTAATAAATTTTATACTCTATCCACTTTTAACAGTTTCTCCATTGTCACAAACATATAAAATCCCCAAATACTACATTTTATATTCAGTTCTCTGAGTTAGCTTAAACTTATGTAAAATCATGAGTAGGTAGAAGCTCCCTGTTGTCTGTGCCCCTGAGAACGCACATTGTTTATTCCACAAGTGCATGAAACAATTGCAGTTGTGAAATGCGGAACAGCTCCAGTGGTTTGCAAAAAGTGTTTGAATTACTAACATGCAGGGTTTAATTCTTCCAAGTTGAGAGCTGTGTACACTGTGCACACACACACACTACTAAGCTTATGACAGGCATTCCATACACCATTGTATGCTTCTGAATAGTAAACATATATCTGGGTTACATGACCTTGTTGCTTGGTTCTGCAATACTTTACACTGTGTAAAAAAAAAATAGGGTTGTTCCTGGCATGTACATTGTGGCTGTGATATAGTAGTTAAAATATACCAATAGCTATAGACACAAAAGACTCTATTAAAACAAAATCACATACTTACTTTAAAATATCTATTATAAAGCTACCACCAAGAACACCATCAAAAACTCATCAGGAATATTATGATTCCAGCACCTCCCTTAAAACAACTTCACCAGGTTTATACTCCACCCCTGTAGTTTCACCTCATTGTCAAACTTCCTGAAAGGTTACCCTCAGCAGAATTCTAAGTTCTTTAACCTCATGAGAAGTTTCAGAATTGTTTGAAGTTAAGCAATCCTACTGCAAGGTAAGTAGCAAATTTTCAGTAAAAGAATCTTCAAAAATACCAATTTATGGCACAAAATTGCAAAACTCATATTACCACTTTATAATTCAATCAAGGTACCATGCAATATAGTTAACAACTGAGAAATGACCATAGAAAAAAGTGGCATATTACTAGTCAGTAAAAAAAAAAAGCTTTAATTCATTTATCAGTCTGAATATCCAGTATCTATACTGAACTCACTCTCGTACAGGATCTAAGCCGTTGGAGAGTATCTCTCCAGTTATATGACTCTCAGGGATTCCTAGTCTAGTCACAGTTTTTGTCTCCCAGCATACATCAACTTTCAATACCAGAGGTGGAGTGCCTTTAAGGGAAGGAAAACAAGTGGCAACATTACCTATAAAATCTGCTTGTCATGTGGGTTTCTCAGACCTAAACAAGGTATAGTATTCTGAAGAAAATATATGTATATACACATATGTACCAACACATAGCTTTCTCACACTGTATAATCAAAAGGTGAACAAAAGCGCCCAGGCCCAGTGCTGTTCCAGGTATGCAATGGGAGGAAGCCTTTGGAAGCCTCGACTTCAGAAGAGAGGGGAAATAGATGGTAAGGCAGGTCTCTCCACCCAAATCTCACCCACAGAAGTGCCTGGATAACAACATACATGTTCAGTACCAAATTGTACAGACTGGTGTAGCGATTTGGAGATACTTAGTCCAGAACGAAGATCTTGGAGGCAGGATTGGCAATTAAATGGCAGTGGCAGGAAACTGTGCGGATGCAGGCACTACAGTGGAAGGTTGTTCTCTTCACTCTTCTCAGGCACTGTCTGACTCCAGAACATCAGCAGGGGTTTTTGGTGTGCCTTTGTACTTGCCAGGGCAACATCTCCTAGAAGTCCAAGGAAGCATCTCCTTTGCAGGATCAAGTTGGTCATGCTATTTTTATTCCTCTAGCTTGCTGGGCTCCCAGGAGATGATATGGCCAAAAAGAGCAAGTTTGGGCAGCTGGGGTAGAAGGCGAAAATCTAAGGCTTATTATTATCATTAACACATACGCCTGGCTTTTCTTAGAGGGACACCATAAGGTACACATAGCTTGGGCCCTCACTACAAGAAAGATATTGAGGAGCAAGTCCAGACAAGTACAAAGGTGCTGGTGAAGCATCTGGAACACAAGTTCTATGAGGAGTGACTGAGGGAGCTGAGGTTGTTAAGTCTGGAGAAAAGGAGGCCTAAGGTGGACTTTATTGCTCTCTAAGACTACCTGAAATGTAGTCAGGTGGGGGCAGTCTCCTCTCCCAGGTAACATGCAACAGGACGAGAGGAAATGGCCTCAGGTTGTGCCAGAGGGGGTTTAGATTGGATATCAGGAAAATTTTATTCCCTTGAAAGGATTATCAAGCACTGGAACAGGCTGCACAAGGAAATGGTGGTATATATGCATATATAAAGACAGCTGGACCTTATAAAGATCAGCCTCCTGAGACATAAGCTGTATGTAAATGAATCCATAAAGTAGCCTCAACACAATCAAAATACAGATAGAAACCTAGTTAGCAACTAACAAATTACTCATTATGTGTCTGAATCATCTGAACTTCCAAAGGATCCAGCTAGGCACTCCAAGCCCTTTGTCCCTGTACTAATTCTTTCACAAGCACATTTAAGTACTGGCTTTAAACGAAACTAGGGACTAAAGAGTAAAACAACAAGCTTCTGATTTAAGACTGTCCTGTTTCTCAGATCAGGAAGCTATGGCAGTACAGAGACCTGGCTCAAAACTTGCATTACATTTAATTTGGAGAGGTAAAGAGTTCTGAACACTGCACAGAGATTTAAATCCTCATGTGCACCCACAGACAAAATTTTGTGTGGGTAGATAAAAGCAAACTCTCTTACGTAATTCCTTGCCTACGTGACGTTCTCACAGCACTCTTTATATGCAAAAGTAATGATTTTTTGCTCCTGTGTTTCCTCCCTACAACCCAAATTTGTTCCTGCTTATTCTTCCCAGCTGGCATTAACTGTTTTTGAGCTCTGAATTTCTATTCACCCAGGGCAGTGCTCAACTCACCAAGCGTATTTCACCTGTGCTTTTTGGCAAGATTCAGTTCTAAGCTGGTGTCTGACACAGTGGATCAGCATATTAACACATGAACCCTGTTCGTGCTATGGTGTGATTTCCAGCCTCTGTCTCGCAGCCAGTTTGTAGACTCTGCTGCTCCAGATAAAAAGTGTTGTTCTTCAGAGAGATTACGCTGTAGCAAAGGGAGCAGCTCTCCAAACTAAAATTGCAGAGTGGTACACAGGGCATCTTTTTAAAGCTGTATAAAGGAGTCATAAACCTAAATCCTGGAAGATTAAAGACAATGACTGAGTTGCACACAGTTATCAAATTATGCTTTTCCACATACAAGCAACATTCTGATTCTAATTAATTTCACACCTTTAAATATCACTACAAATCTTTCAAACCAACATTTTGCATCCCTTTGTGCATTTTATTTTTGCTTAGCGCACACAGTATTTTTTCCTGTATATTAGGTGGGTTAAATAAATTGCAGCGTGAAGAAGGAATCTTTCTGAATGCATTTCAGTAAAGACTTGTTTATGTAACTATACAGGTCTGTTTAGAAAATTCATCTCCAAAAAAAACCTGTTACTGCTTCAATCCCATAATTGTAATGCATCTTATATCAGTTCTAGCCAAGTTCACTTCCCTTTCATTTGAATGAAAGAAGTAGGGAATGAAACAAAATTTCTTATTCCCCAGGCTGACTTCAGTGGTATGTGCCAGCAGAGCTAACAGTGCCCAAGCAAACACATGAGCTTCTAAGTCCATAAATTCCTTTTTTCTATATTGCATTAACTGGAAAACTATTACTTGTTTTCTTTCCAATGTAGGTGGCAAGAAGGCTGGTATTATAGAAAATAAAGACCGAACAGGAGAGACAGAAGGAATTTGTTAGATGAAACAATGGGTAGTAAAAGGTGTTAATTACTGCAACACACCAGCTCTTTTTTTATTTTTTTCCTGTTTTAATTATCCTCTGGTAAATAATTCCTTTCCTAAACTTGTTTTTATCATCGTATCTCTATTTCTCATTTAGGTATTAACCAATTACTCTTTCTACCATTCTGTCTTTATTACATTTCTTTTTCAGTTCAAAAGTCAGCAAGATTGCTGGATCCAAGCAACATTGAAAGGTGACTGATGACCATTTTACATGAATGACATTTGTCTTTAATGAAGAGTTATATACACTACATAATAAACAACCCACAAAAATAATTGTGCATGGTATATTAAGAACTCCAATATTGTTTTCAAAACAATGTTATATGATCTGAATGTAGGCATTGGGATAACTGAACACGGTTACCTGAGTGCTGTCTATGCCACAGGCCTCTCTTCCTCATTACTGTATTTACAGTCACTTCAGAACAGACCATTGCAGATGTGACCAAAACCCATTAAATTTAACAGGCCAGATGTTGCTCCAGTGTCCTTCAGGGAGCAATTGTCTTCTGGTAGAGAAAATAGGAAGTGGCTAACAGAAATCTCTGCATACAGGCCTGAGAGTGTGCAGACTTTTGGGTCTGCCTTTCAGGATAGCACCTGTTTGAACTGCAGCTCATAAAGACACTGAGTGAGGAAACAACTCACAGTGGTATCACTCAGATACCAGACACACATTTAAGTAGACAGGTGAAAAATATTTTCGTATACACATTTCAAATATATTCCCTGCTGTTTCTCTGTGCACAGCTGTGTGACAAGAGGTTTCTTGTTTGCTCTAAGCAACAGCAGAAATCAAGAAGAACTAAACTGAAGCCAGTGTAGTTACACAGGGCACAACTCTGTAATGGGTCTAAGGCTGCTCACTCAGGAACTGACTCAATGTGAGTGTCAAGCAAAGCACTCCATCAGGACTTAATGAATAGATGCTGACAGCAACTGCATTTGTGCAGTTCTTCAAAGCCTCCAAACTACATCTTCCTTACTTCTTAACTACTACATCTTTGCACCATTTCCAAATCCTCTGATACTGACAAGAAACAGCTTTTATTTCTTCCTGTAACCAAGTCACTAGTCAGACTACTTCCTCATTTGAAGAATGAAAATTAGGCTCCTTATGCAATTCCCATATTCAGACTTTTTTCTTTAACTGTGATCAGTATTTATGTGGGTTCAAATACGAATGAGATTATTAGTCTTCCCCAAAAATCATTTAATCAAGATATATGTCTGCATATACCAATTTCTGTTTCTCTCATCTCCACACAGAAGAATGACAAAACATAAAACATAGTATCTCTCTAACATAATTCTTATAACACATAATTCTTGTGCACATGCACCTCATGCAGGCTTCTTCCAACAAGGTAAAAAAGGCAAATCCTTTAGTGACAAACACATTTAATAATGCTATAAGGCTAAAAAAAGATGAGAGATTTGTGAAAATATAGTAGCAAGACTGAGGAGAAAAAAAAAGCTGAAAAGAAAAGCAATAGAGCACTCATTTGAGAGATCAGATGGTTCCAGTGACAAAGTTAAATGAACAACTTTTAAAATTCATCACATGCTACAGTGATAAATGGGAAGGTTTAGTGTAAAGATTAGATGTGTAACTGGAGATGGGGAAATATTTAGGTGTAAAAAAGACAGCACCTGTGACCTGTCACTATTTGTCCTTAGAAGAAGAGAGGGACAATACCACAATACTACAGAGTAAAAACAACTCGAATAACTTGTCAGGAAAAAAGATGGAGGGAAGGTCAGAGAAGAACAGAAAACACAAGCAGAGAGTCTGAGAAGGATCAGAGGCAGAGCTGGATTTGGGAGAGATCAGGTGAATTAGCCAATGAAGGTGACCCAGGATTCAGTGATACAGTCTTGTCTCCTGGAACAAGACAATAGTCTTGCCACAGCAGTCTGAAAACCTAGACAATGTTCAAGTAGACAGCTGAATTAATAATGAAGCTTTTAAACAGATAGAAGTAACCAAAAGATATACATTGTCTTAGAGCTCAATGCAGAAACCTGGCCAAGGGAGGCAGCGTTCCTACTTTTTGGCTACTTTTAGGGATAGATAGGAATCCGAGGCCCTTCCTATTGTGAAGACAGCTTATAGATACACATTAACCCACAGTAGCCCATAAAATTTCTTCTGGGAAGCTGGTGCAGAGACTTACAGATCTCCTAGTCTGAAATCCTCTTCTCCCTTCCAATTAACTCTTTGCTAGTACCGGCCTTTAGCTTAAATAGCTCTTCTCCCTACTGCATGTTTCTATCTATACTGCAGTGTATTCACTGAAGCAAAAGCACTGCCAAGTACCAGCTGCTGTGCAATCACAGGTCTTTGCCAGTCCCAGCAAGCGATGTCAGAACCGGGACAACCATTTTTGCTCCTTCCAGTTCAGCGTGTCAGTAAGGGGGGCCTATGGTACACAGTTTCAAAGGTGTGAGAAACCAAGTGCTCTGAGACCATGTCTGAAAGCTGATCTGTTCCCTGAGATCTGATGCACTCAAGTTAGCAGTTTCTCTGATCAACAGTGTGAGATAGCAAAAGGCAGGGCACTTTGAGTGAGAAGGTGCTGTTAATTTAGAATGGCTTTGCTAGTTTAGTTCATGAACTTCTAAGTCACACCACAAAATCCTTTTATCCTTCCTGACTTTCTCTTGGGTGAAGCAAGAGTGAATGGAAGACTGAGAGAGAGATCTGAGTTTCAAAGATCTAGGCAGACTTTCCCTCTGATTTGAAAGAACATTTTACTGCTACCACTCATGCAGTCAGAGCTCTGGAAGGAGATTTATTAATCAAACACAAGAAATAAACATTCCTAATGAGACTAAGTCAACTACAGGCATGGAACCCAGCACAGAGCTCATGAGGGTGGGGTGTTAGGCAGTCCATCAAATGCACAAAAAAGATGCCCACAAAGCTGCATCCCACAAATATTCAATTGGCAACACTTTAAAGGCAGCTGTTGTTAGAATAAATGTATTTTCTCCCACTTTGCAACATATGCAGTTAGCTGATTTTACAAATATCTTCTAAAGCAGCAGTGAGACCACTCAAACCCAGTACAGCCATTGAACAGAGCATCACTGAAAGATCAAATCCAAATTGTTGAAATTTTAGAGCTCAAAAACACTGAAACATAATAAACACAGGAAGGTCTCACACATCTTAGAGGGTAGGTGCAGTATCAGGAATCACAGCACTGACATTCCTGCATATATTTCTGGTTGATTTGTGTTGTCTTCTCAGTATTCATCAGTTTAGGATGTATCTGCTACTATATTTTATCATACATTGGTGCCACAACACAACCTGATAGGGTCCTTTTATAGGAAGAAAGGCAAAATTAATAAAATAAAGTTTAGATGTGAAAAATACACTTTGACTTGTTTTCACACTTTTTTTTTTTTGGTATGTATGTACAACTGCATAGGCAGTCGTCACGTACGTAAGTCCTCCTCTTTTTAAAAACAAGTCCTCCTGTGGCTATTTGTGTGACATGTTTTACTCACTCAGATTAATCCTACAGTTTTGTTTCATTCTCCTGTTTTCCTTCCTGGCTAGTAGAACCTCAGGCTATTTTCTAATATATTTTGAAGATTAAAATATTATTTTCTTAATCTAACAATCACTGTAGGTTTTCAGTTATCTTTTATGACCTTTCTAATAATTTTGTTTTCATAAATAACTGTACTTCCCCTGAAAAGTAAAAGATTGGCAGCACTTTCAACTCAACATTTAGCTCACAATCTACTGAGCATGGGTGCCTCATGTGTGTTCTGGAGGCTATCATCCCAGGAGCAAGAGGCTAATTCATTACTCATGCTCATTCAGTTCTTGGCCTTTCTACCGATACTTCCAACAAGGAAGCCAATTAGCACTAATTCAGGTAGTGGATTTGTGATTTGGAACCCTTCACTAGACACTGGATTAACACCATCCACCCTTTTCACAGAATACATGAAATAACTGTCAAATGATAACTCCTAGTGGTACCTTCATACAGAAAAAGTTTGGCTTCAGCTTATGAAATGTGATGGAAGATTTAAAAGAGTTGTCTATGAAATGCTATACAGCATAGCTTTGTAAAATGCACTTAAAAACCCCTGTGGTCAAAAAAAACTACAGAAAACACATAAACCTATGCCAATCACATATATTCTTTAAGCAGTACCTGTAGCATGATATTACTCTTATTATCACAGAATCAAGTAAAAGTTTTCCATGTGAGTGAAATAGTTCAGCCTCTTGGTCAGAAAAATTATGCAAGAAACTGCACAAGACAAACTTTTTCCTCAGGTAGCTGGAAAAGATGAACCAAATAGAAAGCAGTCTCTGTGTGTCTATGCATGTGCTCAGATTTGATGCTTCTTTTTCAAAAAACAAACACAGATAAATAAAACTTCTCAAAATATTTTTATATATATATGTGTCTGTCTGTGTGACTCAAAAAACGGTTGGGAGGGACCTAAAAGATCATCTACTTCCAGCCCCCCTGCAATGGGCAAGGATACCACTCACTAGATCAGGTTACTCAGGGCTCCATCCAACCTGGCCTTGAACACTTCCAGGAACGGGGCATCCACAATTTCTCTGGGCAATGCCTGTCTGTCTATCTATCTAGCTAGCTATCAAACCAGCCTCAGAAAAGTCTAAGATGTTTGTGAATGTTTATTTCAACAGCTGATCGTTAAACTGATTTACATGATAAAACAGGTTGTATCTCTAATCAACTTCAGTGATCCAAACTTGTTAGTTCTTAACCTCATTCAAGCTGTAAGAACTAGACTTAAATAATGTCAAATTGAATGGGGACAAAACTAACCCACAAATACAACTAATTTGCAAGTTTAATCATGTTTTCTGGGCTATATTTCCTTCTCTTTTGCTGTTACAAAGTTTCTCTAGTAAAGCTTGCTTCTTACTCTCATTCTCCAAACCAAAGGGCAATATTACCATGTAAGTTAAAGCATAGAACTTATCCTTGAACATTTCAGAATGCAAACTCTGAAAATGCAACCTGTATTTCCAGTTGCCTGCAGCAACATTATAACCATCCCACAATGCCAGTTCTTTCAGTTTGTTAATGTTTATATACTGTTAACACTGCTCTTCAGCACAAATAACTGAGCCGCTCTTTCTGATACACTACTTTCAGAAATGTGAAATTGCAACCTTTGGCAATATGACTGTAGGTTGATGACAACCACCCAATGTCTCTTGCACTCCCCCACCTAAAATCAATGGGGAAACAAGATGAAAGGCTCATGGGTTGAGACAAGAACATTGAGATCACTTAAGAATTGCCATCAAGAGCAAAACAGACTTAATGCGGGGAAAAATAAATTTAACTTATTGGGAATTAGTTGAATGGTAAAAAACAAAGACAAAAACTAAAATACCTTCTCTTCACCTCCACATTCTTTCCAGGCTCAACTTCACTTCTTCACTTCCTGCTCTACCTCCTGTCTTCCCCACCCCAAGCTACTAAAGAGAATCAGGAAGCAGGGGTGGAGTCAGTCCATAACAGCTCCTCTCCGCCACTCTTCCTCCCGCTTCTCCCCTCTTCTAGTGTGAGTCCTTCCATAGACTGCAGGCCTTCACAATAAACCTTCTCCTCCATGTTCTCTCCACAGACCACAGATCTTTCTGGAAGTATCCACCAGCTCTGGCATGGGATCCACCACAGGCTGCAGTATGGATATCTTCACCACCATGGTCCTTTCCACTGGCTGCAGGAAAATACCTGCTCCACCATCATCTCCTCCATGGGCTGCAGAGGAGTATCTGCCCTGGTGCTTGAAAGCGCTTCCTCTCCCTCCTCCCCTTTCTCTGCTCGTGGTGTTTGCAAGATTTCTCAGACTTCTTTTCCCCTCACTCCTCTCTGCCTATGCAGTGCTTTTGCCCTTTCTTATGTTATCACAGAGATGTCACTATCTTGGCTGATGGGCTCAGCTGTGTCCTGCAGTGGGTACATTGTGGAGCCACCTGAAACTGACACAGCAGACCCTGAACACCTCCCACAGATGACACCCCTGCAGCCCCTCACCAACACCTTGACACCTACACCCAATAGACACTGCTAAATATGTTGATTGTCCTTTACAGGCTAAAGAAAGATATACTTGATACCGACTGCATTAAGCAGCCTTGCTTTCACTTTGGAAAGAAAGATCTGTCTCCCAGTAGAGACCGCACCACTTGACACAGTTGGTGAGACTTCATGGAGTCTCTGCCACCATCACAATAAAAGCCAGCTGAGTACCATTATGGTCTTTACTTAAATGGATTGTTCCTTTCTTGATACCAAAGACATCAGTAACATGAAAGCTGTTGAAGTCTATACAGTATTTGATTTTTCTCCTTATTTGTTGCCTTTTAACAGATCTTCCTCACTGTGTCTTTTACACAGAGACAAAGTTACACCAACATAACTGCTAAAAACTACGTCAGCCTCTGCAATACTCCTACAGTAGCATCTGTGAGCTAAGGGCAAAAAAGATTAAACACTGTATTCTGGCCTTCTTTACAAAATACATTCTGTAAGCAAAAAAAAAAGACACGCCAGAATTGCCAAAACCTGCAGTACTTCAGTAGAGCTTCTACCACATTATCTGCATTTCTTAAATAATAAAAAAAGCGTTTGCTCTGACAGATGGATAATCACATAAGACTAGTAAATTCCCTACAAAACCTAAGGTTCCCTACATAAATAGTGCTTACTAGTATAATACTCACTGTTAAGCAAGTTGGGAGAGGTATGAAAAATTAAAACAAGTGAGGTGTATGTTAAGTTTCCAGTAATAATTAAACTTCTTATTCACTGAAATTTTTTAACTTCATCTAGACAGCTTTGTAACATCCCAACAAATATTTTCAGATTAAAATGCCAACCCAGACTCAAGAAACAATCCTTGGGGCAGAAAAGAGGGTCACAATATAGACTTAACCATCTGCCAAAGTTGATTTACAGTGTCTACAGTTGGCTAAGTTATTCACTGCAAATATACTCTGTGTGGAAAAATAGCCCTTTTTTTCTGCCATGTAAACTGACCTTGACCTTACCAACAGTGTTCAGTATTCCTAAATCTTATCAGAGAGGTTCTTAAAAACAATTTTATCCATGGGTTGTTCTTGAAATGTACACTGCAAGGAATAAGCAACTGACAGTGGTCACCCAGGTCACACAGCAGCAGCTCAGTGCCCTGACTAGTGAAAGAACAGAACTAATACTATGTGGCTATGGCCACCAGCCATCTGACAATAGAAACGAGAACATGGTACAAAGAAGTCCACCAGTAATGCATATGTTAAATCTGTTCAGAAGATACATTTGTCAAACAGTTTTGAATAACTAAAAAATCGAGAAAAATCTGTTCATACACAATTCACGAAGAAGGAACAAGAACAAATTTGCCAAGCAAATTGTTTGCTATGCATAGATATCCCAGCTGTCCTCATTATCTTACTTATCTTGTTTAAATCTCCCTTGCACTCCTACCCTCTTGCCTGGTTTACCCAATGTCATCCAATCCTTTATCATGTCATGTTTTCTCAAAGGCACAGTCGTATCTCCACCTGAAAAACTCATTCTTTCGCTGACACTAATTTTAGTTGTCCTTTTTTTCTTTCAGATCATTTGGAATGAAATCACAAAACTGTTAAACATTTAATAAAAGCTCATAGAAATTTTCTCACTGAGTGTGCGACATTGTCATAAGTGCCAGTAAAATGGCTGCTGCAAACAGATACAGGGATTCAGAATTCCCAACACAGAAACTAAAGGTACCCAAATCTCCTGCCAGATTACAATACTGCTGCTAAAAGGAAGAAGGATAAGGGAGTGCCATGTCCAATACCTATGCCAATTCTGTCACAGTCTTCCTATACAACTTTGGAAAAAGGCACAGAGGTTCCTCTCTGCAATGTAGGATAAAAATACATGTCTGTCTGGAAAGACTGTCATGAAGATAAACACATTAAAGTCTGCCAGATGCATGGGAACCATAGTAATGGGATTACACTGAATACAAATAGATAACATGTGAGAAGGCATATGTGCATGGATGTGCACGCTTACAGGGTAAATTAAAGGTGAGAGGGGGAATGCTTAGAAAATTGACACTCTGGCACTCTTTAGATTTTGGTAAGAGAAGTCTAGTTATGTTGGAAAACTAGGACATTAACCCCAATTGGAGACATCTGTCCCACGGAGTAAGCAATACTGTACTGTTTAAACTTCATAAGGATTCATTGCAACATCCATGTTAGATATAATCACACAGCCTTCTCTCTAATTCTTCCTAGTATTGATAAGGTTCTGATACACTCACATTTTGAAAAGGGGGAAATGACAATAGTGCAGGGAGGTCAGACATTATTAAAACAAGGAAAGCATCAGGGGACAGAAGTCAGAAGAGACAGATCATGCAGGCTGTTCACCCCACTGGGACTAGAATTGCTGCAAACACACTAGAGCAAGAATACAGGGCTTCACTAATTCTCAACATATGAACAGTAAATGTTTTCAAATTGAAGTGACATTTGCATGCAATTTAGCTGCATCAGTTCCAATCTTGCTCTTTTTTTTGTAGCCAGTCAGCTTTATTGTTAAAGCAATGTTGGTGCACAAACATGAATAGCAAAGTGTATGTGTAACTTGTAAACAAGCCCTCTCTACCACCTTAGAATGCATCAAACAGCCCTTGGAGAAACAGAAGCAAATAGCATTGCCCTGGATTAACAGCACAGAGCTGGAGGAGAAAAGAAATAACCCACCAAATCTTAGCTGCTCAGTTTCTTAAGAGAGGGATAAACATTTTGCACATTAAATGGGTACCAACAGCTTGAAAATTGCACTTCTGCTTGAAAATTTTGTAATCACTATATTACAAGTAGCCCATAAAATTACCATGACTACCAAAAAAGATCCTAACAAAATATTTCTTTCACTTTTTTTTCAGATTTCTTACTTGGAGCACATGATGGAATTTATTGGACAGCCAGTCTAAGATTATTAAGGTAAGGACAGTGAGTCTTAAGTCTTTCAAAGATCAAAATAGCTTGAAGATCATTAACACCCTCTCTCTGCTCAATGGGACTATTAATATTTTTCAGATTAAGGACATGATAAAATGCTGTACCATGACATCAGATGTTTTTTTCTCTGGGAACTACATCTTTAAATGTTACAAATGTCAAATAAAGGTAAATAGGAGTAATAAACACATTTTAAAGACTGAATCCCAAATTAAGAAAGAAAACCACATTAAATACAAGTGCATTTCTCTTTCAAACAATACATAAAGATTTTTTTCTTTTACTTACTTGACAAATCCAATTTCCACACACAGCAGATATGCTACGCATGTGGATGCTTGTGAAGACATCAGCTATCAGGTTAAACTTTGAGAGCATGTCGTGAAAATTAACTTAATTTAATGTCATATTTGCTATTTGACACAATGTAGGTTAGTTCCTTGCTGCTTTGGACCACCCCAACCCCAAAGTCATGGTTAGCTACTGTTCCCTTTGCAAGCTACCAAGTAGTACAGGATCACTGCTCTTCCCAAAAAATCACTGCTCCCTTGTAGTCATGTCCTCTCCTGTCTGTCTTCCAGTCTCTAAACTTTCTCATCTTCCTTAGCTGCTTTGACAAATCTAACCAGGTCACTTATAAGAAGGTATGAAATAGCACAGGAGTCTCGGGCCTCTCAGGACCAGTGACAATGAACGTCTGTACCTAAAAACTTCCTCTAGAGGCCACTGTCTGCCCTATCATCCGTATCAAAAGGTCAAATTCTTTTCCCTCAGTGCACCCAACAAAGGAATATTCCTCCCTCCCAGTTTCCTTAGACCTTGGCTCATCGCAGTGGACTCCCAGCATGAGGCAACGGCTCCAGTGGCCTGCTGCCAGACTCCAAAATGCATGTAAACATTTACACTCACAGCCAATTCTTGTTTTCTATCAATACTGATAATCTTTGGTAAATTCAACATAAACTCTTCTTTTTATGACAATCCTGTTTATAACAATACTGGGAAATACAAGTAAGAAATTTTCTGTTCATCAGAGGCAACTTCTTCACTATTAACAAGTGCATTTCTGACTTTATTTATTGCAAGTGTGTGCACGAATGTGAAGTTCAATGTTTTTGTGAAACAAAGCTAATTACAAGGTCTTTCCAGTACTCCCAATGAACCAAAACAGAAATACTGGGCCAAGCAAGAGATTGTTCATTATTAGCATCCGAACAGTCAAAAGGTTTCAGTAATATTATAACCCTAAACAACTATTGTATCATGTAGTCTAAGCTCAGGCTTATCACTGTGGCCTCAGTGGTATCAGACAGAAATGGTATTATCAACTTTTGATCTGCTTTGTGTCACAGGAAAACACAAGAAGTGTAACTTTGCCACAAGTAAGAAATGTCTTCAGAAATGGCAAGAAACTGATCAGCCAGAACACACCAAGATGATTCAGCAAGTGCAACAAGCCTCACACTCCAGAGAAATCCTCCAAGCCTCTGCCACAGAAGACTCTCTTAATGATATCGGGAAAATTCCTCACTGATCACTTACTTGGCAATGAGTTTGACCTTGAGACTGTGAGCAAGACACAATGGCCTGGCCTCTCAGAAAAAAAAAATTGTTTTTTGCTTTGAAATATTGCTCTGTCCTGTTCAGTACCTTGTGTTTAACTGTGCCCAACCATGGATATCGGAGGTATGTTTCAGAAAACATTTTTGTCAATGAATTACAAAAAAACACAGCTCAAAATCAGAGAATATCCTAAACTGCAAGGGTGGCCAACAAGGATCATCAGAGTCCAAGTCCTGGCCCTGCACCAGAAAACCTCAAGAATCACCCCATGTGCCTGAGAGCACTGTCCATACAAAGCTCTGGCTAATTGCACCAAGTCCTGAGGCACGATATTGCAGAGTTCCAATAACTTGAGTATGAAAAGGATGAGTCCTCAGTGAAGTAGCTTAGGTACCTGGATTAACCTCATAGTTGCCCAAGAAATTAAGAAAACATGTATGAATGATGTGTGCTTTTTTTAAAAAAAGAATCCTTCCCTAGAATTGACCTGTTGGGATACTTCTTTCTTTGAAAATACTGAGTAATATGGAAGAGAACAAGCAAAATTCTTTTTCCAATGCAAAGTTATTTTGATATCAGAATTACTAGGCCCAGATTCAGATTTACCCAATGGAGAAGAAAGGAACAGGAAAAACAAGCGGCCTGTAGTTTCCCAATCACTGCTTTCTGGAGTTGTGCATGTGCTCCTGCTCATGAACTACACTGCAAGCTAAATGGTTACATCACCTATCTGCTCACATACATTACCCTTGCATCAGCATGTTTATCACTTCAAAAGAATAGAAGAAAGACCTTAATATTTGAGTAATACACTAGTTGGCATCTCCTACTATTAACAAATCTTCACTTCTTCCAGGGAAGACAAAGTTTGATGCATTCAGGTGGGTAGCTGAGAAAAGTAAACTGCCCCAAATCAGTCTGCAGAACATCACCACACAGCTGATAGGAGGCCACAGAAACTAGCAAAACTCACTCCAGCATTCAAAGCGACAAGTGCACCACAAATGTAGACTTGTATATTTATATTGCTCCAGGAAGTATGAACAGGTCATGTGAAAGAATAAGCACAGCACAATTTGAAGGTGGCCCAGCACAAAAGGACCTGGGGGTGCTCACTGACCACAGCTGAACATGAGACAGAGTGTGCCCAGGTGGCCAAGGTGGCCAATGGCATCCTGGCCTGTATCAGCAATAGTGTGGCCAGTAGGACCAGTCCCCAATGTACTCAGCACTTGTGAGGCCACACCTCAAGTCCTGTGTCCACTTCTGGGCTCCACAACTCAGGAAGAACATTGACATGCTGGAACAAGTCCAGAAAAGGGAATGGTGGAGGGTCTGGAGCACAAGTCCTGTGAGTGGCTGAGGGAGCTGGGGTTATTCAGCCTGCAGAAGAGGAGGCTCAGGAGTGACCTTATGGCTCTCTGCAACTGCCTGAAAGGAGGCTGTAGCCCAGTAACATGCAACAGGACAAGAGGAAATGGCCTCAAGCTGTGCCAGAGTACATTTAGGTTGCACAGTAAGGGGAAATTCTTCACAGAAAGGGTGATGACACATTGGAATGGACTGCCCAGGGAGGTGGTCGGAGTCACCGCACCTGGACGTGTTTAAGGAAGACTTGACACGGCACTTTGTGCCAGGGTCTAGTTGACATGGTAGTGCTAAGTCACAGGCTGGTGACTCAAAGGTCTTTTCCAATCTAACTGATTCTGTGATTCTGTGAATTCTGAGTTATTAAATTCAATCCAACCATTTATCCAGTGGATATCCATTAGGTATTCATCAAATATCCACTTCATAGTATTTGCATCTTTGGTAGAACATGACAAAAGCCAGTTGAAAGTACTCAACTGGAACTTGCTAGGCTCAAAGCATAAAATATTAAGTGAGGATCTATGTTGTGTACTACAGAGGAGACCAGACCTAGGACCTCACAGTCTTCTTGCCATAAGATCTCTAAACTATAGGAAATGGTTGAAGACTTGTGGGTAATTTCATGTGTAAAAAATGCAAGTGAAGATCCGCACTTTGAATTGAGCACTCCGGAAACAAAGTTCAGAGATGGCATATCCTTTGGTTAATCAGTCATAACCCTTCCTCCTCCCCTTGAAAATGGGAAAACTTGTTTTCCGTGTTACTGTTATCAAATTGGTATTGCTGGGAGATAACAATGAACAAGGCATAGATTTTACCATCCCACAAGAATGAAGAATTAATCCCTTTGGCTGAGTGACAGTCTTGGAGATAATTAAGGGAGTTCTATCACCATCAGACAGTATGATAAACAGCTTTTATACACAGTGAAAGAAGGGAACCAATGAGACAGGAAGAGACTTCACAAAACAACTGAGGCCAGCAGCCTCTCACCACCAGTGCAGGATTCTACCAGTTCTACCCAATGCAGGACTATACTGAATAAAATATTAATTGAGCCTGTTGTGGCCTCCTTCCAAGCCTAATAGCCTTTACTGGACCCTTGGTGCAAAACACTCAAAAATTAGAATTCCCAGATACATACTAGAAAGCTTAATTCAAAGAAGGCTGCTGTGGACTATGTTCTTGCCACTCTACCTGAGACTCAAGGGAATACTTCTCTGAGACTAAAGGTCTGTGTGAAGTTTTAGAGTATGGATTTCCCAAAGCAGTCCTATCACTAGCACTGCTTTCAGATACCAAATTACTTTGCATTCAGAGCTGCCCTTTGCTACCAGAGCTGACTGTTACCTCCCTCTTAGCACATTTTTAAAATCAAACTTTAGTTCAGCATGTCTGAAGACAGCAGACTTTATACTGAGGTGCAAGAGCATGTTCTTGCAAGCTCTGAAATCTAAGTGGTGCAATGTTTTATGGATTGGTACTGCACCTCCATGCATTTGGTCCCTGTCCAGTTTAGGATAAAAGGCATAGCTGAATATAAAGGTATTACTTATAGTCCTTGGCTTTATCTCTGTCACTGAAGCCCTACTCAGCCTGCAGCAAAATTATAGCTGCTATTCAACAGTGGCATATTAGGGGAACTGCCTTGCCAACACATGAGCAGTACTGGTTGAGTTTGCACACTCCCACCTGCACTATACTTAGTTCTAGCCAACACTAATCATTTCCAAGACACATCTACTAATGTGCATTTCCTCTCAAAATACTGACTTATGGTGAAAATCAATACAGCAAACTCACAGGATGTATGACTTGGATATACCTGTTTCACAAAGTGGGAGCATTTACCTTTAAAGAATTTGTGACCTATAAAAAATTCACTGCAATTAATGATTAATTAATTACAAAAGTGCAGACATTTGTTCCAATTACAGTTATCCTTATTGTTGTACTAAAGCATTGAGCTTGCTAGTATGGACTTCTTTTTTTATTTATGGAAGCCAAGAACTCATTCACTGCTTAAAGCCAGTTTCTCTTCTGGTGCACTTTCTCTCACATTTTCCGTGCCCCTTGACCTCAGGCATCTGTCACAGCAACACCTCTGCTCATAGCAGGGGAGAAGGTGAAGGGCTTCATCAGAAGAAGATGCCAAAAACACTCCTTGCATGGGCTGGGACAGAGTGATCATCACTCTCAGCTGCGGTACAACCTGACTGCTGTCCTGGAAGATTCTCCAGCCCAAAGAGATCCAAGGACAACGTGCTGCTGATTCTGCTGACTGGTCTGTCTCCCACACTGCAGGAAGTGCTGATGGGAAGTCAATCATACAGGTTTGAAGGGCCAGGTTTTGCCCTGCAATCTTTATCCAGTAACAGCTATTGCATTCTACAGGGCAGAAAGACCTATTCTTTAATAGCTTCACATGATCTTTTCTTCAGATCTTCTGTTTTTCAACAGGCATCATTACATAACAAAAACACAAGTGATTTTTGCAAATGGTAGTTCTGAGAAAAAAAAATAGATACATGGAAAATAATAGTGGTTTTCCAACAGATCTGTGAGAAAGATCTGATGTATAGGTCTCAGAAGCCTTCCCAATAGCCAGTGGCCATAGGATCAAGCACAAAGAACCAAAAATGGAATTATAGGCATCTTTAGGCCACCCTGTAAAATGGAAAAATTTAATACCATAAGAAAAAGAAAGGAGGAGGAGAATATCGGCAAGGGAAGATATGAAAGGAAGTATGTGAAAGAAATAGAGCATATGCAAGGAAAAAAGTCTAACAAAGTCTGCACATTTGTCTTGTGTATTAAATATTTTTTCCATATCTCAGAGCATTAATTAAAGTGTTGAAAAATTAATTTAGTTCTGTAAGCATTCTTGGTCCATTGAATAAACATCATTCTAACTCCTACAAATTTTGGAGGCCCTCTATACTTCATTTACCAAAATTTACAGATGACAATGGGAGTCCTCCCACTGCGTCCAACACTCTTTGGATCTGATATCGATGCTGCAGAAGCTCAGCTTGCTCAGTGTTCCTAATGTGAACTACTGAGCATGTTCTTTTCAAAGTAATCACCATCAATTGATCAGTAAAATGTTTGAACAATGCTGGAATCTGGTGATGAAATTCTGAAAGAATTAAAGTCATTAGCAAAACTGCCTATGACTACCAGAGTTTTACCTAGAGTATCTGTCCAGGTCATTACCTGCTGCATTTCTGATGCCAGAAACAGTTGAAAAGCACCAGAAGCAGAGGTGAGCTTTCCGGGTAGCACAGCTTTGCATGTCTGAGTAAGGGAACCAGTCACTGGAGAACATTTCTACCAACCACTAAGATACGTAGATTTCTCTATTTCTAATGAAATCGTCTGAAATGTTTATATATGAACATGCAAATACCTGTTACTCTGGGATAAAAATGCAAGGATTTCCTCTTCCTGAACCGCTACCCAGCTGCAGTCTTAAAATCACAATCAGCCTCCTGAAACCCTCAAAATGCAAGAAATTGCACAACTGAAGCAAAAACTTATGCGGTATTTACACATGCAGATGACAGCAATATGATTGTCTGAGGCAACTGTTTTGGCCCAATTTTTACAAAGAATTGCTTATAGTGAGCAAAACAACCCTGTGCAGGAAAGTTCTAGTCACCAATAGGCTGCTGTGTTAAATCACCAATGTAAAAAGCTCCATTGATCAGCTATTAGAATTTGGCCACAGGATCCATTATCTTAGGTAACAATTACTTCACTTGGTCTGAACTCTTTCTGCCTGTTGCAGAAATCCTTCTTTCTTTCACATATTCAAAAGGGTCAACTACCATTTATCTTCTGTTTCTCCTCATCACCTCAAACTCCTCTACTGGTCTAAAGAATAAAGGATCAGTCTTCAAATACTGACAATCACGTACAGTTTGCCAGTCTCTTTGGACATGTACAGCAGAGGCCCAACTAATAATCAAAACAGGCCAGCAGGAAATAGGCTATGACACTCAATGCACACCTGTACAGGTGCTGAGATACCTTTCACTTTTGAATCTCTAAATACTCATTGCAAATACTGGATATAAAAAAAATTTTCATCTGTTGCTGCAATTAAAAGAACCGGCCTGCTTAAAGATCAGTCCCCAAAGACTCACAGTTTCAGCCTACCTCCCTTGAGTGCAAACTAGGAACCACGTAAACCACACTTACAATTCTCTCGCTTTCAGACCACAGCTGCTTCCAAGTGAAAGAGAACATTTCAATTCTGAATCAAAGAAGAGCTTTGGTTTTTAAGGATTTGTCTATTTCCCAAATATATTAGCTCGAGTAACCAAATAATGCAAGAGGGTTATCCTTCTCTCTAAAACTGTCTATTATGACAGTCCTGGATTATCACAGCTATTATGATGAAACTAATTCTGCCAGATGTGTACAAATTTGCATATATTTTTATTAGAATGTGACTTGCAGTTTTCTCCTACAAAACTTCCTTAGTTTTCAAAAGTGTTTGCTTTCCTAAAAGACTGACCCAAGTTAAAGCTTAAGTTAATCAGAGATAATTTTTTTCACTTTGCACCTTAATGGATTCCTTGCCACAAAGTTCCACACAGCTGTTACTAGTATCATTACCAGTATCTGCAGCAGTTAGCTAGTCTCCACCTGCTCCATGTTCACAGAAAGGCAGGATCAGCCTTATTCAACAGCCCAAATCTTTTAGTTTCACTTCTTTGCATCACTTTTTTTTTTTTTCATTTGTCACATTTTCTTTTGCAGCTATGGAGTCACAAGAAACAGGACCTCAAAAGGCCACCTAGCTCACCTCTCTGTCCCAAAACAAGATCAAATATGAGATTGTATAAGCTCATTACTAGAAGTTTTTTTCTGCTTTATAAATAAAACCTTTTTTTTTCCTGCCACTTATCTACAAAACTGAATAACCATAGAGTCTTTCCTAGGGGACAAGAAACAGTGTCACTCATTCCAAGAATGAATAACAACCATAGCTTGTAACTACAGAGCCTGACATATTGCTACACTTTCATTTCAAAAATATTTTTAGACAAATCATATATTCAGGAATTTTATAATTAACTAACACTTCTGCTGAATTTTCAGCTTGCCACAGAGATCCATACCTATATATTACAAAAATCAGAGATGATTATGGCTGGAATTGTCTGGAATGATGAAAGTACAACGAGTCTTCAGTACACGGACCACTGTACATCAAAAATATGTCCCAGAATAGCTTATCTTCAGCAACCCCCTGCACAGGATCACTTACCTGCATTTGAGGCAAACGGGAATTCTGCTTCACCTACAATTATAACAGTGTTAACCTACACTTCACCTACAATTATAACCTCACCAACAGCTGGTAAGGGGCTGCACCTTCTCTTGAACACACTGTTGTAAAGCACAACTGATGATGGAGAGTTCAGCAGGATGGCATCAGTATACAAGACAAGTATAAAATATCTATAACTGTATACAAACCAATCTTTGGAGGCTTTGGCTATGCAGTTACTGATATGGACGACACAAAGAGTAAGTACGTTGTTTCTCTTAAAACACTGTCCCATAATTGTTTCACTCTCAAATCCATGGTGAGAGACACGGTTTAAGTTCCATTTCCCACAAGTTAGCCAAGTCGACACCATGTTCCTCACCCACAGCTGACCTTGACTCACAGTGAAACAGCAGTCTCGTCTCTACAGGATTTCTAACATGCATACATTATTCTTGCTAGAAGTCTGAACTGTGCAACTGAACACCTTGTGCTAAGTGCTGTAAAGACACAGAAGAAAAAGACAGTCCCTGCAGAAAAAGCACATCTGCTTTGTCAGTCATAAAGCCTTAAAATACAGCTTCAAGTGATTCTACATCTCGCTATCCCCTATGACTCCATCTTTATCTCCACTTGACATTGTTGAGAACAATCTTATTTTTATTACGAGTGCAAAACAGATGTCATGGCATGTGTGACATGAAAAAATATGTAAACCTTAAAGGTGAGTGACAATTCTATAAACTGCTAAATCGTGTCAAACCACAGAGTATTTTGAGCTTAGAAATGTGCCTGAAGGCCTGCTGAAAAAGTAGAGCTTTTAGTGAAAGAAGCTCAATCTCTTTAAAAGGACCTCCCAAATTTTGATTTTTAATTTAAACTATAAATTATAAAGGGTTTATATTTAATTAAAATTTGTAACTCTAGTCTGTGTTCACACCTGACATTCTGCCAGGCCTGCAGTCCTTTCCAGGTTATTCAAGTTATTCTTGCAGCCGCAGTTGGATGCTTTAAAAACAGCCAGTAAAATCACTGGAGAGATTATATTTACGCTAGTGCTACAAAGAGAAAAGTTTGATCCTTAATGTCCTAACTGTGTCAAAGGTAGTCCAAGGCTGCCTTTCTAAAAGGAAATGAACCTACCTGTGCCCTATGCACAGAAAAGGAAATGGAATCTTGGTTTTTTCCATTTTATTTTTGTATCAAGGCAGCTCAGAGTCATCTCTGACCCACGAATCCAAGAATGCATAGGGTCAACACTAACTAGCATAAAAACAAGCAGGAAACATAGCAGCATGATGTTGAGTTGTGGAAACACAAAAATTACTAGCTTTCATTATTCCCCAATGTCAACACTCATGCTAAAGCCAATGTATTCCTTAATACAAAATAGAGATTTATTAAGCAACCAAACAATCTGAAATGTCCTACTTCCATCTTGTTCTAAGCTGTGTTTAATGAAGTGCATGACTACCTGTTTTGTCCCACTTCTCTTGACATTACATATTTTTTTCAAACTTTGATTTATGTGAACTTATAAAGGGAGGACCTATTTGGGCAACCACAGTATCTCCCCATTGGTGTTGAACTGATTCCTACTGCATCTTCTAACTTGCAACAGAAATGCGTTTCTGTGATTAAAAAGAGAATTTCCTTTCCCAAATGGTTTTCCAGAACAGAGAAAGTAGGTAGAGGAATTTTTAAGATATTTTTCATATACAATGGCCTTCACCTTGCATTTTCCTCCCACCCTTCTGACCTGGGCAGATGTTGTGGACTCCCTCTCACTACCTGATCCAACAGACGAGTCAGCTCTTGGCTCTAGGGATATTTCTATTCCCACTAACATGTGGAGTTGCCATAAATAAAATAATAAAATTACCTGTACATGGCAATATCAGGTGAACTCATTTTATATATATATATATACACATATGTATCTCCAGCAGTGTACTCTATCATCACATTTAAATACAGTTAGACAACCTGACTTTAAATACACCTTTTTTCTCACAGTCTCTCATGTGCCTCCACAATATTGGCATGCTATTATGTAGACTGACCTTTGGACATTATTATGGCAATATCCTGATTTCAATGCCTTTGAGAAGAAGATTGGACTGGACCTTCAGATATCCTTTCCAATACGATTTTTCTACAAACAGATAAATTATACACAATATGGTCTCTAGGGCAAAATGAGCTCTTGAATGAGCATTAACTACAAGGACTAGCACAAATATAATTTTAGTTATCAAATAAAGCATTGTTACCTCTACACTTCTTTAATTCTTAGATCAGCATACACAGTTTTAACATTTCATTAAGGCATATCAGGTACAAATGTTTCATGTCACTTGATCATAACATGCTACCTCGGGCACTTAATAATCAATCCACTCTCAAAAAAGCCTACTTGCAAAACACACAACAGGAGGGAAACATGAATTATGCTTACTTAACCAACTAGATTGCTTATCTTGGTAAGTATCAGCCTCATAAAATTTCATGTTACTGACTCTCATCAGTTTTTTTCAAAAAAACCCAAAAAAATGAAAACCAACTGAGGATCATCTCAACCACCTTGCACTTTCTACAGCTATTCCAGCACAAAGTCAGTGATTAATGCTCAGGTATATTTGCACACCCTGCACCCGTATCGACCATTTTGATGGAGACATACTTTTACTGGCTTATTGGCAAATAAGGAGATGACAGAAAGGAAAGAAAACTCACCAAATGGAATGAGAAAGGAACCTCATCCCTCCACCCAGCTCACCAGACAAAGGCTAGTAAAGACTCATCTAACACCTTTACTCCTGTTTGATATTTTTCAGATTACTTCTCAGGTGGTACCATGAAAAACTGAAATCCCTTCAAGCAGTAGCACCTGTCAGAGATTTGAAAATAACACCATACTATTTACCACCATCAAGGAGACCCTGCTCTTATTTTCCCTCCTCACTTTCTTTTCTTTGTTGGCCCAAAGAAGTAGGTTTTTAAAAAAAGTCTCTAAAATTAGTGAGTAGCCTGGCTTACAAATGCTAGTGTTAACACTTGCAGATCTGCTCTCAAGCCACACTGTCAATTTGCAAAGTATCTTTTGTATTAAAAGAGATGCAATGACTAAGTAATACTAACATCCTCCTGGAAACTATGCCAAGGCACATGGAAAATAAGGAGGTGATTGGAGACAGCCAACAGTGCTTTACTGAAGGCAAATCATAACTGACAAATTTGTCAGGCCTTCTGTGATGGGGTTACAGTGTAGGTGGATGAAGGAAGAATGACTGATGTAATCTACCTGGACTTGTGCAAAGCCTGTGACACTGTCCTGCACGATATCCATATCTCTAAACTGGAAAGACATGGACTTGATAGATGGACCACTCAGTGATAAGGAACTGGCTGAATGGTCACACTTAAGATGTTGCAGTCAACAGCTCAATATCCAAGTGGAGACTGGTGACAAGTAATGTTCCTCAGGAGTTGGTACTGGCATCGACAAACATCTTTGTTGGTGACACGGACAGTGGGATTGAGTGCATGCTCAGCAAGTTTGCCAACACCACTAAGCCATGTGGTATGGTCAACATGCTGGAGGGAAGGAATGCCACCCAGAGGGACCTGGACGGGCTGGAGGTGGGCCCATGAAGTTCAAGAAGACCAAGTGCAAGGTCCTGCACCTGGGTTGGGGCAATCTCAAGCACAAATACAGACTGGGCAGAGAATGGATCGAGAGCAGCACTGAGGTGAAAAACTTGGGCTTGCTGCTGGATGAAAAGCTGTACTGAGCCGGCAATGTGCGCTTCCAGCCTAAAAGCCAACCGCATCTTGGGCTGCATCAAAAGCAGCATGCCCAGCAGATCAAGGGAGATGATTCTACCCCTCTACATCACTCTTGGGAGACTCCAGCCTGGAGCACTGCATCCAGCTCTGGGGTCCCCAACATCAGAAAGACATGGAGCGATTGGCACAAGACCAGATGAGGGCCATGAAGACAACTTGAAGACAACATAGGAGGGCTGGAGAACTTCTCCTATGAAGACAGGCTGAGAGAGTTTGGGTTGTTCTGCCTTAAAGCCCCCTCTAGTACGTGAAGAGAGCCTACATGAGAGCTGGAGAGGGACTTATTAAAAGGGATAGGACAAGGGGGAATGGCTTCAACCTGAAAGAGAGTACATTTAGATTTGATATGATGAAAAAATTCTTCACTGTGAGGGTGGCGAGGCAATGCAACAGGTTGTCCAGAGAAGCTGTAGATGCCACATCCCTGGAAGTGTTCAAGGTCAGGTTGGATGGGGTTGGTTTTGAGCAACCTGGTCTAGTGGAAGGTGTCCCCGCCTATGGCAGAGAGGTTGGAGCTAGATGGTCTTTAAGGTCCCTTCCAACCCCAAGCCATTCCATGATTCTCTTAAGGTCTAAAAAAGCGCAAAAAGGGAAAAAGGATCAGGATAATGGTGTACTGCAAAGCAGTTTACAGCTAATTTATATGCAAAGCTAACTGTAATTCAGATAAGCGTATCACAAGATAGAAGAAGTTGCACAATGTTACACAAGCAATGAGGTGTATCAAAATCTATTTTCTGTATCTCTGCCATGCAATGACAAACTAGGAATCTCTACTACCATAAATGATCCTCAAGCAACTACAGCTATTTTGTTGAAAACAATTTTTTAACCACACAGGCCAAAATGTAGATGTCTAATGTTCAAAGAACCCCTTCCTCTTGCGTCTTCTAACCAGAGACAGGAGATTTTCAAGTAGCACCTCCTGAGTGCTTGGAAAAACAACTCCCTTAGGCAAAATTTAGGGATGCACAGATCTCAGTGCCAGTGGACTAAGCAAACTTGCACGAGACAGTGCTACATAAATCCTTCAAATTTCAGCTGCAAAAATTTTTTTGTCATATGAGGCTAATGTATTAATTATCACTAATTTGAAATGAAATCTTTGGCAAACCATGCAGTAGTAAAGCCATACGAATCAAACTGGATTCTCTGATTTAAAGAATATAATTTAAAAATTAACAATAGTTTACTTTGTAATATAAATTAAGGAAGTACTAAGAGACATTTCTAATAGAAAATCAAACTACTTCATTTGAAAGGAGAAATATTGTGATTTTTTTCCATTATTGTCCTACTTACAGTTTTTCACAACAAGAACTCAAAAGGTTTCCTGGTTTTAGTGAATATGCAGTTTATTTTGTCGCAAAACTTCACATGCTTAAGCCCTAATTCTGCAAACATTTAAGTTATGAGCAACAGACTGACAGACCTATGAAATACGAACACCCAGGCCAGGATGTCATACAAGAATGAGGATTTTATTTTGCTATGTTCTGTCAATAAACATGTTTTCTAAAGCATGAGACTCCTCCCAATGTTTCCAGCATCATTAATATTTCATATATTAATTAATATATTAATTATTTAATATATAATGTAGCTAGTTCTCAAGATTTGCAGCAATGCATTCAAACTTACCTACTGTCCTGTACGATGAATATAAAAGTTTATGTACTTACAGCGAATTGTATGTTTTTCATTTGCATTCAGGTTTTTTTTTAATTCTGTGAGTAAAATCTCTGTGCATAGTTCAAGGCACAGAAAACAGTTTTAAGGAAGATGAAGAAAAACAGGCTGATTATATTTAAAAGACTATTTTATAGTCAGGATCTTATCACAAATTATTATGAATGTATCAATTACACATTTCTTAGTAAAGAGAAAGGTCGATTAATACTGATATCCTATGCCTTTCAATTTGATATTGTTTTGATCATTAGTGTTTCAGGCTACCTGCAAACAGGGGCAGCAACATGCCTCCAGAGAGGACAGAAAAATACTTCTTGGCTTATGTCACGGGTGTGATACCTCCTGGGGAATGTTGTTTTTAAGTTTACCACAGCCAAGGTACTGGTTGTTCAAGGGACAATTTAGAGCAATGAATGCCAAACTCGAATTTAGTATTCAGAACTTTGGGCAAAACAATAAAGCAATCAAGATCTCCATTTATAAAGCATGGGTTAATAATTACATCTTAAATGGAATTGCTTTGAAAGCCATACTGGAAAAGTAAGCTAACAGCTGAAAAACCTAGAAATTAACACAGAATGCTTTCTTCCCTTCGAAAAATTCTCAGTTACTTCAGTGAAACAGAATTAGGCCACTGGCTCTGTAAATGTAGCCATGCAAATGTATTGTCTCTCTGTACTAATATATATGTCTGGCAAATTCTTTTTGCTGTTACCATGGTTCTAATATTCTGATGTTTCAGCATAAAAATAACAGTTAAGTGTATGACTGAACACTGAGACATTTTTTAGACACTTAGGGGTTACAATTAACAGTGAGGTCAAAATTTCTTTTCTAAAAACATTAAGCTATGATCTGAAATCTGTAATTCTCATATATGACAATTTAGAATGTTTATTAACAAAAAAACTGTCAAGAAAGCTACTGATTTTGCTTTCTCAGTTTCTAGCCCCAAATTTTTGTTTCCTATTCATCCATTGGCTGGTAAAAATGAGCAACAGGTGGAATGTCCTGACTTTCTTGCATTCTTACATCAAAATACTACAGATGTGTAAGAAAAAACCTCATTTCTCCTACAGCAAATACTTTTAAAGCCCAGTTTACAGCAGAAATATTTCCCAGTAAGCAGCTGTGCCACTCAGCAACTCTTGGGAATACAGGTCATCTAGAACTCAAGTTATCTGAATCATAAAGCCATAGATTATCTCAGGTTGGAAGGAACTCATAAGGATGGAGTCCAAATCCCTACTCCTCGCAGGACTACCCAAGAATAAATCATAAGCTTAAGAGTGTTGTCCAGATGTTCCCTGAACTCCATACAGGGAGTCATGAAGCTCCATACAAACAAAAGACTCCATTAGACAGGAGGATTTTGGAATTAAGGAAAGTTTACGCAATTTGCAGACAATCTGGAGGGAAATGCCTGGCACTGTGGGACCCCAGAACTCTGCTTGAGGAATTTTAAGGAGTTTAAACTCAGCTTCCCCCAATTCCTGTCTTCTTTGTGGGGTTTTTTTTGAGAGCCCCTGGCTCTTCCTTCATTTCCCCATATTAATACTTCCATGTTTTCATGCTCAAGTCTATAGTACCATTACAAACATGTGGAACAAATCAGCAGAGTTCTTAAGTCTTTTCATATTTTAGTACCTGTTTTCCCTGCATGTTCAGAGTTTCAACTGTATCAGATTTTTCAAGAAATACATAAAATTGAGGAAAAGTAGAAGGTGAAGGCAGAAAACAAAACTTGCTATGAAGTAGGAGCACTCCAAAACTGATTTAAACACATTCATGATATTTAGCCCTTGGTACAACCATGGTGCAAATCTAGCATCTTCAATAGCAAAAGCAATGCTTTTAGATACAGGACACTGCAATTCCAATTCTAAATTGTGTCCCAAGTTTGTATCAAGTGTTCAGTTGAAATGCTGCAAAATCAAAAGCATTTATACACTAAGAAACTAGCCACATGCCGGCTCTGGGAACCTGCTAACCCTGACCGTTTAGCAGTGATTAGCAATTTGGTGTTGACAAATCTTACATATTATAAAAAGGTGTAGTTTTATGTATACATATATATATACAGCTGTATATTACTATAAAGGTGTAATTGTGACTCTTGTAACATATACAAAAGCAAACAAATTAGTTAGCAAGGTATCCCATTCACACTTCTCTTAACTTCCAAGTATATAAACACAAGTGAGACATTTGAGTAGTTACAACAAGTGGCTCACTAATTTCTATTTAATTATGAAATCTATGTAGAGCTCATATTGTTAGGAGTCTTCTGCAATATTGCAATGCAAAGATGGTTTCCTACACCACAATATTTATAAAGATAACTACTTCATTAACTGTAATTCTCAAAAAGCTGCTCTAAAACCAAAAATGAAGATGCTTTCACTAAGAGTAGAAATACTTATGGTTCTGAATACAGAAGACCAGTTATAGGAGTCAATCTGAATACAATTCCTGGAAGCCTCAAAAGCATACTCTGGTATGTGTTATTGGCAGTACTGCTTTGAATCTGCCTGTTCTGCTCTTTGAGTAAGCTGTACTTATAATTGCTTAAAAAACTGAATTTCAAGTTAACCACATTTTACTGAATTTGGCAAGAAGCATGGGTATAGAAAAAGGATGTTCCATATCAGTTTTTCTAACAGAACAAATCCATCACAGTTTCTGCAAAATAAAATTTATTAACTATATCAAACAACATATAAAGTGACAAAAAGTGCAGGGTGCATGAGTCATTAACATATGTGCAATCTTGTCATAGGCCCTTGTTTTCCACTGGAGTTGACTGGAATTAATACTGTGGCAATTTGTGCTGGCTCTTGGGCAGGTAGGAGGTAAAGGAAGAAGGTATAGGAGATGAGACCTGCTCTGCAGAGCTGTCTATGACAGTGACTGCTGCAGTGAAATGACTGGGTGCTTTATCCCATACTGCTTTGCAGTGCCTGCATTTGCTAAATCAGGATGCTCAGTCTTCAAGGTAAACTATTCACATGTGCCTTTGCACCAGCATGTTTTGTCACAAAGGGCCAAACAGACCTATGGAAAATATCTACCCTTCTCTTTCTTTTCTTTCTTCTAATCATCATTTGCTTCTTCTCAGGCAAGATCACTGACAAGCAACAAAACAAAAAAGGCATTATTAGATTGGACAGGTCATAGATAAAAATCCCCATCCTTTTCCCACTTTTTTTTTTTTTCCTCATAACATATGGAATGATCAGCCTTGTAGTGGGCAGTTCAGAAAGTCTGTCAATGATGGCTACTTCAAATTTAGCACCTTCTGAAGAGCTTGCATACAGAGTGTGAACTACCACAGATATCAGTTGCAGAAACACGGCAATAAGTCACTGAAGGGGCAGCGATCTGTTCAGAAACCCTTGTGCAGAGACCCCTAAGAAGGTTCTTCAGAGCAGCTGGAATTCACCCACATTACTAGCCTTTCCACTATGAGCAGTTCTCCAGAGTTGATAAAGGTGAGGCAGTAGCACACTGTAAAAGGAGAAGTAAAAGAGGCCTTCCTCACTCTCAACATTTAAAGAATTCTTGCTGAAAAAATGCTGACAGTGTCCTGAAGATAAAAGGGGATGAAAATCCATGAATGAAAATGGATAGCTGCTATTGTTTAATTCAGTGAGCAGCTTCTCTGAACCAACATCAAAATGGCTCTGCTTCCCTGAATAAAAAAAGTTGTTTTGAATTTGATTTACTCTCAGAAAGCAAGGGACTGTGTGTATGAAGGTTCTACTACAAGTACATATTTAATTCACAGAAAACACGGTTTTACCGAGCAATTACAAGACTACTTTTAACAGTCTTGTTTCCCATCTGGTTTAATGGCATACTAAGGTGTCAGTTTCATTGCCATTGTTTTTGCCCCTGCATGCAAAGAACTGATATTTAGTCACAGAAATGCTACATGCCCACATATATTTATCTATATTTAGCACATGTTTATGAATACTGGGTGTGATGTATTTTATCTTTTGTTTTTTTTACTTAAAATTGACAGTGCATATAGGAGTGCTAAAATAAAGCACTCCTATATTTGAAAGGCATTTTCTTTGTTTCCTGTCCCCTTGTAATCAGACACTACTCTAAGAGAACGATGAAAGAACTGAAGAGAAAGAGCAAGTTCTTAGAGCTGAGTCTGGAAAAAAACAAACAAAACAAACTAGCAGAAGTAGCATATAAAAATAAACTTACCTGAGCTTTTTTGCTTTTCCAGCTGGTCTGTGGGTTCATTAAGTACTCCTGACTTCCATCCACATACATCTCCTGACTCCTCTGTGTAATCCTTCTTAACAAGCTCATTGTCCATATCCATTTATCAGGTTCTTTTCCTTCTCCTTTTTGAGGTCATATGTCCAATGGTCATGGAATTCTAATTTTCCTTAGCATCCAAACTCTGTATGTTGGCTAACAGAACCTCAGTTTTTGCACTAGCAGTTTCCTTTTAATTGAATGTTTGATTCTTTTTCCCTGCTGTGACATTGTTACTCATTCCTCTCATCACAACCTCTCCATCTTACATGTGCAGTGTCCAAAAACCACCTTAGTTCTTGTGAGAATGCTGCAGCCTGGCCTGCACCCACTATCCCTGACGACTGAAGTATGCTATTGTCCTGGAACATAGAGGTCCAGTAACTCCACACACAGTAAAGTCCTTAAGTTCAAGTAGATCCAAACATGCAGAGTATTTTAAAAGGTTGAGAAAAACATTTATTCATCACTGGAAGTGATAAGATCTGGAGTTTGATGAAAACTGAAGTTTGAGACTGGGTACAGGTTGATCAAAGCCAAAGGATCTTAGGATTGTGCAATTCTTGAGCTTAGTAAATCTGTTTGTCTCAGTAAATACATATCAACTGTGCAGGCATCTTACCACTGCTGGAACAGACATCTTTTTCTATGTGTGAGGATATTTTAACTCGACCTGTGTTAACTCTGGGTGTTTCCTAGCAAGACCCGGAATGGACTTTGTGCTTGCACATGCTGAAAAAACACAAGCATTACTTTTTAGTGTCAACTCCAAGCCCAAGGAATCCATTTTTCTGCATTTTTAATTCAAACTATGCTGCACAACCAAGACATTGCAGAAATATAATTCAGAATTCAAAACAATTTGTGTTAGACAAACCAAGAGCATTATAGAGATACAAAGAAATTAAAAAGCCCTGTAGTCAACCGTATCATTTTCTATGACATAACAGTATTATTTCTTCCTAAATATGCACATACCCCCCCAAAAAAATCCTGAGTATGCATAGGACATGACAGTCACGATGTATGCAAAGTTGTTATAAACATAGTTTCATATTTAAACATGGCCTTTTCCTCTTCAGACAACAGAGGAATTGCTAGTATCTCTGAAAATGTTACTAAACAAATCACCAGTGCTGAAAAGTAGCTTACAGCATATATCAAATGTATATTTGATTTAACAATCCTGGCGTAGGAGGTATGAAATAAAAGATGAGCCACTGATTTACAGTATCACAAGAGGCCTGGGAAACCCCTTTCAATAGTATTCCTTATGTGAGAGAATGCCCTGCTGCAGCACTGAAGGAATGTCAGAACATCTACTCCCTACAGTTTATCCTCATAACAAACCTTGGAGATCTTATCTTTCTGCATTTTGACTATTTTATTTGAACTGAGGATCTGCTCAGAAAGTGACAAAGATGGACTAGGTTAAATGCTGTAACATGGTACTTATTCACACCACATTAGGCAGAGGAACACTAAAATTAGGCATAAAATTTTATTCCCTTGGTAATATCCTCCAGTATTGGCTAGAGACAGGAGGAAAAAAGGGGATTTCCCTTGGAAAAATAAAGCAAGCTGTTGATATGAAATATAAATACTGCAGTATTACATTTGCAATAGTATCACTATTTCTACTGGGGGGGAAGGGACATGAGGGAGACAACATCACCAGAGAGCCTGGAAAAAATTAACCATTCAGTGAGCAGTCTAAAGGCTTTTTTGAATGGCAACTATACTCTCCTTTACATTCTGTCTGTAAACAATCTTATTAATAACAAAACCATGAGAAAGTGAGATGTTTTCTTTTGATTTTACTGGAGCTGCATGAGAAATACGTTTGGCCTGTCATTCTACAAAATGATATTACAAGCCTGTTCCAAAGCTCACTGCTCTCTTTCCTTTGGGGTCAGAAGCAGGATCATGCAAAGTAGGAACAAAACAACAGCCTTTTTAAAACCCCTCATGAAAATATTTTTTTTTTAATTGCTGCTTTGCCCTAATTCTCTTCACTACTACACCAAGCAAGGGACAGCACTTGCCAGATTCAGACTGAACCAGACGAAGCCATACCAAGTGAACATGTATTTGTTGTATACCATGCCCTTTTTAATCAACCTCCTGATAAAAAATGCCATGAAGACATAAGGTATGAGAAATGAAGACCTTTAATACTTCACAAAATAACAGATGCCAGTGCTGGTTTGGTTGGGAATCTGTGACCTCACAGATGTTTATGAGTTTGCCTGGTGCATAACTATAATCAATTTGGTTATGACAGACCGTCAAGAAAGGTAAAATTTATCCTGAAGGAAACTTGGTTTCTGAAACCAACTGCTCAAATGCATTAGGCAGGTGGGAGTTTCAGCAAACCAAAGGGTCTAGTGGCAGACACAACATTGATTTCTTATTGTTTACAACCTACCAGACAGTTCTATACTGACCTGATTTGATGGATCTCTCTGGGGAACCCTGCAGCCCTGGATATTTCCACAACCAAGTTGGCCAGTTCCTTACTTGGTGACTGTGTTCCACATCCGCAGCTTCAGTGCAAACATGCTGAACTAGTATATATACACTGAAAATCTGATCCGAGATCAGATTTTAAAATCTGATCTAATAATAATGTTTACTGTTTTCATGACTAGAAGTATGATCCCTTTTAAGGGATCAAAAATCCTATTGTGATTTTTGTCTGTCTCTCTCCACATTCTACTTCCTCTCCCCACACAAGACGTTTCCCCTTCATTTCAGTTTCATTACATTTTGCTGCTTTTTCCTCTATGGCTAAAACAGGCAGAGTGGTTCTAATCAAAGCAAAACACTGTGAAGGATTCTAAAGAGATAATCTTTGTCAACAAGCTATAAACAGTTTGAGTTGTTCTCCTTGAGACTTTTAAATCTAAGATATGTGGAGAAGATGATGCTATTTGGTCTGCACCATTTTTACTCCATAGAAAAAATCTGGCTGCACTACTGTTTAGAACACCATTGACAATCTTATCAGCATTTCTTATCACTACTATTTCGAGAAAGAAAAGGTCAGTAAGTAATCCACAGCCATAAAGTTTTCTGGTACTATACTATCAGGAACTTCACATCTTTACTGAAAGTTGAATGATGCAAACATTTATCAAGCTCAGACAAAGTGATACCAAACTCAGTATTTCCATGAGGATGTTCAGTGTTGTATATCTATTTAATACCGAAGTACTTTTCCACCACTGACTCTCTCAACAAAACAATGACTGTTCTCAAAGTTGATCAAGAAATGATTCTAACACAGATAACTTTGTTTTATAAACGTGCTTGTGCGATGCACTTAGAAAGAAATACCTGTGCACATTTCCCATGGACATGCTAATGGATGGGAATTATATTTTCATTCTTTTAGAGTCCATATAAAAGCCTGACCAGTGCAGAACAGTTTTCAAAACAGTACCTTTTCTTCCATTCACATAGCAAAGTTTCTATGCCTTGCTAATAGTCTGCCGCATATGTGTAGCATGTATGTGTATATAATCAAAATATTCCTTTGCATATCTTACTCATCTCCTCAACACAAAAACTAAAAAAAAATAGAAAAGAACAGGAAAAACAGAAACCCTCAGATATAGTCCTTAACAAATCTGAAGAAATCATATATGCCTGATTATACTGAAGTAGCTCCTCTTCTTTCTTAATTGTCTTTGTCTCCAAACACACAGTTGCTCAATTTTATAATATGTAACATCCAAGACTGTAGAGTAAAACAACAAAGTCATACTATGAACCAAGAACTACTACAATAAAACTGATGCCCTTTTTGAAAATGTGGGCATATAACTGGATATTTGAATCTAAAACAAAGAAACCGCTGCAAATGTTTAGCATTTAACTATTGCCCTTGTTGGTGAAAATAAGGTGGGGGGGGGGAAGAGGAAAAACATTCACTCTCCAGAAAGTTCAAGCTGTAAAATACATACAAAATTGAATCTACTGTAAGATTAGTTTAAAATATACCTAATTCTACATTTATTCCTTGTAATCATTTACTCTTCTCTTTGTTTCACTTGATAAATCAATGTAGTTTTTAGAAAAATATAGTTACTTAGAAAGATCCTGGGTTTTTACATAGTCTTGCATCACTCTGTATTTCTAATGTTCAAAGTGTTATGTTGCCATCTCAATTGTTTTTAAATGTGTCATATTGCAAACAAGTATAAATATATATAGTCATCAGACTACACTACAGCAACCAAGTTTAACCTTATCATTCCAAACTTGATCAACCTTAATAAATCATATGGGGTACCTGATAACTGCCTAGCAAGGGTTAATAGTTTCTTCCAATATTTGGGGGGTTTTTTTTGTTGTTTGCAGAGTGGCATGACAAAGACTTTTATTTGTTTGGCAATTTTTGAAGAAAAACTATCACACAGAACTGAAATGGCAATTAAAAAAAAAAAAGGGAGAGAAAGGTAAAAACTAAACATCATTTGGAACTGTAGCTGTTGTTCTCCCCAACAATATAATTAAAGGTAACAAAAACGCCACACCACTCAAATTAAAGCAAATAATCTATTAAACTGTTCTACAGTAGTCACAAGAACTATGTAAAGACAATTACCAGATAATATTTTTTACTTAACCCCAACCTTAAATGCAGTTTCAAAATTAGGTCAGTTAAAATGAAAATCACCATTTTAAAGGAGATTAAGAATCATTAGAATTGAATAAAAATATTCCTAAATGACTACACAAAAAAATAGCAAAGGTAACTAAATGTTCAAGTACCCCATATTTTATACACAGCATCAGAATTATATAAGAAATGCCTATCAATGGATGCTGTGTTCGAGAAGTGGGATTCCAGTCTGACTCAGTATTATTATCTGACAAAAAAAAAAATCTAATGCACAGATAGCTTGTTTATTTTTTTCTTTTGTTTTCTTTTCTCAAAAAAGAAGCCTTTATAAGGACACATATATAATGGAGATATATAGACCTGAAGGAATCACAAGCAATTTGTCAATCTGTAACTCAGGCTTTAGCATTACTGGCGAGTTTGTGTTAAATAAGCATTTTTTTCCTTTCAACCAAGAAAATTCATACCACACCAACCAAAACTAATCACAGCAGGGGTCTCATTGAAACAGTAGTTGCTAATTTTACAGGTCTGCCCACATTGTTCTAGAAAATAGGAAGCAGAAATCTGACATTTCCAGCAGTCGTTATTAAAACAACAATCACTGAGAGCTCGATCCTGTTCTCACTGGAAGCAATGTCAAACTCCCCGTTGACTTCAGGGAGAGCAGGATCGGGCCCCGAGCTGCTCAGCCTCCTCCAGCTCTATGCGCAGAAGTATGTGTTGTGGAGCTGGGGTGGGAGAAGTACAAGCTATTCCTTTGTTAACTGCCCAAAGAGTTGAACTTTCCATCACTTTGTCAACAACAGCAAAGTGCCCTGCAAGCAACAACGGTGATAAAAGGTCATATTTACCTTGAGGGAACAGGAAAAGGAAAGCCGCAGAATTGGAAAACAAAGTAGTCCAAAGGAATTATCTATGCATGCAGTCCAAACGTGCACCTTCAAGTAGGCCACAGTCTGTCAAGCAGTCGTCTCGGCACCAGCCACCCTGCCTTCCATCTTACGAGATTCACCCAGAAAACTGACAAACCTGCTCCACGACAACAAAATTCTCCTAATGCTTTTGAACGCCCACCATTTGTTCTCCATTCATCCAATCAACTTTCCACTGCACATCTTCTCCTGCGACTGAGGCTCAGAGGCAGGATCCCTTCTCATCTGTATGCTAATTATTTTGCCACATGGACAAAAGTAATAATGCTTTCAGACAGGAAACCAACGGGCCTGAAGTCGAAGGCAGAAATTAATAAGTTTCCACCACTGAAGGCTGAGAAGGTGGGCATGCGTGCAGCTCTGTGGCTGATGGATCAGCTGTAACCTCCATTTAAGAGCAGCAGAGAGGCGACGGGCGGGAGGAAGCCTAGGCAGCATAGCATGCATCAAGCCCGAGTTCCCCTAGAGACCACATTACTGCAGCAGAACAGCATCTGTAGCAGATTGCTGACTTACCCCGCCTGAGCCCGCATCCTTTAAGCAGCGCGGCGCGCATCCATCCCGCCGGCCCCGCGGCGCGGTGCAGTGCCCGGCGCGGCCGCGCAGGCCCGGCCCCCGCGGCGCGGCGGGAGGCGGGCAGGGCTGGGGCCGCGCACCCCGGCCGGGCTCCCCGGCGGCGGGGGGCGCCGCGCCGGCGCTGTGTTCCACCCAATGGAGGGGAACGCCGAAACGCCGCAGCCGCCCGGGAGGGGAGACCGCTAAAAATACTCCCCTGCCGCTGTGCTGGCGTAAAATGGTGTCTCCGATAGAGAACATACCCCCCCCCCCCCAAAAAAAACCAAAAAAAGTCCCAACAATTAGGCTTCTAAATGTATCTTTTAAAGAAAATAATGATTGAAAACCATCGTTTTTCTGCTGGGGTACCTCACCAGAGTCCCTAGAGTTAATTTAGCTGAAGCTTTGTTTATATTACCTGTTCACACCATCTTCTCCCCTTTGAAACAAAAGAAATTAACTATTTACAGAAGAAAAGATTAGCAGCCTTACACCATTACCGACTTGCACGGCTCAACTTTATGTAATCAAGGCCCCAAACAGAATCCAGGGCTCGTACGCATAAAGGGGCCAGCTTTGCATGTACAAACCCTCAACAGCGTTTCCCCAGCAATTTGACGTGGACTCTGTGGGTCTCGCTGCCTGCGCTTAGCCAGGGACCGCGTTACTAAACGTGTCACAAAGACAATGACTGGGAAGAGGCACCTCACCGCCTTCCACGGCTGTGCAGAGGCTTTTCTCCGGCGCTCGCCCGCTCGTGGGCAGCGTCCCTAAAGGGCTCGCCCCCGGGCTGCCGGATGTCCCTACGACGGGAGCGGCTTGACAGCGGGGAGTCGCTTCGTTTAAACCCGTCCCCGAAATGTCATTTCGGTAGCAGCGTGACAGGCTGTGATCTTTACGCGGAGGCGGAGGCTCCCCCCTGCCTTGGCACGACTCCGCACGCCCCCGCGGACTCAGCCCTGTCGTGTCCCGGCCCCCGCCCCGGGCACCGCCGCGCCTCCTGCCGGGTCCCGCCCGCCCTGCGCGTCCATCCCCGCAGGCAGGCTGTTCCGCACGGGAAGGACCCTGGCTAGCGCACGCACACAGCCTACACGCCCTCCCTACACACAAGCGCGCCTGCCGATCTCGTTGCCCTCCTCGCTGCCATTGTGCTGCTGCAGCCCCCTCCTCCCCGTACCCCGCCCTCCCTTCTTCCCTCCCTCCCTGCCGCGGCTCGCCCTGCTCCGCGGTGCTCCGTACGGGCAGCCCCGCGGCTGGCAGGGCATTGCGGGCAGCCCCTGCTGGCCGCGACAGAAGCGGGGGAGACTGACCCAAAAGTCACGAGGAACACCCTCCTCAAGCCCTGGGAGGTAATCCCTCTCGAGCCCGCTCTGCCTGACGTGTGAACACCAGACATGTCGGTTACTGTATGGGGTTGCCATTCCCTCCCCACCCAGCCTTGCCAGGCACCACACTGCGGTCTGAAGGGAAAGCGAGTCTCCGCGTACCAGCCCGTCGCATCCCCAGCCGTCAGAGCAGCTCCGCGGCCGCACTCCGATGGCAGGAGAGGGGCTTAGTGGGGGGGGGGAGGTTTTTGATAGGGATTCAGAGGAGAGCCAGCCTGCTGGGGCAGGGACTAACAATAGCAGAGCCCTCACGACATCCACGCTTTTGGTGGAAAACGCAGTGTTTCCCTCTGAAAGCAAAGGAAAAAAAAAAAAAAAAAAAAAAAGACTTACGTGTCTCTTCCCCCGCCCCCCCATCTCCACCTCGCTCGTGGTTTGAGGTTTTTGTTTGGGTTTTTTTTCCTTAATTCTTCTCTGTCATCTCTGATTACATCTCCCTGCACTCGGAGGGCTCCCCCGAGACCGAGGCGCGGAACCCTCGGGAGCGGCCGGGCCGCAGGTGCGGGCGGGGAGCGCGGAGGGCACCGCGCAGGGTGGGGGGAGCCGGTCTGCGGGGAGAAAAGCCTCCTCGTAGCAGGGAGGGAGAGCTACCATGTTTGTGTCGTAGCAAGGGCATGTCAGTTTGGGTTTTTTCCACACAAATCAACGTAGCCTGAGAAGCACACATGCACACCTGGCAATGAAAGGGCTCCCTTGTAAGTGAATAGGGTATCTACACCTCTACAGATGAATCTCAGCATTTCTAACGTCAGGTTTACATGCAGAACCTTTGGATAATGGTATTTGCGTTTGAAAAATCAAGGCTTGTCTTCTCCCTCTGCTCGAGCTAGCTTCCTTATGTTAGATCCTAGCTACCCTTAATAGGATAGTGAAGGCGACTATGTGGTACATATATCATGGCAGGTGTTGTCAAACTTTTTGAAGGCGATTTATGTGGGGAAAAAACCCTCATCATCTTGTCCAGCCTTTGGGGTGACACAAAGAAAAGGCCCAGTGCTCCTCCCACTGAAGACAAAAACAATATTTGCTCTAATGAGGACAAAATGTATATAAATGTTGTATTGGTCAGTGTTAAGGGGGGTGGGGGAGGCCACTGCATAAATTAGAAGCATTCACAAAAAAAAACCAGTCTGGAAAGAAATTTGGGAGACTGGTAATTCATTGGCCTAATTATCCTCCATAAGATATTAGGGTATGGGTTTAATGCTGTGGGTTGGATTCTCCCTCCCCCAGCCTGTGTCTCGTCAGTGCGCATTATCCATGGGGAAAAGGAGATGCAGGTCATGTTTAAGCAGCGTTAATGAGAGCACAGTATTTTTCCTGCAGGTTAAGTTGGCCAGGTTAGCAAACTTCAGGTAGAGTACGCTTGAAAACCTTCCATTTCTTTTACTTTCTGGCTAGTAGCAGTTTCTAGTGAGTCTTGAAACGTTAGACAAACACAGAAAGCAGAATTCAAGCATCAGAAGAACCCACTACTGTCAATAAGGGAGTACAATTTCAGCTTGACAGGAGTATTACAAGAATATACCCGCTAACGAGCAGCCTTAATTGGCTTGCATATTGTGGCTGTCACTGTTAAAACCTGTTCCTATGCAATCCTATTTTATACATCCTTTAAACGTATAGTTCTCTAAAGCAGTTAAGGAGACAATGCTTTACTCACTGGGCTTTTGATTTTGGGTGAAAAAGAAATGAGAAGAAAGGGAAATTTTAAAAAAATAGGAAACCCTATTGAGAATATAATATCAGTTAGTGAGAAACTACGTGAAAGTCATAGTAGAAAAAAGCAACAGACTTTTTTGGGTTAAGTGCACTTTCTCAGTTTTGAACGTAAATTGTTATTTATCCATATATTACAATGGCTGCAGATGTTTCACTGACATTTACTATGCTCAAATCCTTTAAAATGCAGTATGTTCTTTAACAGATCCCACCTTTTTTTTCAGCAAAACACTTTCTCTTAAAAGTATTTTGAATTTAGTGATTTGTGGGAGTTCGTTGCTTGTCCTGGCAAATCCTTCACACACTAGAGTTTAATATGTGGCTTCAGTTTTTCCAGTACAGGGTCATGCTCATAAAGAATACAAATGAAAGAAGATGGTAAAAAAAAAAAGTTACTGCGCATGTGCAATTGGCTGTTATTAAATGACAACAATGTATCTTCTAGAGAATAAAAGTAAAAATACCAAATGGGGCAGAGCCCCCGTGCTACGTAAAGTGATTTACTTTAAAGAAGTTGTTCCTAGTCTGATTTAAAACTGTCTAACTTACGAACTTGAATATAAAATAGTGTTGCAGCTGAAGACTGCAAAAGTCATTTATATGTATAATGAGACCTTAAAAAGATCTTCCAGATCAATTTTAAATCAATAAAATGCTTCCTATTGCCAAACTCCGGAAAATGGGCATGTGCAGTGCAGATGCAGGAAAGACCCTGGGCACAATAGTGTTGGTGAGGGCAAACATAGTTTTTGAGGTGACAAGCTGGAGCATGCTGGGGGGTTTTGCACAAAAAAAAAAAAAAAAAAAAAAAAAGAGAAAAGAAAAACCCCAAACAGATAAATGAAAACATTTAGCTCAACAAAGCACTCTCTACTAGGACGCGAAAGTCTGGCTAAGTATGACAACACCTGTAATGTCCCTCACCTCCTGAGAGTTAAATTGCACTGCTGCAAGGAAGTGCTGTTTAAACTCCACTGCCCCATGGATCGATCCCAGAAAACAGAATGCAGGCGAAGACAGCTCTCGGAAGAGAGGAAGAATTTAAATAAATTTAAATTAAGAGACTTGCACTTTACCACAGCCATCTTCCCGCCACCTAATTAGAAGGCATGAAGCCTCTCCTGCCTTTACCTCCGGGAGCAGTCGCTGGGCACGGGGCCGGTGAGTGCGGACAGCTCCCGGGGAGCCGGACAGCTCCCGGGGAGCCGGACAGCTCCCGGTGCGGACAGCTCCCGGGGAGCCGGACAGCTCCCGGTGCTGAAGGAACCGCATAGACGCGCCGAGGGGGGCGGCGAGGGCTGGGGCTGAATAGCGCTGTCTGCAGAACAATGGCAGCCAACTCCAAATCCTGCTATAATCACATTAATGAGATTAATCAGTGAATTAGCAGCAGTCAAATGTCAGGGTGGCAGGGAGGAATCCAACCAAGCTCGGTAATTAACTTTTGGGGGGCAGGGGAAGGGAATCGACTGCATTATCTGTTAGGCTTTTCCCGAAGTTTAGCAGGTTTTATTCACCAGCCTTTGGAAGATGCTGACAATTCAAGTGGAGGGGGAAGGTGGGGATAAGACAGAGACCTCAACCTCTGCGTGCTACAAGACAGCCTGCTAATGCACAGTATGCCATTACTTCCAGCTGAAGTCCATTGAGGAAACTAGCACCGTTTCAGACACCCTTCACTCCCTGCAGCTGCCAGAGCTGCACTGGGCTGAGCTCTGAGTGTGAAACTAGTTCTGTGAGCTAACTTCCACCACAGACTCCAATAGGCATGATAAATATGGCGGATGCCAAAAAAGCATCAAATCTTATTCCTTTTTAAAAATGTACAAGAAACATACTCTTTCTGAAATCAGAGGGATAGGAGAAAAGAGTACCCTTTGAACAAATATCAGAGATAGATTATCACACCAAATTAATGCTAGATCTGTTGCAGAGTGTCTTCTAAAAAAAAAATAAACCCATAAAAAATAGGAATTTTACTCAAGTAATTTAGGGTAAGTTACTTAATGTAGACAAGTCACAGATCTAGTCTCTAGCTGACCTCAATAAAAGTGAAACTTCTCACCACCTGAAATCCAGCACCCATGACCATTTCTCCACTGTAAGTGTGAAATATAAAAAAAAATATTCCCCGTAGATTACAAATAAAATCCAGAAGTATTTATTTGCAAGAAAGAGAATGCTGCATTTCTCCTTTTCTACCTTTAAAGGAGTATCATCAACCAGGTAAAGCATTTATCATGTAAAAAGCCTACTTTTATCCACACATTACTTCTTCGGAAAAGAAATAAAGGTTTAAAAAAACCTCCTCTGCCTAGATGAGGCTGTGCACGTTGTTCAGAACTCAGAAGAAAATGGTATGCTTCTGTTCCATTGAGTTCAATCTTTGTTAGTGACAATTAAAAAAACCAAACCTGTGTAACACCTGTTCTATAAGACACGAGGTAGTTTCTTTTTTACTGATATAAGTTGTTTTCTTTTATACTCTTTGGCTACATTTTAGCACTAAATTAATAGGATTAATAAATCTGCACTAAATGTACATGGACTACTTATCAGAACTATTTTAGAACCGAAATATATACTATGATGTTTTCAGAGAGTTAACTGAATTAACCACTCCTTACTTACTTATTTTCTTCTCTTTAAAGAAAATGTATTACAGATACGAAACATTTAAGATAGTGTTGTTTAAAAAATGCTACTGTTATACAAAGTTCCCCTTCGAAGTACAAATCCATTGTTTTCAAAAGTCATTTTAGTGCAAAATATAGTATCTTATGATCTTTTATTTAATTGCATTCGGCTGCCATTGAGCATTCCAATCTGTGAAGTTTGTCTCGGGTTCTCCATATCAAACAAGTACTGTCCACATGCAGCAAGTTTATATAAACAACAACATGCTTAATGCATGCAACATTATGCAGTCATATAGTAAACACATTCTTTAGGATTTCTTTATCAGCTATTCTACATCCCAATACAATTTCAGCTGCACAGCAGTATTGCCAGAAGAACTTGAAAAGAGCAAACAATGGACATTTAAGTACAAGCGACAGAATGACTGCAAAAATCACAATAATCTTCCCAGTTAGCTGCAAGAATCAACCCCCACCCTGCACAAAACACAGCCCACACCTGCACTGTTAACCATTTACAAGTTAAACATAAGCAAGACATTTCAGCATGGTTAAGAAACGCCCTGGCTTACTACAACTTTGAAAGGATGAGGAGTAAGAAGCATACCACAGAGACCCAGAAAAGGCTGCTTTTTTCTTCACTGAACACTGAAAAGATACCCCATGTTCCAGGGAATTAAAAAAAATATATATATATTAAAATACACCCACCAACACTGAGTAAAAAAACCAGGGGGGCTTCAAGAAGACTGCAGGGAAAAAGCTCTCACTCTCTTTAGTGTGCAGAAGCTTAGGGGGAAAAAATGTCGCCCTGGCAGGAATGACAAATGCAGTAGGATAGGCTAGCAGGCCTGAGGGATCTGTTTTACTTCCACATACATCCTCTAATGCACGCACTCCCACTCATCCTCTCGAGATGCCTTTTTTTTTCCCTCCACTTTTTTTTTTTCAGCAGCTCCAAATCCCCGGCATATGACCTTCTGTTAAATAGATAAAAAAAAATTTGCTTATCAGTCATGCAAATGAGGCTGAATTCATTTTCCACAACAGATGGCCTCATAGATAATGATGATGGAAGAGAGAAAATTGAATGTCTCTCACAAGGTGGTCATGGCAACCGAGAGCAGAATAATATCAATAATAAGCTCACTGCATAATAAGGTTGTCAATCCCACAAATCAAAGTCTCCAGCTAAATCAGGTATCCCACCCCCCGCTAGTTATCAGGTAAATAGAGAAATAGAGAGCATCCTTTTTCTTTTTAAACAAGGCACTGTGAAAAGAAATTGTAGCTCCAGAGCTTCCAGGGTACAAGGAGAAGGAAGGAGCAGAAGAGATTTTTCTCCGATAATTGTGTTTTATTTGATGATCTGGGAGGGGGGTGTTGGATTTATACTCTTTTAGGTTTTTTTCCTTTTTTTTTTTTCTTTTTTTAATATTATTACTTCCACAGAAGGTTTTTTGTTTGTTTTTTTGGTTTTTGGTTTTTTTGAAGGGGGAGTACTGGTTTGTTTTTTTAATAGTGAGGCTGGTATTTTGAACTCGATCTGCTGCCGAAGCCTTGCCTCCCCTCCCTGTGTCTGATGTGGAGTGCTGCATTGATGCAATAGCAGCTCGCCTCAGGCTTTCACCTTGGCTCCCAGGGGGCCATCCCGCAAAATGAATCAGCAGCCATCCTGAGCAGACTGATTAAAATGAAAATGGCAAGGCACATGTCTGGGCGGAACTAGAGCTGAGCTGCGCTGCACTGCCTGTCTGGCAAGCATGCTCAATATAGCTTTTGCTAATAATGGCTTACCGCCTTTCGGGTTTTTAAAGGTATTACTGTCGCCCCTTCCCCCACCCCCTAAACAGATAATGGTGCTGGGGGCTTTCCCCCCCTTCGCTGTATACTGCTCACAGCTAGAGTTTGCCAGACTGACATGCAGTGATTGTGAAAAGACACACAAGGATTTTGAAATCCTGGCTTTGCAAGGATTTTCTTCACAGATGTGCTGAAATACCAGGAAAACATATTAACATGCAGCTATAAATTATTCCCACATATTAGCTGAGAAAGAAACCTCAGATGAAGAGGAAAGCTCAGTCGCTACCAGACACACCATTTTCACACACACCATACCACCCCCCCCGCCCCTGATTTTTACACCTCAGCTTGCATTGGCACCTTGTGCATTATGCATCACGAGAAAATGATTGCCAGTAAACGCAGAGCAGCTTCCTGGAGCTCTCTATGGCCTGTGCTTGACACACACAAACTGGATTTCTAACCCCCCCACAGTCCCCAAGCAGATAAATGTGTGCATAGAGAAAGAGCCATTTAAAGTGTGCATCTCCTATAGTCCTTTAACAAAACAGGACTATTTTGCGGCCAGCTCCGGTGCGCAAACCTAGCATCGACAAAGCATCAACATCAATCCATGTGTAGGGGGGGGATCTGAAACCTGGGCAGACTGTTGTTTCCTGAGATTTGGGAATTGCTCTGCCTGGGGATTTTTGGTGGTGGTTTTTTAAGCAAGCAGCTCAGTGGCATATCGCTGGAAACTGCCATATATGTGCTATACATATGCACATACACCTCGATGTGCCGTCGGTTAAGCCTTGTCTTTAAACCACTGGGATTATTCCCCCCCACCTCCCCGCCTTCTCCCCCCGCCCTGCACTCTAGCCCTGTTACTGCAGTGTGAACCAGAAATCAATAGGGCTGCTCTAATGGAGGTTCCAGCTGCAGTTGGCTGTGCAGGCGCGCGCACACACACACACACACACACATTGACGTCTGTGCAGCTTTCTCAGCCGATTGGGCACCACATCGGATGTTCTGTGGAGCAAAGAATAGGAATCATTTACCGTCTGCTAAAAAAAAAAAAAGTACCTTGCATCTCCCGGTCTCCAAGAGCACCAGGCTGGGCTCGCCGCACAGGCTGGCTGCAGTGTGCGAGCAAGAGCTCAGCTCAGGGTACGTGCAGGTACCTGAGGACACCCCCAGATTACCACAGAAACTGATGGGGCACAGAACCCCACAATTCATCCAGGATGTTTTATAAGGTTACCCATTCATATTGTCAAAGATAAGAATATGAACATAGGAAAACAGATACAAAAAAATCACAGTAGTTTAACTGATGGAATATTAGAGCTCTTGTGCCCTTTGACATGTTTGCAAGTATTTCTGAGCTCTGAAGAGTATTTTAATCAAAGTTTTATTTTTAAGGGCTTTGTTAGAAATTATCCACTGAACATTTAATATTTTTTTTGTAAATCACTTGCTTCCCCCTTCTTCAATAGGAGAATATTTAATTTGTTGAATATTAGTCTCCAGTTTAATTTTCTATAGTCTTCAAGTTTTTTTTTATATAGATATTTATATGTGAAACCACCCCTTGTTACTAAAACATGTTTGGGTTTTTCCCCTTTTAAACAATAAACCCCAGGCTCAGTTTTCTGATCTTGTAGCTGTTTATCTCTGAAACAAGAAACAACCCTGTTAGTGAACATATAAAAAATCCTAATTCTCTACTCCCAAAATAAGGTATTCCTGGTATCTGCGACACCACAAAACACCTCCCCCACCTCTCTGTCTATGTATTTCAACTTCAGTGTATTGACAGCCACTGCCCCAGCCAAAGTCTGGCTCCAGTGAAGCATTTATATTCCTTCCACTCAGCCCTGTGGATCTTTTGCAGGGCTCAGGATGCCAACCCAGGACCTGCTCTGGAGAAATAAAGTCTGGGAAAACGAATGAATCATAAAGCCATATTGCATGACAAAGTCACATCCCAGCCTATGTCCAAGAGTTCTTTCTTACGCAAGCTTTTAAAAAAACGTAGTTTAAAAATTATGGCATATGGCAGGTTACTAAGTAATGGGCTGTAGGAAACCTTAGAACAAAAGGGAAGCACAGAAGTCCACCTCTCCTTAACATCAGCAATTACACCACCACAGTACCCCCTCCCCAAATATTTATCTAATCTCTGCTTTAATTATTTATACTAGTTGCTTTTTTTTCTGCTGTCCTTAGCAGTTTGGAGCACAAATTAACTGTTCACGGTTTCTCTGTGTGGAGACATTCTGCCTAGGATTTTTTTCCCCTCCCTCCTGCCCAACCCCTATTAAATTTTAACCCCTTTTCTACTGGGCAGAAAGCTCAGGCTGTCTAAGTACTGTAGTTGCTGTCCATTAAAATGTGTATGCTTTCAAGAGCTACAAGGTATCTTGCCCAGCCTAGCAGTAGACTGTTTACCAGACTGATAAACATAGCATCATAGGCAAAAGTTAAATCATACAGTTTAACTATTGTCCTGGAATACAAAATTAGAGTCTGAATTATAACCTAAATGCTAAAATGCTTTTTTTTTTTGTATTGTATTGTTTTTAGGGGGGAAAAAAAGCAGATTTCCACATAATGAAGCTATTAGGGTACTACCACTTGGCTCATACTTGGTTGTATTTATTAATATCAGTGAAAATGAACAGTGGCAACCTATCCTTACAGTGCCACTAATCCTTACATTCTTTAATCTTCCCTATCTTTTCCTAACACTGGCATTTAGCATACCCAGAAACACCAGCTTGGGGCATTAGGACAGCCACTAAGCCTGAGCAGTTGCTGAGATATCTATACATCAGGTAACTACTTTCTTGATCTGAAGCTGAGCAACCCCTCTGGTAATTAATGTCTGGCTCCTATGAAACCTCTAGATGGGAAGGGGCACCACAGGCTGGTTGGCCAAATTCTTCTCAATGATTAACCAGCAAAGCTGGTTCTAACAAAGTGTTTAGCACACACTGGCCATTCCAGTAGTTCAGTCCCTACCTCCAAATCCATGAGTATCTGAAAAATAGTCCTTCCCAGTCCGTAACAGTCTTGACAATATACTGATAATTTCTGGTATTTTCTCAGCATAGTGACTTTTGTTAAAGCAGCAGGTTAGTATTCCCAGAATCAAAGAATAGGTAAGGTTGCAAGGGACCACAGTGGGTCATCTGCTCAAGCAGGGCCATGTGAGAGCACACTGCACAGGACTGCATCCAGACAGTTCTTGAATATCCCCAGGGACAGAGACTCCACAGCCTCTCTGGGCAATCTGTTCCCATGCTCAGTCACCTGCACAGTAAAGAAGTTCTTCCTCATGCTCAGGTGGAACTTTCTATATATCAGTTTCTGTCTGTTGCCTGTTGTCCTATTGCTTGGCACCACCAAGAAGAGCCTGGTCTATCCTCTTGACACCCTCCCTTCAGATACTGACAGACATTGATCATATACTCTCTCAGTCATCTCTTCTGGAGACTGAAAGGCCCAGCTCCCTGTACTAGTTTGAAAACAAACCAGTGGGAGGCACCAAGTCAGAATAACAATTTAATGGAAATTAAAGAAAAGGGGAAAAAAAAAGGTAAAAGAAAACACTGTCAAACTGACAGAGTCAAGGTACAACCTGACACCCTGTTAGGCAGGGTGGTGGCTGCAGTCCTCTGAAGCAGTGATCCTGTAGTAAAAGAGTCTGCTCTTCCTCAGGAAGTCCAATGGTGGCTGTGTAGCTCCTGTCCTCTGGAAATCCAGTGGGAAGCCAGTGTCTCTAGTGTTCAGCCTCAGATTATATCCACGATGGGATGCTTGGTTCCTCCCTCTGGGTGGAGCATCTCACAATGGGGTAACGAGTCATGAGGCAAAGTGTTGATTAGGCTCATTAACAGAAGATAGTCCGGAGGGAGTTATCTCTGAGTCATGTGGCAGGACAATGATGGGCAATTAACAGAAAGATAGGCTGGGGGGAGGAGGCAAGGAAACACTGCCCCACCTGATTTCAACAGCTGATGGGGACGGTAATAGAATACACTGCAACCCAGGACACTCCCTCAGCCTTTCCTCATAAAAAAATGATGTTCCAGTCCCTTAATCATCTTTGTAGCCCCTCATCGGACCTGCTCCAGATGCTCCATGTCTCTCTTGTCCTCAGGAGCCCCGAACTGGACACACCACTCCAGATGTGCCTCACCAGGGCTGAGTAGAAGGGCAGGATCACTCCCTGCAATCTGCTGGCAAAGCTCTTCCCAATGCACCCCAGGATACCTTTGGCCTTCTTGGCCTCAAGAACACACTGCTGGCTCATGGACAGCTTGTTGGCCTCCAGGACCCCCAGGTCCTTCTCCATGGACCTGCTTCCCAGGAGATCAGCCCCCAGCCTGTACAGGTCCATGGGGTTATTCCTCCCCAGGGGAAGGACCCTGCACTTGCCTTTGTTGAATTTTACAGTTCTTCTCTGCTCATCTCTCCAACCCATCGAGGTCCTTCTGAAGGCCTGCACAGCCCTCTGGGGTACCAGCCACTCCTCACAGATTTGTGTTCTCAGCAAACTTGCTGAGGTGCCATCTGCCCCTTCATCCGAGTCATTGATATGTTCAACAATATTGGGTCCAGTATTGACCACTAGTGAGAGGCCTCCAACTACACCCTGTGCCACTGACTATGACCCTCCAGTAAAGGGTTATAAAGATCACTTTGATGAGACTCAGCAGAACATCTTGCAAATACTGCTCCAGCACAGCACAGGGACATGGTGGAAAGTACATCTAAAGAAGCGGGCTTCACCCAGCAAAAATGTAAATACAGGTAAGACTCAGAGGAAAATAATTTATCTTACTTCAAGCAGACCTTGTCTCAGTCATGAGACAAAATGCAGCTCACACTGTACCCAAACTAGTAATTTACAGGCATGTGGGGCATAAATATTCTTTAGTATCTAAAGTGGGGTGGACTATTTTGTTCTTGCAGCTATAAAGTGTTTGTATTGAACTGTCTAGTGTCTGGTCCCCATGAACCACTGAGCAAAAAAACCAAAACATGTATAGGGGTGCAACTGTATGTGCAGAAGTCCCATAGAATATTGAGTAACTACTTGCTGTTAGCCCTCAAGCAAACATTTTCCTCAAATATATGGTCCAAAATGTCAAAAGCCATTACAGTGGGGAAAAGTGGGGAAAAGAATCACAGGGATCAAATGCCCAATCCCAGCCAAAATCTTGGTAGCTCCAGTTAAACACTTACCCTGAATACTCTCCATTTGACACCATGCATATGAAGAAAACATTTTACTGTCTAGAATGATACAAACATTTAGCATGACTTTGGAGAGAAAACACCTAAAGTAGCAGGTATCTCAAGGATGATAGCTTCAGAATATTCACACTGGAGCTTTCATTTAGGCAGTACTTCTGATATTTAGCAAAGGACTCTAAGTAGTATTTTCATCAGTGTTGTTGGCTTCAGCTGCTCAAAATTACTGATCATGTCCTCAAAGTATTTCCATGAAGGCACGCTGAGTTGCAAATTTTGCCCATGCTTACAACTGGCAGAATGCAAACTATCTGGTCTGGAAGCCAGTCAGACACAGTCAAATTAATAAAAGGCCTGCCAGCTAGAGGAATCATCTGAGCTAGGTGATGACTATGTTCACTCAGGATAGATAATAGTCCTAGTCCCATTGGATACAGAAACTGCAAAATGCTCATACATTTGAGTCAGCTAAAGAAAAAAAAAGAATTTATTATGGATACAGGATAAAAATTGCAGGAAAGATTTATGAGCAGTAGCATGCCTTCATTTTTTCCCATTGGCTTCAGCAAGAAGGAGAAGCAAGTCCACAGAACTAGTACCAAACAGGAGAATTCAGAATTTAAAAAAAACAAAAAAAGCAATAAAAACAATTATGGAAATGGAAGGAACAGCTTATGACAAAATATTAAAAATTAAACTCATAGAATGCAAATACAAACTGAAAGAAGAGCAGAAACTTCAAGGATGGTGGAAGGTCCAAAACTGCTAAAAAGGAGAAGTTAAAGGTACCAAAAAGAGGTGCCTCATACACATATATGAGAAGTCAGGGTAAGTTAAAATTGTCATAGTTGAATTCTGGAAGCGGGGGAACGACAAGAAGGCATTGAATACTGTGACAGTGTTCTTAGGAGAGTAGTGTAAGGAAGTAAACTGGACCAAAGAAAGCACTGGAACTTATAATGCAAGGAACAATCCTAAAATGGCACGGGAAGGTTTAAACAATGTAATAAGTCTTTTCAGCTTCTAGTTTTCATGACTCCTAGTTTATTATTAGTTGTTATCCCTATTTAAGTGATAGTCCCCACTGTAAACACTTTTGACTAAACAAGAATCTATAAAGGGAATTAAAAATCGCAAATGGAGAAAAAAATAGATAAAGAAAACTCCTTATAGAAAGCTTAGAATTTTTCCAGCTTAAAAGTGAGTACATAAACTTGGCAGAAAGTAGTTTTCTTTATTATTTTACAAAATCAACAAGTTCAAAGCTTTCATGGTTCTTGAAAAGACTATAATCTTGAATCCACTTCTTGAAAAGACTACCATCAGTCCAAGGCATGTGTTACATACAGGGGGGACTACTTTACAGGCCAGTAAAAAACAAATCTTGTCAGATTGCATGCTTTGCTTTTCCCAGCGATGACTTTAGCATAGAAATATGCTTAAATTCTTTGCTGAATTTGGACCTAGAATTGCTACTAATACTTTAGTGGAGGATAACTATGTAACATTAAGAAGTCCTGCTGCCTACTCACATTTATTATTTGCATTACTGCAGTGGTTTATAGCTTAATCAAAGACTTGATAGACACACAGGCAAAAAATTGTGATCTGAGGTTCTAAACACCTTAAAAAAATGACCAATTAAATAAAAGATAGCCAAAGAAGGGTTTGTGAAAAATTCATACATTTAACATTGAGGTTTTATTCCTATTTCCTTGTTTCAACTATATGTTCTACAGTTGTAACAAGTTTTTTTTTTATGACAGGACTCAGGAGAACAGACCTCCTACAATAAGTGTGCCTTCTAAGGGGATAGGAAACAATTAAGAGAGAAATAGTAGCCTGAAAAGGATGGGGCATAAAAGAGGCAACATAGCAAAAAGGTTGCAAAGGAACTTACAGAGCAAGAAAAGGCCAATTAATTGTTTCTAAAAGCTGCAGTTGAAAGCAGGATTCAGTTTAAGGTTAAGACACAGGCATGTAGGTGGTGAAGTCCCATTATAGTCAGTGAAAATCTAGTCAAGACAGTCAACACTGCCTGAAGGATATTAAGGTGGTCAGACAGAATATGTCTACTTCAGAGAGAGATGAGAAGCTCCCAGCCTCCATCACATGTTTTTCCAATGTTGTTTTGCTTTAAGAGGAACTAAGATGATGAGTAGATGTTGAGGACACCTAAATTAGGAGAAAGATTCAGCTACAGAACCAAAGAGCTACATGTAGATGTTTTAATCTCACCATGAATATTACTTTTTCAAGCCAATTAATTTCCTTTAATGGGCATGTACTGCTGACACACCCCAGCTGCCCTGTAGGTCTTCCTGGAAACTTCTGCCAGCCCTGTGCAATTATCTGACAAAGATGCCGTTCTGAGACTAAATTAGGGAACAGCCCCTAACACAATTCCTAATTATGTTTTGCTAGGTATTTTTTAAATTTCTTAATAGGAAATTAAACAAAAAAACAAAAACAAAAACAAAAAAACCCCAAACCAAAACAAACAAAAACCCCCCCCTGAAAGTTGAGGAGTTCTGCCATGTTTTGCATTTTTCTTCTGCTTTATTTCTTTTTTGCCTATTTGAAATATCAGTAGCTTTTTGCTTTCAGTAGAAAAGAATTCGTATTACTAGGCACATTTGCATTAAAACACTGCTCAGTTCATACATTACCTTTCTTTTAAAATATTTACTCTTTGATTACTAAGCTTAGACGAATCTCAAAACTATTTAATTTTACAAAAAATATCCAGAGGAAAAATATTCAGAAAACTTTAGTCATGACACAATGTAACTCCATAACTCCATTTATAAGCATAGGAACTTGCTAATGCAGGTCAATAAACACTTCAATACACAATAAAGCCAACCTAAAACAGGACATAGACCGGTCATTACCCTGGAATATTCTTGTGTTGTATGGACATCCTAAGTCAAAGTCTGTGCTCAAAGCACCATTGTGCTCAACATTTCACTTGATATTCTTGTATAAACCTGGTCAATTTCTGTTTGAACCCATGCAATTTTTTTTCTAACATATGCTTTTAAAATCAAAGAATTGAGCAGTGATTGTATAGTAAAATACATTTACTATGTATTTTACAATGTCTTTTTGCTTCTTTTATAACTGATGTCTGATAAGTTCATTGGAAATCTTGCCCTTCCTATATTGCTTGGCCAATCAGCTCATTCTCCTCACCCTTCATGCTTTCATGGATCATCAGTCCCATATCCCGTTTCCATTATTATCTCAATGCCAAGCAGAGTAGTTCTGTCTGTGAAAGTTCATGCACAGAAGCTATTGCTCACCTCTGAATGTCTTTCCTCCTTATTCTCTCAGCATGCAACTGCACCCATATTTTTTTAAAAAAAGAAGTTACACTAGGAAGAAATGGTGCTCATCCTTACATGGCAATTTATTAACAAGAATATTTTTCCAGGGACTGGGGGGGTCCTTCTAAGCTTTGAATGTCAGAAAGCAAGACTCTAAATCCCAAGCCTCCAAACAGGTGCTGGTGAGTTTTAAGGACCACAGTAGTAAGTGGTGTTTTAAAACAGATGGTCTGCCTCACTCACAACTGGGCACCAAAACCTCTTTTAATTCAAATCGCATGAAACCGTATCTGGAAACTGCAAACAGAACCATGAAAACTGATGTGTTCTGGGACAATCAAAAGTTACCTGGTGCTGATTCCAAAATTAGTAACCATCAAAACACAAACTTTAACTACATCATTTGTTGTTGCTGTTAAGAAGTTTGCTTATGCACACATATTTGGAAAAAAAAAAAGAAACCACAAACTTGAAATATGTTCGTAACTCCACAAGAAGCATTATGAAGAGGCTGAAGTAGAAAGCAGGATGCCAGTGGTATCAGCGACAATCTGTCACTTGATACACCTTCTAATCCACAACTTTACTAGTCCTGTTCTCAACTTCTGCTCCTTCCTTTGCTATCACTTTGTCAGCCATTGTGCTAAACCTAGCCAACTGGCTGACTGTAACCTCCTTTTCTCTCCCTCTCCCCTCCCCATCCCTCAAATGAAGATGAATGCAAGGTCCTGCACCTAAGATAAAAACAACTCCATGCAAGTTTTTCAGGAAAGTACTCAGGATCTTGGTGGACAGCAAGTTTAGGAGGAGTCTGTGGCATACTCTTGAGGCAATGAGGGTTGTCTGCACACCGGGCTGTACTAGATAGAATATAACCAACAGGGTTATGGAAATTATTTTATTCACTTCTAAATGGAACGTCTATCTCTGGAGCATTCCACCCTGCAAGAAATACATAAATAAACTGGAGCATCTCCAGAGGAGGGCCACCAACTTCCGGAACTTGAGCATATGACATATGGACAGAGACTAAGAAAAGTGTGTGTGTACTCAGCTTGGAGAGAAGGCTAAGTTCAGCTGCTGTCTTCAACAATATGACAGGTAGTTATGTAGAAGACTGAATCAAACTCTTCTCAGAGGTGCAAAAACATCATGAAGGCAATGGTCACAAGCTTCTACAATGAAAGTTCCTAAGGAACTTACTCATCTTGGGATCAGTCAGTCCTCAAAAAGTTCGCAAAAAGATAGTGGGATTTTCAGCTTTGGAGATACTCAAAACTTGACTGTGCAAGTACTGAGCATGTTGTTCTAACTGTGATGCTAGGACAACTTTGAGCTGGGGGTGGTATCAGATAACCTTCAGAGATCCCTTCCAACCTAAACTGTTTGGTAGTTCTAATAATATATTTAAAATTAAAGTTCAAGGGCTTTTTCAAAGTTAAAGTTCAATTTCCAGCTAGAAAACCTTCATGTTAAGCTTCAAAAAGATGTACAACCATTTTTAACCATAATGTACTTGCTACATTACAGACCAGTAGTAATAATATATATGGTATGAAAAAAAGGCAGCATTAACTGTGCATTCCCAAACTTAGCATATTGATTATAGTCAGAAAAAAAGGCAGCATGGGTCTGCTGTAACCTGACCAAAGTTTTATATATATACACACTATATAGCACCTGAACTTACATGATTGTACTCAGAATACCTCAAATAATAATGTGTTAACAAAAAATGAATTAGCACAAGGACATACTGCTTATGAAATTTATAAATTATGGCATTATTAACTGCACTGAAAAGTAATTTTTGTAGTCAAGATTCATAGGCAACATAGATCTGCAAAGCAAAGCATATTCTCTGAAATGAATCAGGGATAAAATCTGTGAACTTTAAAGGAAAAAAACATCTGCAGCATCTAAAGTGAAAGAGAAACTTAAAAGGAAGCAAGAAGACAAACGTAAGATGAATAGGTAACATTTTTTAAGAAACAATGAACATTGTGCTCTGGGGTAGGGATAAAGATTCCCATACAAGCATGCAATCCAAATGTATACGCTTCTAAGTGAAGTGACAACTATATTCAAACTCTTTCTGTGGTTGAAATGGCAGCATTTGAAAAACAGAAGAAAACCATAGCGGGTATCACACTTGTATGAGGCACTATTAATTCTACTAGATGAACTCCCTCTTCACTGTGATAGAGTGATTTATTCTTCACTGACTACCTTACAAAAACAAGTATAAGAGGGAAGAAAACAGCTGTTTGGTCCAAACACTGAAAATTATTTTTTTTAGCTACATCTATACAACACACGAATTCAACTTATGCCCAAATATGAGTAATGATGGCATCAAGGAACTCTGTTTTACCCCTCAAATTAAATAGAATCAGAGTGTACTGGAAGAAGGATACAAGTCCCTAAATATTCATAGACTAAATCTTGAATTAATATTTTCTATTGGCTATATAATATGGGAGAAAGCCAAGTCTGATACTATTTTTCCCTATGTACAGAAGTTCCAATATCCAAGGAATAGTTGCCTTTCTCTCATTTAAACAAAATTTACCATTTTTTTTCCAAACTGCCTCAGAAAGGGACAAGAAATTCTACTAAGACACCTATAGGTGACCTTTAGGTAATTCATTCAAAGACCAATGACTGTAAAAAGCAGTATGATTCTAACAAAATAAACAGTAAATGTGTAGTGCAAATGATCAGACTGGCTTCTGTTCTGTGGATGTTATCTTTATATTTTCTGAAAAGTATGAATGATAATTTAACAGAGACTGACAGCACCAGAAGAATTGGTGCTCTGATTGTATTGCAGGATTTATCAGATCAAAACTCTGAGCAGATAAAAAAGTCTTACCTTTTACAGAAATTAAGTTACTCATGTAGCTTGCCATTTATACAGGTAGAGCCTGAGAATTCTGGTAATCAATCAAGAGTTGGGTACATAATAGCCTGGGATTATAAAGTGCATAAATATAAAATATGAAGTGCATGTATAATTCTTCAGAAAATTAATAAATCTGTACTGTTAAAAAGAGGAGACTGTCATGGGTATCAGTGAGACTACACCTGTTGCAGAGATCCTGAGGTCATGGAAAAACATGGATTTTTAAATGCGTCACACAAATAAAAAAACCAACCCAAAAACCCCCCCCAAAGTTGTCTTGCGATGTACTTATGTGGCATCACATTCATAAAGTTCAAAGCTCTGATTTGATCCATCACAATTTTCAATGCAAAATATTAGCATAAAGATCTGCTTACCAATGGGAGAATAGTCAGACTACCTAAAATTAGATCGACACTTTAAAACAGTATCAAGTAGATTTTTTAGGCATGAATTATTTGGGAACACGAACTGTATTTTTATTTAGAGAAATTAAAATGAGCCAGAGTCCTGTGAAGAAGAATTTTCTCCATTTTAATGAAGAGGCCTTAAGGATTTAGGAAATATTCTGCTTTTAATTATTGTTTAATTGGTTAAGAAAAACATTCTAACTTATAAAAGTTACATTAATTGAACTTTAAATTGGTGCAGGTTTTAGTTAGAGAAGACATTATTAAAGAGCAAGTGGATTAAAAGGGAAAGTATTTGATCAAAACTGATCATGCCATAGGCATATGAGTTACCAGCCATCAGTGGTATTACAGTAATTTGCCATGTGCTCTCTTCCAACTGTATCTAATTAGAATTTTATTTCAATCTTCACAGTAAGCTATTATGACATAGCTTAAGTGAAGTGAATACTTTTTACATTGCAACAGCAAACTAAAAATACACACACAGTAGATTATGGTTCAGCTGAGGTCCTGAAGCTCATTGCTTTATGGTAACCTCACCATTTTCAGCATGTCCAACATTAACACGAGCCTGGTATATCTGTCTGCCTCAGCACGTCCTCTTTTCCATTTCTTCCTCCTCCTTCCTTAGACAGAATCTCAGGATTGGGAAGAAGAACGAGGAGAGAAATCACAGACTGGCCATATCACCAGTATTTACAGACACCCTGGTTAGTGGGATCTGGACATGCTCCGTGGAGCTGATCTGTGCAATTGCTAACCATCTGTGTAGTGTGCGCATGCTAGATCAGATGTGCACATATGTAGCAAGTTCAGTGCATGGCACACAGCCCATACTTCCCTCTGAGATTCCCTGGATGTGTGCCCATCCCTTAATTCTGTGTACCTCAAACAAGTAATTCCATTCTCCTTTCTAGTGGCATACAGAAAGTTAGGAAAGTTGTCTGATAAAGTAAAAAAGGTTTTAAGAGAACAGCAGCCCTCAAACATGTTTTTATACTTCATCAATAGTACTGTCAACAACATTAGCTGCAAATTATTTATTGCAAGCATCAGCAACCTACTGTATATACATACAACAGTATGAGAACAAATACCAAACACTTCATCACAATGAGCATTTACAGAACATGGCTCAGGCTCTCAGTATTATGTCACTAAAGTGCCTCTTTCTGTAGTCCCTTGAGTGCCTCCGGCTTTTCTAAATAGCACTTGTACAGCCCTAGCACATGTGCAGTCTGCCCTCCTGCAGCCACTGCTCAACTGAATAGACTGGAGTCAAGCTAAATAACAGAGCCCTCAGCATGGTCAATGGAGGGGGCAGGCACAAGCACAAAGAATTAATCATGCAAGCCAACTCTAAATTGTACAAATTCTGTCAAGAAAATATCTATAACATATTCTGTCACTGAGACTGTCAAAATGTGCTAAATCCTCAGTTTAAGTGAAAATAGTGCAGATATTCTAAATTACAACAATTGTGGCAATGTGTGCCAACAGAAGTTCTTGCCTTATCTTACAGGGGTTTTAAAAATTCAATGCCACAAAAGTCTCAGAACACACACTTCCTGCTTTGTACTCCTTCCTCCATTCACTGAACTTCATTTTTCTGTACGTTAAAAAGTCTCATTTTCTGCTCAGGAGTAAAAGCTGCACCTGTCCTGTTCTTGGCTGGACTGTCAGTGCAGTGCTAACTTTATCAGCTCTGGGAAAAAGATTTGTTATTTAACTTGTACCCTAAGGCTGTGCAAATGATCTGTAGTAAGTCATTGTCATTTCTTCTTCTTCTGCTTCTGAAGTATTTTAACTCTTTACAATTTTCATCAATTTCTTAATTTATGTATTTTCTGTTATTAACTCAAGTATCCATCACAGCTATGCAATTATATATTAAACAAAACCCACATTGGTTTATCATGAATTTCCTGTACCAGAAGCATATTTAAGTGTTTTTGGCAAAGCTGAAGCAATTAAACTTATTTCACAGTGCACTGTTCCCCACTTAAAAACAATTTAGGTAAAAATAATAAATAATAGTTTACACCATTTTTCAGCGGAACCACAATGGTTAGTTTCAGTGACTAGTTGAACAGCTAGGGAAAAAAACTAAAAGATTTTAAGATGAAAAATTTTCCAATGAAAGACAAGCAAAATTTTTCTAGAATCCAAGTTTGAACTAGCTATAAATTCAAAGCCAAGAGATCAGGTTATAACCCTCTCTCTGAAACTAACTTTTTATGCCTATAAATAAGCAATTTATTTCCAAGCTCTGCTTTACTTTTGACTATCTGTAAAATGGCATATAAAAATTCTTTACTAGTATAATTTACACAGATTAATTAACAAGTATTAATAGTGGCAGAGGTGCTAATAAAAATGACACTTTTTTTGTTGTCACATCTGTTCTCAACCTGACACTATATTGGCACTGTAAAAAGAAAACCATGGTATAGCTCTTTCTTGAATTTTGAGAGTACACAGAAATAAATTAACATCTAAACTGGATCTCTGAATTCCATACATTTTTTAAAATCCCTAAGGAGAAAAGTAATTAGTTATTGCTAGCTCAAAATAGGGCCTGTTTTCTCTGAAGCTTATAAGACCTAGAATGTCACCAAGTCAGAAGTTTGTAAGAAGCGGAAGATGCAGATGAACAAAAGCAGAAGCAGCTTAACGTCACAAATACCATTTTGAGTTTACTGTGGAAGTATAGCAAAATCAGATGTGTTTGTTCAGCAAGAGTAAGGTCAGGCAAACACACTATTATGTGAACATCTTGCGTGATGTCCTTATGGTTAAACCGTCTTCCTTTTATTCCATAAATATACTGGTTACTATTCCCGCACCTGTCTGTATAGAACAGGCTCAGGAGGTGTATTCCCTCTGAGACAGGTGCACAGCATGTGGCTCACAGCTGGGTTAAAAGAAAAGTATGTGTATGTATGTTGCTGAGCATGGGGAAAAAGGAAAATGGATGAAAGTTGATCCGATACAAGGGAAGCATGAAATGAAAGGACATACAACACATGGAAAGGGGATGGATACATGAGTATACTAAGCAGAAAAAAAGTTCTGTGCATTAAAATGGAGAGTATGGTAAAATTAATAGTCCCCTACTGACATATATTAGAAAGATTATTTTCTTCAAAAGGAATTACAATTTTCAATAGCTTATAGGATATCGCTTTTCTTAAACAAAACTGGAATAATTCAAATAAGGGCTCTTTTGTGAATCAACTGAGAAATGGATAAAAGAGCTGAACTCAGAGGAAACCCAAACAGAAGATGCACTAACAAGTTAGAAAAAAAACCCCTCTCCTGCTCCTTATCATGTCATCTTTAGCAAAGTCCATCTGTACAAGAGCTCTCATTTCTCTGCTAAAGAAGGGTTATACAATGATTAGAAGCAATCATATCAGCAGAAATCCCACAATCAATCAGGATGACGATTCAGCGTTTTCTCAGCTCACTTGAAGGAGTAGGAATGAATTTTCAAAAACACTGGAGAGATTAGCATATTTCTACATTGTATGCAACTGTTTTTTGTTTTCTAGAAATACTGCCTTTATTTATCCATTGTTCACAGGCAGGACACAGTATTTTTTTACACATAGCAATAAACACTTCAGTGCTTAGAGCTCTCTGAAGGAAAAGTAAAAGCCTATGGTTTAATGTGAAGCTAGAATTGACCTTTAAGTCCTATTGTGTTCTGTTTTCATGTAAATTGATCAGAATCTATGGAGAAATTAATCATTTTTCATTTCACTGTCCTGTCCAAAGCCTGTGTATCATACACAAGTCGACAAAAAGCATGAAAATAAAAAAGCAAGAAAATAAAATATTTGCTAAAGCTACGAGGGAATTCACAGAGCAAACTGAGCTTCTTTATCTGTTTTTAAAATGTACGTATTCTGCAAATAAAAATTTTCATTGCCTCATATTAAAGAAGTATTCTCTACCTGCAACTCAATGTCAACTTCACACAGGTTTCCATAAACATACAAATCAAAAATGTACATTTAGAAAAAACAACTATGATAAACTGAAACAAACCCTCTACCAGCATTCACTTTAAGGATATTTCTAGGACAGAAAGTATCATGCATAGACTCCAGATTCTCTCTTTTAGTTACTTCCAAGTGCCATTTAATGTTAACACTATAAAATGTATAAGGAGGTTGAAAGCAGATGAGATGTTCACCTTTTTCAACTGTAAGCTATTTTCTGTTTTGGTATAAAACTTCAGAATTCTACATCTGGTTAGACCAATAAAAGTATGAACTATGCAAGCAAACATTTGCGAGTTGTCTCAATTTTGGAGAATTAAGAGGTTTTTTTTAATAATTTCTATTGGTTTTTTTGAAAATTCACTTTAAACAAAAAATTTTTGCAAAACAGTACAGGAAAAAAATTACAGCTTTTTCAATTAAGCTGACATTGTCATCCCAGAGATGGGGTGACAACAAGCATTTTTTATTTAGACATTCCAATTTTTTTTCATGGGTTAAACAGAGCCTGTATTTCTTGTTACCTGCAGAGTATGCTACATATCTTGTCTCTAGGTGACCATGCAGGTGGGAACACACCAGTCAAGCTCACTGATATTAGTTACACACAGCTATTAGTTTCACCAGTGTCCTATTTACAGAATAACAGCTATGCATTCTCCATTGGCTTCTGTACAGCCGTACTCTGAGCCAGCCCCACTGCACACTGAAAACACGTAAGTCAATGAAGAACTTCTCAGCACATGCAATTCACTTCACATTCTGGTACAGTCAAACCAGGTATGAAAATATTCTACTTTATCACATCGCTACATTCTGGTTTGTGGTTCATTAAAGTAATGGCCTTGTACATAAAAAAAAACCCCACAGACAACAGCAAGGTGACTGAAGCTTTTGTTAGGAAAAGTTACAAAAGTTTACTGTATTTGGGGAATTGGTATAAATCGGGTTTGAAGTTTTACAATCCCTACTAAGTAAATTCATTCTCTTCAAGATAAAAAAAAAATCTCAGAGACAAGTGAAATACAACTTACCCAATACAGAACAATCCATGAGGAAAACAGAAGTAAACATCCTGGAATTCTGCCTCTTCATAAAGCATGGTCTACATGGCATACCTTACGCTGACAAAATGCAAATGAGGAAAAGAGGTTTCTACTGGTATATACCTTACACCTTCAACCACATAGTCAAAATGCAAATTTGGAGTATGCATTGTTATGTCTGACATATGAAACTTATTTGTAACTCCATGCATCTGAACTCTGACATAGTCTAAAATAAAATTATCAACAGGAATTTAATCTCTATTTTTACAGAAGGCAAAGTGTTATTGGGAGGAAGTCAGCCACAATGAAGATAAGAAGGATGTGAAACAGGTGGGATGCAACTTCTCTTTTCCTAAAAGAAGTTAAAAAACTAAATTGCTCAAATTAATTGGTCAAGTAGTATATAGCAAAATAAAAGAAATACCGAAGAGTGACCAGTGACCACACTCAAGGGAATGGTACAGAGCTGTGCCAGGGGAGGTTTAGGTTGGATATTATGAAAAGATTCTTCACTCAGGGGGTGGTTGGGCCCTGGAACAGGCTCCCTGGGCCAGTGGTCACAGCACTGGCCTGCCAGAGTTCAAGAAGGGTTTGGTGTGACTCTTCGGGTGTCCTGTGCAGGGCCAGGAGCTGGACTTTGATGATCCTTCTGGAGATCCTTCCAACTCAGGATATTCCATGATTCTATGATTCTGTGGAAGAATCCAAACTAAAACATGTATATTGTTAGCACTGGTGTTAAAGAGAAGGTGCTCTTGAGATCATTGTTCAATTTTCCTGATACTACACAGCTATTCATAAACAGTCAACTTCTTAATTGGCTATACAAGTAATAGCTTGTACACAGTTCTGAAAATTTATGCTAGTGAGCCCCCTATAAAAAACCCCGAAGAACAAGATGAAACAATAAACCATAAAAAAAAGGCACTACAGAAGATAAGGAAAAAAGACACTACCCATTTACTTCACTCCTTTCAAACTCTTTTCTGACCTTACCTTCTTTTTCTCTGCTCTGCTCATACACAATCCTGATGGCTCTTCCCCTTTCCTTCAGTGCTTCAGAGCACACAGAAACTGCTATTCTCAAATTCTCCTCCATTTTCTAGCCGCTGGCATTTTTCTTTTCCTTTTCACTTTCTTATTAACGTACAGGTGTTTTTTTAAGTTCGCCAAGTTCTACTACACACAAAACTTTTAACTAACAACACCTTGTTGCTATCCTGAAGGAAGGCTGTATCAGTATTTCATTCACAAGAACCAGCTGACTGTGACAAATTGACTATATAAAGAGTCCCCTTATCCATTTAAAATATCCCCATTTTTAAGAAAATCAAAAATCAAATAGAAATATAGTTTACATCACTCATAATAAAAATAACAGCAATAAAGTAGGGTGAGTTCACAGGGGTGTGAGGAGGAAAAGGTGAGTGAGAAATGCACTATAAAATGAGAAGTCCTTTTTTTCTGCAGTTTGCTGCAGAACTTTTTCCTCTTTCTTTGCATTATTTTTTCCAGACAGGGTCCAGAAATGTAATAGTATACACAAAGAGAAAACTTCTCACTCATCTTTTTCTGTTAATCCCATTTCTCCTTCCTTAAAATGACTAAACGTTCATTTGCAGATAAGAGTGGAAGTGAAAGACAACTGGGAAGTCTCCTTTCAAAGAGAAGAAACCTCATTTCAGGCAAATACAGACAGTATAGGGTACAATCTGAATGAGGAAACAAAACAAACAAAAAAACCCAAGTATTAGAAAAGAGGAGGCATTGTCTTTAGAGAATTGGGAAAATGGGCACAAAACATGAAAATAATTCTCATCCCAGATCCATTTACTACTGTATAAAAATCTGAAATATCCCACCTTGAAATAATTACACCACAATCCAATTTACAACTTGGTCGGACTAAATGATGTTCATGAATGAGTAAAGGCAGTTCTATGGTTGGGAATGTAAATAACACAAGCAATATCGATGACCAGAACACACCCGGTCATGTATGTCCAATGACACTTCCTCACTTCCCATCTCAATATCTCACATTTTAACTCTGTTTCTGTTGCTACCTCTCCCTCTTACAATGACTTCCAGCATTTCAAGTCCTACATCCTTCCATACTACATGAGTTACTGGCTTCCACAGATAAAGTAAAAAATTATATTTTGACATAATTTAGGTAGGTGTTATATAATCTAGCTCCAGAAGTTAATGAGGGTAGAGTAGAAAGCATTTTTTAATTTTATTTACTTATTTATATGGGTAAATAGCCCTGTAACTACCACAAAAATCTGCAGTCAGTAATGAGCTGGTGGCAGAAACATTAAGTCATTTTTGGAAAGACTTTAATGTGAGCTATCAAATAGGATATGCAATATAGTATTTATCTGACTACATCTCAGACAAGGGAAAAGAGTAAGTATAGGGCTGTGAAAGAAAATACTTCCTTTCATTTGACTGCTAGCAGTACCCTGAATATGTGTGTTCCTTTCAAAGCAAGCAACTGGGCAGTTTAGGAAAAAAAAGCAGCTGTTTACTTTGACCTGGAAGATGGAGCCATCTGGAGTGAATGGGGGAAACATCCTTCCCCCAAAATACCTGCTAATACTATGTACAAATAAGCTTCTGACATAGCTGGGGCAAAGACCAGTATGTCCACAGCAGAGAGAAATAAGAGAGCAGTGGCAAGATGCACAAAAGCAATCAGTCTTCCGAGATGATGAAAAGAAAGATATTTTCCCAGGGATCAGACAGGATCATCTATAATTTGCTGCAACCCAGGGAGCCTCCAAAAGTCAATGAGATAAGACCAGGACTGAAAGTAAAACCCATGAAGACACAGTTGGTGAGGGGAAGATGTGCTGTGTTCTGTTTCACCCAGCTGATGCATTTCTCTCTCCTTTACTTATCTTGTTCTAAAAATAGGTTTTCATCAGAATAAGAAATACATTCTGAAGATCTTTTTGCGTATGCTCACTTTAAGGATGGGGACAGGCAGAACAATACCAGAGTAATGATCAACCCAAGAGACCCATCAGAATAAGAAAACATGTTGTGTGTTCCGCATTTACACTGCTCAGGAAGATATTAGACCTGAGCTATAAGAAATGGCATGATATTTCACTATGAAGTTAAAACTTTGCAGTTTATTCTACTATCTCATACTTTAACAAAGTGGAAAGAATAATGTTATTAGAAGCCTCAAGAATGAATTTTTTGTTTGTTTTGCCTTCAAGTTTCCCAATTTAGCATACTGCCAAAGCAACAGTCAGACAGAACTTCAACAAGGCCCATCACAAGGTTAGGTATGTTGTGATATATATCCTTGTGGCTAGAAATTAGACATTTGGATTGTTAGCTTCCACATGCAAAACACTATGTAAAAGCGCGGTTAAGAACAAAAAAATCTTGATGTTTTAGAACTATAATATACAGATCTAACCACACAGCAGGAGTGTTTAGCAGATTACATAGATGCATTGTTAGAAAACAGTCTATGTCAGTGTTGAGTAATAGAGAGGCTTCGTGCTTTGGTATTTCTACTCTTCTCCACGCTTCATAATACTATGGAATAGGTAAAGGATTCAGAGTTAATCCACAAAAATAGTTCCACCAAAAAGTATGCACTGCTGTTTGGATGGCTGCAGCTATTTTATCATCCCTAAGGAGGGCAGAAAAATACATGTGTACTTTCAAAACAGAGATACAATAAACCAGACTGACTGATTTGGCTGTATGTTTACATTAAAATATTCTTCATCTCCAGGTCCTAACTTAACATTTTTTAAAGCCAGCTCTCACTTTAAAAAGCCCCAAACCCACCAATCACCAAAAGTTTTGACACAGGGTGAGTCCTGGTGAACACCAAGCTGAACATGAGGCACCAATGTGCAATTGAGGCAAAGATGGCAAATGGTATCCCAGGCAGAAGGTGGAAGCCTGTAATCCTTCCCCTCTACTGAGCACTGGTGAGGCCACCCCTGGAGTGCTGGGTCCTCTTCTGGACTCCTTAGTGCAAGGAGGACATTGACATACTGGAGAGGGTTCAGCAAAGGGCTACAGTGATGAAGGGATGGAAATACCTCTCTTATGAGGAAAGGCTGAGAAATCTGAGAGTGCTCAGGCTTGAGAAGAAAAGGCTCAGGGGGATGTCATTAGTGTATGTAAATACCAGAAGGGAGGGTGCAGAGAGGACAGAGCTAGACACTTTCCAGTGGCACCAGGATCAGAAGCAATGGGCGCAAACTGAAATGCAGGAGCCTCTGTCTGAACATCAAGACACACTTTGTTACTGTGAGGATATAGCACTGTCACAGGTTGCCCAGAGAGGCTGTGGAGTTTCCCTCCCTGGAAGACACTCAAAAGCCATCTGGACATGGTCCTGGGCACTAGATGACCCTGCTTGAACAAGGGGCTGGACCAGATGACTTCAAGAGGTCCCCTCCAATCTAACCTGTTTTGTCATTCTATGATACATGGAGGATTCTTTCCCTACATAGTGTTAATCACTTGCAGGACTGTGCTTAACACTTCTAATTGCAGTTTGGAATTCATTCCCCTTTCTAGGGGCAAATTTTTAAAGAACAGCACAGCAATAAGCTATATGTTTGTCATTTTAGGCCATGTCTATTGCAAAGTAATTTCTGTATAGGTGAAGTTTACTCTCTAGCCACCAGAATTTTCTCACTGAATGTCTCTACTGTGCTCCTTTTCCCTGGCAAGGCTTTGTTCAAATGTTGTCAAACCTAGAATTGCAGAGTTCAGATATTAAGAGACCTTTGCTGACTGCTGAATGTCACTGGAAATCTATGTGTACACAAATCCTGAATTAAAGGATACACTGCCTTTATTTTATATATGCAAGCAAAAGAGGAGCAGGTCAGCGACTTTAAACCTATTTCAACGAAAAAGAGGCACATAAAAGAAAGATAAATGACATACAGAGAAGGAGAACATGATGTAGGAAATTAGTTATGGATCTGCAAGGAAAAGCGATGCACTTCTGTTCAGTCTCAAACTAAAACCTTATTTCTTCATTTGTGGAATAGAAATATGCACAAAAGGTCAAATGACAAGATCCAATTTTTAAACCAATAAGATACTTGAATAAGCGTACCACATGCAGGAAGAGTGAAATCTTCACTGGTACCATACTGTGAGTAAGAACCTAGCAGCTCCTTTCCTTCCAGTTGGCCTCTGACTCTGTCCATGCACACACTTGCTCAGATGCTATATAAAAAAATCAGCCACGAGGTAGTTTCCATTTTAAAATAAAGCAAGCATGAAAGCTTGCAAGCCTTATAGATATTATCAATAACTGCAACACTTTGATAAGAGGCCAGATACAGACATTCTTTACAGACTGCAAAGAAGTGCATGCAGAAGATTACCCGTTTCCCGTAATAATACCGTGCCTAAAAACTTTCTGGGCTTTTTAAATGTCAGGTATGACTGTAGAGGAGAGTCTTAGTGCCAAACCTATGTCTAAGGTGCCTCAGAAAAATTTTTCACTTACTTGGCAAAAATAATTTGGAAGCCCTCTGGATTGAACCTATCAGAACACTCTTTTTTTTGAGGAAGGCATACAACAGAGTAGTCATTTTCGAATATGACTATGCAATGAATATCTATTAAGCCCTTAAAACACTGAGTTTTAACCAATACATGTTTTGCTACAGCTATATATTTCACAAGCATAGCTGTATTTTCCACAAGTAAATTTATGCCTACTCAAAAGTATCATGTGCTTACAAATATATTTTGCAAATGCAGGCAAAATTCACATTTTCTACTTTTCTTTTCTGTGAAAAATACATATTGCAGTCATACAACAACATGAGGCACCATTGCAGCAGATTAGGTGGCAGGAAAGAGGCATCAATGAAACCCCAAGAGAAGTCTGTTAAGGTGGAGCCTTCCTCATGTTCTAAACTATGTCCTCCAGGCTCACCCAGGCAGTCAGCTTCAGCTGCATGTGATGCTATATCCCTGAGTGGGAGAGCCTGTGGTACAAAATACAGCACTTGGCAGTCTTCCTTTAGACTTACTCATATGGACTAAAATCAGAGGCACTTTTTATAATAAAATGAATTGCACATTAAGCCCATATTTGAGATTTGGGGTTTTTCTTCATTATATTCTCATTTTTTAAAGGAACTTCAATGTCCTTCTACAGAAGTAGTTTAAACTGTATCTTAATTTGTGCATGGAATCTCTTAGTTCACAATATCAACTTTTTTTTTTTGTTAGCCTTTTAAGAAATTATTCTAAATTAAGGAATGGAACTGTGGAAAAAACATATTTTAACTTTTGAAGGGAACATCTCTGCATGCAAATTCCACTGTAGTAAAAGCCAGGATGCATTTCTTTTAAATGTAGAGTCTATTTCTACTGGTATAGGTAGTGTGTGCAGTTACGTTAACTAGAATGCTATTTTGCCAGGTTTAATCCCATTGAAAATCTCACAGTACCTGAGACTTTATTTTAAAAGGAGATGTAGCAGACAATGAAAAGTTTCATGTGTTTGAAAAAAACATTTCCACTGAAATGCTTTGAAAATAACTCTTTTTTGTACAGTGGTTCAGCACCAGGATTTCTAACACCAGGGCTACATGTAGTTCACTGCATCCTAAAGGGCACTTCGAAGCCTTTCCAAAACTCCCACTGAAACTGTGCTCCATCCTTTGCTTACTCCCCCTACTTCAACTCGTAACTGTTCATGAAAACAACAGCAATGCCATTACAGGTCACTAGAAGATTGAGTTGGAGACTGGAAGAGAGAAAACAAAACAAAGTTAAGTACAAAAAATTCTTAAAGCACTGCAAAAATTTTTTGTTTTCTTTTAAATTCAGGGTTTCTGAGTACTTAAGGAATAATAGCTGTGAGGCTAATTATCACTGCTTCTAGAACACTCACATATGCATGGAAGAAATAAAGATGTGGGTTTTTTTCCAGTTATTAGTATTTTCAGCTAGAATGAAAAAAGATTCTTCATGTAAGGAACCAGGTTTCTTTTCGGGTTTCTGTAGAAATGAGGGTCACTAACATGTCATTTTTTCACATCTAAATACAATCATTGCTGGAAGCTGGCAGCAGAAAAAAGAACATGTCCATGTACGTACTTCCAAATAATGTTTTACTAGGACTGCAGAAAAGGACCCCATATGTTGCTTTACCTACACAACAGAAATGTGTCAGCCTGTGGGAGCAGGCCAGGGAGCCGTCAACATGTTTTCCTTGCTGACACTAGCATACAGCCAACTCTGTGTTCAAACTTACCTGTACACGGGCAGTGCTCTCCAGATGTTCATACAGAGCCCTGAGACAGACCTACCAACAGGTTTGCAAAACGTCAGTCAGCAGGGGAAGACATCTCTTGTCCTGACAAAAAGATGAGGAAAACAAAGAATCCCAGAGCAGTCCATCCGGCCACCGAATTAAAGGGGGGCAACAAGCAGGTATCATTCCTTTCAAATGCTAACTGCGCTGATGGCTTACTTCAAGCACTCAGATCGAACAGATAATGAGGTTTTGAAGTCCTATTCAAACCCTGTGAAAAGGCAAAACTTAAGGAACAAACTAGCTAAATCAGTTTGAAAAACCATACAGAATGTCTCCATAGATTGTGTACTTCACATGAAGATGCAAAGCAGGAGGAATAAGCAAATGATGCCTTAGAATGACAGGTGAGCATTTGCCAATTAACTTATTTGGCTGATAACAGGAATGCAGTCTCCTGTTAACGGCTGACTGGCTGCTCTCTTTCCCATATCAGTAGGTCAGGTTTCTTGTGTGATTTTAGCCATCTTCACAGACCAGGAAAAATTGTAATTTATTGCACTCCAAGACACTTTGCATGTAAACACAGCCCTTCAGCTTCCGTGGAGTAGATCGTCTTCCCCACCCCTGTGCAGTCCCTTTTATTCAACAGGGTAAAAATTAAGGTGGCTGACAGAAATCGCTAACGATCATCTTTGCGACCCTACAGTCAACCAAAACAATTATTATTAACCACACTACTTCTAAATAGAGCCTGTTTTCACCACATCTTTGCAGGTTTTGTCCGAGGTAGTGCTTTTACCTCATCACAATTCTGTCAGTTTAAGGCAACCCACACAGCCCCTCAGAGGCTCTCTCACCTTCCGCCTGAACTTCTCCTAGACCGCCTTAAGTTTATCTCATTTTTTTAGGACTCCACAAATCGTCCCAACACCTTTACTTCTCTTTCTCCCCAAAGGGTTTTCAAATGTTTGAAAATATCACAAAATATCTCTCCGACTCGGTCCTCCAGCTCCATCCCTCCCTCTCCTCACACACCCGTGCGGGCTGTGGCACCGAGGCTCCGTGACCTCCCCTTAAAGGAGAGGCCGCAGTGAGGAGCGAACTTTCCAGCTTTACACCAGGGTAGCAGGAAAACGGCGATGCCGGACTTACTTAGAGGCCCATCCACACAGCATGCTGTGCCTGTCTCAGGCCAAACACAGGGCTTGTCCCCATGGCATGGACGGGCGCCGAGCCCCCGACTGGCAACAGCTCGCAGCAGCGGGACAGAGCAGCTGTTTCCCAAGTCTCTGCTGCAACAGTGTCAGTAGAAAGTGAAATAAGGAGCTGGGGTTTGCACCGAAATGTTCCAAAACTGTTCACAGGGCCGTCTGCCAGCCCCTCCGCTGTGGTAAGGGTGAAGGGAAGCGTTCTGGAAGGCACCAGCTACCCCTGGTTCCCTGGACTTCCCACTTGAACACTAAAATTTCCTCCTAGTCCACTTCACCTCGAGCAGCTGCACAGCAGAAAGCAGAGCTGGCCTGCGAGAGGCAGCTGCCTAACTTGCATCTCAGCTCCAGCTCCGCTTCCTCTCAGAGTGCCTGCCGTGGTGGTGAGGGCGAGGGAAGCCAGAGGCATGGTTCCATGCCACAGGGAGCGCCCACTGGGGACCAGAGGCATGGAAAGGCCGCAGGGCTCGGGAGCAGGCACGGGAGCTGACCAACAGCCCCTCCTGTGGGGTTGAGAGCATGGCTATTCCTGCTTCCGGCAGGTCCTTCCTGTGTGTAAGATTCAAAAGTCCTCGAAAGCAGGTCTGGTCTGTCAAAACGGGGAAATGTGAAGAAATATTTTAAAAGTCAGAGGCATGTGATATCCTTAAGGAGTTCTTGGAAATCCAAATGGTAATTTTTAATGCATGGAGTTGGCAGTGTGGCTGGTTGCAGGTTTATAGCGCTTGCACATTTTCACAGGTGATTTGTGCTTCATATTTTCCCACAGTAAAGGCTGTATTTCATGGATCTGGAGTGAAAGGGTGCACCGTTCTCCATATGTCTGATGCCATGTGCCAGTAGCAGCTCTTCAATGCATATTTTAGTTTGCTGCAACTGTACCTCACATTTTGGTTTATGTATTATATGAGAGGCTACAGCTCCTTACAACACTGGAATGAAAGCAAGGAGGCATTTCCTACTAGAACCCCAATTTAAAGAGGTCTTCCTTAACACACATGCCCTCTTGTTGCAGCCAAACACTGCACATCCTACCCCTGCCCAAGAGCCCTAATGTGTTAAGAACATGCCTTTTTATCTGACCATGTATCCTACTGCTTCCTCCACAGGGAATCCAAGGCACTTCACAGAACATCATCTCAATCATAGACTCATGAAATGGGCTGAGTTGGAAGGGACCATAAAGATCATCTAGTTCCAATCCCTCCTACCACAGGCAGGGACACTTTTCACTAGACCAGGTTGCTCAAAGCCCCACCCAACCTGGCCTTGAACACCTCCAGGGATGGGGCATCCACAGCTTCTCTGGACAACCTGCTCCAGTGCTTCACCACTCTCACAGTAAACAATTTCTTCCTAATATCTAAACTAAATCTACTCTTTTGCAGTTTGAGGCCATTCCCCCTTGTCTCCTGTCACTACGTGCCCTTGTAAATAGTCTCTTTCCATCTTTGTTGTAGGATCCCTTCAGGTACTGGGAGGCCTCAATTAGGTCACCTCAATTAGGTCACCTTCTCTTTTTCAGGCTGAACAATTTCAATTCTCTCAGCCCTTCCTCACAGCAGAGGTGCTCTGTTGCTGCCTGTTCCGAGCTTCCCTTCCCCCTCCCCAAGACACTTGCCTCTGCCATGTGCTCTGAACCCTTTTGTTCCAAGCACGGACAAAACCAAATGTAACTCAAACTCTTTAGCAGTGTCTGATTGGCCGGTCACCCCGGGTCCGCCCCCAGTCCTCCCCTTTCCCCTTCTCCCAATAAAAGGAGGACCAAGGGGGGGGGGGGAAGCGGTGCTGATGTGTCTGTCATTCCATTTGATAAGTGGCCTGCACAATGGGAATTGCAGTCTCAGGGCATCATACAAGGGATTGGAGGTACCCAGTGCTCCATCTCTCTAATCATCTTGGTGACCCTCTTCTGGACTCACTCCAAAAGGTCCATGTCCTTCCTGTGCTGGAGACCCCAGTGCTGCATGCAGTACTCAAGGTGGGGTCTCATGAGAAGGATGCTTTCACACCCTAGAAAAATATATCTTCATTCAGTAAAGAACACTGAATATTCAGAATGATCCATTGGCAGCTCTGGATTTTAGAGTACCTTAGATTTAATTTTCCAGTATAAAGGTCTTGATTCAAAGCTTTGCTAAGTTCATTACAATCTTTTTTTCTAGCAGGCACGGGATTAGTTTAGCTCTTAATTTAGTTGACTGACCATCCTGATGTCAGTTTACAGATCCAATTTAATTCTGACTTCTACTTTCCCTACTTAATCCCTCATTTGTGAATATTTTCAGCAGTCGGGAGTTAGACATTCCTGTTTGTGGTGAGCTGATGTTGGCTGTATGCCAGGGTCCCACCAAGCAGCTCTGCCATTTGCCCTCCTGAAGTGGACAGGAGACAGAAAATAGAACAAAGGGGTCAAGATAAGGACAGGAAGATTACTCAACAATTACAGTCACAGACAAAACAGAGTCAGCTTGGAGACATTAGCATAATTTATTACCAATTGTTCTGTTTTAACCCCAGCTGGCTACTAAGCCCCACACAGTCACTAGCTCCCTACCTGTGGAATGGGGGGAAGAAATCGGTAGGGTAAATATCCTATAGTCAAGAGATGTTCAAATAAACAATTGTCCCGGTTTGAGACAAATTCAGAGGAACGTCCGAAATGAACGTCTGAAATGAACGTCCTCTGATAGAAGGCAGGTTACAGCCACCCCTCTCCCACCAGGTTCGGAAAGAATTTTCCTCAGAGGAAAGTGAAAAAAAAACCCCTATTTATTTAACAAGTAAAGTGCACGCAGGCACGGGGGGAAAAAAAAAAAAGCTAAATAATAAAACCTCTCGCTGTGGAGAGAACCTGGGTAGATTTCAGAGTCCTTTGTGGGTGTGGCTTTCTCCTCTCCGGAGCTGGGGCTCGGCGTGGGCCCCTGCAGGCCAAGGTGTAGGGCCTCCCGGTATGTTCTGGTGTTGCTGAACAGTCCGGAAGAGAAGAAGAAGAAACCAAAGTCCCAGGGCTCCATATTTTAGCTAACGAACAAGAAGGTAGCAAAAAAACCAAGAGGGCGCCACTCTCTTCCCAGCTGCAGGGAGCCGAGAGCTGGGCAAAGCAGGAAGGTGCTTTCCTCCTCTCTGTAGCAGCCAGGAGCGCAGGGGAGTGTATACCTGTGTCCTTGAACACAAAACCACTTGGGGTTTTTTTCTCCCTTTCTCTTGGACCCAGTTTAAAGACACAGAAAGGCACAGGATTCATGTCTGGCATAGGGCAGACAATAGGGAATACAGTGTCATACAGTCACCCCAAGACAACAACGTAAACAAATTCCACTTAGCCATGCCAGTTTGTTTTTGACTATTCATATAATGGAAGGTTTACCAGGGTTTGCTTACTCAGAGTGCAAATCAGATACCAAATTTAGGTAACATATAGCGATAATTACTCAAGCATGCAGTTCGACTCATATAGAACTCTTTGGCTTTATTGTTGAACCATACCTCTGTCCATTTTTTTTCACTGTGTGGGAAAAACAACCCAAATTTTTATCACAAAAGCTAGAAACCACTGCCACAAAATATCAGTTGCAAAAGCAGTGAGTGAAAGAAAGTAGTCCTTCTTGAAGTCAGTAACTTTCTGAAAATTAGTAAGAGAATTTCTAGCATTAATATCTTGCTTTTGATATCTTAAATGAATTGTCATTTTCTGTTGTTTTTCCTTTGATTTCCATCTGGAAAGAGTAACAGGTATCAAATAAAGGAACATTGGCCCCTTTTCTGAGCCTTTATATTCAGTGAATCATAGTCAGCTCATATAAATGAACAATATTAATATTAGGAGGGAATGAAGCAAAGGAGTAACTGTATCTTGCAGCAAAACCTGAGGGTTATTATGTCTAGGCAGGATGCATGAGATCAAAGCATTCAAAGAAGAGGGAATGTGACAGTTTTAGTTGCACTGTGTCTAAAGGCCATTTGTGTTGTGCTGCTGGTTTTTATGTATGCCCAAATCAGTATAGTCAGTATAATTTTATTCCATTTGTTCACTCAGTAACATTTGACTTACTGCTCTGGTCATTCTGCCATGCATTGGTGTAATTTTTCATCACAAAAGAATGAATGGAGATCATATCAGCCACATGCAGATAGTATTTTCATTTTTTAAGGTGGGAAGCAGTAGCTCAGTATTAGGAAGCAAGATGTTCTGTGAAAAAGACTATTGGATACTTAAAAAAACTCCTGAATTTCAAATTTGTATTCAAATACAAGTACCATGTCAAATTTTGTATTTGAATTGCTTTGGTGATGTGAGCAGCCATAAAGGTGGCCTGGTAGGAAGGTGACAAATACTGAACAAAAGAAGGTGTCTGCTGAAAAATACTGACATCTTTGAAAAGTGCAGCTGGTCACTTTCAAGTGCAGCCAGGGTGCATAGAAACCAGAGATACCATGGATAAGCACAAACCCAAGGGACTTTAACGGCAATTTATGATCTGATAAGGTGGAAAATCACCTAGCTCTGAAAGAACAAAAATCATCATCATCTAATGGCTATTACAGGCAAAAAAATCAAAATTAGTGGTTGCTCAAAGTAGGATAACCTACTCAGTGTTATAAAAAGGACTTATTTTTTATTCAAAATGGAGCCTTTTGGTATCTGAGAACTTCCCAGTTGACTCCCACGTGACCTTTCTATCAGCATTTAGACTCCCACTTGGAACACCTGCCTGACTCCAGGCTCTGTAACACGGACCAGTTTTGAAGGGAGACTATTACCTTATTGGTTCAGTCTATCCTCCCCTTTTTAGAGGTGACTAGATCCCTCTGGGAACCCTCCCCCCTCTTTTTGGATAGTGTTGCCCCTTCTGAAATCTGTGCAATTCACTTCTTCCCGATATTATATATATATTATTATAGGTAACCTATCATATCCAGTGTTACAGTGCTGGTATGTTTGCTTCACTAATGGTAAGTTGTAGTAACCTGTAGTAGTGTTTGGTTATTGCTGTTACTGGTTGTACTGCAGTACTGATTGATAACATATTATTGATTGATACTAATTACTGGTTGCTGACAGTAATTTTTAATAGCTTGGTGTATATATATTTATTCATATTCATTTATTAATTACATGGATTTCCTATTAGCAACGTTTGTGGTATTTGTAGTAATTTGTAATAAAGCAGAGAAATTTAGAGGATAAAGCCTTCATGTTGTTGGGTATTACAGGACCCTATGAACCTATGGTTGCAACTCTACACACCCAAAGGCCAGGTAACCCTTCAGATTGTGACGCTTGGGAAAATCACTTCACATCCTATGGTTCTTCCCTCTTTCTATTAAATTGTTTGAGTTAAAACTGTGTAGATTTCTAACTTTCTTTCTTAGTCTTCCTTCCTGACTTTCTGTACCCTAGGAAAAGAAAGAAAATTTTTTTTGTGCCATTTATAGAGAAGAACAAGTAGAGGATAGTTTTAATACAAGACCTTATAATTTATATCATGTCCCACCCCTTTAACAGGAAAAAGGCAATACTTCACATGGAGAGACTTCAGATGTCTCTCCTCTGGAACAGAAATGTGTACTGACATTTTTCTGTCTACCATAAAAATGTTAGTCATGTAGAATGACCTACTACATATAACATTTTCATTTCCCAAGAGAGGAAACAGAGAAGCAAACACAACACCTCTATTAAATATTGATAAAAACCAAAGAATAATATTTACTGTAAAGAAGAAAATATTCCTAAGGTAACAGTGGAGTAGAATGAGATCACACAATTAAGTTTATACATGCAATTAACGTGTAAAGTCCTTCTCTTCTGGTCAAAGATTTTTTTTCTGCCAGTTTAATTCTAATGACATTGATCAGATTACAGTGATTTCTTTTGAAACAAATACGATTGTGCTAATGCTTTATCAGAATAACAGTATTCAAAGGTCATAGATTTATCATATGTTAAGAGGAGGTACGGTGTTTTTTTAATATCTTGCATCTTCATGAAGTATTGAAAATAATTCATTTTATTATTCAGAAACCTCTTTCCTACACATGGTCACTTAAGTTTTCTTCTGTACAAATCAGTCTAATAAAAATAATGGAGCTGGTGATATTTTACCTTTTCATTTGTTTCAAATTTCAGGAATTGTGTGGTCCAGAAGACAGTGCACTAGCTGGTGAGAAGTTTACACTTGCGTTTTTTTAAGGACTTGCTGCAACATTCTATTATGTTTCTGTAATCCCTGGCACAATTAGGATTTAATGTTATTTTACATATGTAGGAGAATTTTAAAGTTAATAAACACAAGTCGAGACAAGCTACTTTATTAAACTTGATTATGCCGTACTAGTGTAAAAGCTTATGCGGGTATGAGGTGAATACATTGTATGAACCATTAGATCTCCATGGATTCAGGACGTATCTATGGAATTTGCAAGTTAGTGTATTTGTGTGAAAAGAAGTACAGAATCAAAGAAGCTGTAGAGCAAAGACTGGGATCCACAGGACATGATAAAACTTTAAGTGTCCATCTTGAGAAGCAGAGAGGCATTGAAAACAAATGGAATTAACTTATCACAGAAGGTTTTAAAAGGTATTAAGTATGCATAACCAGCATGAGAAAAGTTCTTTCCTTTTAAAAACCATAATAGATTTAGTACTTTGTTTTTCATTAACATTTTGCTGTAAACTATTTCTTTATTGCATTAAGGAATGTAACCTTAAAGGCTAATTTTAGCTAAGGGAGGTTTTTCTCCCAAGGCTCTATTGACAAATGGTTCTTCTGAAGGGCAGTTCAGAGCCTACTTCATGTGCTCTGAATTAGTTTACTGAAGGAACCTTCCTCTGTCCATTGACTCTGCCCTGGAAAAAATAAGTTGGACAGACCTCTGCAATGCAAGCTTAGCCTTCAGTGAATACATGGAAAACCCTGTTAGCATTCAGACTATGATTCAGAATAACTCTTTTTAGGTCACATTATTTATGAAAAATTTTATTGAGTTTTCACAGCTTGATAACAGAGTAAGATGTGCTCTTGGAATCAGCCATCTCCCACCCCCTGCAACTCTTGTGCAGATCTTACAGACACTAATATTGGGCCTCAGATCTTTGTGCCATCTGCTTTAGTATCCGTTTTTTTAGCAGAGTCTGAAGCACATCAGCAGTATTTGATTGCTATCTGCTGTGCAATTGCAGTGGTCCTGATAGCAACCAGTAAATGCCACTTCCTGATCATAATCTTTTCACTGACACTCCATTCACAAAAAGCTATGTAGAAGGAGTTTCTTGGAATCACAACCAGATTTATCCAGGACCCCTTATAAGAAGGGAAAAACCCCTGAAAGTCATGTATTATTTTAATTTTGTATGACTACCTCGCCTAGGAAAATCTTCAAAATATGGGATACATAGCAATGCTCTGCTGGACATGACCTTACCCTGTGGCAAGAGATATTTATTATCTGAGAGTACTTTGCCCAGGAAACTCTTCAAGATAAAGCAGTAGTGTCCATTGCAATTATGTAATTATGTTACCTTGATATAAGCACTTGGATCTACTAACGAAACTCAGAACACATTCAAACACTTGGTTGGGTGTCTGCTTCCAGTGATTCTAATGATGTCTTTTATTGACACCATATGCATGAAAATTTATTCATATATGTTGTGGTAATATACACGTGGCACTTGTGCATATAAGAATGACACAACCTCTTACATATAGTCTGGGGAATTTATTAACATGAGGTTTTTTTCAGTTCTTTCTTTCATTCACTGTACATGAAGTGACTCAGACATGAAATTGGGATTCAAAAAATATTTTCACTCTGGAGAGAGCTTTAAGATACCAAGTTAACTTGCTTCAAGCTGTACATGGAACTGGGATATTGATTCCCATCTTCAGTCAACAGATGATGTCATCACACAGATCATACAATTGCATTTTCAGAAGAGCACTTGCAACATCTTTCAAAAGAAACCTGTCATTCTACAGTACAGTCTCTTCTTCTAGAATCCTGTCAGAAATGCTGTGATAACTGTTAGAGAGCAAATGTGATGGGATAAGCTCTCTTTTTCTTCTGTAACCTTTCTGGTGCACATTTGAACACTACCCTCACCTATGACTAGAACTATTTTGCACTGTCGCAATACAGATGAATTTTAGAGTAACTGAAAATGCAAGATAAAATGAAACAAAAATGGACAGATACAGCCAAGCAAATTACAGAATAATATTTTGCACATGATCCCACAATTTTGTGAAATTTTGCCTAACTGTAGAAGTGAATCACAGAATTTTCACAGCTACATTGCTTAATATGTTTCTGGCTGTTGTAGGACTGCTTCCAGTCTTTGTCCTTAGCTACGATTGTGACATTAATCTAATAATGTTTAATATAGTAATGCTAATTGATACAGTAACAATTACCTTGATTAAACAACTCAGGCTTTGTGTGCCTGCTTTGCAAGATAAACATTCCTGGTACAAACCACTCTCCATTTCTTTTTGCTGGATCTTCAAATTCTGAAATCATGTGTAGCCTCTAATTTAGGCAACCACTAATCAGGCAGAAGTGCATTTAAGAGTTGAACCTAGGCTGATCAATGCACATGACATGTTAATTGAGTTTGTACTGTGGATGTTAACTTCAACATTTGTGTGTCTTTCTCCTCCTTTTATCACTAGCTAAATGTAGATGCTGGGTTTCACTGCAGGATAAAGGAAGGAATAGTCTAAAATATCCATGAAGAAATAAACTCAGAACAGAATTGCATTTCAGTAATCTGACTGCATGGATGACAACACAGCTGGACCATAACTGGACCATAACTGTACATGTTTCACAGCAATAGAAATCCCCAGTTTGCCTAATATCAATTTAAAAATAAATGTATCATTTAAAAAGTTTGCAAGACTCTATCTACAGGTTTGTTTTTAGTGAAGTATTCTTTTTATACTCCGTAAGTGAAATTCAAATATAATGCTAAGTATTCGGTGAATCTACCAATGACAGAGTGGCTGTTCTCTCCAGTTACACTCACCTGTCCAACAGAAACAAATCTGCAGTATTGCTTTGTGTACACTCACAGCCATTTCTTATCTCTTTAAACTTTTGTTCCTTCAATAAAAGTAATATTCATCAGTAAAAATGGTCTAAGTAATTTCATTTGTCTTAGACTGTATTATATTTTAAAATCCTGTCTTCAGATTTAGATAGCAACAGCATTGACTGGGAAGCAGTGTCAAATACCTGCCAAAAATTTACATAACTTCCAGGGGAAATGAAGCTTGAGAACTGTCCATATATTTATTTTTGAGAGGAAGAATTGGATATAATACAACCAAACCATTAAAAACTATTCTGAGCTGACAGAGTTCTCAGGATGCTTAATAAAGCAGCCTAGATGAGGTGTGGCATTAAGCACATTCTAAAGTACTTTCATTTTCTTAATTTCATCTTCTTTTGGCCTAAAAGAAGAGTTTCTATTCGTATAAGCCAGTAACTGCAATGTGCACTAGAATTTCTTGCATATCCTTTTATTTTCTTCAGAACTGGTTTGCTCTGCAGATATCAATAAAATTTAAATTTAGAATTGGCAGACTTTGTATGTACAGCTTACAACTAAACAAGTTATATCGTGAAGATATGTGTTAAAAAATAAATCACATAAGAGAAAGAGTAAATTAAGTCATCCTCCTTAGCTTTTCTCCACCTGCTTCTTGAGGCTGTGTTGCTGCACTGTATGGTTTTTTTGTATGGTATTTCCTCTTGCAGCTCTCTAATAGCTGCATACAGCCAGACCTTGTCATTCATGTCTTTTAATGACTTTTAGCTCACACACTCCAAATACTTTCTCATTGGAGGAAAGCATCCATGAGTTCTAGATAAACAGTGTTCTAGTTATGACAAGTGAAAGTATATGTGAAATATCACTCATGATTCAGTATTTTGCATGTGCCTATGTCTGACTGAGGGGCCCAATATTGCATTTTTTATGCACGGTTCAGTTATAATCAGTGCATAAATCGAAAAATGTTTGAAGTTGCTCACATACAACCGACTGCTACAGATTCTGGTAGACCCTTTCTCCATACACTACACCACGTATAGAAATGTGTTTAGCAATCCATTAATGGCAATAGTTAATGTAACCATCCAGTCAAGATAAGAATTATGGAAGCTAAAACAAGCAACTTGAATCACTGTTAAGAGCAAGAGGAAGCTTGCAGCTCCATACTACACAATGCAAAAGTACACATAAAAGAGCTGCTACCAATTTTTTTCGGCCTGCTAAAGTATAGCAAACAAGCAAGCCCTCAGTGTTGTAAACAGTGTTTCTCTCACACTGAGATTGACTTTTCCAGTCATAGAAAACTTTTGCACTTTTAAAGTGATATAGTTACAGACATGGAATCAGTAACAGGCAAATGAAGAGAGGGCACAGTTCCTATGGATGTAGAGAAAACTATATAGCCAAAAGTAATCTTCTTGGCATGTTTTTACAGATGTGACACTGAGAGGGAAACTCCACTGCGTATGTTGTTATCCTCTATTGCTGACATGAAGCTTTAGCTGCTGATCTAGCCTCTATGTAACCAGATTTGTTTGACTCCTGGATAAAGGAACCATAATGCTATCATCAAAACACTCAATCAAATATTGAACTTTGGGGAGAAGAAGATTCTACATCCTGTATCTTTCTGTGTTTTCAACATGATCTTTCCTTACATGATCTGTTCTTTATAACATGTTTCTGTATAAAAAAAAATCTTCCTTCTGTCTGTAATTTTGTTGTGTGGCCTGGAGTAGATTCCATACTTCAGGAAGGAGTGAAATCCTGTCCCTGCTATTTAGAGTGGGAGTCTTGGTCTTCAGAAGGGTCAGGACTTCATCCTGCATCTAATATTCTGAAGCTGTACAATGAAGACACGGATATAACAAGTCCCTGCTTCCTTCACAATAGTATTGGAAGTTGAAGTGTGAGTAGTTTCCCTTCACAGAAATTAATGAGTTTTTTAATTAACTATATTTTTGTCAAAACACAAATTCTAAAAAAATAAATTCTAAAAAAATTCTAAAAAAGATGGGTTTTTTATCATGAGAATTACCTAAACAAAATGAACTTTTCCATCTCTGTCTCTAGTCATATTTTCTTTCAGTAGTTAATCCCTACTGATAAACTAAGTATAGTGTAGTCAGATGGTTTAACTACTTTCACAATACATTTTGCATGTACGTTCTGAAAAAAACTTATTACTTTAATGAAGACTGAGTCAACATAATTTCAGGGACTAACTAAAGTTAGCTACTCATTCCTTTTTGGACTAGTTGAATATTTTTTACTGATCATTAATAATAATAACAACAGCAACAGCAGCAGCAGCAACAACAACAATAAATAACAACTACTATTATTATTGTTATTAGTATTGTTATTTTCATATTCATTGTCTTCACCATCATCAGCATTATTTTAAATTGTCTGAGTTTTATGGAAAATGTTGATTTTCAAAAGCTAAAAGTTTCCTTTCACTGAAACAAATATTTTTCAAAACTGATGTTTATAACTTAACTATTTAGTTATTTATGAGAATAGGGTGAAGAAAATAATCTCTAACTAATGGGGAAAGTACAGTCCTTTATGAACTACATTTCCAAGCCAGAATACATCTTCAGAAATGTACCAATGAAGACATGAGACTATGGCGAATCATAGAAGAGAAGAGACTAGAATCTACTAGAATATAAAGAATGGGAGCACACAGGTTGAACAAGGAGCTTGAATCATTCAAATACAAATATTTGGGGGTTTATCACCAGTAAAGGGGTATTTCTCTCCCCTTCTTCCAACCGCATTCTTTTATGTGGTTTTGTATGGATTGTAGCTTCTTTGGGTCATACAGCTGGAATACTTATTTTCCCTTAAGAATGACTACCAATCACACTTTTTAAATTGTCTTACTGTGGCTGATTGGAAGTTCTGAAAGATTACAATATATGTTAAGTATATTATGGAGTGAACTGTATCTGGGAGAAGGTAAGTATAGCAATTTTCTGTTCTCTTCAGTATGGTGAGTGTCCTGTCAAAGAATCACAGAATGGGTAAAGTTAGGAAGGACCACAGTGGGTCATCTGGTCCAACCTCCCTTCTCAGCAGGGTCATCCTAGAACACATGGCATAGGATTGCATCCAGATGGTTCTTGAATTCATTTCCAGTGAGGGAGACTCCACAACCTCTCTGGGCAATCTGTTCCAGCACTCAGTCACCTGCACAGTAAAGTTCTTCCTCGTGTTCAGGTGGAACATCCTGAGCATCTGTTTGAGCTTGTTGCCTCTTGTCCTAACTGTCCTATTAGATGTGGAACATTTAAAGTGGTATTAGGACAAGAAACTAATGCATGCAATATAAATACTGAGAAAGATAAAATAGAAGAAGAAAATATATGTAGTAGGAAAGTAAATAATAATTTTACAAGTCCAAGATGACCATGAAGATAGAATGCTAAAACAGTCAAATGATACGGCCTTCTGAATATTTTTAGGAGATAAAATGAACCATTCATCTTCATATTTTCACATTTTTTAAATGTGTTTGCAAATTTCAGAGAAAAAAGAAAGGAAGTTGCCCAAGACATGTTAAAAACACTCACGGCAGAGAAACTGTAGAGTTGTTAAAATACAATAAAGAAAATCTGTGGAGGCTGGTGAGCCTACGGTACAAAGAACAAAGAGAGTGCTCTGGTGAGACAGTCCCTGGTACCTGAGAATCCTCCCTAGGTTAGGGTGACCAGAAAGGCTTCCCCCAGAATGCTTTGCCCTGCTTGATGTGGTAATATACTCCAGTTCTGCTCCCTTGGTTGGCTCGTGGCCGCTCCACCCCCTTGCTACCTTACATGTTTCATACCTTATAAGGTTTTCCCCTTCCTCTTCTCTCCATTGGCCTTTACCCTTCACCACTCCCCCAGAGCTTCCCCATTGGTCTCCATTCCCTAGTCCCGCCTTTGTACCGCCCCCATGCCCCCAGCCCCACTCCCGTACTTAAACCTGGACCCTGCATTGTTCTCGGTCTTTGTGTCTAGAACCGTTCACAGTGTAGAAGCAGTAAACTGCTCCTGTGGAAATCTATGCAAAGACCCTTCCTGGCTCTTTGCTGTCGAGCCATATCACTGAAGCTATCCGTACGTTCGTGCGTGCACACGTGTGTGTGTGTGTGGCTGATCCTGCTGAGCAGCTTCGCTTTGGAGACGCTTTTTAGAGATTGCAACACCTTGCGCTCCAGCACAGACCCTGTGGAGCTCGAGATAGCGATAAAAATCAGAGCAGGAAAAAATGATTCCAGAGTGAGTCCACCCTCTAGAATGAACAACAGTAATAAAAAGTGTAAAATTATACAAAATCATGATAAAGTTTTGGTAAAATCTCAGAAAAAATACCTAGAGACATTCAGAAATGTTGGGAAGGTTCAATAAAGTACGAATTTCTAAGAACATGCATAAGAAGCATACACTGTGAAGGAAAGAGACATAGAAAACTTTTCTTTCTTTCTTCCATTCAGATGAGCATAGCCACTGTTCAGTAGTTCAAAACTAGTATTTAGACTGAGATTATAGGAGTGTGACTTTATAATGTCATAAAATTCACAGGATAGGAAACAAAGAAATAGATCATAACAATAAATAGTTTGAAATAATTGGCTCCCTCTGTTAACTGATGCACTATCATTTCTAATACTTTTTCTCATCCTTACTTTAACAGCTTTTACAGCCTCCTTAAAAAGTTCATATTTTAGGGTTTAAAAGAAAAGTATTTTTTGACATTCACTCTCTCTTTAACACTTAATTTAGATTCTGCTTTTCACTGTATATTTGTAGATTGTATTAAAAATTTCTCCTACTTCCTGTCTTCTCTTCAAAATCTTGGGATTTTTTGCTTATACCCCTCTGTCAGTGCTTGATTGAAGTCACTGAAGAAAGTTGGAAAAAGCTTTTCCCAAGGTTAAATGTGAGAAATAGTTATAGTGGGTTTTGTAGTAAGATATTGCAATGAAAGAAACCATTGCCCAAACACAAGTTTGATCAGAAGCAGATCTGTGTCATGCTATACTGACATTCATTGCAAAGGCAGGGAATTACCCTATTTGGCTTTCCCAAAGGTATACAGAGACGCTGAACAACATGAGAGTGGGACACAGAGAAAACACAGAAGGACCATTTTGATAGAATGCGGCAAAAGAAAAAATACTGAGAATGCTGGAAAAAGAAATTTCTCCCAGTTTTATCCCACTGCCTTTATTATCATGTGACTGTATGTCATCAATAATGTGACTGGCTACACAGGTTCAATTTATAAAACTGACTAGTAAAATTACAATACTGACTAATTGTTCAAGTTAGGATTGGGATTTCTCTAGGTCACTGCATTTTTAGGACACAGCAGTCTAATTCTTTTTATATTTGTTGTCTTACACTTTAGTTTCTCCACTGCCTGGATTAGTGTTCTATAAACACTTCATAGATTTCTGACATTTCTTGATTGTCATTGCTTCAGAACTCACCTCAGTGATTCCACTTAACCAAAGAGAGAATCAGCTTCTGGATATGACGCTACATAGGTAGGCCGAAACCTCTCATCATTGCGTCAAATTTATCATCTGTGACTGTCCTTATATTTCATTTGATATTAATGTTTTCTGGCTACAGTTGGCCAATTTGATAAAGACATCCTCTTGGAAAGTAATATTTTCATTTTAGTATATACTTTCCTATTTTGAAAAGTTTACATTTGTGATATATACTAGTACACTTTATTGTGGGAAATGAAAAGTATTGACTTTTAGCAAGAGCACAGTAAATATAGCTCTTTCATTTTCAAATTGAAATTTCATTTGGCTTTTGATACCATTTCTATGAGAATGACTTTGGACTCTTCACATCTACTTGAATTTGATTTGCATCTGGGCTCTTTATTTTATGTCTTTACCTTCCCTTCATCTCCTATCTTGCTACTAACTTTTCTCCTTTTAACAGTATCTGCAAATTTAAGTTCTTGTATTATGAATAGCACTTTCATAAAATAACCTTCTGGTTATAATTGGACTACTCTCAGGAATTAAATCTGCTGACAAGTTTTTGTAGATCTGAATATTGGATATAAAGGCCAAGGGGTCAGACCTCCTGTACACACAGGAGGTGCTGTGGCACACCTTATACTCAGCTACCCTATCTGAAGCCCAGTTGCTTGCTTCTAAGTTTGGCTGTATTTCTTCTAAAGACTGTGTGATTTGGGACATGAAGAGATGGGGAATTCAACATCTGCCTTAGTATCTTTGCAAAAGTTAATCAGATTCCTTTTGAAATTTTTTTGGATTTCCCTTGCTCAACTTTCAGCCATTGGTTCTTGTCATGATTTCCTTTACTTGTTAATAACACCATCTGTACATGGTGTTTTTATACATGGGTGGTAACTAAGCACTGAGAAAAATATTTATTGGTAGGCAAAATCTGTGGAGCTCGGTAAGACAATGTAAAGGACCATCCTCAAACTTCTCATCACTTTTTGGCTCTGTTTTGCATTCCCTTTCCCATTGTTTTGAACACCTTTTCCTGTTTTAAGCAAAAAGTGAGAAGTTCTGATTTTGATTCTGGGTAAGTATGCATTCACTGGTAAATTGCCATTAGCTGTACTAAATCAATGCAACTTTGTGCTAAAAGTTGTCACATGCTCCTATATATTGTTACTTTTTACTCACAGAAGATCTTTGGGATAGTTTTCATTCATGTCGTGGTGTTCCTATCCAAGATGATTTGAATTCCGAATACAAGAATTAGTAAGAGAATATCACTGACACGGTCTCATTGCATTTGGGTTTTCTGCTACCTAACCATTGTCTCTCACTTTACAATATAACTTCTTGAATTCTGAGTTGTTACAGTGCTTTGCAAAAATTAAGTTTGTAATAAAGATTCCTCTATAATACAGTAATACATGAAGTGTACGTGATAGAACTTGTTAAATATGCAGGGTATGTATGTATACATCGGCTGTTACCCATTTGGCAATTCTGTTGAAAGCTGTAGCCAGAGGCCAGATGTGGCAGGTAAGAGGGAAAGAATCTCCGATAGTGTAAATAGTGACAGCTTCATTGCCCATTATATAGCCATGACAGTTTATTCCAGTGGAGAAACTGACTGTAAGAACTTGAATCCCTGAATTATTTTGATCTCAGGGCTTCACATCTCTGTGAAAGGGCAATATTATTATTCCTGGATGATGGTGTCAGGTGGATTCAATTTGCTCCAATCAGGCTGAGAGATGTGTTACAGGCTCTTTGAAATTAAGGTCCTGGACAAAAGACCTTAGGAACAAGATTGGGATAAATGACAGATATTTCCTGCAAATTGGCAAGAGTAGGTTCTTGATGTATTTACTTCATTGAGAGTTTCAGGGTCAAAGATTTCATGGGATGAACTGTTCTTAATTTTTCATCCTGTAGTTTATGGGGCTTTTTGTTTTGTTTTTTTGAAACATAAGTCAGCTATTTAACTGGGAAACTACTCTTGCAATATGGCAGCATGTCACTTTTTATTTCACTGAAGGGGAATACCACACTTGCTTCTCTGATTCCTCCAGTATTTCCACTCCTTCCTATGACTTAATGAACTATTTATTCAGGTCCCTTCTTACCAAAAAAAAAAAAAAAAAACAAAACCCAAAGATTCTTCATGTTTTGCTATTGATTAATCCAAATGTTCTTTTCTATCTTTTATCAGCAGCTATAATTCCAAAAATCTTCCTTGCTTCTGTTGGTACTTTCCTCTATTATTATTCTTTACAAGAGTTACCCACAGGTAGTGTTTTGGAGGACCTCTAACATATGAATTGCAGAGTGCATTAAAAAAGTAAGTGTTGGAGAATGCTGAGGAGGAGAGAAGATCAAGAAAGAGTAACATATTTTTTTTAACTGAAAAAGCTTAAATCAGCAAAGATTTTTATGGAATTAACATGGAACCTTATCTGAATCCTACTAAACATCTACACACAATACTTCTCAGCTCTGTGTTGCTCACTAAAGACAGATGATTTACTATTATATCTCAATATAGTTGAATCTTCCACTTTACCTATTAGTGTACTTGTGGTGGCTAGAGCAGCTGCGTGCCAGATGCCCACCCAGCTGCTCTTTCACTCCCCTCCTCAGCAGGACAGAGGGAGAAAATAAGATGGAAGAGCCAAGTTAAAGACAGGGACATCACTTAGCAATTACCACTGTGGGCAAAAGAGACTTGACTAAAGGAAAATTATTTTAATTTATTGCCAATTAAAATAGATGTGGGTAATGAGAAACACAGACAAAGTAAAACACCACCCTCCTCCACCCCACCTTCTTTCTTTTCCAGTGCTCAATTTCACTCCATCATTGCCAATTCCTCTACCTCGCCCCACCCCAATCCCTGCCCTGCATGGCACAGGAAGATGGGGGAATGTGGATTTGTGGTCAGTCAATAACCACCCCTCTCCACCACTCCTGTCTCCTCACACTTTTCCCGTGCTTCAGTGTATGTTTTTCCCACAGAGGACAGTCCAGCAGGCCAGACTGCTCCAGCATGGATACCCTACAGGCTGTAGGTCCTGCCTGTAAACCTGTTCCAGCATGGGCTCCTCTCTCCACAGCTCCACGGGTCCTGTCAGGAGCCTGTCCCAGTGTGGGCTTCCCACAGATTCACAGCTTCCTTTGGGCATCCACCTGCCCCAGCATGGGGTCCTGCTCAGGCTGCAGGTGGATATCTGTATCCCTGTGGTCCTGCATGGGCTGCAGGCATACCGCTGCCTCATCGTGGGCTACACCACGGGCTGCAGGGGAATCCTGCCTGGAGTACCTCCTCCTACCATGTCTGCACTTACCTTGGTGTCTACACGGTTGTTTCCTTCACGTACTCCCACACCTCTATCTCTCACACCATGCAGTTTTTTCTTCCACTTCTTCATTAGGTTCCCCCCAGCGCCACCCCTGCCCCGGCTATGGGCTCAGCCGCGCCCTGCGGTGGGTAGTTGGATCCAGCTGGAACCGGCTGTGTCCGGCTGGGGCAGCCCGGCCTCCCCTCACAGAGCCCCCGCACTCCCCGCTGCTGCAGGGCCTGGGCACCCACACCCTGTACCGGACCTCTCTTTGTATAGTATTTTTCTCTATGCTATTAGAAGTTAGAGATCAAAAATATCGTTACTTTGTATTATATTTATCAGGATTATTAATATTTTGGGGCTTTTCTTCTTCCATAGTCTTTTTCGCAAAATGTTGCCATGACGAGGAATGTGTTCTGTGAAAGCTTTAAGAGATTTTGTGGAGAAATCACACCCACTTTGTACATCAAGCAAAGCACACCATGAAAATATTTCATCATTTTAGGTCTCAGGAGCCTCTCTGGGTCACTCCTTGCCTTGCCCACGTCAGTGTCTTACCAACATAATCAGTAAAAGGGATCATGCCCATCACAAAAACAATTTCATGAAATAAGGAACATTCCTGATATTTGTTCTGAGTTACCATCATGAAAGTAGTTGGGATACCATGGAGCATGCATAGGTTTTTCGGATGTCTTCATGCAGAAGAAAAAGGAATGATTAATCTCAATCTAAATTACTTTTGTTTCTGGTTCACTGAAGACTTTGGCTCCTAAAATACTACCCTTAGTGGCATACCATGACAAGGTACCATATTCAGCCTTGAACTTTGAATCGGAGCTGCTTCTGACCTTCATAAATAGGATTTTAGTCAGACTTCTAAAGCATGTGTCATGAGTTGGCAAGCTAAGTCTCAGAAGTGATGTTCTTCTTACAGGTTCCTCTATGACCTAACAGAACCTATCAGCTGGCCAGTTTGCAGATGGACAATTCTTTAAGCCACTTAAAATTGTGACCGCCTCTGTGATCCACACTTAAGAATAGACAAACTCCCCCCCCAGCTCTCTCTCTCGTTTCCGGCGCTGGCACAGGTGGCTGCAGGCCCCGTGTGGGGGCCAGCGGGCCCGGCCCAGGTCCTGCTCGGGCCAGGCCGGGCCGGGCCACGGCCATCCTGGAGCCGATGGGCCCTGTTCCACCCGTGGGACCCCCCCAGCAGGGCTGTGGGCAGCCGGAGCGGCTCAGCTTCCCCCCCATTTTACTGCAGCCAAGATTTCAGCGAAAGCGGCACCGCTGTCCGGCAGAGGTCATGTGACCAACAATGATAAGCCACATTCCAGCTGCAAGGCCGAGGTGAGATTAACACTTTAGTACTGTGAAGAGCTGAAAACCTGAGGGAAGAGAAAGAGGAGATGCTTAAAGCTGAAACTCTGTTGTGAAGCTATGATATATCATAGTACCTGTTGTAATTTCATGAAGGCATGGGGGGTGGAGTGTTCAGCTCATACTTGTAAGCAAAAGCACCTGTGCTGAGATAGGCAGATGCTGATGCAGCTGTAATTTCATGAGAAGTTTGAACAGGGATCAGAGATGGAAGCGATGAGGACTTTTGCTCCAAATGGGAAAGGAGAAAACCACAGTTCCTAGAGATGCTCCCAGAGATAGTCCTAAAGATGAAGCTGAAGAAGACCCTTTGCTCCCAGGGAAGGAGAAGGGCCTCTGTTCTTAGAGATTAAATGCTCCCAGAGATGGGTGAAGAGAACTTTTGTTTCTGAACAGCTCAACCTTAAAATCGTACCCCAAAAAACTTCAAGAGTGGACCCTCGAAAGCAGTTGTGGGAAAAGCTGCAAGTTGGGGGAAGGGACTCACATGCGAGCAGAGAGACTCCTCTTCCTAAATGGACTGAACAATATTTGGAGGTGGGCGGCTGTCTCGTTGTGATAATGTGTTCATAGCATGGGCAAGAGATACTCTTCTTTCTAAATGGACTGAGCAAGGTTATTATGGAAGTGATAAACAGACTGAACATCTCAAGGGTTGTCTTTTCACATTGTCAGTGGGAGAAGGGAGGAAGGTGGGGGGAAGAGAAGAGTTCTGAAGGTGTGGTATAATTTTTTTTTTCCTCTTTTAGGTCTGTTAATAAACTTCTTTATATTCTTTCAAGTTTGGTGCCTGCTTTGCATTTCTCCTAATTCTTATCTCACAGAAGGTAAACAGTAATGAGTATCTTGGACCAAACCACTACAGCATGTATGTGTAAATGCTGCCTGTGTGGTGGTTATTCAGGCTTCCTTTGAATTCTGTCCATCCATTTAGTCATCCCTGCCAAGTCAGTCTCTCTTACCCGTACCTACTAAGGTGTGTTTTAATGGTGACAGTAACAGGCTGACTTAAAGAAATGCTGCCAGTGACACTAAGGAATGCTTGGATGGTGAGGCACTGGAACACGTGGCCCAGAGAGGTTCTGGATGCCCCACTCCTGGAAGTGTTCAAGACCAGTTTGGATGGCGCTCAGAGCAACCTGGTCTAGTGGGAGGTGTCCCTGCCTGTGGCAGGGAGTTGGAACTAGATGATCTTTAAAGTCCCTTTCAACCCAAACCAGTCTTTGATTCCATGATTCTATGACTTTACTAATATAAAATATAATGACCTTAGGAGAGCTTTGTCCTTCTCACAGGTCAGACACATTATTATTAAAAGGAACCAACTACTAGGATCAGACACATCATTATCAAAAGGAGCCAACCCAATAAATACAGTGTCTACTACTCTTTTGAGGACACAGATTTCTGTCTGAACATGTGGCAGGCTAACCTCAGTTTCCAGTGCCTTAATTTGCTAGAATATTTGTCATATTAGAATACAATTGTGAGTTCTCCTTTCAACTAACACAGTATTAATCATAATTGTGTAATCAGTCTAGATGGCAAAAATACATACATAGCATGAAACAGTTGAGATTAAACACTGTGGAAACTGTGGGGTTAATCACAATCAAGTCTCATCTTGATAGTAAACTCAAATTGTTCCTGTTGACACTGATTTTCAGTCTGATAATTAACATGGCTCTGTGTTTTTTCCTTTAACCTGCTTTTCTAGTGAAAACTTTTCCAAAGAGATTCTAGAGGCTGTGACAAAGAGTTCTAAGGGAATTGGCCACTGGATTAAAATTCACCTTTATGTAAAAAGCCAGATCCTGAGAGAACTACATTTTTTATGTACGTGTATTACTTTTTTTTTCTTTTATCAGTGCTTTATTGCAGGTCTGTTTTATTTAGATGGCAAGAAGCTTTCTGTTTTGACTGACTTAGCTGAGGCTACTTATATCTATGACAGATAGGCTGCTGTGAGACAGAAGAGAAGTTGTCAACCAAATGTATAGTTAGGATCAAAGAGCACCTCTGTTCTTTTTTCTTCACTGTGATGGACTTAAGGGGGCAAAATCCTTCATGTCCAAGCCCTGTCTCCTCTGTACCTCTGGCACATACACCATTTCACTGCACAGATAAGAGAGAACATGCTTTTTTATGGCAACATTTTTTTGCACCATAGGCACAGTGCTCTTTTGAGAGCAAGACAAATGGTTCTGTGGACATGTGCTGTTAGAAAAACAGATTTCAGTCAAAGTCAATAAGATGTATAAATTTGGGGAATATTTCATGGATCACTTCTATTTGAAATCAGGGTTGTGAATAAATACTATCGGAATATTATAAAAATGCCATGTGTTTACACAGTATTACACCTGACCCAACCAACTCTTTCAGTCTGGCATCCATGTTTTCCCTAGTCCCCATGAGCACAAACATAGGAACGGTGGCCTCCACTGTCCCTAAAAGCCACATAAATCTGAATCCAGCCTTTGCTTAAAATATATTGTCTCTAGTGTAAGGGCGATAAATCTACCCTGAAAATGCCCATATATATGGAATCAAAGACAAAAGTGCATCTGAGCTTTTTTTTTTAGTGCAATTAAAAGGGCTTCATAAATATGACTCATACAGTATTTGGCCTGTTCAATTGAGGTGGGGGTTGCTTTAGTGTTTGCCTGAGTTTTTTTTTAAATCTTTGGTAATACAAATTGAAGTAGTGATAAAAATTTAAAAATAAAAAAAAATCCAAACAGCAGGAAAAGTTTCAGTAAATTCATATCCAAAAAATCAAAGCTGAAAAATATCTATAATGCATTTATATAATAACATCCACAATACTTCCCACTGTGTTTATTGAGTTGGCTCCTTTTTATAATTATTTGGCTGTTTCTAGCAGGGACCCATGAGAAAGAGGAACAAAGTTCCCCTCAGGTCATTATTTTTCAGATTACTAAAGTCCCAGCATTCCTTGGTGTCACTGCCAGCATTTTTATTAAGTCAACCTGTTACTTTCACCATTAAAACACATCTTAGTAGGTACGGGTAATAGAGACTGACTTAGCAGGGATGACTAAATGGATGGACAGAATTCAAAGGAAGCCTGAATAACCACCACACAGGCAGCATTTACACATACATGCTTTAGAAGTCTGACTGAAATCCTACATCCAGGTGCATAATAAATAAAAGCATTTGTTCTTCTGGTGGTTGCTAGTGGTTCGGTTTTATTATTTTCATGCTGGATGGCTAAAAAGTAGAAAGTGTGGCAGCAGGACATCATTATGATAGGTGAACAGCTGAAAATGTACAGCTTAACTAGGTATCCATAAGTTTCTTCCTTGCCCCATTAAAGGTTCGGTATCTACTAAAATTTGGATGAAAGTTTCATGTGAACAGGCTGTCTCAGGATTTCTACACAGAATTTTCTGCTCTCACTCAGGCTGAATAGGCACAGAGAACAGTAAGGGATAATAAAAACAAGAGGGAGAGTAGCAATGGCTATATAATACCTATATAATTTCAATAAATTAAATTGAAATTAATAATAAAAATAATAAATAGCATCAAAGTGCCTTCCTTTTGTCCTCTACAAATCCTTGGAACTAGTTTTGTCTTTACTCCTTGTCTTACTCTTGCTTTCCAGTGCTCAGTAATATGTTTCCTTTGACCTTTATTTGTAAAGCTAGGCCAATATTTTTAATCAAGTGTTTACAGTCAGACACCTAAATCTATATTAAGCATCTAAATAAGGCTTGCATTTTAAATGAGCCGAGCACTAAGTCAATAGCAGTTGTAGCCTCTGACTACTACTGAAAAGTAGTCCAGCTCTTCAGGTGCCTCATTCTCTACCCACAAGCTGGAAAATGTTTGCAGCCATTTTTGTATAATTCTTATTCTCACTGTGCAGTATAGTTCTATGTTAAAAAAAATCCTGCTATCATGCTGTACCTTTGATATAAGAACATAGGAGCATTCATGTCTGACCCAGATGTTCGAAATAACTACATCTCACAGATATTTATATATTTTGTGGTTACACTTGTTGTTCACAAGACTACTTGAAATCTTATAATTCTGTTGTGTTCAGTGTATGATAAAAAGCTGGCTATACGAGAAGAAGAAAACCATGATGTTATTTTCCTTTTTTGTTAAGGAAATGGTGTATTAGTAGATAAGTGCTCTGCTTCTGCTGAAAATGTTCATTCATCTCTTGGATATGATCCTCATACTACCTGTTTCCAACACAGCTGTCAGTTCATGATTCGGGCAGGAGCTTGCAAGGATATGTGCCTTGGCTGGAGGGGATGTCTGGAGGAGCTGGGAAGTAACCAGATGACTGACAGCGATTCAGGCTAGACATGGCGTGGAGGGGGTAGGTACAGAAGAAAGCTAATCCTATAGAGGGAGTTGAAGGCTTTTTTGAGGGAGGATGAGGGAGGTAGAAAGCATCTGCAGGATTTGCTTTAGAAAGAATTTAAGGTTGCATCTGCAGGATTTGCTTTAGAAAGAATTTAAGGTTACATCTGCATCTCTGCAGCTGAAGGGACCTGAGAGCTAGTCAGTATAGCACATATTATCAGTTACACCAGCACAGTGAAGCTGATACGGTTATTTGAGTGTAACAACCCATGTGAACACTCTTATTCTAGAACTAATACTTCTTTTTTTTTTTTTTCTAATTTAACAGAGATATTGTGTAAAGCTCAAATGTTGTGTTTGGTTGTTTTTTTGGTTTATTTTTGCCAGTACAGTAAACAACACAGAAATTTAATTTCATGTAACTGTAGCTGTTTAATTCAGCCCTTGGAGTGTCCTGGTGTATTTTCAGCATATGCACAGCTCTATGCATACTGTTTTCCTTGCAATAAGGTTAATATTAGTTAGAAATGGAGACCTGCTGGAAATAAAACCAACTGCAGATGAGCTTAGCTAAAAGCAAAAGCTATGGTCTCTCAGATAATACCACAAGACAGCTTGAAAGGCTAATATATCATGCAAATGGTGGACCACAATCACTTAGGCATAGATGGTCTGTGGGCTGTACAGAAGGAGTGAATCTTTCTGTGTTCAGCTGCGCGTGTGTGCGCACCTCACTCCCCCTCCACCCGCTCCTCTCCCTCTGTCTCTCCCAGACAGGCGAACAGACCTGCTTCTTCCTTTGTGTTGCCAGTCAGGTCCTCCCTCTGCAGTCTTACACAGGAAGAAGATTTATAACAGCTGCATGCAATGCCAATGTCTCAAAGAGACAGTATCACGCCATGTGGAGGATTTTTATATGGGGTTTAACTTTGCTCTACTGAATTGGAAAGGTACATTTTTTTAATCTTAATTATTTTAAACACTTAATTCCTGTGACTTTTATCTCCTGCTAAATTCTGACCTCCAAATACTAGCATCTTTAAATCACAATCTGTTGTCACAGTACTGTAATGGCTGTGATGTCTTAATTGAAAACATGGGGATGTAAGGATTTCAAGCGTATAATTAGGGCACATTTCAATGCGAAGCTGTGAGTGCTGTTGTGTAAGATGGGCGTCTGATATTTCTGACATACTGTATCAGAAATATAAGATTCAAACTAGAAAATGAAAATACAGCACACATGCAGTGCAACTGTGTACCATATGTTAAGAAATGTGCACCTCTTAAACAGCGGGCTAATTAGCTAGAGAAAACAGAGATGTCTGAATGATGATGCTAGAAATAAAAAGGATAATGAAATCTCGAGACAGACTTGTGTAGGAGATCCACCTGGCAGCAACTTACCAGGTTTACCAAATTAACTGAAATCAAAGGGAAATTTATAGGTGGGGAAAAAATGAATGTAAAAGCACTACTTCCCTTTGTTTTAAGATCTCAGTTGCTTGCTTCTTACTTTCCTGACTACTGGCATGTATTAGAATTAATGATGAGTGAAGCATCAGAGTCAGAGAAGCCCAAAAGCTTAGACATGTTCCCTAGGCTTGGGGAAAATCTCTATAAAATTTGACAAGGGATAGTGTCTTGGTGGTATCTCTCTTCCCAGGTAGTAGCAGGAATACAAAATTAAAATAGATTTCCTTTTAGCATTTCACGTCTTAGCCTTCCTGTTTCCTAAAAATGAATGCACAAAGTTGAATTATTTGATTTCAAGAAATCCCTAAAAGGGCTAACCCTTGCCAGTGTCTAGGTTCAATATTAGTAACAGATTTCTTCTTCAGAGGAACACACAATCTGTAAATATAAACCCGGGATTAAAAAAATTCAGGCATAGAGGCAGTTGCACTGTAAGAAGTAAAACACTACACAGCAGGCCATGGCAGGGACGAGTCTGGATCTAGTTCTTCTAACTCAAATACATGTACTAGTTTCCTTCTTCTACCCTGTTTCACCTCATCCCATAAACAGCAAATCTACACAAGTTGCTCAGGATTTGCCTTAGGACTTCTCTTCCCAGGATCAATGAGGTCCGGAGGAGCGTTCACTGTATTCACTTGCTGTTGATTTTCAGCAGCAGGAGGTCCAAGACAGGCTTACTCTTCTATTTGGAGAAACATAACCAAGATTTAATTCCATTATTCACTCATGCCTGAAATACTTCCTCTGGTTTTCCTCAAATGTTATTATGTCCACCCAGAACCACTCTTGTTGCATTGTTTTTGAGATCTACTATTACTCAGTATTATCAGTACAATGCTTAACTTTTGTTCCACCTGATAACCAGAGCCTTTGCCCTTCAACTTATACAGCTAATCCACTGGTAGTTTTGGTTGATGGAACCTGCAAACGGGCTGACATAAAGGATTCCTGTCCCAGTGGCATGTTAAGTCCATATGCTGATAGCTTTTTAATCTATAACACTAACTATATCCATTCTAGTGTGCCAGGAATACTATATTTACCCAGCTTGGAGTTAAATTAGCAAAAGTCTTATGGCATCAGGGAATTGTCTGCTCCCTCACTACTATACAGTTAGTTGTTTTTGTTGTTTAAAGAAGCTTAGAGCTGATAACAGAAAGGCTTCCACAGAATGAGCTTAAAACCTAACAGCCTACAGAAACTGTTCATAGCTGTGTGGTCTGCTTTTAGTGTGGGACATCACTTTTTTCACTGCTAATTAAGTCTGTCATATCTGAACTATTCACATGAAGTTCTTTCTGCAAAGTACTCTAATCCAACAGATAAATCTATGCACACTGTTAACATGTGAAAGGAAACCTCCACATTTTTTAAGTTTACATGTACATCATCGTGGTTAGATGCCACTTTTGATCTAGGAAACAGTATCCATAGAGTTATTTTCCCTTATCTCTGTTCCACTAAGGTTTACACTGCCTACATATGTCAAAATTTTTGAGAACTTCTTGGGACAAGATTCGGACAGCGTCGGACAGCGTCTCATTGAAATCTGAACAGAAAAGGTTACTGTACTTCCTTGAGAAGTATCAAACACAGCAAACAACAAGGAAGGGCAGAGGCTGTACAAATGGCTTCAGCGTGCATGTACCTGTACAAATATAGAGACACAATGTCTCTGCATGCATTTGCATTAAGCCTATATAGCCACAATGCTATGTAAACAGAGCTTGAATTCCAGCACTGGACCGCTGGTTATCACACTGCTTGACTGCTAACAGACTTTATTCTCCTTGGTTTGCCTGGTGCTAACTAGCACCCTGCCAGATAATGCCCAGGCGTGGAGATAGCATTTGCCAGGAATCACTCCCAATACCCAACATCACCCTTGATGGTTTCTCTGAACTGTCTCTGAAGGTTTAGGACCTTGACACACACCTCCTGCCACACACCACACCATGCTGCAAATTCTCTGTGTTTCATAATAGAAAAACTTCTGTGCTAAAAAGCTGCAATGTGACCCTCACATTATTTCAGACACTTTGTCCCCTTGAGGTGACACTCAAGGCCAAGTGTTATGTAGTATGCCTGCAGCTACTCTCTGCCATTTAGCCTCACAGCCAGAAAACAGCCCTTAGCTCTATTTTATTTATTGACATATATAGCCAACAAGACCTTCTGAGTTAAAAGTTAGGGAACACTGAATGCGTGCAGTGTTGAGCCAGGAGAAAAAAGGAAAACTAAGACAAATGGCCTATGTCTCAGGTATTTGTCAGCAAGGTTAAAAAAAAGGTACAGACCATATGAGAGACAAATGTTTGCTTCCCTCTGTGCCTCAGAGCACCAACATATCTCAGTGGGATAAACTGAGTTTTTCTACAGACTTGTCACACCACAACAAAATGCTTAATCTCCAGAGAAATCACAGTCAGGCAGCTAATGCTCAGTTGACTAGGAGAATATTCATGTTGATGTACAGGAGTATAGTCACAGAGCCAGAACAAAGACCTCCCCATGCAGTTTATGGTGTTGAATGAAATGATACAAGTTCCCTCTTTCCATGTCAGAGATAAATATGGTGTTCAGAAGGGGGAAAGAAAACAAACAACACACAACCTTAAACCTCATCCTACAGGAAGCTGGGATTAAAGTATACTGTTTAAATATATAGAGCTATAAGACCATCAGTGATGGCAACAATGTGCTATATGAGATATTGAAATATTTAGCCAGTTTTAGTCTCAACCACAGGATGTGAGCTGAATTTTGCAGAAACAGTAGAAACATTGGGACTGCGTATAATTCTTGAAATTCCACATAAGAATAAAATCTCTCCCGATTCACAACATGTAACAGGAAATGCTAGCAATGCTGTAGTGTTTGCAAATAGGGTTTGTAAAAGAAATGAAGCTGTTTAATAGAGTGGCCCATCAAGCTAAACTCTCAAGACTGTAAGCCCAGCAAGGATTTAGCTGATTCCATTCACCAAACATACTGTTGGTAATGACTGACGTAGACATGGTATTAAAAGTTGTGTTAGGTAATGGCCAAAAGACAAAATATGTCATATGTACTAGTATGTTATTGAGGACAAGTAGTGTTAAATAGCATTGTAGAAAACACTGTAGTAACATATCAATTCAGAATACAATCCAGAATGCTCATAAATAAAGCTTCAACCAGTGTTCATGAAACTGCTAAAAGTAGCATGATGTTCTTCATGTTCTTCATGTTGTTCATGTAGTTAAGATGTGCAACATTTGTATTGTAGTTCCATGAAATCTGTAATTCACAGAAGTTAAAATTGCAGAAGTTAGAAAGTGCTTCTTTTAGAAACAGCCACAGATAATAGTCAAATACTCCATCATCAAGTCGGGGCAGTTTAAACTTCCATTCTTACAGTCTAGATGGTTCCAATATGTTAAAATAGTTGGAAACATCAGGGCGTTATGCACTTTTGGAAAACAGGTCCAATGAAGCACTGTTTCACCTGGAACAAAAGGAGTATATTTCCACTTGTTTCAGAAATAAAAGGGTTTTTTTCTTTTAATAGAGACATAAGACACTTCAAGTTGAAGAAAACTCAGGAAGGATTTAGGGTAAAATCCTGCTCTAAACAGAGTTGCATAGAGATTTACACAGCCTGGTCTTGAAAACATCTAAGTAGAGTCTGTGTACCCTCCCTAAGTAACCTACTTCACTTCTTTGCTGTCCTCATGTGTTATACCCAGCTAGAAACATTCTTTTTCTCATTCATGTCTATTGTTTCATCCTATGACATGCTTCACTGGAAAACCTGCCTCATCCTTTTCATAACCTCCTCCTAGGTATTGGAAGGCTACTGTCTCTTCAGAACTGTCTCTTCTTCAGACTGGAAAATTCTATTTCCTTCCATCTCTCCTTGAAGGGCTTTTGTTCCCTGAACCTGTTGTCCATTCATCCCACAGGTTCCTCCAAATGGCAGCCTGCCCCTCAAGTCCTTCACTTGCAACCTCCCTATGAGTTTCATCTGAAAACTTGATTAAAGTACTGTCCATCACATTGTTACTCTGCTTCAGAAATATGTTCCTAGAGTATTTGCTCTGGGTGTTTCCCAGGGATTGAAGTAAGGCTGAGCAGCCTGTAGTTCTCTGAGTTGTCCTTTTGGAACCTTTATAAAGTTTTGATACAGCTTGTCAGATCCATGAGCATTTATGAGTTGAGTTCTCATCACTAGTCTCTGACTTGATCCTTATCCTCTGCTAGTATTCCCTCTCTTCTCTCTCATTAAGCACACAGGCCTCAAAGAACAAGGCACTGAGCACTTCAGCCTTACCAGCATCCACTGTTGCTGAATCACCCTTTTCATTCAGCCTTACCAGCATCCACTGTTGCTGAATCACCCTTTTCATTCAGCAATGAGTACATACATTTTCCTTTTCCAATCTTTTATTAGTAATGTACAAGCACTTCTTGTTGCCTTCATGTCCCTGGAAAGTCTCGATTCCATCTGAGCTTTGGTTTCCCTGACACCATCACTACATACTAATGCAATGTTTCAGAAATTCCTCCTTTGAAGCCTGTCCTTTATTCCATCTCCTTTATGCTGCCTTTTATGGTGGACCTCTATCTTGAGTTGGTCTATTAATAAGTGTACTTGACTTCCTGAGCATCAACATGAACCATTCATAGGCTTGAAGGGTGATGTCCTAACAGACTTGCTAGATTCCCTGAACTCATTTGCTTGTCAGAGCTCCCTCCCATGGAATCCCACTTTCAACTCCCCAGATAAGCTGAAGTCTGCCCTCCTAAAGTGCAGGCTCAGTACTGCATTGCTTGCCTTCCTCTGCCTCCTCAGGATTTTGAACTCCACTATTTTGTGGTCATTACAGCAAGGTTTCTGTTGATTATCATATTCCCAGAGGGTTATTGCTAGCTAGTGAAGGCCAGAGTCACCTGGTTGGCCCTTCCAGTGTTTGATCATGAGTTTACCTCAAATACAATCCAGAAGCCTCCTTCATAGCTTGCTTCTCACCACAGTGTCCTTCCAACAGATGTTAAAGTTCCTACAAGAACCAGCATCATAGGATCTAAAGACTTCCTTGAATGTTTCAAGTAGACTTTATCCACTTCACCACATTGATCAGGTGATCAGTAACACACTTTTTCCTCAATGTCACCCTCACTGGCCTCTCTCAGACCCAACAAGGCTCTCATGCAGCTTTAACGTATTTTTTAATACCGTGTCTATGTCAGTCATTGCCAACAGTATGTTTGCTGAATGGAATCAGCTAAATCCTTGCTGGGCTTCCAGTCCTGATAGTTTAGCTTGATGGGTTGAAACATTTTCTCTGAATGTTTCATTAAAAATAAAATGTTTTTAAAAATTCTAAATAACTTTTTAAGGTACATTTGCTAGTAAAATTCTGTTAGAATGATGTCTATAGCCACAAAACTATTAAACTTATGGTAATATAGTACTACCATCAGTTGTTTGCAGTATTTGTATGACATTTGGCATGCTGTTTAAGTATTTTGTAAGAAATTATTGGAGGGTGACGAACAGGCACTATACAAGGTCCCTAGACCAAGTCCACTTGGTCTTGCAAGTCCAAGCAACAAGATCCTTTCAAGACTGTTCAAAGGCAGGTTAGTCAGTACTGTTACCTTGGGGGAGTATGAGGGTTGTGGGTACAGCAGGGTTGGTAGAAAACCTGATATCCAAGGTAAAAGTAGTGGCCTAAATATTTTGCCCACAGCATTTTTGTCAAGCAGTAAAATGTGATAAAGAAGGACAAAACCACAAAAGCATTCTCTTAAATACAGCAAGTAGGTGCTGTAGTGACTTCAAAACACTTCTAAAAAGGGCAGGGAGAAATTCTTTCTATGTTATTATGAAAATGAATACATGAGATACTGAAATGTGCCAGCTTAGTGTACCAGCCTGCAAGATGGTCATACAGCCAATAAGAAGGGGGATTACAGGCCTAAACCTTAGACTAACTATCATAAGCTCCTGACTTAGGCAAAGGAAACTCAGATATTTAACAGATTTGCAATAAAATTAATTGAGAAAGTAATGTAGAGGCTGTCAGTGTAAGGTAGGATGTAAGTGGGCTTCGTTTAGATTCTGTGAGTAGATTAGTCTGGCTTCCACACAGCTGTATATTTAGCTATGGTGACAAATACTGCCTAACAGAAGAATATTTCACAGTTAACATAGCCTCTTTCCCAAAGTAGGCCTTATAAATAAAGAAAAATTGAGTAAAGAATTCAGATTCATTAATATTGGATGGAGAACTACAAAGCAGTGTTCATGATCCTGGACCTTCCAAGGACAGACTTGCTGGCTAACCAGTGAAGCAGCTAATCAGTTAGGGTAACCACTTAACCAAGACTCCTGTTTTTTTGATCACTCTGTTGTTTCTGTTAAACAAACAGCTGCCTTTACAGATGGTCACTTATGTTTCTCTTGAAGCCTGAAAGTTCTCAGTACATAATTAAAGGCGAAATATGACAATAGACTCCAAATACATGAAAAGCTGACGCAAAGAGGAAAGGAGCAATTTGTTGTCTGTATCATCAGTAGATGAAGCTGAAAAATAATGGACTTAAGTGACAGCCAAGTTAGGTGTTAGGAAGCAAATTCCAGTGCTAAGGATAGAGAGAACTGGGAAGATAATGGCATGGGAGATTGTTGAGACTCCATCTCTGGAGATATTTAGAATATCAGTCAGATGGGTATAAGCATAGTTGAGTGTTGCAGTGGGGTCTCCTGCAACATGCATTAGACAGCGAGGCTCGTGGAAAGAAATAGGGACCGATTCTTGATAGATGTTTCAGAGATCTTTATTCTCCAGCCACATGGCCACGGGACTGCCGAAGAACTGAGCAATCACGGGACCACCAGGGTCCTCCCCGGGCAGGGGAACACAAAACAACCAGTGGGGAACGGGATTGACCAGGGAGTAGGGAAGCCCCATAGGCTGTGCCTCTACCCCAGGGTCCCCTCCCCCCAGACCCCACGCCAGGGGGGAGGAACCCCAACAGTTGAGTTTGTTTAGAGCTGGGATATAGAAGAGGTGTCGTCTTGAGGTCTTTTTCAGGCCTGTGATTCTATTATTCAAAGCCTGCTTCAAAGACTAACAGTATTTAAAGTGTTTCAAATGGAATTACATCTCATTCAGATAGTTGTGAAATATTTGAATGAAACATTAAGTTTCATTAAAACCTGGAAAGTGAAATGAATGCCCTAAATTCATCTCTCAAGTAGCTCTTTGACCTCTTAAGTTTTTCCTTTTGGCTTATTCCTGCCATCATGCTCAAGAAAGCTGCAACCTGATAACAAACACTTGGATAGCTGGCAATGACTCAAACTCATCCAGCTGTGTTCATGCTTGACCTGCCTTTTCTTAAGCAGTTTCATCTCATTTTTTACCAGTCATGAAGCTCATTGACTAGTGTTCAGAGACCAGTAAGTGACAAGCTTAAAGGTAGTAAATCAGAAAGAAAGTCTGTGTACAACTGAGATATGTTGCTTGTTTATGGTAGCACTTTTTTTCTGCAACAGCTGGCTCCATCTCTGAACAGTGCACATCCTGACACCCAGAGTATTGCATCTGAAAGCTGGAATGAATAGATTGTGCCAAGTAATGAAATATTAGGAAACAGGACATTTCCTAAATAAAGATTCACTACTACTTGCTTCCTGGTCCCAAATAAGACAATCCTTTTCCTCCAGTTTCCATTTTTCAGTCAGTAAAATGCTTTCGTAGTTTTCCTCCAGATTCAGCTGTAACAGTCATGACTGACTTCTCAGGTGAAGTCAGCAGCAGGGAGGCAAGCTTCTTCCTCACCATTAGGTAATACTGTAATCAACAAGAATTGTTTGCCCTCATAAAAAAGGGAGGCTTTTCTAAGAAAAAAAATTAACCATCCATATAAAATTGCATAAGCTCTTTCCAGGTCAGTTAAACACAGGGGGTTCTTCACCTTGTACCAGAACATAAAGAATGTCCTCTCTGTCTAGCCTTGCTATTCTGTAGATAGCCTTGATATTCTGTAGATTCATTTTGAGCTAATGCAGATTTATTTAATTTTTACTTTTAATACATTTCACTGAAACAGACTGCCAAAAGAAAGAGTAATAAGACAACTCTTTAATTCTAAATAAAAAAGAATTTTCAACTTGCTAATCGGGAAAAATAATCACCTGGGTTTAAAAGTGATAAATCCTGTCATATTGGAATCACATGTTTACTATAACACTTCATACTATAGAATATTCAGAACTCACATATTATTGATCCTTGTTTTGTGAACAGCACAGACTTCCATTAACAGCAGTGAACTTGCACTTCTGTGCACTGTTACAATGAGTGAATTTACACCAGAAGAAAATCAGGAAATTCACAATAAGGGCCAACGCAATCAGTTACACAATGAGTGGTGTTAAAGATGCCAGCCCATACATGTCTAAGCATAAACTTTGCAGAAGAAATGGGAGCATTCCAACTTCAGTTAAACTATTCGGAGACATCAAGATTCAGAGCATTGTATTAACTCGAATAAGAAAAGTAGGTTTAGACAAAGTGAAATATCAGATTCAAATAAAATATTTGAAAGAAATAGATGAGATGAGACAAACCAGAAAATCCCATATTTTTCAGCTGTACTATATGTCATAGGAAAAATATATTACCAAAATACTGTGGAGAAAATAGCGATTTGGAGAATAATTCAGTGCATAAGGACTTCTGAATTCTGTTTAACATTCTTCAAAAAAAGTCTGTTCAGTTAGTCACCTAGGGTTTGATTCAGATAAAAGAAAACCCTTAGGGGTTTTTTAACTTATAAAGTTTGGCCACTTGTCTAACCTAGAGTTGATTCCTTCTTAGTAGACACAAAGCAATGCTTCCAGAGAGAAGTACCTCCCTCTTCTTAAACTCCTTTTGTAGGCACCTCTAAAGAATGATTTGTCCCATCTTAGGTCTTTCCATGGTCCACTGAGAAAATCTAGAAAATTAACTTAACCAAGTTACCTATTCTATTACTAAGAGACAGCTTTCTCTGAAAGTCTTGGTGTAAATCCAGCCTCATGAGATTCCACATCTACAGCATGTAATTGTTTTCCATGTAATTAATAGATATACTAAACTTCTAACATGAAAGAAAAGTTGGATTTCCATCAGTAACAGTCTTCAAATTTATGACATTGTGTTGGGGTCCCTCCCCTGCCGTGTAGCCCTGGGAGAGGGGCCCTGAGGGCACAGACACGGGGCTTCCCTGCCCCTGCTCAGCCTCGTTCCCATTGGTTGGTTTGTGTTCCCTGCGCGGGCAGAAGGACCCTTGGTCCCGTGACTGGAACGGTTCCTCAGCAGAGCTCCGGCCATGTGGCTGGAGAAATAAACATCTCTCTGAAACAGCTATCAAGAATCTGTCTGTCCATATATATTTCCTTTCCACGGGACTCCTGGTTTGATATATGCGTGTTGCAGTATCCCCACTGCAACAAATGGTGGAGATTTGAGAGCAGAACGATCCCCGATCCCTAAGCGACTGATTTGTGTGAGTAAACCCTGGAAACTTTGGATTCCTCTTCTTGGTTTTGCTTTGCTATTCCATATCTAAACTATGGAGGAACCGTGGGAAGACTCTTGGCTCTCAGAGCCGCATATGGACATTTATCTTAAACTTAAAATGATTCTTGAACAACGATTTGTAAATTTTAGCTTGATTCAAGCTCAAAAAGAACTGAAACACTTCCTGGCATGGTTGTTTAAGAACTTTTTCTATGTTTCTTGGGATTTAATTCTTACCAAGGGCTTTTGGAAAACCGTTTGGACACAGTTAATACTGGAGTCAAAATATATGCCGATGGAAGAATATTTTCGTGAATATTATTTAGTTACCGAGACTGTTGAGCAATGTCAGCTGTGTCCTGGCGAAGGGAAGCCTGGCGCAGGGACCGTGCGGCCCAGGCCACGTGCACCGAGCGCTCTGAGAGCAGCAGCGAGGCAGTTCCCGCGCGCGGGCGGAGCCACGCGAGCCGCAGTGTCGGTGGCGGAGCGAGGCGCGGCGGGAGCGGCGGGACCCGGCGGTGCCCGCCCGGTCCTGTGCAGCGCGTGGTGGAGCGAGCCCCGGGAACGCCCGGCCGAGAGGGGCGGCGCGCGGGCGGCGGCTGACGGCGGTGGCGGTGGAACGGAGCCGCGCCCAGCCGAGACGCGCGCTGGAGCGGGGCGCGGGGGAGTCGTCGCTCGGGGGCCCGGCCGAGACGTGGGTGCAGCGCCCGGCAGCGGCAGCGAAGCTGCGACCAGAGGAGGCGACGCACGGAGAACTGAGCGGCGCGGCCCGACCCTGCCCGCGCGGCCCCGAACGCGACCCCGGGAAGAGCGCGCAGGCACCAGCAGCCCCGACAATTCCAACATGGGAGCGACCGAAGGAGAGAGCAAAGACGCAGCGAGACAGAAAACAGCAGCCACTCGGAAAAAGGAAAAGATCATAGCAACTAAGACCTTAGGGATAGTAAAATGGTATAATGTTAAGCAAAATTATGGTTTTATAACAAGGTGTGACAACCAGCAAGACATATTCGTGCATAGAACTGCTATTAAAAAGAATAACCCTGAAAAATGCATCCCAAGCTTGGGAGATGGAGAGGTGGTGAAATTTAATATTGTAGTAGGGAGAAAAGGGTTACAAGCATCGCAGGTCACTGGGCCTGATGGTGTTCCTGTAAAAGGCAGTATATATGCAAAAAATCGTAGTCATGTTAGACAGTATCTCCATTGTAAGCCCCCCCTACAGTTTCCCTTTCCTAATCCCACCTTTCCCTTTTACCCTATGTCCTATTACCCCCAGTGTATTCCCAATCCGTTTTTTCATCCATGGTTTCCCTCACAAAACCATGCTTTTGCCAATTGTTTCCCCAAAAATCCCTTTCCAATGCCGAGTGGGGGATGAAAAGGGGGAGGGAAGAAGTTAAACCCTCTCCTGCCTCAGTTTCCCCACAAAGCGTGCCCGGAGAGTCCTGTCTCCCTTCTGTCAGCCCTAAGATGTTCCACAGAATCTGATTGGACATTTAAAGGCTCAGGAGGGTGGCTTGTTTTGTTTTGAAACTGTTCTTGTTATGTTTATCCAGTTGTTTTCATTCTCCTTTTATTAAAATAAAACGGGTGAGGTGTTGGGGTCCCTCCCCTGCCGTGTAGCCCTGGGAGAGGGGCCCTGAGGGCACAGACACGGGGCTTCCCTGCCCCTGCTCAGCCTCGTTCCCATTGGTTGGTTTGTGTTCCCTGCGCGGGCAGAAGGACCCTTGGTCCCGTGACTGGAACGGTTCCTCAGCAGAGCTCCGGCCATGCGGCTGGAGAAATAAACATCTCTCTGAAACAGCTATCAAGAATCTGTCTGTCCATATATATTTCCTTTCCACGGGACTCCTGGTTTGATATATGCGTGTTGCAGTATCCCCACTGCAACAACATTGCAGTGAGGTTTATTCATTGTGCTGGTACAGCTTTGCAAAGGGCAATGTGCAAACTAACAAGCATGCTCTAATAATTGAATGTGAAGGAAATTATCAACCTAAATTAGTTCTACAGTACTACAAAGAATTAAAGATATTAGAAAACAGGAAAATATAATCTCATTCAAGTGCTGCCATGGTACTGATTCTTGTGATAGGGAGCCCCTCCTTGCTGAAGGACTTGCCACATCATGTGCACAGTAATATTTTTATTTGCTTTCAGAAACAACTGAAGAGACATAATAGTGTGATTTTGAGTTTCTCTGTATTAGAAGTCTGTAAAAATCTCTGCTTTGCTTGAAGTCTGTAAGAAACCACAAGCAACTCCATATGTGCCTTCTTTTAGTGCTACGTTTGTCCTTTCTATTTTGTAGTGTACAAAGTCACCACTGGAACCCAGTGACAGAGCTTGATTAACTGTGCTTAATCTATTTCCACAGAAAAATGGACTGAAGGAAGTGTTCTAAAACAAGATAATAAAATGTTATCATTCCTTCACTCTCATTTTATTAAATATGCTCATCTTATGTGCAAAGTAGGTCTATCCAGTTGGCATCTTTGTGATGAGACAGAATGCATAAGGAAAAATTGATTTTGAAACGTATGTTTACATATTCTATCTGCAATGGTAATCTTACTGACAGACATTTGTCACTGATCATTCTGTTGTGGTACAGTATAATTTGTACTCTTTTTGTTACTGGAAGTTAAATGGGAAAATAGATAACTGTAGAAAAGCCTGTAACTTTTTTTTTTCCTACCATTCATCTCCAAGTCAGCTCCAAATGCAGGATTTCCTCCCAACATCCATGAAGCCCTTTGTGACTGTATTTTTTGTTTTCTAGCACAAGAACAGAAATACTCAATGAATTCAAAAGGAGGCAAATTTCATACTGCTAAAACAAAACATTCACTCTGTAGTAAGCCTTTAATTTTCATCAGTGTCACAGAATGTTATTGAAGGTTATAGTTGAGCAAGTTTTAGGTGGCAGTTACATGTTTATATGCCTAGCAGGAAAAGAAAAATCTAGTATCAAAATATTTACTAACAACAACAGAATTTTTGAAAGGGAGATCAAAATTCACACTTCAGGCCTTAAGCAAATCACAGATTTAAGGAATAGGGATGAGCCATTTAATGAGGTATTTTTCCCATGGTTTGCATCACACATCTTCCTGTGGGAAGCTTGTTGCTAGCCCTCAGAATCTGAATGGTGGACCTAGACAACCTGTTTTAGCAAGAGGATTCCTGTGTTCTTATGTAAAACCCTGAGAAAGTGCCAATAATGGTCTCTGCTGTTATCTACCCTTGTGCACACTGTGTTTATCCTTAGGAAGATGATAGATGTGTTGGAGTAAGGAAAGAGCATTGAAACCCTGGAGCTGAATTGGCCGCCTTTTATAACCAACAGAATGCAAAGCAGAAAAACAGTGCAAGGGATAACTTACAACAAACCCAAAAGTCACATCCTATTTTCACTCACAATAGGTAAGAAAACTCCTTGGTATCTCTGGTGGGTTGACCTTGTCTATCTGCTACAGGCCCACCAAGCCTCTCAACTGGACTGTGGACTGGGGAGAAGAAAATACAATAGAAGCCTTGTGGAGTGAGATAAGCATAGGGAGATCACTGTAATAGGCAAAACAGACTTGACTTGGAGAAATTAATTTAGTTTATCAACAATTAACAATGAAGTAGGATAATGAGGAACAAGACCAAATCTAAAAGCACCTTCCCCTTCCATCACTCTTCTTCCTGGGCTCAGTTTCACTCAGATTTCTCTACTCCCAAGCGGTGCAGGGGAATGGGGAATGGGGGTTGTGGCCCAGTTCATTACATGTTGTCTGTGCTGCTCCTTCCTCCTAGCACTCTCCCTCTGCTGCAGTGTGGGGTTCCTGCTACAGGAAACAGTCCTCCAAAGCAAGTCCTTCCCATGGGTTGTAGTTCTTCACAAACTGTTCCAGCATGTGTGCCTTCCACAGGGTGCAGTACTTCAGGAACAAACTGCTCCAGCATAGGTCCCCCATGGGGTCACAAATCCTGATGGCAAACCTGCTCCAGAGGGTCTGGAACATGGGTCCCAGGTCCTGCCAGAAGCCTGCTCCAGTCTGGGTTTCCCACAGGGTTACAGTTGTCTTTCAGGTATCCACCTGCTCCAGCATGGGGTCCTCCACAGACTGCAGGTGGATCTCTGCTCCACCATGGCCCTCCATGGGCTACAGGGGAATCTCTGTGCTGACCTTGGTGTTTACTTCTCTTACATATTCTCACTCCTCTCTCTGGTTGCTGCTGTGCAGCCGTTTTTCCCCACTTCTTGTCTATGTTATCCCAGAGGTGCTGCCACTGCCACTGATGGGCTTGGCCTTGGCCAGTGGGGTGGGTCTGTCTTGGAGACAGCTGGCGTTGGCTCTTTGGACATGGGGAAGCTTCTGGCAGCTTCTCCCAGAAGCCACCCCTGTAGCTACCCTGCTACCAAAACAGCCAGATACTCCAGGATCTTTTCATGTCCATAACCCTCTTCTATTACCACCATGTTATCATACAACATACGTAACTGACACCACCTCAACTGCCACACCTCACCTGTTGCACAAAGATCTCAAAGGCTGCATTTGATACATTTTCATCCTGATATGCTGTAAAAAACTTTCAAACACACTTTTTTTAATCTATGTGGTATTAATTTAGAACTAACATATCTCCACGCATTTAAGAATTTGTTATGCACGTATATATACATACTTATTTTCTCTGTTTTCGTTTCTTGACTCTTTATAGTGAGTTCTTTTACTCAAGAGTTTGGATTAAAAGGCAGAGTACGCTAGGTTGTTCTTCAGACTTAGATGTTTATTTTTTCTTATCTGTAATACAGCTGCACGGGATGTGCCTTCAAGGTAACACAGTGGAAAAATGGCCCCGAGTTCTAACTTTCAAGGCTTTTTAAGGTCCAAATCAACCAATTATGAAATGCTAAGTAATATGTTTTTACTTATAATCCAATAACTATCTATTCATGACCCACAGTGCAAGTTTTTTGGCCCAATACCAGAACAGCCAGATTTGTGAAGAAGAAGGAGAAAAGATGAAGAGCAAATCCACACCCAAAATCCTCCATATTGTTACACACATATATATATTATTATATCCCAGAAACCTAAATTCTCTAAACCCAGGGTTCCAACATATAGATATGTTTGTATATGATTTCATATATGTTATTAACTTATGTAATGCATGCATTAAGTACAGAATGTTTACTATATTTATACTGTATTGTTCAATATGTTATATAAAATATAACCAGAGTTTGGTGAGACAACTGGGAAGCTAATCTGTAGGGATAGATCTGCAATGCCATCTGAACCATTTATGTAAGTATTCTCCAAATATTGAAACAGTTTTACTTGTGTAAGCATGGAATTCCTTCAGGATGTAATCAAGAGGCAGTACGTAGTTGGTTAGAGCATAAGAGCCTAGTGGAAGTAGAACAATCTATCTTTCTTCTTGAGCTGTACTCTTGACTTGAGCATTCTTCCAAGCTCTCTATTCATTTTTTGATTTTTTGTAATACAATACAGATATTTTCCCTTTACTCCCACCACTTTTCTTTTTAAAATTGTCTCTTATTCCTTTTATTCCCTTAATTTCTCTCTTTTAAAATTAGTTGATTTTCTTTGATATCAATGCAAATATGGTCTAAACTTGATCTTCAGTTTCTTCAGTTGCGTGTTTCATCACTGGCCTTCCTTGCTTTTCCTTTATTAATTTCATCCAAAATGCTGGTCTAGTAATCATCTACATTATGGACAACCTCTATTATGATCTATTCATTAACCTCTCATTATCCTCTTTCCTGACTTCCAAACTCTGCATAACTCCACTCTCATTATTGGCAATTTTCTCTGCAGTTTCTTAACTTTGTCCTTGCATCCTCTGAGTCATGTGCCCTTCATTTTGTTCTTTCATTCCTGTCTTTAGGCCTCAAATTTTGGGGAGTCTTTGAATGTCTGAGTCAAGGGTGAAAATATAAGCCAAAAGTGAAAGTGCTTACAATCAAAGGAACTCTCAATCAGGAACAGCCATGGAAATCATTAAAAATCTTAGAGTGAATTTTCAAAGATTGTCTTCACACTGCCTTTTATCTTTTCTGCCCTGTTAAAATACTTTGCATTTTTGATTTCTATAGTTATCAAGGTGTTATAAAAAGTGAGTAGGCCTTGCTAGCCTGTTTACAGTGCTAAGGTAGGGTAAACCTATGTTAATAGGTAAGCAAGGCCAATACCTTGCTAAAGGCCAAATGGTAAAATAACATCAGAAATTAGATTAGATTAGATTACAGAGTAATATCGTAAACCCGGGTTATCTACCTGGTAGATAATCAAAGATTAACATTTTCTATCACATGTTCATGTCATTAAATATATCCTTTTTTACTCTAAGGTAGCAAGTTATGAAAGCATTGCTTATCCTCCATTGAGTTACAGTGGTATTATACTCAGAGAAGCAGGGAGTATTCTTGTGTTCAAGGCTAAAAATACTTTCAAGAGGCTGCCATGGAACACAATCAGGATTAAAACTCACTGTTGAGATCAGTAATAGAAAAGAGAGTACTTTCTTACAGTCAGAAGGACTTTTTTTCCTTCACTGCAATTGCAGCTGAGATAGGTGAACCAATTCTGGCCTTCATATATATTAAATTATGTTTCATTGATGGCGAAATCCAGTTTCCAGCTAATACTCCATTTAGGAGATGGTTTAAAGTGCACCTTAATCTGCATCATGCCCCAAGTTTGACATTATTTGTGTAGGGCATCACAGGTTGATAGTATTTTTTTCTGCTGACAGGCACAGTTCTCTTCTCCATTAAAGCTTATGGATATTTATAACTCAAAGTGTTCTTGTAGTGGCTGGTAATATAGAACTTCTCTGCAGTCTACTATTTGACAGTTTCTACTTACTGAGATCTAACCGATGAGAACATCCATAGCTCTTTTCGTTACTAGATAGTAGTGCCAAGGTGATCCTGATCCCTGAACTGAAGAAAGCAAAGACACAAAAAGCTAGTTTCTTACCCAAATTCATTTAAGAGTCTTTCTAGCAGTAATACACACCACCTTACTGAGATAAATAGCAAATCAGCTCTACTTTCTTCATCACTTTTTCCTGTTTCTTCAAAATAAGTGTAGACCTCTGACATCCCAAACTACAACACTGCCTGCATAGATATAAATCAAAGTACATTTTCTTCATGCTTAAGAACATGGAAACAGTATAAAACTCCAGTGCATTAGGAAGCAGGAAATTAGAATCAGAACAAGGGAATCATTGGAAAGATCTTTGGATTATTTCATCCAACTGCCTACTAAAAGCAGGAGTATCATATCCTAAAAACCTGTATGAGAAGAGAATCCACAACTCCTCTGTGTAATCTTAGTGCTATGCTGAACCATTTTCCAGCATTCCAGTGCTGAAAAATGTATTATAATGCCCTGCTTGATTATGTACCAAATGCCCAAGCTGTAGTTTGTGGTTCTTACCTGTCAGCAAGTCCAGGTATAGAATGAATCATAGAATAGTTTGGGTTGCAAAGGTCCTTAAAGATCATCTAGTTCCAACCACCCTGCTGTGGTCAGGATTGCCATCCTCTAGACCAGGCTGCTCAGGGCCCCATCTGACCTGGCCTCAAGCAAGCACTGCCAGGAATGGGGCATCCACAAGTTCTCTGGGCAACATTTTCCAGTGCCTCACCACCCTCTGAGTAAAGAATTTCTTCCTAACATCTAATTTAAACCTGGCCTCTTTCAGTTTAAAGCCATTCCCCTTTGTCCTGTCACTATCTGCCTGTATCAAAAGTCCCCCCTCTCCCTCCTCTTTTATAAACCCTCTTAAGGTACTGGAAGGCCACAATGAGATCTCCCTGAAGATCTCCTCTTCTCTTCTCCACATTGAAGAACGAGCCCAGCTCTCTCAGCTGGTCTTCATAGAAGACATCCTTTCTGACAGAGCCTTTCCAGTTCCTCCACATCAGCCTTGAATGGGGGACCAAAAGCTGGATACAATAGTTGAGATGTGACAGCATGCAGTGGAAGTGAATAAGTTCCTTTGATCTAGTAGTGAAAATTCTCCTAACTTAACCCAGTATGTAGTTTGCCTCCTATGTGATGAGAACCCACAGGGGCCTTAGATTCAGCCAGGGATTTACTACACCTCCATGGCCACTTGGTCATCTCACAGCTGTATTAAAATTATTCCACTCTGGAAATAACTTTGAACTTCTCATGTGTGAGCTGCATGGACATCCTTTTGGCCGAGTCCTCCAGCATTTTAAAATAAATTGAAGCTTTACTATTTATTGCGTGAATCAAATTTAGTGTCTTCTATAGATTTACTGAGAATTCTTGTCTCATCATTGAGGTTGTTGACAAAGATACCAAACAGTTGTGGAGCCACTGTCACCCCACTAGGTCTTGTGCACGTTACCAGGTTCACTGGACATCCCATGCCTGATTCCTACCCTATGAGCAAAGAAGTCCAGCCAATATTAAGCCTACCTAGAAGTGCATTCATACAACCCATTCTTCTTTAACTTTCAGGTTACAGTGCTCTGAGAGCTTTCCAAGCCTCAGCAAAGTTAAGGTGTGCTACATCCACTATTATCCCTTCATTGTCACTGAAGACAATTGAGATAATAAGCATGATCAGTCCTTAGTAAACCTTTGTTACCTACTTGCCCTTCAATGCTTAACTCCAGCCAGCAACTGAGCACCATGCAGTTGTTCACCCCTCTGTCCACTGCAGGATGGGGAAGAGAATAAGAAGAGTAAAAATGAGAAAACATGTGGATTGAGATGAAGACAGTTTAATAACAGTAAAAACAGCAACAATAATAGTAAGGAAAAGGAAAAAATAACAAAGAGAGAAAATAAAACTCAAGAAAGACAAGTCATGCAAGTGAAAACAGTTTCTCACCACCAACTGACCAACGCCCAGTCAGTCCCTGAGCAGGGGCTCCCTCACCAACCTCTCCCCCATCTTTCCATTTATATATGCTGAACATGACAACGTATGATGTGGGATGTCCATTTGGTCAATTTGAATCAGCTGTCCTGGCTGTGTCCCCTCTCAACTTCTTGTGTACCCCCAGCCTCCTCATTGGTGGGGTGGGGAGAATCACAGGAAATACCTTGATGCTGTGCAAGCACTGCTCAGCATCAGTAACAAAAATATCCCTGTATTATCAACACTGTTTTGGTCACAAATCCAAATTACAGCCTCATACCAGCTACTCTGGAAAAAAACCTAACTCTATTTGAGCCACACCCAGCACAACTGTTTAGAAAAATCCTGTAAGAATCTGTTTCCCGAGGCTGAGATGAATCTGACTAGCCTGTAACTTCCAGATGGTTCCTTCTACCATTTGTAAAGCTTGACATAATATTTTTATTTTTTTCATTTGTAAGGGACTTTTCCAGATTGCCTCAATTTTTTTGGCCACAGGTAAGTAGCAGCTTTACAATCACCTCAGCTGTGTGCTTCAGCAGTTTCAGATGAATCTCAACCAGGTCCAGGGCTTTTAGTACATCAGGATCCTTCAAGTAGCCCCTAGCCTGCAACAATTCCACTCTTGACTGCTCTTCTCCTTCCCAAGCTTGACTGGCTTGATGCAGCGATCTGGTCTCAGGTTTTTCCTATAGGGACTGAAGTAGGGAGGTGGGGAAGGCCTCAAGTACTTTAGCTTTATCTCTGTCATCCATCACTGGGCTATTTCCTCCCTTTTGTCAGCAGTGCCACATTTCCTCTGAACTTTTTGCTCTGAACCTTTTTCTGTGAGCAAACCGACAGAATTTCTTCTTGTTATTCCTCATGTCACTAGGCAATTTTAACTTCAGCTGGGCTTTAGCCTTCCATTTTTTCCTGTAATGTTTCTCTCTCATGTCTATCCTTGTCTGCAATTTCGTGTATGCTCTCTAGGTTAGCTAGCATCAATTTGATAATTATTAAAAATCAATGGTTTCACATGTTATTGTGTTGCTGTTTGCATTGCATTAGTTATGTGCAGCCAGTGTTTGGTCAGTTTGTGTTCTCATGGCATGTTTAATAAAGTAATAGTGGATTAACATATATATAAAGATAGACAGGTGAAAACTCACTTGGTAAAGCTGACCAAGGGCCTATAACAAACCTGCGTGACACCAGCAAGCCAAACTTTTACAGGCAGTCAAAATGCATACTATCCTTCTCAAAAGCAAGAAACTTATTTGTAATGTTTCAGGTAGTTACTTTCAAATCAAAACATATTTATTGTGTCCTAGTGCTGTGAGGCCCCTAAAACCTCTATCTGTAGCAGCCCACTGTTCGAAGTTGCATGGTCATCCAACTGCCATCCTTTATTTTTCACATGTACCTTACAGATCTATGAATCATTATTCTAGGTATTTTCTCTTGATCCCGGTTCCTTCATATCTCTCTCCAGCTGAGCAACTTGTTTAGTCTTTCAAGTTTTTTCTTGATCCCTTACTTAAAAAATAGCCTCCAAAGAGACACTTCACCTAAAGATCCTTGAACCCTGTAAATGTAAAACTACAGTTTCACTCTATCTGCAATGTTGTTTTTAGATTTTCTTACTATATCAGATAAGTTGGATTTTTTTTTTTTGGTGAACATTTGTTTAAATATTTCATTTTCTTATACTTTAGCAGAATGCATTTCTATTTTAAAGTGACATATCATGTCTACAAGTTAATCTATCACTATTTTAGAGTCTAAAGTTTGAAGATTGAAATGGAAAGAAAATGCTTCAGTTACCCTGAGCTTTTTGTTCATTTATTTGGCTCTTAGATATAATATCTGTGACAACTAGATACACTTTTTTTGTCTCTTCCCTTCAGTTAAGGAACAAACTTAGGGAAGAATGAGAAAGTATTTTTCACTCACAACTTGAAGTAGCTCTGCCATCTACAATCATAGACTCGTTAAGGTTCAAAAATACCTCAAAGATCATTGAGCTGAGTTAAACTTAATATATTTATAATGTTTACATTTAATTTGTCAATAATTAACACATGAATAGGAAAAAAAATTAGATTTTATTTTCCCTGTGTACTTAAATACACAGGGAAAATAAAACGTAGGAAGAAGTATTTTCTCTCTTCAGTTTATATCTCTGTCCGTCAGACATTGGGCATTGGTTAATTAGCAAATTAACCCATAGCTTCTTTCCACTTCCCCAGGGAAGATGGAAGACAGGACTTATGAAGTGTCTGATGACATCTGGAGGAATAAAATTCTTGGAAAGTTACAAGAAGGTCAGGCTGAAATGCCAGAGGGCCAGCACCTAAAACATGGCAAGCATAATGCTAAAATATGCAAGAACCCATTCTTGCATATTATATATATTTATATTTACATGTTTTTTCTCCAATTTTCTCCAATACTATTTTAAAGGGTTTTTTTTTTACAGGCACAATTAAATGTTAATTATGTAGAATCTGTGAGGTTTTATAATATTTTTAAGGCCTTAATTGGCTTTGAGATGTTTGACAAGTTATTAAAAAGAAACTTAAATCCTACAGTCTTATGATAAAAAGAAAGACCAAAAATACCCCTTTCATGCCGACTTTAAAATACCAATTATTTTTTTTATTTTGCTTCTGAACTCCTGTGATAGGTGCCAGAGTTGATAAATGGATGTTAATTACCAGTGTATGTCTCAGCAAAACTGAATGAAAATCAATGTTAATGTGTCTTCACCTAAACTTTTCATAATGTTCCTCTGGAGGATCAAATTCAAATAGCACCAGCCAGTAACCTCTGCACAGAACAGGTTAATTTATGATTCAAATGTGCAACCACACAAATAGAGGTATATGCAGTTCAGGAGCAGACTAGCTGTAAATTTGTATTTGAGAGAAAAATACTTATTTCAGCATTTCTTTAAAAAAAAGGAAAAAAAAAGGAAAGGAAAGAAAGAAAAGAAAAAATTGAATAATTTTCTCCTATCCTGTCTCTGTTAGTCAGTGGAAAATGCAAGATCACTAAGAACTACAGCAGTAGATGAGAATTCCAGACACTAATCACTCTAACTCCAACTTACATGCTTTCTTTTACTTTGATTTTGAAGGCTTTGAAATAGAATTAACTTGTAAAAGTTAATGAATTTGTTTAGAAAAACTCAATTGGATGGAGCACAACAGTAAGGAAATATTTTAGAAGAAAAATAAGGACACACTGATTTTTCTCGTATCACAAGCAGTTTACAGAAAGCACTGATCTTATTATGTCCATGCAACTTTACATTTCAGATATTAAAGACTTGGCAAGGTGAAAGGAAAAGCAATACAGAAAGGTTATGTTTAAGAAAAAAGACCATTGAGTTGTCAACTGGAAGCAGTCAAATACTGAGATCAGGCTGAAAAAGCAGCCTTTTGGAAGACTTTTGAGGAGAGCATATTAATTATTATTGCAATTTTCATATATTGCCAAAAGTAGAGAGAAAGTGAGGCCACAATAGACAAGAGGCACAAAACTGCAATTTCTTTTATGTCAAAATGACTCTCAAAGGCTTTCTTAACCAAGAGTGGAAGATGGTGAACTTATTCATTGAGCATTGCTTTAGGATCCCAAGCAGGAAAAGACAAGTAGCACATAACTGAGGAGGCCACGTAACCTTTCAAAGAACATGCTGGTGTTGATCCCATGCATTTCACAGTGTGGTGGCACACTCCTCAGGAATGCAGCCTAAGCTCGATCAAGCAGCGCTGGACTCCATGTTTTCAAAAAGAGGCTCCTACAGAGAGGTATGGGGAAGGTCTTTAAGTTCTTGTTCACCTGCTCCATACAACTAATGAAATAATTATTGTCAAGTTCTCATAACAAGGACTAGGAGTAGACAATAAATAAACAGAAGGTATACCTTTTCACTGAGAGCATATCTACACTCTGGAACTTATTTTTACAGTTTATTGTCTATTGCATGCCAAGAATATCAAAAGGAAATCAGACCCATTTGGATGAAGGCTGCATAGAAGGCTGTTAAATGAAGAACTGTGTATACAGTCTTCAGCATCCCTAAGTGACTTATTCTTTGAAAGTGGGAAAATGCTAGTAGAACTATACTTGGTCTCTTGTGGTGGATCCCTCAGCTTCCTTTAGCAGTCACTGTCAAGAACTGGTCAGATGGACCTTTGCTCTCACCAGAACAGCTATTTTATATTAACGATCCTTTCTCTTTGTGCTTTTATCCTGCCTTTACTGTACTTTTGTTTAGGTGAGAATTTGTCAAGAGGAGGATGAAAATGCACATCTCAGATCTCAGTGACTGCCAGCCATATTGCCTTTTGCACATTTGAACTTCTTTTCCCTTAGTTTTTATTGATGACCAGTTGTCATTAGATTGATTTGTTATGGGTCGTGCATATGAAATTTAAGTTACCATTTATTGTTTGAAATTTTAGATTTATTTTTAGGATATCTTGTAAGTAAATATTATGTCACACATAGCAAAATTAGAACTACTTTTTTTTGTCTAATAGTAATATGGCCATTCAGTTTGGCATTAGAATTACTGTCCATTTATTGACCTTTTCATTTTTGAAGGTGAGTATCTGTAATTTCCTGGAAGAGTGAAAATAATAGTGTCGACAATAGTCAACAATTACTGTCCAAATCGCACATATTTATACTGAGATGCTTGAAATATTTCTGTCCATTGTTTTTAGTTGAAAGGTCTTGAAATAAATTGTTGTCAAAATGTGCTTGGATAAACTTTTGAGAACTCAATGTCATCATCTTTAAAATACTTCTGGCCTGGTAGAAGGAGGAAGACATGCTATTGAGAAATGCGACAATTTTACATCTGCTTTTCAAAGAATTTTTTAAAATATTTCTATTTCAAAATATTTTATCACACCAAATTTTGTTTAAAAATATGGGATTTTTTCCATCATTATATGAGGCTTATTGTCCCAAGTTATTTATGCATTGCTGGTTCTCAAGAATTCTTATTCAGCAACAGTCAGCATTACAGAGGGAAGTTTGGCAATTCATCTTGAATGCTGGTGCTAAAACCCCTTTTTAGAACATACTTAATTTTAAAAGTGTGCAACTCATAAAACTTGATCTGGCAAATTTAGAATCTTTTTTTCTGAACTTTTGAGGGGAAACCACAGACGTGTTTAAATACAAAGTCTTAGAGGAGGAAAAAGGAGGCATGGTTATTGTCTCTGTTATGCAATATAGTCTGTCTGTGTTTAAAAATCTGCGTCCCTATTTATTGCTACATAATGCTTATTCAGCGTTTAGTAGATTTCAAATCACTTTGTGAAAGGGATCAGAATCGTTATCAGACAAAAAACGAGGAAGTAATTTGTCAAAAATTTTGCTCAGAATAAAATACATATTTCCTAAATTTCGTCAATCAGTCAAGTCACTAAATGACACCAACTTTCTGAATTATCTCGTAATTGTAAATAAATTCCTAATTCTGGCTCAGTCATATTGCAATACTTTTAAACCCAGACCATAGTACTCTCTTGTTTCGTAAGGGCAAGGATTAGCAGTCTACAATGTGTCTATGATTCCGTATTAAGCAGCAATATTCATGATTGGTTTGATTAAAAATATAAAATACAGGTGGCTGATAAATCTGAGGGTTAACTGTGGTTTACAGGCCCAGAGTGTTTGGAAACCCTTTATGTGTGAGTTTTTATACAAATGCATATGACTGCACATATATCTATATATATATGTCTATATATGTGCATGTGTCATGGGTTAGCAAGCATAGTCCCGGAAGTTATGTTCTTGCAAAGGGGTGCTTACAGCTTCCTCTATGACCTAACAGAACCTATCAGCTGGCCAGTTTGAATATGGACAGTTCTTTAAGCCACTTAAAATTGTGACCGCCTCTGTGATCCACACTTAAGAATAGGAAACTCCAAGGCAGAGCCTCTCTGTCTCGTTTCCGGTGCTGGGACAGGTGGCTGCAGGCCCTGTGCGGGGCCAGCGGGCCTGGCCCAGGCCCTGCTCGGGCCAGGCCGGGTCGGGCCATGGTCATCCTGGAGCCAATGGGCCCTGTTCCACCCGCAGAACTCCCCCACAGCAGGGCTGTGGGCAGCCGGAGTGGCTCAGCTCCCCCTCTCCAGTGCACCAAGATTGAGCTGAAGCTGCAGCGCTGTCCCGCTGTCCAGCAGAGGTCATGTGACCAACAGTGATAAGCCACATTCCAGCTGCAAGGCCGAGGTGAGATTAACCCTTTCAGTGCTATGAAGAGCTGAAAACCTGAGGGAAGAGAAAGAGGAGATGCATAAAGCTGAAATTCTATTGTAAAGCTATGATATATCAGAGTATCCCACTGTAATTTCATGAAGGCATGGGGGGTGGAGTGTTCAGCTCATACTTGTAAGCAAAAGCACCTGTGCTGAGATAGGCAGATGCTGATGCAGCTGTAATTTCATGAGAAGTTTGAACAGGGATCAGAGATGGAAGCGATGAGGACTTTTGCTCCAAATGGGAAAGGAGAAAACCTCAGTTCCTAGAGATGCTTCCAGAGATAGTCTTAAAGATGAAGCTGAAGAAGACCCTTTGCTCCCAGGGAAGGAGAAGGGCCTCTGTTCTTAAGAGATGAAATGCTCCCAGAGATGGGTGAAGAGAACTTTTGTTTCTGAACGGCTCAACCTTAAAATTGTACCCCAAAAAACTTCAAGAGTGGATCCTCGAAAGCAGTTGTGGGAAAAGCTGCAAGTTGGGGGAGGGGACTCACATGCGAGCAGAGAGACTCCTCTTCCTAAATGGACTGAACAAAGTTATTTGGAAGTGGGTGGCTGTCTCGTTGTGATAATGTGTTCATAGCATGGGCAAGAGAGACTCCTCTTCCTGAATGGACTGAGCAAGGTTATTATGGAAGCGGTAAACAGACTGAACATCTCAAGGGTTGTCTTTTCACATTGTCAGTGGGAGAAGGGAGGAAGGTGGGGGGAAGAGAAGAGTTCTGAAGGTGTGGTATGATTTTTTTTTTCTTCTTCTTTTAGGTCTGTTAATAGACTTCTTTATATTCTTTCAAGTTTAATGCCTGCTTTGCATTTCTCCTAATTCTTATCTCGCAGAGGGTAAACAGTAATGAGTATTTTGGACCAAACCACTACACTAAATTGGTGTTTCTGCCCGGTTACAAACCCAACCCGCTACAGCATGTACATAAATATATGGATGTACACAGTCATATAACACAGTAATATAAATAATGAGTGATATCTGTAAAGTTGGAAAGCCTCGACTGGAAATCTCAGTGTAAGTTAAAGGATTATTAAAAAGTTAGAAAAGATGACAGAGGGTTATTTTTAATATAAAACTGTCAGTTTGCTAGAATCTAGTTTCAGGTTTCTATAACAAATCTATCATTGACAGTTTTACTTTTTTGTGATAACTTAGAATTTCTGACATTTTTGCAACTACTTTTTTTAACTTCTTTTGAGATTGTTGAGACACTATTAACTATGGTCTTCTTTTAGGATTACTTAGAGATGTCTTCTATTCCTCTTTAGAATAAGAATTCCAAAGGATAATCAGTCTTCTACCAGGAATTCAAATCCCAGTTTCCCTAGTGTGAAGAAACTATTGTCTTTTGAGATCACTTTTAAAACAATGGCACCCTGAGGCAATGGGCCAGAAGCAATCGTGTCTGCAATTAGTGTCACATTCAATCCAGACCAGGAGTATAATGCATTCTGTTTTTACAGAAACCTTATTGGCTATGTAACTCAATTTTATGATGATCTTTTAAGAATTCCCAAGTCATACACCCTGAAAAGGTTTGTATGCTCATTAAAGAATGGGTCTTACAGTATCTTAAGGAATTTGAACAGAAATTGAATTTATGTTTAAAGTCCTTTGCCAGAGAAATTTAACCTTTTCAAAAAAATAAAATTTGGTGGTGAAACAAGAGAGTAACATTTCAGTGAATAAAGTAGTGGCTTGAGAGATGTTAGTAAGTTCAGATGACGGTACAAAAAGCAGGTTAATTTCTATTACTGATAGGTTATTTTAACTTCTATGGAAGCTAAAGTTTTCTCTCAGGATCCCACTCTGCGAACACCAGTGAAGAAATTATCTTTCCCCACATGGGATGTTTTTCTCCTTCCAGTTCTCAGGTGCTCTCACGCAAGATGCACTCTCCCTTCTCAAGACTCTACTTGACCCAAGATGCAACACCCAAAGTCATGCTTAGTATGCAAAGCTAAATGAGGGCGTGGTGCTCTGCGTATGCCAAAGTGGGTGTTTGGGTTTGAGCCTTACTTTGCTTGCAGTTCACATTGTCAAGCTTTCTTGTCCTTACCACTGTAGCATTTGGTTGTGACTTTCACAACTAAATAATCTAGACATGTAAATACTACCCTTCGGTATGACACCTCTTGGGAGGACATTACCAGCACAAGAATTTAAGTACTGAGAATGAAAAATTAACAGTGGAGTGACAGTGCACAACTTTAAAAAGCATTTTTCAGATGTATTTGAGTCCTTAAGTAATTATACTCTCACAGAGCAAAGTCAGACAATTAAGGTCAAGCATTTTCAATGATGGATTAATTAACCTGTGTCATTATTTTGAGTGGAAGTATGTTGTTAAGCACTCAACAATAGAGGCATTTCCCATATCTGAGCTCCCAGCTCTGCTATGGTAACTAACTGTGATTCTAGTCCGTGGTTTAAGAGACCTTACTGAGCTTACACTGAAAGGAACAAAAAATACTTATGCTGTATACTCAGTTGAACAACTTTTCTGGAAAGGCCCCTTCAAGTATTGAAAGGCAACAATAAGGTTTTTCTAGAGCCTTTCCTTCTCCAGGCTGAGCAATCCCAACTTTCTCAGCCTATGTTCGTAGGATCTATAGCTTTCTGACAATTTTTGTGGCCTCCTCTGGACTTGCTCCAAGAGATCCTTGACTTTCCTGTGCTGAGGACCCCAGAACTGAATGCAGAACTCCAGGTGGGGTATCACCACAATGAAGTAGAGGAGGAGAGTCACCTCCCTGGACCTTGCAGCCATGCTGTTTTTTAAGCAGCCCAGGATATGGGTCTGAAAGTGCACAATGCTGGCTCACATCCAGCCTTTCATCCACCAGCACTCCCAAGTCCTTCTCATCAGAGCTGCTCTGGGTCTGTTCATCCCCCAGCCTGTGTTGATACCAGGCATTTCCCTGACCCAGGTGCAGCATCTTGCACTTGACCTTACTGAACATCATGAGAGTCCCATGGATCACTTCTCGAGCATGTCCAGGTCTCTCTGGATAGCATCCTGTCCTTCAGGCGTGTCACTGCACCACTCAGCTTGGTATCACCTTCAAACATGCTGAGGGTGCACTCGATCCCTTTGTCTGTGCCACTTACAAAGATACTAAACAGTACTGGTCTCAATAGAGACCATTGAGGGACACCACTTGTCACTGATGTCCATTTGGACATTGAGCTGACACAACCCTCTGGATGTGACCATCCAACCAATTCCTCATCCACTGAACAGTCCATCCATCTCTCTCCAATTTAGAGAGAGAGATACTGTGGTGTACCCTGTTAAAGGCCTTACAGAGTTCAAATAAAATGTTTTAAATTGTGTAACGAAAAAAAAGAAAGCTAAATGCCAAAGATCTCAGTAGAGATAATACTTTTCTACTTTTACATACTAGGAAACATTTTCTTTCTTTTTATTCAATCAATGCTTCTTCTTCTTTCTAGGTGCTTAGACCACATTTTAAGGTTCTTTAAAACCAGGAGTGGAAATGCAATAGGAGTACTTCTGTCTGATGAGCAATATATGAATTCATTCATTTGGTATTTTTGAGGATGCTTAAGGATAGTCCTTTTTACTGCATACAAATACTGTGAACTGAGCTGCATTTATATGTCATTTATTGTGTTCCAATGCTCAGAAAATGTGTTTGTTTTGAGGAATCCACCGATCGTGACCACTGTTGACAAATTTAACATTACACAGATGTCCATGGACTGGTACTGCTTCAGAAAAAGATCAGCTGTATGTTTCTCAGAGACTTTAAAAATTACATCAACAGAGGAGACAAAGCTAAGTCACTGTTGAAGTAAGAAATCAACTTCCTTGAAAGATTTTAATGATTCATAGTCTTATTTTTATTCCTGTGAAAGGGTGTTGTTGCTTTTAATTTCCCATTGGAGACAAGGAAAGAATGAAAAGGAACGGACTTACTTCAAGTGATAATATAAGCAACTTAGGTTTTACGTGGTTTGGCGCTTTTTTTGACAGGACTCAAGAGAAGAAAAAAGTAACGTATCATAGCCTCAAGGGAAAGCAAACCAGCTGTCACCTTGAAGGAAACATTGGTTAAACTCTCTCATATAAAGCTTTTGTTAGACCTCAACTGCAAAGAAGGCCCAACATGCTTTTGCATACACAGATTCTACTATAAATCATCTCTGCACACTTATTTATGTACAAAGTGGACCTATCTCATGGGTCGTACCCATGGTCCTACCTCAACTACTGACACTGTTGGGCTGCCCGAGGCAGCACAGCGTCCAGCTGCAGACATCCTCGGCTTCTGCTGCTGCAGGCAGGGGTTGGCTGCAGCAAGGAGGGAAAGCTGTCAGCTACAGCAAGGAGGGAAAGCTGTCAGCTGCAGCAGGCAGGGGTTGGCTGCAGCTTGCAGGGAAAGCTGGCTCCTTCGCAAGGAGTGAGCCCCAAACAGAGGTGGAGTAAAAGCATCGGCAGAGACAAAGGATGAGAGAGGGGTCTCTGTATAGGCTCCAGCTGGTTTGTTGCTGCTGGAGGGTCCAGGCACAAAGACCAGGAAAAAAGGGAAAGCACAGCATTTCATACAGGGGTGGAACAAAGGGAAACAACCAATGGGGATCAACTGAGGAGGAGGAGGAGATAACAGAGGACTATCCAATAGGGATAACTTAAGGGAGGGAATTGCAGGAGTAGACCAATGGAGCATTGAAGAAGGGAGAACTTTCCAGAACTAATACATAAGCAACTAGGAGAAATACATAAACATGAACTTATACATAAAACTGGGTGGAGAACTCCTGAACCAATAAACTTAAAACATGTAAACTATGAACCGTTAGGCACATGGGAACTCGCTCTAACCCAGGGGTGAGAATGAGACCTCTGTGTTCTGGAGGCCTGTCCACCAATCCTCTAAATGCTCTGCTGCAGTGTCACTGGTATATGAACTGCAACAAACTGCTGAATTAAAAAGACTCTTACTTTCTCAGCTACTACCAAGTAACACTATCCTCAGCCAATTTCATAATTTTTCTATCCCTTTTCTGTTGTCCTGGCTTAGCAATACCATTCTTCAGCTTTAGCGCTTTTTTGCACACTGAACAGTCTGCAGTTCTGTGCTTTCAATCACTTCTTATTCCAGTTTTTCATTCCCCCTAAGCAAATCTCACCAATCAATAAGCAAAACCCCAAGGTGATACAAACCAGATACAGTCTAAAAATAAATAAAATAAATCCAGATCATCTGCATCCTTAGTTTCTCAAACACTAATCCATACAAAGTAGCCAAAAGAGGTGACTGCTTTCAACGTGAAAAGCTAATCTCTGTTTGCATGCTGTAAAGGATTTGGTCTGATACATGTTCAGCCTTGCCTCAAGCATATGTTTCTTCTCTTTCTTACTTACAGGTATTTTTCCACCCTAGGTGAACGAAAAAACATGGAATGATGCAGTGAAGAACAGATAGGTTTGTCATTCTGTTTGTCTTGGACCAAGCTTTATACTCTGTCCTGGGGAGCCACAGGCTAAGATTTTATCCAGACCAAGTGCCTGTTCTGCCTTCAGTGAGAGTTGTCACATGCAGTCACAACTTCCTTTTGGTCATATCTTTCAAGTCATGTGCACTGCCCATAATATCTGAATCTGCCTGGGAGAGTCAGACTTTAGAGCCCATCATAGTGGTACCTTGCATCTCTACATAGTCTGGCCAGCAGATCGAGGGAGGGGATTCTGCCCTTTACTTCTCTTTGGTGAGACACCATCTGTAGTGCTGCATCTGGCTCTGAGGTCCCCAGCAGAGGAAGGACATGGACCTGTCGGAGCAAGTCCAGAGGAGGTCACCAGGTTGTTCAGAGATGGAGCACCTCTGCTGAGGGGAGAGGCTGAGAGAGTTGAGTTATTCAGCCTGGAGAGGAAAAGGCTCTGGGGTCACCTAAGTGAGGCCATCCAGTACCTGAAGAGAGCCTACAAGAAATATGGACAGAGACTATTTACAAGGGCACATAGTGACAGGGCAAGAGGGAATGGCCTCAAACTGAAAAAGAGTAGGTTTAGATTAGATATTAGGAAGAAATTCTTTACTGTGAGAGTGATGAGGCACTGGAACAGGTTGTCCAGAGACGCTGTGGCTTCCCCATCCCTGGAAGTGCTTAAGGCCAGATTTTATTGGGCCCTGAGCAACCTGGTGTAGTGGAAGGTGCCCCTGCCCTTGGCAGGGGAGTAGGAACTAGATGATCTTTAAGGTCCCTTCCAGCCCAGGCCATTCTATGGGTTGTTTCAGTCTGCCACAAAATGCCCTTTGCAGGTCATGCTTGGATGTATCTTGGACAATGGCTTGCATTTTAGAAATCTGCCATTTGTTCCCTTTGCTGAAGAAATTCATGAAAGCAATGCATAATCTATGATCAATGGACAAAGTAATTGTTCAGGAGGTGCTGCTTGAATTTCAGTAATTAAATAGGCCATTTTCCTGTTAGGCTTTCTCAATTGCTGAATATTTCTTTCTTATGCTGTAACAAGCATGTGTTCAGTACTCCTTCCAGTAGCGTGAAAACTGCTTGTTGATATTTCTGACACTTTTCTTTTGTGTATGTCCATTTGAACAATTCATGTGTGTACATAATTCTTTTTGAGCATCAAAAAGGTTTATGCTCAGGCCGCCTTCTAAACTAATGTTTTTGGGACCCTAACAAAGTTTAATTCCAGGGCAGCTAGGGTGGAAATAGGGTTCCAAATAATCTGTCTAAATTAGTCTCACAACACTCAGAAATAAAACTACCCTACTTTTTTTTTTGTTTTCAAGATTGCACAATGATATAAGTGAGCAACTGAGTCAGAAAAGGGCTATCTCACAAAGAAGAGCAGCACATTAATCATGTTGACAGGGAGAGCTGTGCTTTGTAGATAGCAGCTCTATGCTTACTGCCATTACAATGGATACTCATCATGTTAGGTACAGACCGCATCCTTGTCTAAGGGGGCAGCTGTTCATGGGCTAGTATCCCAAGCCAGAATGTAATCCATAAACTTCTGAAAGAGGATCATCCAGGCCCAAAAAGCATCCTTTGAAAGCAGAACAACTCTTCATTCAGGGACTTTGTTTTGTAACAAGGAATTGGATCTTCCACTTTTCCAAAGATTTCACATTCACTTTTCTAAATCAACAGCAAAAGAATTCATTCCACCTTTATTTTACAGATTTCTGCATTATCCTGAACCATGAGCTACATCCAAAGTCTGTAATTACCCAGGCTCTGTAAGGGCAGAAGCACGCTGCAATTTGCCAAGCACTGGCAAATGTATTTCCTGTCTCAGTTTGGGATTTTACAGACCTATTACTATTTCATGCCACACAGGGCACTTTCGTGGTGAAAGAAGAATCTTTTTCTGTACAAGGCTGAAGAGAACCAACCACTGTTTTGCTTTGTGTTAATGTGATGGGCTGATGTTGGGGTCTTCCCCCCTGCCATGGAGCCCTGCGAGAGGGGCCCTGGGGGGGAGGCACGGGGTTTCCCTGCCCCTGGTCAGCCTCGTTCCCATTGGTTGGTTTGTGTTCCCTGTGTGGCCAAGGACCCTCGGGTCCTGTGACTGGGGGAGTTCCTGAGCACAGCCCCGGCCATGTGGCTGGAGAAATAAACATCTCTGAAACATCTACCACGAATCTGTCCATATATACTTCTTTTCCACGGGACTCCTGGTTTGATATATGCGTGTTGCACTAATCCCCGCTGTAACAGGCTGATATTTAGAATGACTTACTGAATGTGATAAGAGGTTCCAAAAGCATCAACAAGACATGTTTCTGCTCACACCAAGGTGATCTAGTGTAGCCTCCTTCATGCAGTCAAATCCCATTTCGTCACTTGCCTAAAAGGCAGACTGAGATTTGCCTGTCCCTGAAGGAAATAAAGATAAAGTCTCTTGCACACAAGGGTCTCAAAAATAAAGGATTCTTGGGATTTTACCTGGCACTCTTGGAGTAGGAATGTTAGATATATGCTATCAAGAAGCCTTTCATTTCTACCAGCACCAGCCTGTGGACTTTATACAGCTGACTGTCCACAGGCTTCGTCTCATCCTCAGCTATCCTCATGTCTCCTCAGTGAGCATGTCCTCGCCCCACACAGGATATGAATTGTTACAGCTCACAGCCACGTAACCATGACTCTCTAACCTGAGCAATTTCCTCTACAGGCCATCAGCTCAGTTGGCCAAGCAGATGGCTGTTACACTTCATCCACTGAGAAGCAGAGTAGTTCTCCACAGCATGCAGGGGATACAGTGCTTTCTGCTCAAGCCTCCTAAACCTTGCTAAGTGGAATATGTTCCATTTGTTCAAGGAGACAGCTTGTCCTCTGGCTATCAGTGGTTCATTCATCCTGTTAACTCTGTACAGCTCAGGTGTCCCAGTAGGTCCTGCTGTCTCAGAAGCAGCTGAGACATGTTCCATTTGTCTCAGAAGTAGCTCTGCTATTTTCACTAAAAATATTCCAAATAAAATCCAGTTAAATATTAAAAAAATTCTGCAGCAACTTTTTCAATATAGCAAAATTATAAGCAAATGACCGTCACCCTCCTTTTAAACAATTGAAGAACTCCTGTAATAACAATTACTCTTAGTTCCCCATGTAATAAATAGATTTTCTCTGTGCACCACATAAAATATGCTGTGGATATTCCTGCTCCTTCATGTTAAACTATGCCTCATTCTTTTCTCTCTTTTTTTAAATTTGCTTTTTTCCCAGTTTTCTTAAACTGTTTCTCCGGAGATCCCCTAAGTTGAAATTTCACTGGAAGTTATACCAAGATGTTTTTTTAGCTTACCTACTGCTAATCTTATTCTTAATTCAGTTGAAATGCAGTTTGATCTTCAGTAGTTAATGGACAGTGGATTCTGACACTTGGTGAATACTTTGCACCTGGCCTCCTGCTCTAATATGTGCACACAAAGGGTTGGATTGAACTCAAAACCACTAGATATGTCTGGGTTTAAACCCATGGTTAGGCTGCAAAAAAAAAGTGACTTGAGTTTTCCAAGAACTAAACTTTAGGCACCTTGGCTTATGCGTTAGAATGGGTCTGAATGTGTAGTTTATTTCTGAGAATATTACAGTAAAAAAAGTAATGTTTAGAAAATATATAGCATGAGGATAAACAGAGATCTGAGTTTTAAATATTCAGCAATTTGACAAAGGTTCGGACTTGAAGGAAAGTAGTCAACACTTCCCATCAGCTGTTTAGTTCTGATTCCCAAAAGCATAATTCAGATATTTGTGAAAATTGTGTTAATCACAAAATTATTTTCTAGCAGTATATATGTAAAAATAATGAGAAACAAACCAAAACAAAATAAGATTGTATTTTTCAAGGAACTCCAAAAGGTTTCTGTAGGATCTGCCCCCTTATATTTGAATTTTCATTAGGGATATCATACACATTTTGTTTAGCTAGATTAAATTTCTGAGCAATCTGCAAGGCAGTTAAGAGCAGCAATTAAAATGACCACATAAAACTAACAAAAAATACTTCTCTTGTTTGATATACACATATGTTCAAAATGAAGGTACACCTCTTTTATGCGTACTTCCAGTGATACAGAGCAAAATCCCTGATGATTTCAGGAAAGAGCATATGGTCTGCTTGATTTTTTTTATCTTATTTTGCAGCTCAGAAAAACAGTTATCAAATGTTAACTAATAATTTTGCCTCCATCTTTTTATTTATAAAAGCATTCTGTATACAGATTAATTTTACTTGCTCCATGTTTTCTATTGTTTCATTTGCTAATAGAAAAAAAATTGCAAGAACTTTAGGACTGATACATAACACAGTTTAGTCCCAGATTTGTAAAAAGAAAGAAGCCAAATACAACTTGATACAATTAATTTCCAGCTACTGTTTCTGAAAGTCTCTGCAGTGCCCTTTCAGCAACTGCACATTCAAGAAGCTATTTCTCTTTCTTCAGCAATCAGAAAATACCTCTGCCACAAAGTTTTGCTAAGTGAGGGCAAGGCTGCTTTCTGCAGTGATGTCAACAAATCAGTACTGTTCTTCAAATGCTGACCTTTAAAAAGCGCATTATTAAAACTAATACATTATCTTACAGAGACTATAGAGCAAGTAGGAACAAGGCTTCTCTTTACTGGAATAGATACCACTGCTCTTCCTCCAAAGCTTCCAAACTTTGTGAGAGTGCCAGTTTTTCATATTTAAAACTGTTCTACACTAGCCTTGTTTGCCATGCCTGGGTAGGCGGATCTGCACTAAGGAGCAGGCTTTTTCCCATTCCCAGATGAGCTGAGTAGCACAGCTGGTTGAAGACAGTTAATTGCTCTTCATGATGATTAGAATGTTGTTAAGGTTTTCTCAGAGGAAGAGAAAAGAACATGCATGTGGTTTGAAAGGTCATGGTGGAAACAAGATATAGCAGGCACAAGATAGTGTTATATTGACAAGTGTTTATCATAAGAAAACACACTTGGCATTAAAACCTGCTAGCTCTTCCAGCTGATTACAATGTAATATAGTTTCATAAAATAACACTATGATTGTGTGTCCTTTTGTAAAATCACATTTTTTTTCTCTTCTGTAGAAGATTGCCATTTTTGTGGTTTAAGAGCAATGAAAATATGCTAGAAAGGTCTTTAAAAAACAACCAGATTTTTACTCTTGTTAATTTGCTTCTGAAAGTGAATTATTATATCTTCTAAAATATCTTTTCTATATACATAGAAACCACACACATGTTATATTTATTTTCATTTTATAATACACAGTCATTATTAAGTCTCTCACTACTGCTTTAGCCATGGATTATGCTTTATAAAAAGGACATGTTTGAACTGGCTGAACTAATGTTGAGAGCTTGCATTCAATTCCCTCTTCCATATCCAGGCACAGTGGTCCATCCAGTACAGGAACTGGAAAATAGCATTCATGGTCTGATGGATATATGCAGATCAATGGAGTTCAGCTCCAGAACACATGCAGTAGAAACAATTCATGGTAGTGAGGAGAAAGATATTGATATGATTATCCCATATACAGTAAAAGGCTAACTTCTGTAAATAGGCAGGGCCTCTTTATTTGACCATCCTACACACTATAAAAAAAAGGCTGGTTGCTCTATCCTTGCCAGATGTTTATGGTGGATCACATCTGCTTTTTCTCCAGGATACCATGGAATCCAGCAAAATAACACACACTCTTTCACCCTGGCCAATAATTCCAGCAAACATAAAGGAAATTCAAGGTCATCCTTTCAAGGATGCTTGCTCAGTCATGCCTGTTTTAATTGCTCTTGATTCTCTTTGTCTCCAGATACAAGTATTTACTGAGCAGCTTTATCTACTTTGTCCTGCAGTCTTCCCTTAGGCCGGCCAGGTTTTCTTACTCAGCACTAACAGTTCTAGGTTCTGCCATTCCTGTATTCCTGGAAGGTTGTACAGAAATAATTTTGAAGAATCCATAGAGTATAGTATGAGCTGAAAAAGAGACACCTTTGTATACTATTTCCAATCTTCACAGACTTTACTCTCTCATGACTGGCACTTCAAGAAAACACACCTGTTTTCTGTGACTACTTCTGGTGTTAACACCACTGAAAAATAAGGCCAATTTTACTCAAAGGATGAAAATTAGAAAGTGTTAGTGCATGACCTTTATGTCACCTTGATATGAGAGATGAATATCCAAAAAATGTAGAAATGCCATCTTTCTGGGTCTTCTTTGAGACTTCCCCACATTTTTGGTTTGTTTTGGTGTTTAATTAATTTTTTAAAAATAAAGAATCTTTTTTTCAAGGCAATAGTTGTATTTCAGGGATAGCATTTACAAAAAACTCAGACATTCCAAATGCATATTCCATTTGGATTGTGAGTTTAGTGAAGCTTTACTAAAAAAAATAGCCCCCAAGTTCCTTTGTCATACATGTATTTAAAGACTTGCAGGTGTTAGGACTTCAAATCCTGCAGTTTTGCTGTCAGAGAAAACCCATGGGAAAATTACTGATGATATAACAACTAAAAAATCCAAATGATAATAGTTCAAAGTGGAGTGTTCAAAATTCGATCATTTGTGTTAAAAGAAAACAATGGTGTGTAACCTCTTACATAATTTATTAATTATGTTGGTTTAGCTGTTAAACTAAGAAATTAAGGTTGAGACAAGAGTAAGCTGCTCAACTTAAACCAATTTAAAAATACAGAACCAATTTTTTGTCAGCAAAACAAAGAATAAATAATTTCCCATAAGAAAAAGGTTCCACATCCTCAAAAACATTTGATTTTGTGACCTTGCAACAACAACAACAACAAAAGTTAGTGAAAATTCAAGATATGACTCATGGAAGTTTTCATGGACAACCTGCTGGTCTATATAAACACTGGCCTCCTTGTCCTCTTTTCTGATTCTGCCTCGGATTAAGCAGGTGGGGGGTGGTTTCAGAGAATGTTTCTGAAAATCAGAATTTAATCTGGTTTGTGGCAGATTTGTCTTCCACACCTTTTCTCCACACTGTTAAACTGAATTCATACAACTTGGCCTTCAAGTTGTGAGTCTTTTTCCTTGTAGCTGTGTGTTGAAGAAATTATGCTATTAGTTCTAAAAACACTGAGTTCAACAGGTCAAATTCATCTCGAGGGTGACTTTGACTTCAGTGAGAATGCCGCAGGGAGACATTGGCTCAGCGTGTCTCCCATGTTTACTAATCACAGGAGCAGCAGCAGTCCTCTCCATTTGAGCAGGGCTGCACAGAGCTTTCATTACAAAATAACAAAGCACAGCTAACTCAACTTTGAATTTAGTTATGGCTTCATTAAAATTTTGCAAAGTTTCTGACTGAGCATGAATTTTTATAGTGGATGTTTTATGGATTCAGCTGAGTTTCAGTGTGCATTTTAGTCCTAGACTCACAATGAAATACAAAGAAATACAAATAGCAAACAAACTTCGATATAAATGCCAACAAGACAAATGCTTGAAATTTTTCAGTTCTAATGCTGCTAACCCTGACGTCATTCTACATAACTGTGATTTTTAACCAGATTCTGCTTTCCTTCCTCACTGGTTGGAAAAGGAAGGGTTGTTTATCTAAATGAATATGCCCAGGTTAGGAATGTAGGTTCTTATATAATTAAAAGTAAAACTTTTTGGTGAATGCTAAGTGCACTAAAGCTAGGAATCAACTGCTGTCATGATGACCTGAATCACGAGTGTCCTTAGAGGCACCTCCTGCCTCTACAGTATCTGCGTTTTCAGATATTGTAGAGTGCACGGCTGTTGCAGTCTACAGTACGTTGTGTAGTCCTGGTCCCCACATATACCCTGTTTGCATCCAAAGTTGGAGATAGACCTGCATACAGACTCTGCCTTACACCTGTGTTTCCTTGGGATGCGTGGGGAACCACAAAGGCAGGAGCTCTATGCCTGTATCAGGGCTCCTTGCCTCAAGAAGTTTAGGGCCTGAGATCAGCTCTGTAATGTGCACTGCAGTGCTGTGTCCTGCAATCAAGAAAAAACTACCTCAGTCTTCAGGAAGTAAAGGGCATCAAGGTATTCCATACTGTGTACACCACAACTCAAGGAGCATAGGGATGGTGGGAAACAGCACTTGACATATCAGCAGACCTCAGGACACCCTGTGCATCACACCATGAAGACTCTGCCTTGCCTCTGAAAGATTTTTGTATTCTCAGAGAGGCTATTTGACTCCACTACAGTAATTTCATCAATTGACTGGCTTTTAGTAACCTAGCATAGAACATATTTCATAAATACATACTATATATAGAGGTATGTATTTACAAACATATATATGTGTGTGTGAACATATAGTATTGGTGTCTCAAAAACCTCCTTTTCAGGTGAAATATACAGAAAATTATTTTACATTTTATCAGATCTCTTTAGTACTTCTGAGGCTCTGCTTGAAGACATTTTAACATTACCCAAGATTCCCTGACTTTCTAAAGAAGTGTAATAATGTGCAAGAACAAATCTTGCTATAACACAGGACTAGATGCACGCATTTTCTAACTCGCTTATCCGGTTGAAACCAACAAGTAACCTCAACACAGTATCAAGGACATCTCACAGAAATAAAAGACATGTATTGCTTGAAATCATTGTAGTAGTCTGGAATCATTCTGTACCTTTAGGATGGTTCCTGCATCTGTCCTTTCCTTTTTGGCTGAGATCTGTATATGTATGCAGATCCTTTGGTAAGGAATCAATAGGAGGTTGAAGATGCTGCTTGCTACAGGGAAGAGTGTCCTGTGGGACTTTAGCACAGCACTCACTTTTCTGTTTTAAAGGAATAGGCATGGATCAGGTTTCAGTTGGTTTAGTGCTTGTTCAGTTGTGCTTGTAACTGCTGTGATCTTATTCTCTAGAGGCAAAAGCAAAGCTAGCTTCCTTTCAAACAAATCATTCAAACAAATTGTACCTTCTGAACTTTCTTTCTTGACCTTAAAGCCAAACCAGAAGCCTCAAGAGATCTGTATGAGCGAACTTTGCATGTGCTGCATCCCCCTTGGCAGAGACATGTAACTCTGGAGGGGGCTGACTCAACCAAAACAGAAATGGCCTAAATGCTTGCTTTATAGAAAATATAGAGTTAACCACATCAGCAGAGCATTTGAGAACACTTTCATGGTTGCCTAGCAAAAGGCTGTACTACTTGAGAAAAGGTATGTAGTCAATAGTGCAGTGCTTATATCACATTTTACTTTCAGGAAGACAATTCCAACAGACCACTGGTGTAAAAACCCAGCAGATATTTGGTAGAGAACACTCATTCAGAATTTGAAATTATAGTAAACAACTAGCAGTTTCATTTCTCAATTTGGTTGTTACAAGGACAGCACACATTAAAAATTGCTGTTCAGTTCAAGAGCTGTAACATCACGACTGACCCCAAGAAGTGCCAGAGCCCCTGTGGGGTCAGGGGGTTGTCGCTCACCATTGATTTTGTGTGGAAGGTCCTTAGACACTGTGACAATTGCACACAGCTACATAACTCATATATTAGCTGAAGATCTCAAGCACATTGTTGCTGTTGTTCATGTAGCCAGCAAGAGGGCGTATTTTAAAAAGGGATGTCTTTCATTTCTACTGCAGGTATGGATTCAGTAAAAACATTGTGATGACAGCAAGGTGTTGGGATGTTCTTTTGCAGTGGTAAAGATTCATTTCTCTTTGAGAAATATCCCAGGATGCACTGGTTGTGCTAACAGAACAGTGTCTCAGATGGCAGCATGGCTGCTGCTGAAGACTTGGGCACTTGAAATCCCGTGTATATGTGGAATTTTTTATAATTTAAGAAAAAAATGTTAAAAAATGATCAGTTTTATGCAGGAATATGGTAAAGGCTGTACAATCGCATTCAACAAAATCATCTGCTAAGTTCATGCGGGATTCCCAAACTGGCTTTTCAGAGCAGCCTCCAGCCATCCTCTTTGCTACCTCTCTGCTGAGATGGTCCAACAGCCACCATTCTTCTACTGTGCTGGCACCAGCGCCTGCCTGGAGTCCTCCCTCATATCTCCCCTTGGGTGCTTTCCCAGCACAATCCCAAAGATAACAAAGTTCAGCCATGCATCCTGGGTACCTGATAGGCATTTATCATAGAATTATACAGTCACAGAATAATTGAGTTTGGAAAAGACCTCTAAGATCACCAAGTACAACCATTAATCCAGCACCACCATGTTCACCACTAAACTATGTCCCCAGGTGTCACGTCCACACACCTCTTGAACACTCTCAGGGATGGTGATTCCCTGGGCAGCTTCTTCCAATGCCCGACCACTTAGCATGTGTTAATTTAGTATATTTAGTATATTTAGTATATCTGACTCTAATCCTCCTTACACAAGGAGCTACAGCTTTGCAGAGTCATTTTGGACTTGCAAATGCTTCATGTGTCCTACAAATGAGTTGATGTAATTTTGAGTTTATTGTATTTTTTTCATGGAAAAAATTAAACTGTAGCATTACACTAATGATGAGATTAGAAGGGATTGGCTGGTTTTCCCTTTCATGCTTATGTATGCTACAGTATTATAATATCATAGTGTAGATGGCCCACCTGTGGTTTCCGTAGCCTGAACCCACTGAGTTCCTCATGTTCCTCCAGAAGATCGAGAGGTTACTAGGACCCAGAGGCAGTCCTGTACTGTACTCCTACCTCAGAAAGATATTATTTCCCAGGGAGCCAAGAATAATGCATGAGCCACAGTTCTTACACCACATTTACTAGAATAAATACATAAGAGTGCAAAACAAAATCTTGGATTTTCTCCAGACTCTAGTAACAATTTCATAAATGTTTATTTGCATCCAAACAAAGATACCATTCAAAGCTGATACTTTAAATCAATTTCCAGAACCTCTGGTTTATAGGTAATTTTCTACTTTTCCATTATTTTTTCTCCTTTTGAGTAGAACACTTGATTCAAGTGTTCCTTGACTAGTAAAAATCTGTTGTATATAGTATAATCAATGGTAAGGTTGTCAGAGCCTATCTCAGAGTTCATGGCAAACAACAATCATGATATGAATCAGTGACAAAGAACAGTATATGTGGTACACAGGGAGCTCCAGAAACACAAAACCCCTAAATCACATACTCAAGAGCTGAAAACCAGAGCATATTGACAACTCTACTATAGGAAGTTCCATGTACAAATTCAACTCAACTGTGAATTTAAAGTGCATTGTAATTACAAATTTTTGGTCAAAAAATATTTATCAAGTGCTTAACATTTATCAAGTTATAGATAAATGCTTAACATTTATCAAGTTATAGAAAAGACCGCAGGGAGGCAATTAAGAGTGTTTTTAACCAGGTATTTTTTACTTATTATCCTGTGGATATAACTGTTAATTTCAGTGAAAATGAACTAGATGCAAAATAAAAAATATTTGAATATTTGTGCCATCCATGAAAAAGAAGAGACGGTTCTACTTCAGCCAGAATTGTGAGCAGACAACAATATACAAACCAGAATCAAAACTTCTCAGTTTCAGGTGCATCTTTATACAGCTTCAGAAACTTCACCTCAAAACACAAATAGGGTAACAGCCTTTAAAAAGCCTGTCTCAGGGAGATAATGGAACAGAGGAGATGCATGAATGATGGAACAGTGAAGACACATACAACAGGCTAGACACAAGGCTATTTCTCTCTTGGACTCTGAAAATCATGGGTCTTCCTAAAGTAGAACTTGGATCTAAATTATTTAAAAACACTTGCCAATGAAGTTTTGCTGGATTTATATGAATGAGCAAAAATAGTCCACATATGCTTATGTCCAGTTCAAGTAATAAATGGACAAAATGAACATGTCAGAGCACATAAAGAATTGTACAAAGATCCTCAGCAACACAACTGTCACAGTTGTGTCCAGCATCTTGGAGAGCAGTTACATTTAACTGCATCTTACCTTGCACCTAAAAAATGTAGGTTAAGTTCTCTAGTGTTCAAAGAAACTACCAGAAAATGACTGACTGCTGTTTTATCACATTTTATTTCCTGTTTATTTAGAGGGACTGTCATTACAGAAATGAAAATAGCAATATAAACCTTCAATAAAAATAAACATAAAAATAAAAATGAAAAACATCAGTGCAAGGAATGGAAAGCTTTGATAATTGCAACATGAACTTTTTCTAGATGAATCCCTTTACTGCCCAGACTTTGTGAAAACAGCGTTATGGTAATACAAGAGTGGTATATATTTATCATATGTTAGAAAATCAGAGGATAAAATAGATCTATTTGTCTCAATCAAACACTATGAATTGTATCAGACTACAGTAGTACACAGTTGTGTGTACACACTGACACACAGGCAGATGAGCTTTACCTTTTGTTAAGTAACTTCATTGTCAGAAGTTACAGAATTTCTCATAGCAAGAAAATATAATTGTCCTCTCTGGCTGTGCAATTACTTCATCACATTCAAGAAGTATACCAAAATAAAGCAATAACAGAAGAGGTCTAGATTATTTTCAGAATTTCTTTATTTATAAAGCAGAAGGGCTTTTAACCACATTTAAACAAACGGTGTCTTTTAAACAAGTATACATGAAATGAGTCTAGTTTACAGTAGCTTACAGTTTCCCTCAACATTGTGGGAATACACAGATAAGACAGTGTGTCCAAAGCCACCTAATGGAAGTGAAGTCAGCAATTCTTATCCCCTAGTACATGCAGTAGATTCTGACCAAGCTTCAAGCATTTGGTTGTTTCATTTTCTGACGTCCATGGGACTGATTCATGTGCTTTGTCTGAAGGTTGCGAATATGGCACAATGGAAGAGCCATTGCTACTCATTCCTACTCTTGCTGGTGGGCTTATGGCCAAGCCTCAAAGGCCCCTTCTCTTTTTTGCTCCAGTTTTCTGAGTTCCTGTGACGTCTTGATTTTTTGCAGTGACAGTCACAGTAAGAGGCATGGAGGAAAGCCCTCAACTCCTCTGCCTGTGCTGCAGGTTGCTATGGTTAGGGCAGGGAAGCGGGTTTCAGACATTTCAGCTCAATAGCACTGGGCTCCAAAGGAGTTTTCCACCTTCTGGGCAGGTGTTCCAGCCACTGAACTGCAGTATGAGAAACAGGGATTGTGTTTTCCTCTTATCTAAAAATAAAGCTTACTGAGGTGATGCCTTGAAGTGGCTACCTGAAAACAGAGGCTAGACAAGATTAAGAGAATAAAAGTAGGTATTTATTTGAAGGGCCTTCAAAGGTACACCTTGGGAGTCAAAAGCTTCTGAGGGGCTCCGCCCAAGATGGATGCTGGGTCACAGGTTCTTCACACTTTTATGAGCTTGGTCCATTTGCAGATCAGGGTTAATTATCCAATTATAATTTCAGTTAATGATGTAATTACCCCAAGTTTGCTCCTCCTCTCAAAGGCTTTAGTTTGCATATTTTGGGGCCTGGGACAACAAGGTGTCCTTGAAGTGCAAACCTAGAGAGGTCTGTTATGTCTAACCAGCATGAGAGAACAGTAGCTAACAGACCACAAGAAACTTCAGAGTTACACACTAGGCAGTACAGGATTTGAAAAATATAAAAGTTAAAACCTAAGGCATCAGAGGGCACTCTGAATTGCTCCTCAAAGGCAAAGCTTCTGCAAAAATAGCACAGTGTAGCTGATTTGAGGTACATAACGAGGATGTGCACCTTACCTATAGGCAGCCTAATCTGAGCATTGCAAAAGGGGGAAAAGTGCCTATCGTGAAGTATTGCAAATCCTTTAGGGGTACTAAGGATACTGTACAGTATCAGACTGGGGGTCAGTCTACAGTCACACTTGACATGCTAGTCAGAGTGATGTGGCTGGAGAGGAATGTTAACTTGGGTAACTGTTACGAATTAGATGTGAGGGGTTAAGATAAGTCCCTGCCTTTTGCCCAGGCCTCTGGCAGCAGGCAGTAGCTCTATCGCAAATTCTTTAATAATGGCTGATTCAGTCTATTATAGAATGGATTATTTATTTAATAGACACAAAACTAAGAGACATAAGACTTAAAACAGACTATTCCTGCACAGGAATAAGACAAAAAGAGGAAACTGTGTGTATTATACACACAGGGTTAAAGGTACCATTAAATTTACAGCTAGCTAAGAAATAGTATAACTTAGGATCCAGTGTTTCTTACCACCAAATTGTTGAAGGGGCACACATCGAAATCCTTTCCCTCAATTTCCAGAAAAGTGACCACGAAGTTGCGTCCAAGCTTCGGGGGGAAATCATCTCGCATGTTCCCAGGGAGTGTGTAAGAGACTTCTGCCTCTGTGATAAACTGTAGTACTTTTCTAGTGTAAAAACACGCCTTTTGGTCACCTATCTTTTTTATCTCTTCCCACATCTGTTAAGCTGGCAGACCTTTTGGCACCAGAAGATGATACCCGCTGGGCCTTGCCTGCCTGGATTATCTTTCCTCTCTGCACTGGCCACCTGTGGTGGGGAGAGAGGTGATATGCCCTGCCACAGTAGTGCAAATCAAGGCAGTGAATTCCCCATTTCTGCCTCACAGCCCCATTGCTGTTTGTGTTTCATATTCAGTGCATTAGACCATGAAGTAGAACAACAAAAATCATCTCACGCCAGTTGTGTACGCCACCTTCTTAGGCCAGTAAAACTCCATTATTGTTAATGTAGGCTTTCACATTAATGATTGGGCCTGCAGGGTTTATTGTAGTGCTACAACCTACAATATTTTGATGAAGATTTACTTGATGCTTCTACAGCTGTACTATATAATCAACTAACTCACATTTCCACATGGAGCCATTAAAACTATATGTATGTCCTACGCAGAGAGTAAACAAGTTTCAAAAGCTTGTTTCTTCTTCTTAAGGCCAGGTCTGTGAGTGACCTTCTTGCACTTCAGTTCCATGGAGATCACACACTGCAGCTCCTGCTTTAGATCAAACCTGAAGAAGAGGGGAGTTAAGCTTACCTGCTCTGTGAATAGAAAATACTTCTATTCACTGTAATTACTCTTGGTCAGAAAACATCCCTTGCACTTTTCCATTTTTCCTTGTCTTTGCTTACCACATAAAGGGTTCATTTTCCCTCTCCAGTAGCCTGTATCGCTGAGAAAAGTGTATTTGCTACAGGGCATTAGGAAATATATTCCCAGATTTCTAAGCATTCATTTTTGTTTGCTTGGAATGAAAGCACAAGAACAAATACAGCTAGATTAAAATGAAAAGCATTGCTACAAAGCAGAAAGCACATATAGTGGTTTTTCTTTAGTAGAAGATATGCCTTCAGCAGGAGGCCTGATGGGATTGCTTTAGGCAATAGCCTCAACTAGTTTCACTAACTATTTCACTGGAACTTCTATCTTAATAGGGCTTCAGTCTTTGTATGTAATACTTATACACTGAACCTTGGCTTTCAGTGCTGCTAACTTTTAGTAGAAAGGAACAAGATTAAAAATCATACCTGGTAAAGTCACAGTATGATGGGTTTCCTTCAGTAATTATCTTCTAAAGGAAAATATAAAACCCTAGAAAACATTTTGGGTGTCCGTTGTATCAGATAACATTATTTGGACTGTTCCAGTCATTGTTTTTTCAAAAAACTGGGAGTCTCTCATATCATTCAGTTCCAGAATGGATAAGATAAATTGCTGCTGCTTCTCTGCAGCTGGCCTGGGGACTGCAGGAGCTGGGAGGAAACTGGTTGGGTCTACAAACTGTGGGAAATATTCAACTTTGTGAGATGGCTCTGTTTTCAGGCAAGGGATGACATGTCATGTGGAGGAGACTCCTCATCTCATTCACTTTTTAGATCTTAGTTAGCACCATGTGAACATCCCCACTTCAGCCGTTGTGGTATAACCATGTCCATATGCATGGTGGCTTTTTGTCTGCCTGTAAGATGAGACAATTTTAAAATTTAACAGAAGAAGTACTACTCCAGAAAATAATTTCTGTTCTCAGTGGCTGCATCATACACTTTCTTTTGTTTACTATAACAACCTAAAGCTTAGTAGGTGTTCTCACTAAAAGCATGACCATTTGTGATATTTTGGTACATTTTTAGAGAAAAAATTTCATATTAGTTCTGATTTGATTCCCTTACCTTAACCTCAAACTTTATTAAAAATATAAACAAGGGTTTAGGAAAATATTAGAGATGAAATCAGAGAGCTGATACTAGTTTAATGAGGTGGCAGTAACATGCATCCTCTAATTATCTAAGGAGAACAGAAGAGTAAATTTTTACCCAATGTTTTCCAACATGAAATGTCTACAAACAGTATTAATTTAAGTTAGTAAAATATTTTATTTCCCAAAATAGGGTCTTGAGCAGTAACTGTAAAATTAATTGCAAACATCTCATCTGTTGTAAGTGTTACAATTACTCCATTCGCTAAGATTTTTTTATAGCACCCCTGTCCCATTACTGCTCTATTGCACTTTTCTAAACTTGATTTAGAAAAATAAAGAAAAAATTTGCTGCAGAAAATATTAAGATAGCTAATTTAAGAAACAGAACAGCTTTTCATTAGCCGTCATATGACTGGTATTCATGACTTACTGGTAATTATATCAGAGATAATACATTGCAGTTAGAAAATTTTCTAATTGGCTTTAATAAGAAAGAATAGACAAAGCGGATGAAAAGAACTGAAAAGAATGCTATTGGTATCATTAGCTAAAATGAACAAGAGCCTCCCAACTATCTGCTCAGTTATCTTAAACATCTCCAATTGTAAGAACTCAGATCAATTAAAAGTGCCCCAAGTTTGAGTACCTATTGCTCACAGCTAACAGTACATTTCAGTGTCTCATGCTCTACCAGTGAGGAGGTGCACAAAAAAAAATGGGAGGAAACTTGGCCGGGAAGGCACATTCCATACTAAAGAATGTCATGCCCAGTATATTCATTGGGGAGAGTTTGCTAGGAGCCACCAATTGCTCTTGATGGACAGACTGGGCACTGATTAGTGGGGTGGTGAGAAATTGCATTGTGCATCACTTATTTCTCCTGGGTTTTATTTCTCTCTCTCTGTCTCTCTACCTCTCTTTCATTGTTGTTGTTATTATTATTATTATTATTGCTATTATTGTGGTGGTTACTTTTGAAATTTACTTCTGTAAGTTTACTTCTGTAAGTTCTTAACTTACAGGTTTTACCTTTTTTTTTGATTCTTCTTCCGATCCCACAGGGTGAGGGTGGAGGGAAGTGGCAGAATGAGTGAACAAGCAGCTGTGTGGTGCTCAGTTACTGGCTGGGGTTAAACCATGATAACGAGCAGCAATTGCAGTCACCTCAAATCTTGTGTTTGGAGCACCCATGTAGGCATTAAGTGCATTGAGACCCTGAGCAGGTCAGAAGTTTGTGATAGATCTGCTTAGGCTTCTTCTTATAACAACCTCTCTAAAGCAATTTTTTCTTAGAACAAGAGTAGGATCACTAATGACAGAAATCTCCAATTGATGAAATGTAAACAGAACAAAGCAGAAAGATTTCTGCACAGTTCTTCCCCTGGCCCACAGTGTCCTTGCTTCTGGCTCTCTCTGCAAAGTCGAGTGTATGCCACTTACCCTTGCACAACCCTCCCTGCAGTTCCTGGATCCCTGCTGTGGCTCTTTGCTTCTGCGCCCTGCCGCCTCTGCCACCTTCTCCCTCTCCAAACAGGTTCATTTTCTTCCCATTGCTCCCCAGGCTCCAGAAGAGCCATGTGACAGCTTCTTCTGAGAGGACTACAATATGAATTTAAACAGAGGAGACAGCTGTGGTCACACCTGGCCACACCACTCATTTCACTTAATTTAAATTCACCTTTCCAAACCTGCAGGAGGAAGGCACCAAGCTGTACAGAAGGCCTAGGGGGAGTGGAGTGGTTGAAACCCTCCCACTGTAGCTGAGTAGATCTGTGAAAGAGAAGGCACAAGGAAAGAGGACAAGTAAAACAGGTGTATTTAAGACTCCACAATAAAAGATGTGGAATTCCCACTTTCTGGTCCCTGTGGGTAGTATTTTTTCTGTTTTAGTTCAGTGTGGATATGGCAGACAGGACAGTGCTTGCTGCACTGCATGCTCCTGGCTTGCAGGCTGTCTTCCCTTATGAGAAGTGACTGTGTGAGGTGAGACACTCCAAGAAGCTTGGGAGCTGACTCCTGCCCTTGGAGCAGTCTTCCTGTTGCAGCTGCAGCAAGGAGCTGGCAGTCTGTGGGTCCAGCAGAGAGGATGCTGGCAGTGACAGGAGCAGAAAGCCAGGTCACAGGAATGAAGGAAGAAAAGCTTTCTATGGAACAGGGACGCTGTTGGGAAGGTTGATGCACCTCTGAAAGAGACTGTATTTCATTCAAAGGCATTCAGGATTGAGTTAAGAGCTACCAAAGTGCCAAAAATGCTTTCTGGTCTTTAAAGCATTCAAAGGCATCTTACATTTCTGGCTAAAGACCTTCCTATCTGTAAAAATGCCTTCTGCACCCGTGTGCAAGAAAAGTACCTGAAACCTTGTGGATAAGTTTCTTCCAGGCAGCTTTGACTGTCCTGCTGGTAAGTCAATTTGAGTGTGTTTGTAATAAAACTTTAGGCTCAAGGCTGTCTCTGTAGCATCTTCTGTTACTATTCCTCTATTAATTATAGTTTTTATCTATATCTTGTAGATGCTTGAACCAGCTGGACTACTTAACAGATCTCAGGAGTAACCCATAAAATTGGCTTGATTTCACTTTTGGGACTTGCAGGTATGTTGACCTTTATCTGTAGGAAGCAAAGGGATCAAGAGGTGAGATAGTTCCACAGGAAAGCTGGGAGAGTGGAGATCCCGCTTTGAGGTACAACCTTGCACTTCATTAACATTGGTTCTGCAAACCAACTGAATGGGAAAACCTTTTTTGGAAAATTCTTCTCCCTCTAATTCCTCTCCCAAGAAATGTTACTAAGGATTTCCTTCAGTCGTGAATTTAGAGGACAGTGATTCTATTTGGTTTTGCCATTCCTCACAGATTTTAATAAAAATGCAGTCCTCCAAATCCCCAAGCCTGGCTTTCAAGCCTTTCTGTTGGTCACCTTGTCCTTCTCCCACTGCCACAGGAGAGATAGAATAAACAGTAACTTGTAGTTGACCTGTATATTGGGCTTAATAACCAGAAAGATTTGAGTTCTTGGCCTGCTTGGTTATTTTACAGTCCCTTACTCTCCAACTCCACCCTTTCTAACCCTTAACTTCCATCCTGGTAGAGAAGTCACTGGTGGTCTGGGAAACTTGGGCAGGAAGTTCTGTGGGTTCCTGCTGCTCCCAGTGACCCTTCTGGACTATCACTGGTGAAAATCCCTGAGCATCCCCTGGTTTCCATCTTTGTGCATCTCTCTGACTACCAGCACCCTTCTCCCAGTCAGGATTCTCACCACCTTCTTTCCTGGTCCTCTTTCTTCTCTCCAAAACCACTTTTTCACTTTGGAAACCCTAGTGTTTCGGCCTTCTTTTTTTACGGGCATCCTGAGCGCAGGGTTCTCCCAATCTAGTTTATATGCAGAAGCATGATCATTATTCTAGTTGTTGGTCCTGACGTGTCTCTTTTGTACCCAGAGGGCTTGAGACATTTCACTGCTATTTAGTCCAAGTTTTGGGAAAAATTAGAGCCAACTTGTATTAGTTGCAGTTAGCAAGCAGCAGGCTTCAGCTTGAAGCCTCAAAAGTGCAATTTTGGACTTTTGCTGAAACGCACACACATACACCCAGTTATCTGGCACCTATTGCCCTTCACAGTTTAAGATATTTTTCACTTGTGACGCCCATGTATATTCACCCTTTTTCAGTGAGAGAGTTCTCCAGCATGGATCAGGTTTGTGCAGTTAGTTCTGCCATGTCACAAGATAGTGAAAAGGCTCCTGCTCCCTAACCTGGACTTTCTTCCCCACTTCTGCTAAACTCCTATATCTTTAAAACACAATTCAAAGCATTATGCTTGCTGCATTCCATTTCCTCTCTTCTTCCCATTTAATTTGCTAGTTCAAAATAGATTGCTATAAAATTATACTACTTGTATGTTTTGTAATGATCTCTTCTCAGGTAATGAAAAGTAGGGGTAAGCTCTGTCAAGTGAGTCATAAGATAATACCAGGCAATTCTGTGCCTGAACACAATTGCTCAATCCAAGTGCTGATACAGATCAAAGTACTACACAGATTCTTTCCCGAATAGCTGTGAGAAGAGACATTTAGATTTCATTTCTGACCCTCCCAGGTTCTTACTTCTATTAGAAAAAGACTTAATCAGATGCCTCTTCAGTAGAAGGGGAGGGCTGCTTAAGTGATTTATTGCGTCTTTTAGGAGAAAGGATGTACTTAGGAGGCTTACAATTTTTAAAAAGGGTCATTTAAGATTTGCAATAAATGTAAGTATTATTTAGAGTGGTGATAATTCTCTTGAATTTCATCTGAATGCAATCACCAATTTATTGAGTGCTGAATGTCTAGGAAATAAGCTGGTAAACAGGTAATTAAATGCCTAACTGCATGGGCACAAAAAGCTAAAAAATGAGCTAAAGGCATTATTTTGTTTTATAAAGCACCTGTAAGAATGGGTAGCTCTTCCATTTTCTTTTAAGATCCTGGGTAATATTACTTCACCTTTGCTTGCTTTCTTTAGTTTCAGATTTCAAGATCAGTTGTTGTTTGAATCTTATTGCAATAGAAGACAGTGAGAGTTGTTAGCTAGAGAAGCTGCATAGCCTGAAACATCCCTTGTAGTATACCTAACCACAAAACAATGGGATGGAAATTTGCATACATTTTCATATATTTGAATAAATATATGGATAAACTATTACAAACACAGATTTCAGTTTAAATTGTGTTGCAACAGAACTACAGTTTGTCATTATTCTTTTCTTATTTCAAGTTTTCTTCATTAACCATAGCCTAGAATAGATTTAAAATAGTAGTAATAGAAATAACTCCTAAAAGAAAAAAGGAAGCAGTGTTTCTCCATATTGTTCACTTATATCTCACAGTAGGTTCTTCATATTTTCCTAACTAAGTATGAATTTTGCTTTTGTGAATAATCACATGGCTGTGGCTATAGCATAAAATTTCCACCTGACATGGTGAATGTAGATATGGAATTTTCCCCCAGTATTTCTGTTCCATAGTGCAGTAAAATTAAAGTACAGCTGGGACTGGGGAATATTTTTCTGACTGGTTTTAAACTTCTTATCTTCAGCCTTGTGGCTCTAGATATTGAGTTCATCCCTAGTACATACAGAATGAGATTTTGGGGGACAGTTTGCTACTTGGCATCTTTGAACATTTGGACTTCAAGAAAAACCTCTAGAGGATTGATCAAAAACAGGTCAAGGCTCTTGTTTAAAAGCAAGCAGTAATTAGCTGGTGGAGACTTTCTAGGCAGAAGAATCTGATAGACTCAAATATTCCCGCAATGTGCCTTTCTTATCCCACAGTACTAAATTATAATTTATTACTTTTTAAGAAAGGTATTTCGAGGCCATTTCACTTTTTAAATAAATACGGTTGTACCTCAATCTCAGTGTTAGTTTCCAAGGCATCAAAGACATTGGAACTGAAGAATTTCTGTTTGCTCCATATCTGACATGGGTTTTCCTCACTTTATACACCTCTTTTCTGTGCTGAACTCATGGTCCTCCCTTTAAGCAAAACCCATGCCTTTCAAAAATCTAAAAGTACTTTGGGTAGCACAGAGTTTCTTATTATATCATAACAAAATGATGATCCCTGTTTTTGAATTTTTGCAGGAAAATAACAGAAAAATCCCTATGTAGACATGATAAACTGTTCCACTTATTAAGTGACAAATTCAGTGATGAGACTGAACACAACTTGCACAACTGTCCTTGTATTCAGCTTTGAAGACAAGATTCTGCAGAGCAAGGACATCAGAGAAATCATAGATTGCTTCAGACAAATAGTGCAGAGACTATTTCACTTCATAGCAATAGCATTGAACATACCCCTATTTACACTGAAATCTCAGGAGTCTGAAACAATCTTCGCTGAATCCAATGGTTATTTTCTCCATTGATATATCTTGTTTAACTATTGCATTAAAGCCATATTTGGGCCACAGCAGCACTTAATAAATGCTCAGATCCTGTAAAACATATTGACTTTATCTGTATTTCCAAGTAGGGAGTCATGGAGTCCGAAGAAACTCCTATCTGTGTTAAATGCCGGCAAGACTGTCCTTGGGGTTGGGCTAAGACCAAGACAAAGCTCATTTCTGTATGGAAGCTTAAGGTGATCCCGTAGGGCACCTTCGAAGAGGATCTTTCTACAGTGTGAATGAGCCTAGACTCTAGAAAAGAGTTTTAGGTAACAGACTTTTCCTGTGGCTGCCATAATGGAGAAAAATATATGAAATCCCACTCCATTAATTCCAGTGCTTTATACCTCTTTGTGTAATTTTATTGAGAATATGGTATTCCTAATTAATGAAGGTGTTTTTCTTAGAGATGGTTCTTCTACATCCTGAAAACATTTACATAGCATATAATAAAATTATTCATGGTTTTTCATACGGAGATCATCTTCCTTAATGTTTTGGTCATAAGGGCCTTAACAAGCTCATTAACATGAAAACCAGTATCTGCCAGAGGGAAATGTTTGAGGTTCAGCATCCCAACCATTAATTCTGGGAAACATGACCCACTGGACAACCCAAAGTACTTTTGGGAATAACGCATGGAATTGCTTCAGGTTTGTACATAGCAGGGCACAATGGGGGCTTGAGCCTGATGAGCACTTCAGCATTGTAAGAGTATCCATAGTTCAACAGCTGGAATTAAAGCAAGTAGTATGAAAACTGTGTCTGTGATAGCTCAATAAATACACACAAAGTTCAGAACACTAGTCAGGGCCAAATAACATAAACTCTGCTGCCTCTCAGTTATCAACGGGTTTTTATGCATCCTTTGTTACTACCTTGAAGAAAATGTAGCTATTAAACCAACACTGTGTCTTTTCTTCAATAATACAAACATTTGAGCCATATTTTTGTTTATTATAAGACCACTTAAACTTTTGTCATTGTGAAGGGATTGTAAGATGGGTGGTCATCAGAGTACTCCTGAAGGGCACTGGTATTTGCCAGAATCAGGTCCTTAATATTGAAATTTCATCTAAGCGTGAAAGCTGCAAATAGACAAAAAATTCTGTCACATGACACATATGCGAAAACATTTTCCAAGGCAATTTACATTCTCATGTCTTCTTTCCCAGATTGCATTATTAAACAGGGAAACAGGAAATAGATATCTAGAATTAAATCTTTCACAGATGAAAATACAAAGTTAATTGTGTGGTGTAAGGCATGCAGGGGTAGAAAGACACCATGACTTTAACAGCAGGCTAAAGGGATGCAAGGATTCCTGCTTAGTTCAGGAAGCCTGGAGAGGACAAACAGACTGCAGTATCATCTGGGACCCTACTGTAAGCACCAGTACTTGCCACCTTAAAGCCGGGGGGGAAAATCGCATTCCCTTCAGTACAAAAACAAATAAAACATTACAGCTTAATATGCATCTCCACTGAAAAATAGGTGGAAAACCTTGCATTCAGATGGTGTGGAGATGGATTGTAGCACAGACACTTCTGCCATAAAAATTCACACCTAGTCTTTTGCCACGACTGGCAGTCACAGACTAAGAGGCATCACCCAACAAGGACTCTGCAAAAATTATTCCACCTGCTTTTTAAAAGCACAAAGGGTCTGAGAACTGATGTGACAGACTTTTAGGTTTGTGTTTGCTCTTTTTGCTGTGAGAAACTAACTCCATATATATATATTTAAATAGAATAAAATTATAATTTATTAATTTTTGTACTTGTCAGCTAATTTGTTCTTCTATATTTAAATATCTGATCTTCCCTGACTGCCATATCACACCACTAAGGAACTTCAGTACATATTATAATTCCAGCATGTTTCTTTCTTTACTGAATTTAAATGCTACTTTTTCTGGACCTTCTAGGGATGCTTACACAACCACATGTATATGAACTTGTGCACTTGCTCATGTGTGTGTGCTTAACTTGTGTCTATGACTCCAAAACATCCAAGACAGAATATTTGAAGCTGGTCTTCCTAGTTTCCTCTCTTATCCTTGCAACTATTTTATCTTTGTTGTGTCTGGGTTACAACTCCAGAGCTCTGCTGTGTGTCATATTTTGTTGGTTCCTCCTCTTGGAGTTCATGTGACATCACAAATATCAAGTCTGTGATGCATTCATCCAGACAGCTCTGAAACAGCCAAAGTTTGGGGTAGATGTATGAGGATGTTCATCATCCTCTCTGCAGCTACAGTTAGGCATTTGTAGAGTAAATGCAGGCAGAAGCAAGACAACATTTCCCTTTCCAACAGCACAATCAAAAAACACACCTGACATACCTGCAGAAAAGAGAATGGAAAGGGTACAAGGTGTCTGAATCAGCCTCCTGGATTATTGAATCTTCTGCCATAAATACTGTTTATCACTTCTATCATTCCAGAAAAATCCCTACCACAACATGTTATAAACTACTTAGAAGCTGCCTCATGAGCTTTTAAGCCAACCCCGTCACAGGGGCAGCAACCTCTGAGAAGGAGGCCAGCAGACAGGAGCAGAAATCTTGTCAGCTGTTTGACTTTAATCCACTGATGCTTTAGAGTCAAAAACCTAAACACGTAATTTTCCTTGCAAACAAACATTCAATATATAGTCAGCTCTCCATTATCCCTGGCAGATTATCCAGTTTGTTGATAAACAGTCCCACAACTGCAGACATCCACACTGGCTCTGTGCAGGCTCACCCAGGTCTGGCAGAGCTTATTATCTTAAGCTCTGCAAAAATACTTCTGCACAGATTCCAGAGCCTGCTTCGGGTGCCTCCACATTGGGTTGCTGGAACCAGAGTGCTATGCAGACATCCAAATGGGTCCACAGGAAGCCAGCTCATGTCCAGCAAGGCTTCAGATTTTGCCAGCCCTACATTAACACCAGCTCATACAGGGGTTAAAAACACAGATAGTTGTCTGTAACTCACCCTTTTCCTGCTTGTTCCCATTAATTCATTAGCATAGTTATTGTGAGTTCAGCCTTACTCCACAAGAAAGCTCCCAGAAGACTTTAGCCTTAGCCAGGGAATGCACTGAGCAACATCTAATTAACCCCAACCAAAAGCAGGTCCTGGGGACTGTGGCGAGGAGGGAGAGCCAGGGCCATGTTGCCAAGTAACTGTAGGAAGACAGTCCTGGAGCCGGTTCAGCTCCTTGCTCCCCTGCGTTCTTGTATTTCAAGCAGAGCACCAGAACTCCCTCTTTAGGAAATTTTAAATACAAACAAATTCAGTGTTCATGGTGTCCTTATCAAGTAGAGTGGATGATCGGATTTAAGGAGACCCTGGTGTCTTCAATTTGCAGGGAGATACGCACTGGAACATGACCAAAGTTAATAAATTATAAAATGCTTTGGTATAACTCAGGATGGGAAATATTACAGAAACATGATGCACTGCTATTTTCAATCCTCATGCTCTTTCACGTTTTTCTGTTTGCTGAGATACCCCAAAAGCATGCTAATTATTGCACAGATGTGGGAATTTTTTTCACCAAATTATATTGACATTATCAGCTCAGTTTATTTATTCATCCAAATGGCTGCCAGCTGCAGAGAGATCTGTGTTTTTATTACTCACCTATGCCAGGCTCAGACTGGTGGCTAAGGGGTGAAAGGTCCCACATTAGATTACTGATCCCTTGAGCCAGTCAGTCCTTCAGACCAAGCACTTTCTAATGCATATGTTGTACCACATAATCAACTCACTTTTCAAGGTGACACCGTCACAATTTTTAAAAAGAGAAGGGAAATAGCAAGAAGTTGATGTTCATAACCGCAGTAACCCGTTTGTCTAACACAGCAAGTTTAATTTCTGGGGTCACATCTCTCCTTCATTTCTAAAATTCACGCAAGCATGCCAGGTAAATGAAGATGTGAAGAAACATATGCAAGCTTCCTTCAATTTATAGGTGCATATGCAGATACATTTATACATATCTGTATATGCACACAAACATTTGCACATGCACCTTTGCAATGGAAATATTAGCATTTTCAGGAAGATTTTTGTTAAGTGATTTATGCTAACTGCTCAGGAAAAAATGATTCTACCAAACCTGGGAAAATAAAAACAAAGTTATTTATTCCAGGGTGGTCCCACTCAATCAAAATGCTTTGGTTTATTGAGCAGAAATATTTCATTTGAATCATACTGATGTCAAGTTGCATCTGCTCTCCACCTCATGGAAGTCCCACTGGAACTGTGATGCAGATGCTACCTATCTCCATGATTTCTCGTGGACTTCCTGGGTTGGCTGTGATGCTATGTATCTTCCCCTATGGGCAAGTCATGTAGGAAACTGAATCTCATGGTTTGTAAGGCTGATGGTAAATATACTACAGCAAATTAGCCCTTGCTGTAAGGCAGGGAAAAATACGACAAGCCAAGTACAATGCCCATGAAGCTTTCCTTTGGAAACTGAAGAGTTACCATGCATCAAACATTTCAACTTGATTCACTACACTGAGATGAAGTATTTCAACCTGGGATTGCAGAAATAATTAATTTCAATTAAAGCACTACAGAAAGTACTGCATTATGTACAAACTAATTGTTTCAACTTTCTGACTTACAATAAATTTAGATATTTTGACTGCAGAGGAGAAAAAAAGGTTAGAAATTCCTGAGGATTTTTAGCTATATCAAAGAATCTGATTCCAACTCAGATATAGCTCAGATCATATTAAAAAAATTTCACTCCACATACATGGATTCTGATTTTTAGCTTACCATAAGATATTTCCTCCACCCATATTCCCTCACACTCCCTGTGTAGCAAGCAACAGAACTGAGGGCAGGACAGAAGACGAGGGCATACCAACGTCCTCTCACACACAGCTTGATATCTAGAGGGAAACTCGGCAGGACATAAAGCTTACATGCATAGAGCCAACAAATCTGCATTTCCTTATGCATAGTAACCAAAAGAACCTTATGGTCAGCTTCAGCTCATTGGAATTCAGAGATATGTCCCATACAGCCAGAAGGGTAACAGCAAGTTTATCACCAAGACTGCAGAGCAAAGCTGCCCAGCCAACACGAGTGCCCTGTTCTCATGGGCCCTGGTGAGTCGGTGGCATGAGAGAGCTTTCTGCAAGAAAGGGGAGGCTGGTTCTCTAGGGCACATTATGATTTCAAATCAAAGCAATGCCAAAGACTTTGCAAATATATGATGAAGGGCATAGGACAATAGAAGTATAATTTTGATTAGAAGTAAGGAATTTGGGGAGGTCTAATAGTAATTTGGGAACAATACAAGACACAAAAGGACACAGAGAAGAATTTAAGGTAGAGAGCACTGACATACCAAGCGTTAACTTTTTCATGAATCAGTAAATACCTGTTTTTTCCCAGCCTCATGCTTTTTGCATTTCCAAAATTCTCACTAGGCAGTGCAATTGCACAAGTACTTCACAGTCTAGGAGGGATCAGGAAAGAAATATAATTACTCTTATGAAGACTCCTCTTCATAAAACATTTTCTGGCTCTTGGGGTGGATAATGTGGCCCTAATTACTTAAATAAGTCACCGGGTATAATTTAAAATTGAGACCTAGATACAACTGACTGTTTTGACTGTTTACTCTGGAAGTAAATGTGGCTAAGAGTGGCACACACTTTCCAGTTTGCCTACGGCAGTAAAAACCCCTCAAGCCAGCCCTGTCAGGAGTGGTGCTGACATGCATTAATGGTGCAGTTACCAGTAGATAATAAAATGCAATTAACAGATCTCATCACTAGACCTTAAGTGAGTGCACCACATTGCAAAATTTCGATATGCATCTCGTAATTGGTGCAACATCCCACAGTACCAGATATCCTGGATTAATCTTACACAGTCTGTTCTGGTTTATACTGCACCATGATTTTCTAAAGATTGCAAACCGAGACCTGACTGACCTCCCGCCCTAACGTGTAACAGCCACAGTGAAGTTACTGGTCTCACATAACTAAGCCTTATGGCCAAAAGCTCTGGAGGGGAAAGATAACTGTACTCCCTCTGTTGGTAGAAAAGGAAAAATGATGCTAAAAACATCCTAATCTGCAAAGACCACCTTGTCTGTAAATGTTTTTTGCTGCAAAACTTTTGATAAAGTGGATTTAGGGAGACAAAAGGGAGCTCTAAAAAGGAAATGTAATTCTTATCATATATTTAATAGAGAAATTATTACTACAAAATTTTGGAAATTGTTTTTGCCTTTCTGTGAAGGTCTTGCTGTGATGACTAATACATTCTGAAGGGCTCTGCTATGTCACAAAGAAGACAGGAGAAAAAAGGAAGTCCATCCTTATTAAAGTGGCATCATCAAAATTTGACTAGATTGTGATATTGCCTAAGCAAAATCAGGCAAACTGCTCATTTTGGGCAGGAAAGCTCTGCAGTCTGGCCACGCTGGGACCAAGGGATCAGGTTAGATAAGACAGCAAATTGCTGAGGATGACCAGATTGTTGCGACCCTCCCATACCCCATGAGCTACACTACAGCCATGGAGAACCAAGTTTTTTACTGTTTTTGAGGGAAGTATCAGTGTTTCTGGGGTGGCAGCTGCTGCTGTAGGAGAGCAGCAAGCAAAGCCCTTGTGCTGCCTAACTCACTGGTAGCAATAGGAGCAGGAAACTGATCTCCAGCTTCCTCTCTCACGTCACCTTTCCTGCAGTATATCATTCTTATCTCCTGGTGTTAATCTTACTTGTAGCCACATTATAATTGTTGGTTCTGCATGTTTCATCTGCACTGGGGGTGGAGTAGATAGAGGTAGATAGTTGCATTGTAACTTGACCTGCACTCAGATGATGGGTTGTAGAGGGGCTGGCAAAGATATGAGTACCTAGAGAGATGGATGGAACATCAACACTTAACTCATTGAGAATTTCCAGGCAGGTTTTGGACATGACAGGCACCTCTGTGTTCATGACAAGTTGTTGCTGATGGCATCTCCCTTGCTAATGGCCCGTAACTTCAAGTCCTGTCCTTCACAGATCTTTTACTAAGAAAGCTTGTTTGGGATTTGAATTCTTCATGGACATGGGCTTTACTGGTCAAAGTTATGGGAAGAAGACAAGCCAGGAGGTGAGGGTCTTGTTCACATTGCCTCCCACATGCACTGATATATGACACAATGTTCCTTTCTAATTTAATTTATTTGCTTAATAAGAAGTGAAGAAAAATTCACCTCTGTTGTAACTGCATGTTCTTCTCCTTAGTAGGTACAGATTTACTACTTATGACAGCTATGATCTTTGCCTGCTCTCCTGTCCATTTCACTGTGTTCTCACCTGGGATGGTTACTTGGTACCTCATTCCATTGCTGCTGCATCATCTGAATTTTTAGGGTGAAGGTTTTCAAAACAAATTAATTTGCATGATTCCCATTTATGTCAACTCCATACCATCCCCATCTCTGCAAACAAACAAAAAGGAAAATACATTTTTCCTCTAGCCAGTTGAACTAAATAACGACCATCTTTCCAAAAAGTAGGTCCCCTTACCTTTTTTTTTGAATGCTTAAAATACATTATTAAATCACCTAAATGCATTACATATACAAGTTCAATAGATGTGTTAAAAATGCTATAAAATCACTGATTAAGATTATGATCTACTGCATTTGAGAAATGGCCATCAAAAGAAAAGTAAGGGTTGATTCTGTCAACAAGTGAACTAAACCAAGTCATAGGTACATTTTCTATCTGCACATCCTTAACAACCATGAATAGCATTGCCAAGTGGATAGAGAAGACCAGACTCAGGACCACTAATAGCCTTTGTGCTGAAAGATAAAACACAATATATCCCTCTCTGACTCTGATGGGTGAAAAAAATACATGTAGGATGATAGGGGCCAGGAATAAATAACAGTAGAGTGCACTGTTGAAAAAGAATAGTCAGCTGCCTTCGTGTTTAAAAAAAAAAATGAAAAAAAAACCCCAACCTTAATACAACAATTATCATTAAGAATGATTTTTCCACCACCTAACTGACAAGTAAATTATCACGTCTGTACCTGCATGTTGAGTTCCTGCTTCACCTTCACCAGTAAACAAAGAGGGGGAAAAATTGCTTTCAGTGACAATTTTTTTTCCCTAAAGCCAAGCTGTTTGTGCTTTCTTCTCTTTTTCTTTCTCTACATGTTTTGTTGTTGAAAAAAATCAGATATAATTAGATAAAGTGGTAGCATAAAGCCACAAGAGCTTTTGCTAGAAATCAGGGAAATTGTGTCTCATTTACTGTTATCCCTTCAGTTATCTCCCTCCATCAGTGCTTTACTCCTATATCCTTCCCTAAACATATTAAAAGGTTAATTAATATTTAATAAAATAAAAGCCTTTATTCTACTTTATTGAATGTTGAAGAGGTATTAATGAGCAAATGGATACTGTTGTCAGGTCACAAATATATGGAGCCTATGGATCCATCTAAATCCTGCTCTACTTCCGTTCTTTATTTCCTGGCATTTCAAAAGAGAGAAACGTTAAATCTTTTTTCCTCTTTACTACTCTTTTATGAAACAGATATCTGGAGAAATTAATTTTTAAAAAGGAAGGACAGTGTTCTTACTGCAGCTTTATCAGAAGACAACAATAATTAGGTATCACAAATAAACAGACCAACATAGGGGAGGCTCATTGTAAAATTTAAAAAAACTCCAAAATGCTGAAAACATCAGCCTGATGAATCACATCCCAACAGGACCCAATAATGGCATCCTGATGTAACCAGCTTGTATACAAACATTCATGGAACAAACACCTAAAGGTAGATGTGTCGTAACACAAGTATTCATAATTCTGCTTCCTTCTACACCCAGAGGTGTCTCAGCCTTGATGGAGAAAAACAACTCTTATGTGCTTGCAGCCAAGGAGGATCCAGAAACAACTATCTCATGGCTCTTCCCTGGGAGGCTCCATCCGGCAGGTTTTGTTGAAGGCCTCCCAGAACATCTCAACCCACACCCCCCTGCTAGACTATTACAATGTAGGAGCCTAACACCACCAAGTGGTTCAGCATTCCAACACTGCTTCACCAGCCTTGGCAGGTCCCTCGGGTGCCCCCAGACAAACCCTGAGGGAGCCAGCTGTGTGTTTGCTGCTTGGGTGCTTCAGGTCTCAGCTCAGGACACAAGGCTGAAATGCCAGCAGCCTAACAGGTCATGAAGGAGCCGAGGAGCTGAAACGCCACTCCAGCAGCAACTCCAGGTGGCAGGACAGGGAAAACCACTGGCTGTGCAAACCTCTGGGGTGGCTCCAGGGGGATCCGCCACAGCTCATGAGTCAGGCTGCTCAGTGGTGAGGATGAACACCCAGATTGCAAGAGCCCTGGGTAAGAAGGGCTTACTTCTCTTTTCTTTATTTAAATTATTTTTTCTCATCTGGTAATCTATTTCAAGGTGAAGATATTCTCACCCTATCCTATGAAAGCTATTCCATTGTACAAAACCCAGAATTCAAGGTGAGCGGTCAGGAAGAGAGGCTACACATTACTCTCTAGATCTTCTCCTTGGGAAAGGGAGGAGTGCCAGCCCCTTGCTGCTGCAGCTATATATGTCTTTTATGTGAAAAAGCCATTAGACTGAAATCCAAAATTCATGACAGGAATATGTCTTTCTTTCTTCTTAGCTGACTGTAAAAGCAGAGTATATAGCAAAGAAGCTAACAGAAAATGCAGATGCTGATTGTCATGTATGAAAAAGGAAGAAGTTTTTTGCTATTTAAAAGAAAAGGTTTGGCATCAGTTTATATTGAACAAGAGATTGCTTTCTTATTTATACAACTATAACCCCATCTGCCTTGGATAGACTTGATGTACTGACACACTGTCCTCCCAGTTCTACAGATGCCAGGGAGCAGTTCCTGTCACCAGATTCCTGTGACCTTCTGCACAGGCACAGGAGGTTTTTCCCTTCTTTATCCCTGCATTTTGCAGCCTCTCTCCTCCAGGTAACCCTGAGAAAAGCACAGAGTGTCATCTGAAGTCAGAACTGAGAAGCACCCTCTTAAAATACAGTGAGGCACACAGGTTGCTGCAGATGCAGGACACTGTCAGTGCTGAATGCTGGCTTTAGCTTCATTTTCAAAGAGCATTACAGTCATGTAGTAAAACTCAAACTAAAACTTTTTGATCTTTTACACCATTATTTATGTTTCCAAACGAAAATTTAAGCAACCCACAATTTTGCTTGGCGAATACAGCAAGCTTTGGGGATCACTTTCAAAAACACCTCATTTGCATCAATTCAGCTGATCTCTTCCTTGTTGGTGAAGATGAAAGTGTGCTTCTATCTTACGTTTCCCTCTACTCAGACAATGAGGCACTCATTCCTTTCAAAAAAGAAAAATAACTAGATCAGCAAACTTGTTCTCCCATTTTCCAGTGTTTCTTTGACTGCATAATTGAAATGCAGGAAAAAATGCAAAAAGCAAAAAGCAAGAGGCACAGTTGTTTACATCAGAGGTACCTCAAATAACTTAAAAGTACCTTAACTGCGTATAGCCTGTGAATATATTTCATGCCTCACTCACTGAGAATTAGCATTGAAAGTCATCACAGTGAACACAGGGAACTGGATGAATTTCAATCTACTGCAGAAACCAGCCACTTATGTCGTTTGATGTCATCTGCAGTCACATCACTGCAGACATCTTTTGCAAGACTAGTAAAAGAAACGTTGTCATTTTTGACATGGCTGCCTGTCCCTCTTCACTGCTCGAGTGACAGCATTCATAGCGCTCTTCCCATTGCTCAGTGTATATAACAAACCCAGGTGCAGAGATGAGTCTCTCAGGCTTTCCTTTGAAGAATGTCAGATCAGCTCTGCTTCTTTTAAAACTGCTCCCTTGGACCAGCTGACATTTCTGCAAGCCACACAACACTGAGGAATCAAGATTTCAGGCAACTGATACCACTTTGGGGACACACAAGCTGTAATCTAAATGCAAGCTACAAAGCCAAAATTAACAATACATGCAACTGAATGTCTCTGGGGTAGGAAAACACACTGCACCATTAAGAGAATTAAGGAAAAAAACAGATATCAAACAGGTGAAATAATTCACATTGAGCACTGCTCTTATTGGCCTCTTCACTTGTCACAGAACATCAATATTGTGTTAATGAACTGCCCTCTGCAAGCTGTACCAAAGGGCAAAACAGGGGATTTGTGATGATGTAAAGAAGAGAGACCAGTCTACCTAATTTTAAGCATTTATTTCAGGCACCCAAACAGGAGCCTTGGTCACCTGGGGCTCTTTCTATGGTGAGTGAAGTGTGGGAGAAACATCTCCAGGGGATGCTTCTGCCCTCTTGAGCTGTGAATTGGCTTCTAGTGGTGCCTTTCACTCTTCATTTCTCAAGAACAAAATGAAAAGCTTTAATTTAGGAATCTCTGACCTCCTCCAAGTCCTCCTCATCCTCCTCTCAAAGGCCTAAAGCTCCATTATGCTTCAAAAACCTGAGAGCAGCACTTGAATGCTGGGATGCAGTTTCCTGCCTGGGAATGAAGGTGAGATAACTGCTGTGGCAAGGGAGATGCTCAGGGAGCTATGGTTTTGTTCAGAAAAGAGTCCAGAGCTTGCCCCAATTATCCAAAGTTGTATGTCTGCTAAATTGGGCTAGAAATGAGTTGGGAAATCTCAGCTCATGTGATGGATCAGTAGTAATGCTTCTTGCAGTGAAAAATAGAAATATTTAAGGCTTTCCCTGGAACTACATTTCTCACACTAGCATTGTAGAGAAGCAAGAGCTGAAGAAAACCCATATGTGTCAGTATATTTCAGATTCTCATGGGCATCTGGGTAGAAAGAACTTTTGAAGAGATCAGTTCAAAAAGCACTTTTTGTCTGTGCATTCATGGCTATCTTTCCATAAACCAGCCTCTCAATGAAAATTAACATAGTTTTTTGTTTCAGGGTTACTGTTGGTTTACAATTTAGAGATTCTGACTAACCTAATGAAATCACTGCATCCAGAAATCCTCATGTGTACATAGCCATGCACAATCAAAACGAAGTTATTTATCTCCCACACCAATGCTGCACAGATTAAATGTTGCCTGTAAAAACTTGTGGAAGTATATTTACATTTAAAAATATAGACATATTCAACCCTTGAGCAAACAAACAGAAATGGGGAAAGGAGTGGAGGAAATAAAAGTAATAAATGAAATTTAATACAGCCTTTTATATTATCCTAAATGGAAATCACTGAAGCACTACTGCACAACAGAATTGGTAGAATTTTTTTAAAAAGTCAAAGTGCATCTACCAGTTAAAAAAGGTTGAAGATACACTGTTCTTGATCGTGAATAACAGAGAGAAGTTAGGCTGGCTTTAGTTGAGGCTTTAGTTGTCTGGCTTTAGTTGAGGCTGCCTTATGCTGTGCAAAACCAGCTTTCCCAAGCCTCTGGGCTGGGCAATATAAAAGCTCAATAGGATGGAGAAACTAATATGGTGCTATTGTTGTCTCTTTGAATGGGATGGATTTCTGATTCACAAAACCTGACACAGGAGGAGGATCTCCATCTCTTTTGAACATCATCTGTATATCCTGTTGAGAACTTAATGCAGAGAAGAAATTGAAGCAGAGAAAGAGGTACGGGATTTCATCAGTCTGTTGTTATTCACAGCTACATCTGCTGCTACAATTTTAAAAGGCAACTAATTTTTTAAACTCAGATAAAGTTTCTGCTTACTTTCAGTGATTGGACATCCTTAGAAAGTTAAACTAAACTTACAAAGTTTAAAACCAAACTGAGTTTTAAACTTGGCACGGTCACAATATCCATACCGTGGGAAAAGGTGGGTTTGGTCTGCTGGAGAATCTGCAAAGAAAGGGCTCAGCAATGGTCCCGAAGGTCACTTCGGTCTGTGAGCATCCATGTGCTGGTAGAGCAACCATGCTCATGTGATGTGCCAGGGGCATGCAAGGATGAAGTGCACATGCACCCAGACACAGCCCAGTGAGACACTCCCAGCAGCAGCTCTGCCAGGGCCTGGTGACACATACAATATATGTATTTATTTTTTTTGTGCGTATGTATGCAAGCTTCAGTGCCTGGGCTGAACTTCCCAGCTCCCATCTGCTGTGCACAGTGTGAAACGTCTCACTGTGCAGGAGCCAGAACAGCCATGAATGCTGCAGAAATCCCACTCATCTCAGTATATTTCCAGAGGCACAGCTTGTGCTGACCCCGGGAACGGAGGCGATTTGCATTCACACACCAGAATCAGAGGTTTAGCTGCTGCCTTCCTCTCCATTTTCACCATTTACCCCGTTGTTTTTCTCCAGCTCAGCTGACACAGACACTACATTATGCTTCCAATGGCAGACAGTACATTAAGATTCAGGGGATTCTCTACATCCTGTGCATTTTTCATTACATCTATTGATATTATGTATTAAAAGACTAATGATTTGGAGCCTCTAATATCAGGAAATGATGCCTCTAATGATAAATGTTTGACCTCAGGCCTGGAGTCTGCAGCATAGCTTCCGTGTCTATGTATATGTTTCCTAAAAGCTTGGCTGAGTAGTGTGTTGGCTAGTGCAGCAGCTGCTTGAGCCTGCACCTTTGTCTCTGTGGTGCTTGATGTTCATCACAGAAGGGCACTAACTGCTTAGAAAACAAACCAGGATAGTCAGGTATTTGAGTCAAAGCATGCATCTGGTGATGGGAGCAGCTTCATTCAGTATGTAAATGGTCTGTAAAAAATAGGTTTTACCTAAATTTCCTCTGGTCTGCTAGATGCACTGAATTTTGTATCACACAAGAATAGTTTAAATCCACACTGCAAGCAGACAAAGAGGAGAAGGCTGATAAAAGCAGATGGTTGATCTAAAGGTGCACTGTATTAGTTCATGCTTCATATAAGTACAAGACATTGTATGGTTGGGGCCTCGAGTTTTTTGACGCAGAAGCTTAAAACTTCAGGGCTGTCTGCCTTTTCATGCTTTAAGACAAAATGTGAATGTTCAGCTCACTCTGATCTGCCTTATTGTTGGAAACTTGATTTCCTGATTTTCTCCTCAACTTGCAGAAAGAATTTTTTAAGAACAGTACCAACATGAATTTTCAGCATCCAAATAATAAATCCCTTCTTCAAGGGAGTCATAAGAAAACATACTTACGTAAATTAATGTTTCAAAGGCCAGTGAAATATTATGCAGACTAAAGAACCTTTATTTTTAACAGTGTCTCAGCCACATGTCTTGCCTTCACTGGTAAATGTCTTGCTGTGTAAAGTTTCATTACCAAACTCGTTTCTATTACCCATTTTATTGGTCTGGATTTCTTTTCTCTGTAGGCTTATTTACTGTATACATACATGATGATGTAAGGCTTGCCTTAGAGAACTGAACTAACATCATTACTTTGCAATTTACAGTTTTTATTAAGGTTTTTTTATTAAAACTGCCACTTAAAAAAGACCAGTTCTGAATCCTTTCATTATTAAAGAGCTCCTCATGTGAATACGTACTCCCAGATACGAAGTACCGATCCTGCTAAATCATAAGCATATCATAAACATGCTTAATTTTATACACTTTGAGTGACTCCATTCAATTCATGGAGTAATAGGGCTCACAAGTTGCAATTCAACAGAGTACCCAGACATATGCCTAAAGCCACCTTTGTTCAGCAAAACTCTTCTGCAGGCAGATTTTCAGTAATATACTCCAGGATATATTTAATTTTAAGCATATGATTAAGTGCTTTGTTGAGCTGGGGCCACCATTTCTTGAATGAGGCATATGAATAAGCCTATGTAGTTTGGACTGCTACTTCATATGAAAGGCAGTCAAACATGTATGTCCACATACATACAATGCAAAAATTAAATCGGCAGAGTAAACCACTGTTTTGCAAGATATTCAAAATCAGTATTGATTAAAAACTGTGTGCTAGATGGCAGATGCCCCTTTCTCACTTAAGATCTCAGAAGAACGCACTACACCCACAATGGGAAGACAGATAGCTGAGAAACAGATCTCTGATTATATAGTGATAAGTTACAGATAATCTGTTTTGGCAGCATTTAATCAATTAATTATTTAAAGATTCAGTGTGTCCTCCAAGATTCATAGAATCTTAGAATCTATAAGATTGGAAAATGCCTCCAAGATCACTGAGTCCAACCGTTAACCCAGCACCATCGTGTTCACCACTAAACCATATCTCAAGCACCACATTCACACACCTTTTGAACACTTCCAGATACAATGATTCCACCACTTGCCTGGGCAACTTGTTCTTGTGCCTGACGACCTTTTCCTTTTTCTAATCTAATTGAAACCTCCCCTGGTGCAACTTGACAACATTTCCTCTTGTCCTGTCCCTTGTTACAACCTTCTTTCAGGTATTTGTAGAGAATGATAGATTCCATGGCCCTAACTTTTCTCCTGTTCTAATAAATAAGACATTTGACAACAGGAATTGAGACAACCTTCTGTAGTCACTGAGAATATTTTGTTTTCTCTTTCAATCTTAATCAATAGTAAAATGCAATAGCAATTGCATCCTCCCATGCCTTCCAGAAGGAGACAACATGAAACTAAAAATGAAAGAAAAATAAACTTGAAGCAATACTATTAGAAAAATAGTTTTAGAAGAACAATAGTATTAGAAAAGGTGTCGACACTTGTCTCAAAATTATATATCTCACAACCTTAGTATGAAGATATAATAATAATAATAATAATAATAATAATAATAATAATTGCAGGTGAGCTGTATAGCTTACAGTTTGACTTTAACACAATAGATTGACAGGTCACCCCAAACGTATGTTAAGAAACCTTTTTACTACAGTGGTATGCATTCTTTATTAATATGGCAGACAGTTCTGAAAGTTTCATCTGGAAAGATATGGACAGAGATGAGAGAATTATGAAGAAAAAAGGAAAAGCACAAAATTGATTAAATGGTCAAAAGTCAAGTAAGTGGAGAATATTGAATAAGGCAACTCTGTTATTCAAATGACAATAAGGTGAAGAATGTAAAAAACAGCACAAAGAGAGAATCTTAATGCCTTACAAACTAGCAACATAATTAAAATAAGATAGAATGGGAGAAAGGCATCTGTAGTTTAGCTAGGAAGAAACATCCCTTACTGCTAAGACCTATTAATATCTTTTCCTGGGGAAAAGTGGCAGAAGCCCTAGCACCAATTTAATACTAGCTGGTAAAAAACGGAGAACACTCTGCAGAAGAGCAGCACTCCCCACAGTGGTGTGCTGGATGATGAAAGAGGTTTGCCTGACACCCAGTGCTATAGCTTTAATGAATCTTCATTTTCTGAGCCTTCCCCCTTAAAAATTACAATATGCAAGTTATATAAAACATTACAGGCTCTCTTGACTGCTCTAAACTATACTGATGTGCAGACAGATGTTTTTCACCTGATCCAGATATTTTTTTTCTGTATTTTTTCTCCTTCTGCAGCCCTGCTTTTCCTTGCAGGGTGGTGAATGGGAGCCAGGAGTACACTTGTGAGAGAGCAGCTGTTTTGAACTGGAGCAGGCACACCTCTGCCAGGGTAATACAAAGAGCAGTTAGAGAGCCACTGACAGTTCAAAGTGTCTTGCTTTCATTATGCTGCACCTGCCATCATCCTCTGTACATCTGTTAAATTCCCTTCAGAGGAATGTTGTTTTTATGAGAAAAAATGAATAGTTCCCTTTTACTAGATGAAAACCTGTAGATGTATGAAGTTAAGACAATTACTAATATTAAACTAACATCTACCATTTAATAGCAGCTTCTCTTGAGACTAAAGTGGTGACATGAAATACTATTGTTGCAGAAAGAGAGACTTGCAGCTTACAACAGAAGCAATGCTCTGCTTACGTGTGCAGAGCCACATGTGACAAACTGTGGCAGCTTTCATAGGTTTAACGAGTCTCTTTGGAGTTCCTCTCTCTGGTTAGTCATAGGCAGAGCAAGGGAAAAGCTGCGTGCAAATACATACCTCATGTGAGTAGCTGCACACCTAACAGCAGGAAGCATAATGAGCAAAGAGATGGGTTTTCTTGGGATGTCATTGCTTCATACATGACTGGTAAAAAAAAAAAAAAAACCAGGCCAGGAAACAAAAAATAGTCTGAGCCTTTTTGGTTGTACCCAAACTCCGGAGAGCAGGGTGTGATATGCAATGACAGGCTTCATACTCTGATTTTTACCTCTGGTCACTGCTATGTTAAGGACAAGTGTTCCCAATTTGGTCTTGCTGTACAGGAAGTAAAATAAGAATTTAGTGTACCCCTAAAACTTCCTGCTGCATGTTTGCTTCTCTAAACTCATCCCCTGACTACACTGCATTGACAGCAAGAGGACATGGCAGTTTTCCCTTTCCCATCAGGGCTGTAAAGAAACTGACTTAGCTGTTCCCTATGGTGTTTGTCTTTGCGGCATTGACTAGAAATGTTGAGTCTGAAGTTCACTGGGATATAAGGTGGCTGTTTTACTCCCAAAGATATACCAAATGGTAGTGAGGCCTGGCATTGTGTTGGGGTATAATGAGGGATTTAATTACCCATGAGAAATAGCAGTCACAGAATCATAAAATCTTAGAATGGTTTGGGTTGGAAGGGATCTTACAGATAATCTTATTCTACTTCCTGCCATGATCAGGGGACCTTCCACTAGACCAGGTTGCTCAAAGCCCCATCCATTGAACTCCTCCAGGGATGAGGCATCCATAGCTTCCCTAGGCAAACTGTTCAGTGCCTCACCACACCCACAGTAAAGAGTTTTCACCTAATATCTAATCTCAATCTCTCCTCTGTTAGTCCACCAGTCCACCTTGTCGTATCACTATCTCCTGGAGTAAAATGTCCCTCTCCTTCTTTCTTATAAGCCCCCTTTAGGTACTGGAAGGTCACAATGAGGTCTCCCCAAAGCCTTCTTTTCTCCAGGATCAACAACCCTAACTCTCTCAGTCTGTCTTCATAGGAAAGGTGCAAACAGCCCTCTGATCCTCTTCATGGCCCTCACAGTACACTAATACCACACTTCAACTTCTGTGACTTTCTCACAACCCTGACAGCTGTCAGCTATAGCTTGTCAGAGTAACAGTTAGCAAAGCTTTCTTCATGCACTGGTTTTTTATTTTTGTATTACCAAGGTGGAGATTCCGAGTTTGTGTTTGGAAAAGATAATTACTCTCTCCTGTGCTTTCTTTATGCAGTTATGCACTGTGTGGGTAGCGATATGAACTGTACTGGCCTTTAAGTTCCAGGGGTATCATTCAACTTTACAGGTCACTTCTCAATGTCATCAATGAAACCCTTTATAGTTTCTCCTATGATCAACCTAAAGTGATGGTCAAAACCACAAAGTTAAAATTTAAAAAATCTTGCATGACGGAATGATCTCCCTCAAGAAGTGGCTTGCTCATCAATTATCACATTATGGGTGCTACCTAAACCATGTAACTGTTGTTATTTGTCATCAGCAACTACCTTTGGTTCAAGAGTTATTTCTCAAAATGAAGTTGCCTCAAATTGCCTATTTACTACACTTCTTGTTCAGTTTCAGTGTATCCAGTCTTTGTCCTTTATCAGTGCTATTTTCAGCCTTATCATCTCCTCTTTCCTTTCAAAGATCTTTGAATAATTGCTTTCTCCAATGCTGTCCTGTTTTCCAAGCCATGTGGAAGAGATATCATTCTTGTTCTCAACTGTGTTAATAAAGTGTGCTGGACTGTACTTACTAAAAGAGATTCAATAAAAAAATTACAAATAGCACCAGAATACTGAGTTCTCATTGAAAGCTTTGCTCCTGTATGGTAAAATTAAGTCCCAACTTCTCTGTGAGACCCGTAACTATGTCAGCATGATCATAGGAAATCTATAAAGGATCCATCATCTCCAATGTTTCAAATTAAGACAGGTTTAGCAGCACAGATTCCTGTATCCATAGAACTCTGAACAGTTTCAGACCTGCTCAGTTCTTCATCTTTGAGGAGATGGTTAAAATCCACTCTTAAAGCTAGAACGTGAGCAGCTCCAGGCCCAGCAATAGGAATCTCCCAGAAGGCAAGAGATCTCCCACAGCAGCACAGTGCAACAAGAACTTGACAGAAAATCTGAATTTTTCTTAAATTTTTCAATGAAGCATCTCATTTTCTTTTTCTTTTCTTTTTCTTTTTTTGTTAACAAGATGCCTTTTTCAGGTAATTAGTACATTCCTTAAAGATGTTGTACGTAAATGCCACTGAGAAAGTATCTTTACTGTTGCCTTCATAACGGAATAACCTTTTGGTAACAGTCCAGCAAGTGTGTCTTTCTATGCACTGGTCATCCTACCACCTCAAAACATGTTAACTATTGATGAACTTCCACTGAAAAGGACAGAAGAAGAAAGTTCTCAATTATTATTAAGCTCCCTCATGGCTAATAAATTAAATTTTCCGTCAGTTAGAAGAGACTGACCAAAAAATTTTTCTTGCCCATCATCCATAAAAAGGAAGCAGCAAAATGTCAACTTGTATGAGAAATAGTGTGGGGACTACCATTAAACCCCAGACACAGGAGAATTTTGACTAGAGCTTGAAGAGACACCAGAACTCACTGTTTCCACCTGGAAACTACAGAACTGTTTGCTTAACTTTGTGGTTGATTCTGCAGGTGCTATATTTGCAGACTATTCGTGAATCAACAGCTATTTTTCAATATCCAATGTGCAGAATCAGTAAGTTCTTTCCCCAGATACCTCCATTTTTGTGGTTTTTTTTGTTGTTTTTTTTTTTTGAGATACCTGTAGTGTACTACCTTCCTTGAAATCTTATTATAAGGTACCTCTACTTATTCAGTATAAGGCATTGCTCACAGACAGAAGTAAATCCAACTTCAGTGGACTCCAGACTTCAAATGTCCTGGATTACCCCTGGACAACTATTGTCACTAACTGTTTCAAGATTCATAGTGGTATCGGGGCAAACAGCTTTTAAAACAGCTGCAGGAATTCACTTAGAGTGGTACTGCTACCCGTGCCCGGAAATCCTAGACATCCTAAATGTAGCCTCAAAGAGAATAGGTACACTCAAGAGCTGACCAAATACCAGCATCTTTTAATCATATGCTATTGACTATTGAACCAGAAATGCTACCACAGTACCTCTTACTAACCTGCTTTCCTTGGTAGTAAAGGGTAGCTATAACTGTCTTTTCACTCCGGGATGAAAAAATCACATTACCATGAGATTCTGTAAAAGCATGCAAGAAGTTATAGTGAAAACGTGGTGATAGCTATCTGATTGTGTGTGTCATCATGGCATAGGCACCTTTAAATAAACCTTGCTGCAAGGTAATCTAGTAGAATCTAGCATCACTAGGATCCTTGAAAATATAGCATTTATGGATTATTCACCACTGCAATCAAATAAGCACCTACACATTAAATCAAATTCTTAAATGATAAATGCTTCTGCGTGTAAACTGAAGAGAAAAGATGACTGGGGTTTTTTTTCACATTTAGGTCCTAATTTCTAGTACTCTAAGACTTATTCTGGTCTTGCCTACTTGGACAAAGAGCTGCAACTTTTGAAAACAGAGATCATAGCTTGATGGGAGAATTACTAAATAAACTGCAGTTGTCACATTTAGAAAGGTGAGCCAAAGGACATGTGTCTGAGGTGGCAAGCTTTCTCCTCTGAGTAGCATGGCTGCAGGGAAAAAATGTAGAATGGGTTACAACAGCAGCCTTGCTTCATTTTAAAAGTGAGGCTGGTGAAATTTCAGGTTAGTGGCAGTTCACTCCTATCTTCATGAGGCAATACTTTGGCTAGACTGCAGTGCACTTTGTGATCTAACAACGAATACTTAAACAGAAAATATGCCCCTGTAATAAGCCCCCACAGTAAAAAAATTAATATTAATGCAGTGAAAAAATTGTTCTTCCTTTTGAACCCAGTGAGGACTGCAAAGACAGTGATTATTAAAGAATTCAGCTGGTTTCAAAATTGACCTTAACCTGGAAAAAGCTAAGCAGAAGCAGAGGGAAAATTGATTAAAAATTCAATGCAGCATTTCATGGCCTTGGTAACCTGGGACTGGGGTACTCAAGAGCTACTGACAGCTTGCATTTCAAAGCTGATTTGTAAAGTTGCCAACAGGTCAGTAATCAGTAACTTTACAGAGCATGCAGCTGACACAGAAAGCCAAAAAGGAACAACAAAAGACATAATTGGATCTTAGGACCCAAAAGATGCCATGAATGCATTCATTTTTGGCACTACGTATGCTGCATGTTGCTACAAGATATGGTTATAATGAAGGTGATTTGCATATTTTTCATGAAGTTCGGATACACTGAATTATAAAAATAACCCCCTAACATGAAACTATTTCACTGGCACTTGGAAATCTTATTTGAAACGTTGACAGAACCACAGAAGTATTTAGTGATGAAAACAAAAAGGAAGGAAAAAAAGTCCGTTAGGTCATCACAGGCATCTGCCTTCAAATGCTGAATTATTTTGTTCAGCTTTTTTAAAAGTTATTCATATTTAGCAAGGGAAAGAAACAATACAGGAAACCACCAAAGTAACTATAGACGGCTTAAAACTTCACAGCACTTAAATCTTTGGACTCAAATGGGAAAGTTCTTACCCAGCTGCTGCTGATTTTGGAGCGTTACAGGGTCTTAAAAGGACTATGCATATTGTTTAAGGGACTACTGGTTAAAATTCCTTCTCTTTAATGTCCCCTTGTCCTTCTTTTCCCTGCTGGTTATCAGCCCTGAGGACTAGGAATCATATTTTGTATCCAGAGGTTTCCAGGTTGATGACCACATGCAAAGCTGCGTCCCCTGTCCTAAGTTTCTGGGTCAGTCTTCTTGTACCTTTATCCAGTGTTTTTGTTTAACATGGGAACTTCAAGCTCTACCATCTTCTTGTTTTGGGTGGTACCATCCTACCATCCCAGATTTCCAGACCTGAAGCTCCTGGAAACACTGGCAAACAGCCACAGCTGTCAGAGGCACAGACTGGACACGCACAGGCATCAGACAGGGACTGTTGGAGTGGGCAGAGACAGCACTGGCAAACGCTGCCCTGTTTCCAGTCCTCTTTCACAGCAGCCAGTGTACAAATGGCAGCTGGGCTCAGACAAAGCTTGAGGCTTCTCACCTCCTTCTCCCTCACAGGGCAGGTGGCTGGGGCCTCTGTTTCCTGCTGATGTGTAGGGACTGAACCTGTGGGCGAGTAACCACAGGTGGTCTGTCTTTCAGTGTGCTGGGCTTCAACAGCCCTTAGCCTCAGCACAGCTGGGGTCTGCACAGCCTGAGGGGAATTAGACTGTGAAGGTGTAACTTGGATTGCCAATGTCATGCCCAGCCTTGCAGTCCCACAAGCAGCAAGTCAGTCCCTGTGGATGCCTCTAACCAACCCAGGGACAAAAGTCATGCCTTGAGGTGAAACATGGAGAAGCATTTGCAGCACACCAGATACACTCAAGTGCATCACACTAAGAAAAAGCTGTATTTCTATGACACTTATAACAAACCTGGACATTAAAAGTTTCCTGCTGTCACGGCTGTAGCACTCTTGGCAAATCTTTCCATTCTTCTCCATGGAAATTTCTTGTTATTCCTGTGCCTGGTCTTTCTGACAATCAGTTTGTGACCATCTACCTCTCTATCTATACATATAGCCATCATGTATTTCTGCTAGAATGTTATAGCTGTGTATTTGCTGTATTTACTTCAAAGAAAAAAATTTATAAAAATTAACACTGACGTGCATATTCCTCTGTTAATTTGTCATTGTTTTGCTCAATACACGAATGATAAATATGGGCCAGTTTGAGGGCTAAGTCGTTTATTTTTAGGGATTTTTTAAAATTCTTATTTCCTACAAGTTCCCTGTAGGAATAAAACTGTGAGTATCAAAAATTTGAATATGCAATAAATCCAAGGATTTTTGGATACTCATTTATTAGAATAGCAGACTTCTTTACTGGGGCTTCAGACCAAGTAATGGTCAGCTTTAGGTTTTTGCTCTTGAAGGAGTTTTCTCTTGTGCTTCTAGGAAAAAAATCTTAAGTCGGTTTGTTGTTATTGGATAAAAAGTACTTCTGCCCTTTGAATTGAAAGATGTAAATGGCAACAGGCAACAACATAAATGAAGCAATGGGTTTTCTGGATATGCACTTTGGCTGCAGCTTCTTCTTGTTTGCTCTGCTAGGGATGCTGCAGCAGAAATGCAAGGTTTGTGTGAAAGGAGTCACCCGCAGTGACATGAACACAGGTTTCCTCTACACTTTTCTTTAAAAGTGTTAGTACAGCAGAAGCAATGGGAGGGAAAAGGCAAGCCAAGGCATAGCAAGGCCCTAAGGGGAGTCTGCATAGTCTTCCATGGTTGTTGCAAACTGAGTGGTATCAGGGCTTGATGTGGTTATAGCAACATGAAGTGTCACAAAATGAATTTAAGTAATACAGCTCCGTCATTACAATGCCAGACTCACTCTTCTGTCCCCACCAACTCATCCTGAATGCAAATTTATTCATACCAAGCTCTTGTGAAGCAAGAATGTGATTTATTTTTGAATATGCAAGTGCCAAACTTTAGAGATGGAAGAGATATTTCACAAAATATGGTCAGAGGATATAGCTATAATTAGTGAGAGAAAATAAGAAACAAAAATAATTTTTTTATTGGTGAAATCTTCCTATCTATCAATAGGAACCCTGTACTTCCATAAGACACATCCATAGGACTAGGCACTGAAAATATTGCTATTTCTGGAGCAGTTGGCTAATAAAACTGGTGCATACACTGAGCTGAAGGTACTCAAATCCTTTCAAGCCTGGTTTTAATTGAACAGGACATAGAACCAGTTTGGATCTAGGGCAAATAATTTCTCACTCTAGACATATCCTTCCAGGTCAGAGGGCAACTTGTTGACATGAAAGAAATAGGAGGTCTGGTAGCAACTTGCTGCCTACACTGCTGCCAGATGTGACACGTAATTTGCAGTGACTTTTTAGCCCTTCCTACCAGCATTTGGAAGGAAAGCATGCTGTGATATGCAGGCATGCATGGCTAACTCAGCCACCTAGGAGGTGTGCACATCATGTCAGGTGCACAGGGAAAGAAGCAGGGCTCCACAAGGGCAGTTCTTGCTTGCCCTGCAACACTTGTTCCCATAATTTATTAAGCTGGTGGCCTGTCTCCCCCATTTTAAAAACTGTTAGTAATGGATTCATTCACTAATATGTTCACACACAAACAAACAAGATTTTGTTAACACATGGTAAAAAGTCCAAGCTTGCAAATGCTCCTTTGTTTCAAATACTAATTGAGGTTGCTAAGAGACAATAGTGTTGATATCTATTGCATCATTTCCAAACCCAGACACTTTAAGAAATTAATAGCTGAGGGTACCACACAATTCATACACATAATAAAATCTGAACATACAATTCCTATCAAATAGAAACAAATCAATTGCAACTCCTCCCCTAAGTTGACCCTGAAATAATATTATCAGCCTGATTTATCAGGAGTTCTTAGTTCTTGCAGCTCTGTAATATTTCAAAATGAATTTGTAACTGGTAGTTCAAAAAAACCTCTAGCTGTGTTTTCTACCAGAAGTCTAAATGAATGCCCTTCTTTGAAAGAGAATGTGAGAATGATTTATGTGCACATTAATGTCATGTATTGATCAACCACCCTGTCAAATGTAATTTTACCATTATTTGAGATTATGGTTGCTCATTAAGGCATATGATTCTGAAGAAATTTCACTTATCAAATTTTAGCAAAATAACAGATAACAAATTGACTATGAGATATTTCTTAGTTAAATGCATCCCTTAAAAGAAGATATGTGTGAGGGATTCCTTTTGCCTAATTTTTAGCCATCTGAAAGCTGGGTGCTTAGCCTAAGCTAGTCACTTGCATTCCTCAGAGCACTGGAGAGAGACTGCAGTAGAGAGCAATTCATCCAGTCTATCTCAGATGCCTATCTTAAAATGGGATGAATTGCCATTTGGAGGAACTTACCTTTCTCCATTTACTATAAGGGGAACCTGGACAAATAGCTTAGATGAAACCCTTAACTTTAAATGACTAAATGTAGTGAAGATGAATTCTACTCTAAATCAATATAATACAAATAATACATAAAAGGCACAATGCAGAGGTCAAAGTTAAGGCCATTGTGATGAAATATATATTTTCTTGTTCTTGGTAAGAAGAATGTAGGAGTTTTGCATGCCAGGAAACTTTGAGATTTGCAAGGACCCTAAACTAATAATTTCTTTTCTTTCTATTCTGCTATTTCTAAGTGAGTAGCTATGCTGTTTTTCACTGAAGTCTTTTAATGTAATTTTTTTAATGGGGTCAATTGATTTTTATGTATATGGGAGCAGTTATAAGTCCTAGAGCAGGAATAACAGCGCCTTCTGGATTACATGTCACATATGCTAAATTCAGTTGCAACTTTGAAGGCATGGTAGTGATTGTGCTACCCACATTCCCTTCCAAAATGGTCATTAAAAAAAAAAATATTGCTCTTCTACTGTAAGTAGACTAGAATGACTTTTTTCCCTCAACTTCAATTTTTTTTGTGTAAAAGAGGGCATCTCGAACATTTGCTTGATGCTCTCTGGCTCACATTGAGATTCCTTCCCTGTTCTGACAGTCTCTTCATGGGACTCCCTTCCCACAGGATTGTCCTTCTGGGCCCCATAGCCCTGCTGGTCACCTCTTCCACACCTTTATGGTAAACAATGAAGAAAGGACACAGTTTTTCAAATACCAAGGAAGAAATGGAGCAGTAACTGGAGGACCATGAGTTACTTATTGCTGCTTCCAGTGGATATCACAGTCAAACTGGACAGAGAAGCAGATCCTGCAGGACCATGAAGAAGTGCCACTTATTTTACTGGTTCCAAAAGTTTAAATTACAGAATCTGAAAATCTTGAATGGATTAAATCAACTTCCTTTTAATTTTTAAAATTTTGTAAGTATGTATTTTCAATGTGTCCTGGCTTTGCGTGAGATAGAGTTAATTTCTTTTCAGTAGCTGGTACGGGTCTGTGTTTTGGATTCAGTATGAGAATAATGTTGATAACACACTGATGTTTTGGTTGTTCCTAAGAAGTGTCTATCCTAAATCAAGGACATTTTTGTGGCTCATGCTCAGCCAGTGAGGAGGAACACAAAAAACCTGTGAGGGAGCATAACTTGGACAGATGACCTGAGCTGGCCAAAGGGGTATTCCACACCATAGAACAGCATGCCCAGTATATAAACTGGGGGAATTACCTGGAAGGGGGGCTGTCTGGGTTTCAGAGACAGGTGTCTGGCATCAGTCAGCAGATGGTGAGCAATTGTATTGTGCATCACTTTTTTTCCTTGGGTTTTATATTATTATTATTGCTGCTGTTGTTGTTTACTATTATTATTATTATATTTTACTTTGTTTCAATTCTTAAACTGTTCTTATCTCAGCCTGGAAGTCTGATGCTCCTCCCCATTCCACTGCACTGGGGGTGTGGGGTAGAGGCGTGTGAGTGGCTGCATGGTGCTTAATTGCCAGCTGGGCTTAAATGACGACATGTTGCCATGTTAGCTGTTCAGAGGTAAAACAACAGGCCTGAAGTTTTAGCATCTTTAATGTATTACTTTAATTTTTTTAAAAAATAAGCTTTGGATGGGGCAGAGTTTTAAATCATTATCACCAGTTTTAGTGTCTCCTATGTAGTAGTTCTCTCCAAGTACTACCAACCTTAAAAGTTTTACTCCCCTCACTGTAAATGTAACTTTGGGATAGAAGCTACTGTTTGTTCAGCAAATACATCCATGTGTGTGTTTTAAGTAGACTAAATATACATAGATTGTAGGTAAATAGAAATAGACAGTATACATAATAAACTGGAATGGCCTTGACTACACCCTCTTCTGAAGGAGATTTGTTGTTAATTGAAATTCTGGCCATCACGTAAGTTCACAAAAGCTGCTTGAAGAAGAACTTCTTCAAGGAAGATCCAGAGATGACTCACAGCAGCAAGAGCAGTACTGCTCAATGTGGAAAACTGAAGGACAATGATGCTAAAAAGGCAAATATAAACCAGTGAACGTAAGTATTTTTCTAAAGCTTTGGGTTTTTTTCAGGTAGATTTCCCAAAAACAATTGATAGAAAGCTTGGTTAAGGCATACAAAAATCACATTCACTGAAGTCAGAAAACATGTCTTGGACTACCTACTCCTGTCATTGCAGATGTTCAGAGAGGGTTCCAGCCCTTCGTGTATAAATTCCTTTTGCCTGATGCAAAGGCAGAGGAGCAAGCATGGAACTGGGAGGCACTTTGCAATCTCAGACAGGCTGGGCAATACCTCTTGCATAACTTAATGCCTTCAAAGGGAGACTCTTTGGCTTGAACATGGATCAGGGTAAGCATCGCTATATTGTCCCAGTGATGTTAGAGTAAAAGAATTTTAGTTTTACATTCTCACCACTAATATCATCACATGTTTATGGAAATACCTAACAAATAATTAATAAGACATATATGGGCTAATGAAGATAAAAGGAATGAGAATCTCTGTGAATTTTTAATCTGAAATCTAAGAAAATTTCATCAATTAAATTTAATGACATTGAATATTTAAAGTTGCTCCCTGACATTTTTATTTTTAGCATTTTTTAAAGCATCATTTTTGTACTGTATATCTTTCCTTCTTCAAATTATCAGCAAATGTTATAATAAAAAAATCTTGAATTGAATTGGCAAAACTCCTTCCTGCTGGAGACACCACAGATTAATTTGTCCCAGTATCCAATTCATCATATTGATTAAAAAATCCTGTTTAGGTCATCACTGGAAATACTTCTACTGTTCACATTTATAGCACATTAAATCCCAGTATCTCAGAGTCTTTGGAAACATTAATGAAACACAGCCTAGGTATGAAATAGGAGGTAATAGTCCCCATTTAAAAAGAACAAAAGGTAAGGATGAGGGTGAAGATGAGCTTTGGTTACATATCCGTTGCTCCACTCAATATAGGAGATAACTACATGAAAATCTCTGACCTGTTTTACTCAGAAAGATCAGACAAGATGATCTAATGGTCCCTGATGGCTTAAAAATCTATGGAACTGCCAAATGACTGCTGCAGGGCCATGGGGTGACTGACTGAGAGCTGCTGAATTGGACATATCAATAGGAAACAGTTAAACAATTACTATGTTCCTCTCTATCAGAATAAATATCAAGAATGCAGCAGGAAATGGTTTACTAGGAAAGAGTTCTTTGCTTATTATGCTACTTTTTGACCATGACATACTGTTTCTGGGGAAATTGTTCTTAACAAGCAAGTCTACTGGTTAATTGTTAATATTAAAATATTGCTAAATCCATTCCCTGATGGATTAAAACCTTTTCACATTTACTCAAAGAGCATGTGCTCATGATAATAAATACTGAAGGAAACACCTGGATGCATAGTCCCACAGTTCTATTTGCAAATGGAAGTGAAGAAAAAGCTCTGTAGACCTCTCTGAGAGCAAAGTATCTTACAGAATATAATGGGAAAGCATGGTTCCTAATAACCTGTCAGACTTCTAACAAGGTCACCATAATGAAGAAAAGCATTGTATAGTAAAAGAATGAAATAGTTAAGAAAATTTAACATTTAGATTTCTATTTTACTTTTGATCTTTCTTTTTGAGGACACAGCATTGATTGTTAAATGTACAGTATATTTTACAATAAAATGCTAACACAACTCAACTACTTTGATGGACTATATTGAGTCAAAGTGTTTAACTGTAAAATTGACTTGAAATGATTCTTGCTGTATTGCATCCCAGCCTCTTAAGAACTCACCAGAAAATTCACTTTATAATATATATATTTAATGCTGTTTATGTTGGACAAACCTTTACAAATATTTTCCCTGGTGTCAAAACTTTCATCAAAGAGAACAACAGAAGACATCATTACCTAATGCTCTGATGTACACATTGCATCAATTCTGCTTTCAGATGGAGTTTTGCATATGTCAGTATAACTTCTTGTTTTCCCTGTGACGTATAGCTACGTCTGTGATCCTCTGTTTGCTGTTTTCCACTATTTAGCTGTAGTATTTTGATATGCAATTGCTGAAAACTGTGGGTGACAAAAATATAACCTCACCATTGGAGAACCAGTTTCTTGAAGAAAAAATAACACTCCAACCACCTTGGGAACAGCCTGCTCAAGCCCAGTAGTGTTTGAAACCTATTCTTTTCTGAGGATGACATCATACAGTCCTTTGCAGAGGGCACAGATGTCATCTTGGTGTTGAAAAAGAGCTGCTGCAAAGAGACTGTAGCCTCTATTTGTCTGTTAAGTGATGGATTGCTATTCAAAACTGTCAAAACCCACTGCACCTGAGATTCCCAGCCTACACTGAGACGACATGGTCTATTGTCCTCCCTCCCCACACATTAAGGGTAGATTAGGTTTAGAAATAAAATATAGCTTCTGAAGTCATAGAATGCAAAGAATTTTATTAAGTCTGGGGATTAGGTTTAGATCATGATTAGTTTTCTACAGTGTGCAGCGAGATACCATAATGAAGTAGCCATCATCATGTCTAGTTTTTTACAGACAGCTGTCACAGAAATGGCAGAATTGTTCCAAAACACAGAACAACTTTCTATGGAGAGGTGAAAACCAGTGAGGCAAGCAAGGGTCACGTATTTAGGACTGAGGCTCAGTAAATTATGCTATCATTTTGTAAGGGTTTCACTGGAGCATAATCTGACCAGTACCAGAAGAAAAGCCCCATTCTCAAGTCTGATCTCACTCCTCTGCAGCTTCTGTGCAGAACCTCTGTCAGCAGCACCATCAGCCTTCCTGTTGCTCAAATCACAGAAAAGATTAGTTAGAGGGGTTTTATCAATACATTTTTAATAAATTTTAGCATATGACAATTATTAATAATTTTTCATTTAAAAACCTGTGAAATTTGATCTCTAAGTAAAATACTTTCCCATCTCCCATTGTCAAGACCGTGACCAGGCCAAACTTGATTTCAGATGATTGGTTGCCAGATCTATTTAAAGTTTCTGGGTGAATGTGAGGGTAAACCAGTGAAGATGGATGCCACTCCTTGTTATTAGCAATTGAGCAGAAGACAGGATGCCACCAGGGAAACTAATGGTCTGTTAGCTACTCTGTGAGGGCCAACCAGGGGACAGGGGAATATGGACATGCCTGATACAGTGGGATCAGTGGAGAGGGAAAATGCATTGGAAACGCGACAGCAGATTGAGTGAGACTAATGTAGGGACCAGGAGGGATGCAGAGGAGTGGCAGAGAAGCATGAAGATGAGGACATGGAGTCAGAGTGCAGGCAAATGTGCTGCAACAGAACAGAGGAAAGTGCCAAGTAGGAATTTGTGAGAAGGAAGTATGGAGGTCAAGCAAATGTTGGAGCATCCGAGCTATGTGAAACCATACAAAGAACATTCAAGCAGTTAGCTGCTTCTGCAGCAGGGACAGAGAAATCTGAGCCTTGTAGAGGCTCTTAGAGGTTCCTAGTAGATAGACTCTCTCAGATAAGTGAGTTGAGAGGATGCATTTCTGGAAAGGCTTTTAAGAATAAACTTTTTATACCTGCAAAATTACTAACAGGGAGATAAAAAGGAACGTTTTATGTTCTTGGAAAACTACTGACTATCTTGGTATCTTATGTTTTACAGATAAGCCATTGTTCTGAGAACTGGAATTGCCAGACTTTGTTTTACAGCTATCATTATCATTACGTATCATTATAAGCCAATATAAACCAACTAAGTAATTGCCACTTTTGCCTTTCTAGAAAAAGCTCACTAAAGATATATGCACTTACAAAGGATAGTTGTGAATGAACTTAAGCCAGGTAGATTTTTGAGGTAACACAGTCTTCTTCATTCTGTTACATGAGAAAAACCACCTCTAGGATCTTTCTCTGGAATTTGAGACATCCAGTGGTGTCAGAGTGTGTTAATGTTGTACAGTCCAGTGGCTGCCAAGATTTATCTTTTAAAGGTTTGCCAATGTTATAGTGTACCGCTATTTTACAGTCCAGCGACTTCCAAGGTTTATCTTTTTGCAGAAACCCATATAAAAGTTACAGCATCTTGGACAGTTTTGATAGGAAGCATCCATAATCACTGAAAGATTGAAAACTATTTGAAGTTGGACACACTAATAATTTTCATTGCTTTCATGGCAGGTGTCACCTTTTGCTTTGGAAATGCACCATGTCAGTGTCCCCCAAGAAGGAAGACAAAACTTCTAGACTGATGAAGAGCATTGAATAGAGTTGTGGGCAGATGGTTTGGAAAAGGCTTTCTTTTTCTGTGACTTTTTCGATTGTGGTTCTCACATTGAAAAGTTTATGCTGAGATTCTGTCTAACTAGCCAGACCTTTTATGCCAGGGAGGAAAGCCTTAAACACTCTGTGCCCTTGTTCCATGGCACCAGGAGTCAAACCTGGTGGCAGGTTGAAACCTGGTGAACGTCACCGCATGCTACTCTGTGAAGGAGGGGAGAGAACAAGCATGAAGAGCTGGTTAAGCTTTGGTTCTAGTTTTTTCTCTCTTTAGGCAGACCTGTTCCTACACAAAAGGGGAAATACTCTCAACTAGAAGCTGGTCTGGTGTAGGGTGATTGTTAAGCACTGAGAAATCAAAATCAAATGCTCTTACAGTCTCAAAAATACTTTCCAGTCCTTGGGACAGAATTTTTACATTGTAGCAAAGACAAAATAGAATTGCTTTATTAATATTTATTTTCAAAGCATCAGAAAAGTGGGTTTTCAGGTAATTTCATTTTTAGTATGTACAACACATAGTCATTCTAAGATAGTCATTGTGATAGTTTTGAGTTTTCCAGAATGCTTGTTTCCTAAATGTCTGCAGAAAAATAAAATTACACAAGATATACTTCATCTTACTATATTTACGTAGTCATTCATAAATGACTGGTTTTATTCGAGTTTAGGAATGACTGGACTTTGTTAAGGACTTCTCACAGCACATGAATGGGAGTGTTATCCAATAGCTTCTGAGATGGCAAAACTTGAATTGGGCAACTTTATTTACATGGCTGAGTAGAGTCATTGCATATACTGTAACATGTTCATAGAAATATTTTTAACAAGATTTTTATAAAAGTGGATACAGGATGCCACATTCTATGGTTTTATTCATACATCGTGCACCAAATCACTTTCAATAATTTACCAGGAGTCCTGGTCCACCAGGCAAGTCCTAAGTGACCAGAAGATGGCAAATGTGATCCCATCTCATTTCCAGGGAAGGTAATGGAGTAGATCATCTTGAGTACCATAAAGCAACAGGTATGGGACAATCAGAGGATCGGGCCCAGCCAGGATGGGTTTAGGAAAGGCAGGTCCTGCTTGTCCAGCATGATGTCCCTTCAGTACCGGGTGACCTGCCTAGTGGATAAGGGAAAGACAGTGGATGTTGTGTATCTGGACTTCAGTAAAGCCTTTGTTACTGTCTCCCAACAGCATTCTCCTGGAGAAGCTGGCAGCCCACAGCTTAGGCAGGTGTACCCTTTTCTGGATTAAAACTGGCTGGATGGCCAGGCCCAGAGAGTGCTGGTGGATGGTGCCACACCCAGGTGGTGGTCGGTCACTAGCGGGGTTCCCCAAGGCTCAGGATTGGAGCCAGTCATATTTAATATTTTTATCAGTGATCTGGATGAGAGGATCAAGTGAACCTTCAGTCAGTTTGCTGACAACACCTGCTGACAAGTTGGGTGGGAATGTAGGTCTGCTGGAGGGCAGGAAGGCTCTGCAAAGAGATCTGGACAGGCTGGATCGATGGGCTGAGATCATTTGTATGAGGTTCAACAAGGCCAGGTGCTGGGTCCTGCACTTGGGTCACAACAATCCCCTGCAGTGCTACAGGCTGGGAACAGAGGAGAAGGACCTGGGGATGCCAGTCGACATCTGGCTCAACATGAGCCAGAGTGTGCCCAGGTGGCCAAGAAGACCAAGGGTATCCTGGCCTGTATAATGTGGTTGGCAGGACTAGAATAGTGGTCATCCCCCTGTACTCAGCACTGGTGAGGCCACAACTTGAGTGCTGTGTTCAGTTCTGGGCCCCTCCCTACAAGAAAGACAGTGAGGTCCTGTGATGAGCCAGAGAAGGTCCGTGGAGATGGTGAAGGGGCTGTAGCACAAGTCCTATAAGGAGCAGCTGAGGGAGCTGGGATTGCTTAATCTGGAGAAAAGGTGGCTTGGGGGGGATGGTTTTATCACTGTCTACAGTTACCTGAAAGGAAGTTGCAGTGGGGTGGGTGTCAGTCTCTTCTTCTGAGTAACAATAGACAGGACAAGAGGAAATGGAGATCTAGATTAGATATTAGGAAATTTTTTTTCATTTAAAGTGTTGTAAAGTGTTGGAATGTGCTGTTCAGGGTAGTGGTGGAGTCACTATTCCTGGAAGTGTTCCAGACCTGTATGGACGTGGTTCATGGTTGAGGACATGTTTTAATGGTGAACATGGTGGGAGTGCTGGGTTGATGACTGGACTTGATGATTTTAGAAGTCTTTTCCAACCCTTAGGTTAGATTTTATGATTCTATGATCTGCTAGTGCTGTTCTTTCTAACTGATGTTTGTAAGCTTTTTTCTGCAATGTCTTAACTGTTGGAGTGAAAGCTTCTCTGGACTCAGGCCCAGAGGAAAGCCAAAGCACAGGGGTTGAATTAAAACCTTTGGATAAGCTGAGATACATGAAGTCACACCAACGTGAAATAGAAATATAGATTTTTAACTTTTAGTAGAAATATATGCTAAGCGCCTTAAACATTAAAAAGCTGCAGCAGAGACCTTAAACACAGTTCTTGCTGCAGCAGTGTTGCCTTTTCACAGAATTCTTTACTTTAGAAAAAATATAGATATAGAACTATACTGTTCACATTTTTTAGATAGAGTGTTCACATGAACAATAAGAACTGATAGAAACTGTATATGCAAATCTGTGTAATACCTATGTAACACTTGTGTAAGACTTAAGACTGTTAGAATTAGACCAAGATAGGTTAAGAAAAGGAAAACTAGAATCGTGTGTTAATCTTATTGGTCAATTAACAAATATAATCCACACTTCTGTAAAGAAATAAATATATAGAAGAAACTAGAATTAGAAGAAGAAGCTGGTTTTTGCCTGCTGTTTGCTGTTGCTGCTTGGCTTTATCATGAAACCCCCTTGAACTCTGCTTTCAAGAAAGCTATGAGACTATGAAGTAAAGAACTTAGCAGAACAGCAGCCTCCTCTGCTCTTCTACCCTGGTCCAAGAAGGAAGGGTACCCCATCAAAAGCTCAACAAAAGCTGAACATGGTGGGGATGCTGAGTTGATGGCTGGACTTGATGATTTTAGAAGTCTTTCCCAGCCCTTAGGTTAGATTTTACAATTCTGTGATCTGCTAGTGCTGGTCTTACTAACTGATGTTTGTAAGCTTTTTTCTGCAATGTCTTAACTTCTATGGTAAGTTGGAAACAGAAGCTTCACAAATACTAACTGAGATGTGAAGAAGAAGGGGCTTTTGAACAGTGTTCTAATGGACCATACATAGATTTTAAAGAAGTGATCAGGCATGTAATCAGAATCCCAATCAACATCTTAATTTCAAGTTCAAAGATACAAGGCCAAAGCCTCCAAAAACCAGATATTTCTATATATGAGTATCCTCATGAACAAGTCAGGCAACATCAAACTCTCTCTCAAAGAACAGAGAAATAAAAACAGCTTACAGCAATGAGGTATAGTATTACAGCAATAAGGGTAGAGGAAGTTTCTCAGTCAAGTGCAAGAAACATGACACTGATTATGTGGGGGTGTGAGACTGCATGGGAGGATGAGCCCATGCAAGACCTGACTACCTTTCATCACTCTTACAAGTTTACAGTACTGTCCTTTATGTGACTCCCTCTGTTTCAAGCAACTAAAGACACAAGTGAAGAAAATGAACAGTTCAAGATAATTTTCAATAAGGCAAGATATGTATTACTGTTTGAAATTCATGCCTCAAACTACATGTAGAAGTCATCATCATTGTAGAAGACAGACATCCTTGACCATGAAGGAAAGATTTAATCTACAAAATATATGGGTTAGTTTGTCCTAAATCCCCAAGACTTCAGCTCCAGTCCTTCTTATTTATCCATTGTCCTTTAGTTTCTAGTAATTCAGTCGGTATGAAATCCTTTTCTTTGAAGACTGTTGCCAACTCATTAAATTTTCCAAACTTTCCAGTACATGGATTTATGGGCAATTAAGAATTTCTCAGACTCGGTAGTCAGGAAATATAGCTTATTATCTGTTACAAAGGCATTTGGCCAAATTAAGGAGATTCTTCAATAGAAAAGTTGTTTCCTAACAGTGTTGCCTGGTCTCTTCCTTTTCAGATATTTTGTCCTAAACATTTTTTTTCATACCTGCAATGGCTCTAATATGAACAGCTCTTTCATTGAAAGAAATGGCTATATTTTACCCAGTTGTTTTCAAATGGTAAATTTACTGAGCTCGTCTAATGGCCCTGATATAATAGATGAAAAAACTCCATTGTCTGAGTGCAAGTCTTGAGATATATATTCAGAAAATGTTTTATTTTATTGCCTTTTTCTCCTTATTCCTGGTAATATGTACACAGTATGTTTGTGTTAACGTATTTTCTGCAAAATCCAAGGTCCTGCAGTTCATTCTGCCAACTCTGCCATTTGTTCAAAATCTTTATTCTTAAATGGCAATTTTCATTTTAGACCTATAGGAAATGTATCCGAGTGTGTCACTTTATAAAGTTAGATTTTCTGAACCTTTCATCTTCTACCCCTTGGATAATTTTCCTACTTGTGTTAAAGCAATGTCATTTCTATCGAAAGACTGCTCTTTTGAAATTTGTCACCGGGTGGTTCTCTAAACTTTATTAGCAGTTTCTAACAGTATCTTTTATTTACTGGACAATTCTTCAGTGCTTTTAGTAGCTGGTACTGTAGCAAAAGCAATCACACTAGCAGTTTTGAAAGATTTATTGTCTGGGTGCAATTTTTTGTTAATGGACTTGCTGCTCAGACTGTGTTCAATGCAGTTTGTAAAAGCATCACAAAAAAATGGGGCGTCTGAATTAAGATCTGCACAAAACCACTTTGACTAATGCTGGGTTCCATCCACGGCCAGCCCTTAGCACTCAGATACAAGTAAAAGATCAAGTCATGGTGCTTATACAAGTATACCTACTTGGTCAAGCACAAATCTCAGTAATGTCATTCAAGTATGTAAGTGTTTGCAGTTTCAAATCCCATTCTTGGTGAAAGTATTTTCCATGCTCGTCCACATTTCTAAGTAAAAGTCTCAGAGATCTTTAGGAAGAAAAGCAAAAAATCCCAACTTCTCTTTGCATTAAAACAAATCACCATTAACCAATTTATCATTAGCCAATTTATGAAACTATTTTCTTTGGTGTTTCCTGAAAAAAATTTCTTGTTCTCTGTAACCATTAACTACTGCCTGAATCTTCCTTAGAAACCTGGTGAAAAATGTCTTTGTATGTATTTCCAGAATGTATTTTAAACTATTGACTAGTACCTCCACTGTAACTTCTTCCAAGACTCTGCAAGACCACCTTAGGTTTCCCCAGAGCTACTGGTATCTGTATGCAAGATGTAGCTATAATCTCTTAATAAAAGCAATCAGATTTTTCCTTTCATCAAGGTTGCTTTGTGCACAGGCAACTAATCACTACTAAATTAATAAATAAATACAAAGAGAGAGGAAAAAAGAATATGTCTATTTATAGACAGATTAAATGACCGTAAGAAAAAAAAGAAGACTACTCAGTTTTGAAGTGTGTTTTCAAAGATAATAAGGATTTCACAGTTTGTTTTTCTTCTCTACATGTGACAAAGAGCCCTCCCTCCATCAGAAACAGCTTCTACCTCTAAAAGCTGTTGATAGGCAGTGCTAACAGCATTTTACTACTCTTATTGATGGTGCTACCATATATATACATATATGTATATATCATATATACATACTTACTTATCATCTAGATGTATATGTATATAGATGAATATGTGTATATGAAATATGTACATACACATCTTCATATATGTGCATATATATACAGAAATTCAGGAACATCACGTGATCATGAGTGCTTTTTCAGTCCTCTGCAGTATGCATGGTATAGAGTACAACCACCAGCTTTGAAGTATTTAAATTCTAGAGAAAATAACAATCTGTATATAAAATATTCTCCTTGAAGGTAGATTTTCTTAACAGCCCTTTTCACTCAAAACGGCTTGCCTCGCAGTAAGATCTTTCAGTTTCAGTTCCATTTCAGTTCAGATTAAAGAAATGAACCAATGAAAGAAGAAACAAAATGCATCTTTACACAGCCCATCTCTTCATGTAAAACATATACAACACACAAACACTGTCAACAGCCTGGCATCCTGTCCCACACATTTCTATCACGCCACATGCATTAATAAAAAGCCCCTGTATCCAATGACAGCGCCTTGTTAAAGCTCCAACATCAATCATGTTTTTTAAAAAATTTTGGTTTGTGTGTCCCTAATTAAATCCTTTGAAAATATGCCAGAAAGGTGAGATACATTTTTTCCCTTCTTTTCTCTTCTGGCTCTTTAATTACCCTTCCCTGAAACAAACAGGCATCGAGTAATAGACTGTTACGGGAAAGTTTCAATAGAAAACTCAAATCTCTCATTACTAGATTTTTATGGGACAACATTTTTGCTTAAAAGTATCTGGGATAGACACAGCTTTGGAGAGTGGAAAGGTAAAACCGCTGGCAGAGCAGCTGCTTGTTTGATATCAGGTGCAAACTCAAGACAAACAAATGGCCCTGCCTGCAGAGGGAAATGTGCTCTGACAAGTGGAGGTCAACTAAAACATTTCCTCTTCTCAATGCACAGTTGGGCCTCTCCTTTTACACTTTTCTCTCCTACAATGACAGTTTTAATTGTGACACTTTGGATGCACATGAAGAAAAAATGTCTCAGATTGGCTCTAACTGCTGTACTCCAAAGTAGTGTACTCCAAAGTCAGTGCACTGGAATCTGATTTTTGCAGAGAAAGTTTCAGCCTTTGCTGCACAAAGCAAAATTTAGTTAAGAAATTTAGGGCTTTCATTTCAGTTAAGCAGAAATGCAGCACTCTGAAAATCATGTTCACTACAATACGAACACATAAATAACATAATTATGTCAATGCTTTCCAAAGAATTTTATGCATCACTCTGTCACTGTATTATGTACCTTTAGTGATCTGCCTAAATTTTGGCTTCATCTCATTTGCCTGCTAAGCTCTCTTGAATAATTACACCATACAGCTATTTTAGGTAAGATAGATTTGTCACAATTCTCTCACTCTCTTTTCTGTTGCCTAACAATGGCAGGGATGCAAAGGCAAGAAACTACTACAAACCCTACTTTGCTTCCACACAGAACACATGGAATGAAAATTGAGAGACAGAGCCAGATGCCACAGAGGTGACATCCTCTTTCCTTTATCGTCTCATCTCATTCCTCAAGGCAGCCAATCTCCCATCCCCTCCGTGCCAGTGACAGTAATCCTATGCGAAGCAGTGTCACCATATAACCATTAAAGAGAAGCAGCAGTAGCAGTAATACTCAAGGTGCCTTTCCTATCTTACCTTTTAAAAAGATCAAACTTTGGTACATTCTGGGAAATAAGAACGGTTAGATCCGCTCTGTGAAATTGTACCTTCATTGAAAAAGAAAACAGGCAGAGACAGAGCTACTGGCAACCGTTCTGATTTTTGAAAAATCATGCTGGCAATATTACAGAGAAAGTTTACAGACAGTTATGTACATGTGTACAATCACACAAATAGGTAATTGAAAGAACTACACTGGCTTTTTTTGAGAAAGTACCATGTGAAAAGATAACGAGTAAAAACTCCAGACAAGTAGTTCCTATAAACCTCCACACCTGGTAAGCTGCAGCTCCCATCTGCCATCCTCCTTGCTTTTCTCGGCGCAATTCTCTTTGTACAGAAATAGTGTATATTCATGTCATCATTGGATCCAAGCACACTGTTGGGATTTAGATAATAGTGCAACTGATCCCTCTTCGGGCTGTGTCAGTGTGAACATGAGGACACTGATTTGCAGATATGTGCAAAGAAAACTCAAAAGTCAGAGCAGGGCCAAAATGTGTGTCTGAACACTAGCCTCCCTCAACCTGAGCCTTCCATGGGCTCATATAAATAGCTGTATGCTGACAAATAACACACAGTTTTCCACACTCAGACAGTGGAACTACCATAGATATAAATGCTTTAAATCCTGTGTGAAGGAGCGTACCACCAACTCCCACCTCAACTCACCAGACAGTAGTTCACAGACTTTGCATGTTCCACTTGCACCACCAGTACAAGTTTTAAACTCACCACCTTACTTCCAGAAACAGAGCACAGTGCCCCAACACTCATCCACAGTCGAGAGCAGGGCACTACTGCCCCTGTTCTGTCTGCATCAGGCTGCTCCTTCCTTGCTCCTACAGCCACCTTCAGGACCTCCAGCATCCTTTCCTCCAGCTTCCTTTTTTCCCTCCTTGTTGGTGATTGAGGCACGGACCCAGACTGGCAGGGAATCTGAATCGTTTATTCAAAGGAATGAGCTGGTTTTATACACTTTTCCAAGGCACAGTATTTTCCTTACATGGTAATTCTCACTACGTGATCTATCCCGTGTTGCCACATCAGCAACACGCTTTCCAAATGTCCTTTTATGGGGTGATCACGCGCTGTTCACTCGTCCGTCAGCTCCTGGCAGCCTCCTCTCCGTAGGGCTCTGCCGTGTGACATCTTCTCCCCCCAGGGTCCAGCAGAGACCAGCCTCTCTGTGCTGTCATGTGCTCCTTTGTGCTGCCATGTGCCTCTGCAGCACGTCTCACAGCCCACAACGTAATTCTATCTTATTCCTCCCCATACTCCTCCTAAAAACATTTACTGTTCCACATTGGTCCTTACAGCCTGGTAAGCTGAGCCTAACTAGCTTCTTCCCTTATCTTCCCTCTTCTCCTGGAGACATCTACAGGCCTTATGTTAAGCAGTGCCCCATAAAGAAACAATACTGAGGCCACTAACCATCAAGATCAGCCTCTGTGTTGACAGTTTTTTAAAATCTATTTGGATTTGTGCCAGTGGTAAATTTTGACCCTTGGGACAACTTACCAATATCACCTTTCCCTAAATAAAATACTAGGATTCAACATAGGTCTCTATAAATACAGACCTCAGCTGCTCACGTATCTGCTTTGACAAGAATAACTATTAAGGTGATAAGAACTTAAAGCTTAAACAACCAGAGGACAGCTTATCTGAACATGCTAAAAAACATATTTCCTGTCAGGTATTTTCTACCCCTGTGGAACACAGCTAAGAAAATCCTAGTTCCTATGAAAATATTGGTGTATGCTTTTGCAAATCAGTTCAGAAATGCATCTGAGACAAATGTTTCCACTAAATATTTTCCCCAGGAAGATTCACCAGTTCTGGGCCCCTCAGTTCAAGAGGAAGAAACCCACAAAGCTCAGAGCTCCAGGGCCACTGCAGCTGCAAAAGGCATGCCAAGGCCAGCACTGCGCTGCCCCAGCATTGCTCCTTCCACTCTTTTCTCCTTGGCACCAGCCTCACCTCCATGTGGCTTTTACTGCTCCACCGAAGGTTAGGGTTACGCTTAGGGTTAGGATTATGGTTTAGGGTTAGAGTTCGGGTTAGGGTTTGGTTTAGGGTTAGAGTTAGAGTTAGGCTTAGGTTTAGGGTTAGGTTAGGGTTAGGATTAGGTTTACCATGTAGGGTTAGGGTTTGGGTTAGTGCTAGGGTTAGGATTTAGGGTTACGGTTAGCGTTAGGCTTGGGGTTAGGGCTACGGTTAGTATTAGTGTTAAGGGTTCGGTTAGATTTTTGTTTATTCTTAGGGTTAATATTCGGACTTCGGGTTTTGCTTTGGTTAGTTTTAGGGTTAGTGTAAGTGTTTAGAAAACCAGAAAGCCCAGATTTCCAAGGTCACTGGAACTGTCATGGGAATGCCAAGTCCAGCACCTTGGCTCCAGACTCTACCCCCATGTGGCTTTTACTGCTCTGCCAAGGGTCAGCATTACACTTAGTGTTAGGGTTAGGGTTAGGGTTAGGGTTAGGCTTAGGGTTATTCTTCAGTTAATGTTTAGGGTTAGGGTTTAGGATTTAATTTAAGGGTTAATCTTATGTTTAGGATTACATTTCAGGGGTAGGGTAAGGGTTAGGTTTTCAGTTAGGGTTATGGGTTACAGTTAGTATTTGGTTTTTGTAAGGCTTAGGGTTACGTTTAGGGGTTAGCGTTAGGGTTAGGTTTAGGATTGGTTTAGGTTTAGGATTACGGTTACGGTTAGGGTTTGGTTTTGGGTTAGGGTTAGGATTGGTTTAGGTTTAGGGTTGCGCTTAGGTTTAGGTCTAGGCTTAGGTTTAGGGTTAGTGTTTGGGTTAGGTTTAGGGTTAGAACTAAGGTTAGGATTGGTTTAGCAGTAGGGTTAGTGTTATGGTTAGGGTTATGTTAGGGTTATGTCTTGGGCTAGGGCTAGGGTTCAGGTTTGGGTTCATGTTAGATTTAGGATTAAAGTTAGGGTTAGGGTTTAGGGTTTTATTTAAGGGTTACTTATGTTTAGCATTTCTTTTCAGGTTTAGCCTAAGTGTTAGGGTTAGGGTTAAGGTTAGGTTTAGTGTTGGGTTAGGTTTAGGGTTTTATTTAGGGTTAGGGTTAGGGTTAGGGTTAGGGTTAAGGTTAGGTTTAGTGTTGGGTTAGGTTTAGGGTTTTATTTAGGGTTAGGGTTAGGGTTATGTCTTAGGGCTTGGGTTATTTTTATGGTTATGGTTTGAGTTGGGTTTTTCGTTTAGGGTTAGGGTTTCAGTATGATCTTGGGCTAGGATTGATTTTGCGTTACAATTAGCGTTTGGTTTAGGTTTGGGGTTAGAGTTAGGTGTATGTTTACGGTTAGGGTTAGGGTTTGGTTTATGATTCCATTTCGGGTTAGAGTTAGTTTTAGGGTTAGGGTCAGGTTTAGGCTTAGGTTTTAGGTTAGAGTTGGGTTACGGTTTGGTTTAGGGTTTGGGTTTGGTTAGGTTTAGTAGTAGGAGTAGGATTAGGGGTAGGATTAGGTTTAGGTTTTAGATTTACTCTTAGCGTTATGTGGGGTGAGATAAATTAGTATTGGTTTACAGGCTATGGGATGTATCTGCAGAAGCACTTGGCAGCACAAAGGAGCACGTGGTGGCACAGAGAGTCTGGTGATCGCCAGACCCTGGAGGGAGGATGTTTCACATTGCAGACCCCTACCGAGAGGTGCCAGCTGCAAGCTGACAGACGGGTGAACAGCGCTTGATCGCCCCTTAGATGGACATTTTGAAAGCGTGTTGCTGACGTGGCAACATGGGATAGTTCACGTAGTGAGAATTTCTGTGCCTTGAAAAAGCGTATAAAACCAGCTTGTTTTTTAAAATAAATGTTTGAAATTCTCTGCCCGTATGGGTTGGTGTCTCAGGGTTATGGTTAGGTTAGGGTTAGGGGTAGTGTTAGGGTTAGGATTAGGGTTTGGTTAGGGTTTGGGTTAGCATTGTTTTAGGGTTGGTGTTAGGGTTAGATTTAGGATTAGTTTAGGGTTAGGGCTCGGGTAGGGTTAGGGTTATGGTTAGGACTAGGGTTAGGGTTAGGGTTAGAGTCATGATATGTTTAGGGTTTGGGCTCGGTTTAGGGTTAGGATCATTTTAGGGTTAGGGTTATGGTTCAGGGTTACAGTTAGGGTTAGTGCTTAGGGTTAGGGCTAGGTTTGGATTTAGTTTTAGTGTTGGATTTGGTTTAGGGTTAGATTTAGGTTTTGGTTTAATGTTTGGTGTTAGGTTTTGGGTTAGTTTTATGGTTATGGTTTCAGTTGCATTAGGGTTAGGGCTTGAATTACGGTTGCGGTTATGTTTATGTTTGTATTTTTTATTTAGTATTTATTTTTTAGGTTTTTCTTTCGGATTGGTTGTGGTCTAGGTTTTAGAAAACCAGAAAGCCTAGATCTCCAGGGCCATTTCATCTGCAAAGGTATGTGTAGGTCACCGCACAGCTGCCCCAATATTGCTTCATCCTTACTTTTCTCCTTTGCCCCAATTTCTACCTTGATGTGGCTTTTAATGATCCAGCTAAGGTTAGCATTACTCTTAAGAGTTAGTATTGGGAAAAGAATGATGTCCAAAGCTCCAGGACGTCTGCAGCTGCAAGAGGCTTTTCAATGCCAATGCTGCCCTGCCCCAACATTGCTTCCTCCATGCTTTTCTTCTTGGCACCAGCCTCTCCTGCATGCGGCTTTTACTGCTCCGCCCAGGATTAGGGTTACCCTTAGGTTTAGGTTGGAGAAATCCACAATGCTTTTGAGTATCTGGGCAATCTCTGCCAGAGCTGGGTCCCCCTCACATCAAGAAAGTGTTTCCCAGTTGCAGACAGCACCTCCTCTGTTTCACTTTGTGCCTGTTGGTTTGTGTTTCTATTGTTCTGTCACTGGGTACCATCGATAAGAGCCTGGCTTTGCACCCTCTCTCCGGGTGTTTATATATATTAGTAACATGCCCTATAGTCTTCTATTCTCTGAACTAAGCATTTCCAGCTCTCCTAGCATTTCTTCATATGTAAGGTGCTCCAGTTCCTTAATCATCTTTGTAGTCCTTCACTGGACTCTCTGGAAGAATTCCATATCTCTTTTGTTCTAAGGAGCCTAGAATGGTGCCGGGAATGGCCTCATCAGTGCTGAGGGGAAGAATCACTGTTGTGATAGCTGATACAGCCCTAGTTTTATCACTTTAAAATTATTTTATAATTTTAAAATTATTATTCTAAAATTCTGGAATAATTCCTACATGTTCTCCAGCTTAATTAATAACTTCCTGTCACATACTGCAGTGCAGTTCAGACAAGAACACAGGAGAATGAGGATGGCCATACTGATCAGACTAAAAGTCTCTCTGTCAATAGCCCACATGTATAAAAGAGAATAAAAATGGGCTGAGTATGTATCTTTACTTCCCTCAAAATGTCTCCTTACCTCTATGGTTCACAGACTTCCTAATCAGAATAGGTGTCTATATATGTAGTAGCCTTAAGGGACTTTTCTTCAATGATTTTTTCTCATTGCTATATTAATTTACGTAAACTTCAAGCATCAACATCCTGTATCAAGGAATCCTTCAGATGATGTGTGGTAGATTAGATCAGCTGTGTTTTCTGTGTCTAAAAAGTGCCTTTGCCAGGAATAGATAGCAGACTCGTCTGGCCAAATTTCTCTTCAGAAAACCTTTTACCTTCCGCTTACCGCCATGTCTTCAATTTTTCCTTCCTTGAACTCAGACAAAAGTGCCTGTCCCTGTTAGCTCACTTTTTGTGTTTGGTTAAATATAAGTGCTATTCTTCAAACCCCTTATACCATACCCTGCTTAAAAATCTCTTACAGGCTGGATCATGAACAATCCTTCTTCTGACTGTGCATCGGCTCTTTCAGGACACTGAGCGAATCCAGCTCTTTGAGTTTTCCTCCCACTACACATATAGTAACTTCAATTTCATCCTTATTGATAATTAGCTCTAGCAGCAGAACTACTGAATCCTGGTCTCCTATTGCTTTGTGAAGCCCAGGGTTAAGATCCCGTGGTCATTTTCTGTTGTCTAGTAGGTGCTGAACTCATGTTGCAGATTTGGAGTAGTAACAGGGCTCTTCCATTTTATTCAGCCAATTATCTTTGAGTGTTCTATTCTGCTTCCAAATGTGACTGAAATCAGCTGACTGATTTGAAAGCTGTCTCATGGACTGCAGGAGTGAGGCACAGGAGAATGCAATGTTTAGTTGTTTTGGTTTGTTTTAATGCAGAATTGAGTTTTGACTGTTATCACCAGGAACCCCTTCCATTGTTGCAAGATTGTTTATTTTCAGATTACAGATAAACTATTTGTGTTTCATTAGGGTTAGTACTGAAATGACAGACTTGTGGCAAAGACTGAAGTTTATACACCCTAGCATTATACCCTAGAACATCTAGAAGTGTTAGTCATAAACAGTTGCTAATTAAAGAAAAAATTCAAGATTATCATAGAATAGAATCACAGAATGGCTTGGGTTGAAGGGACCTTAAAGATCATCTAGTTCCAACCTTCCTGCCATGCACAGGGATACCTTTTGCCAGACGAGGTTGCTCAGAGCCCCATCCAAACTGGCCTTGAATGCTCCCAGGGGTGGGGCACCCACAGCTTCTCTGGACAACCTGTTCCAGTGCCTCACCACTCTCACAATAAACAATTTCTTCCTAATATCTAATGTAAATCTACTCTCTTTCAGTTTTAAGCCACTTCCCCTTGTCCTGCCACTACATGCTCTTGTAAATAGACTCCATCTTTCTTGGAGGCCCCTTCATGCCACAGTGCTAATGCCGGCTAGCACACTGTCCCGAGCACCGGGCAATCTTCTGCCTGTCCCCAAGGGGAGGATGGAAGCTGATCACGGCACAGGAGGACGGGCGAAGAAGCCCCTGCTTGCCCACTGATGACGAGGGTGTGCGAAGGAGGTAGGAAAGAGGCGGAGGGACTTCTTCCTGAAGGCAGATGGTTTATAGAATACAGAAAAACCATGGAGAAGCCGGGAAAATGGGACTGACAAGGAGTTTTATAGCCCTACAGGGTGGGCGTGGAAAACACGCGGCAGCTAATGATATATCAGTTAGGGGGTGTTACAAAGCCAAGGAAAAGGCATTAGAGCAATCGAAAGAAGGGGTAGGCGGGGAGGAGCAGCAAGGGCAGATTGACTACCAAGGAACATAGAACTTTATGGAGAGACAGCCAAATATGAGAAATAAGGGGAGGGGAGGGCCACAGCCAATGGTAAGGTGTAGATTAACGTATTTCACACAGCCTTTTGGGCACTCTCTTGAATTTAATGCTTTTGGGCTATGGAGGCCTCAAACCAATGGACCCTTTGGTCCACTTGACCCGGCTGGCCAGGGCGTTGGCCATGGCTCACCGCAACACCTTCAGGTACTGGAAGGCCACAATTTGGTCACCCCGAAGCCTTCTCTTTTCCAGGCTGAACAAACCCAATTCTCTCAGCCTTTCTCAGCCAAGCCCCTTGCAGCCACTCACTCACTCCCCCACTGCTGGGATTGGGAAGAGAACTGAAAGTGTAAAAGGTAGAAAACTTGTGTGTTGAGATAAAGTCAGTACAGCAGGAAAACCAAAAGCCACACACACAACCAAAGCAAAACAAGGAATTAAATCACTGCTTCACAAGGACAGGCAGGTGTTCAGCCATCTCCAGCAGAGCAGGGCCCCATCACATGAAATGGTGACTTGTGAAGACAAACACCATTACTACAAACATCCCCACACCCCCACTTCCTCCTTCTGCCTAATCCACTTTGTATACTGAGCATGATGTTGTATGGTCTGGATATTCCTCTGGTCAGTCTGGATCACCTGTCCTGGCTGTGTCTCCTCCCAAATTCCCAACTTAGTTCCCGAGCAGATGACAGTTCCAAGGTTTCAGTCTACATTTGGTTGTTAAAATGATGTTTTACTCCTTGATAACTGACAAAAGCATTGTTTGTGAGTTTTGAGTCATTATTTGTGCATTACTGAAAGTTAATCTTTCACCTACTGCTACATTAGCCTAAATTGATGAAAGCTTGTGATTATTTCTTCATTTATTCATTGATATTTTTTAAAAGTCAAATTATTTCCATATCTTTACAGAAAATTCCTCTATAGTTGTGGGTGGAAGGAATGAAGCTGGTTAAGTAATTCTGAATTCATTTTAGAAGACTTCTCTTTTGCTACATAGAAGCATATTTATGTTTTTAATTAAAAAATAAAGAGGCTATAAATTGCTGGTCAATTTTACAATGTTTTGTCACCTCACATTAATGCAAATATAGAAGATATATTTCATAAAATAAATATATGGAGCAAGGATTCATGCAGCATGCTGATAGTCTCTCTTTTTACAGTACCTAGCACAACATATCTGTAACCTAGCTGATGTCTCTCAGCTCTACAGCAATATAAATGTTAATAAATTCTGTCAGCTAAAACTTGATGTTCAGAGAAGGATTACTAAACAGGTACTTACATAAGCATTATCAGAGAGTTGTACCTATTTTATATAACTGATCAGTCATTAAGCACAATAGGGAAAAGAACAATACACAGGGGACTTGCATGCCATTTGGCTTTTTTATATGTAGACTAGCAACTTCGGTAGTATTCAGAAGAGACACAAAGATTATAATAATCAGATTTGCTTTTTCAGTGCTGTCACCCTTACTGGGTTAGCTGCACATCAGATCCCTCCTTGGTCTCTCCCTGTCTCACATGGGCCTTCCTGAATGGCAGATGAGCTGCTCCATTGCCCCTGAGGTTAAATCCTGCAGATCTCTGACTCACAGCCTTGTCCCCAGCTGCACAGGACTACCCAGCCAGCTGTGCCGCCACAGCAAACTGTGCTGAATTTAGTGCTTGAATGGGACTCTTTTTTGGTTTGACTTTCATTAGTAGATGCAATGACTCAGAACAGCTTTTTCAACACAAAAGAACAGCACTAAGACCATATGACAATAAAAAATGTCCTGAAACTAGAGGCAAATGAGTAAAGGTTATGTGATCTAAAATTTAAGTAGGTCTAACTCATGTCGGACACCATACCTAGAGAATGGAAAGTCTAACTGTATTCCTCTTCTCTCTTTTCCCTTTCAGAGTTCAAGATTTTTCAGATGTGTAAAACCCCTCAGAGCAACTGAGCTCCTAGTGATTTCTCAGCAAGATACTCCAACAGGGGACACATGAAAACCATTGAAAAATATTATTTTGTCTACATTCTTTCCATCTTAAAATCTGTTTAAATCTGAAAAATTTGCTACATCGTCTCTCTACCAATGCCCAGAAACATCAGAGTCAGCTCAAAAATCTGGAAAAAATAGAATTTGAAAAACCCTACAAAACAAAATTAGACATAGCCTTTTAATCAGCAGGTTAAAAAAATGCCCTAATCGTAACATGATCAAAAGTCAAGAGGATAAAAGGTTTTGTTAGGTTCAGACACAAGGCCATTGTTTCAAATAGAAATTATGAAAGAATAACTCGCACTTCTTCAGTTGCAAGATTTCTGTTTTATCATGCACAATGCATGGAGGTAAACCCACAAAACACAGAAGTCAGTGTCTGGGAGTACCACCTAATTCTGCATGATTTCTAAAAGTGAGGAATGCAGCCTTCTGCAAAGGCGATAGAAATGAACTGAGGCTGGCAAAGATGGGAACAAGACACACATCTCTTGAGTTATTCTTCAGGGTTCTAAACAGCATAGTGCCAGAATGTTTGTTTCAGGTTCTCTCTTGTTAGAGGAAGGGAACCCTGATGCATCATTTATGCAATAGCCATGAGGCCCCCTTCATTTTCCCACTCCCTGAAAAGTACAAGAAAAACACAATGGATCATAATTTATTTAGTAGTGGACCACACTGACTTTTAAACTATTAGACTACTCAAAGAACATTTATAAGAGAAGGCAGCAAACCCATTATTCATATCTTCATGTAGTGGTTTGGTGCACCCAGTATCCTTTTTGCAAAAGGTGACTAGCATATAAAAATTGTGAATTGATGCCCAAAAGGCAGATTCTTCCATAATTGATCATTAATGTGGTTCTTGTACCTGCTTCTGAACAGTCAGTATTGGCTGCTGTCAGGGACAGAATAATCTATTAGGCAAATTCATACCGATCCAGAGTAATGTGGTGATTCCTAAATGTTGTTTTTGCAAAAATGAATACAGAATATTAAGTATTTACTTAAAGAGAAAGGAAAGCAGATTTTAGTGATATCCTATGGAGTTCACAGATGAACGTGTTTGCTATTATTGCTATTGTTCCTTTGTGGATGCTCCTGATGCCGATTGTAAGATCTAGTAATTTTTCATCCCCTGCCCTTGGCTGTACCTCTTGTGTTATTTCAAACAAAAAACACAAAGCAATGACCCTCCAGAAACAGAATGTCATTTGGGATGACAAATTCTGTCATCATATTGTTGTAAATACACAGTTTAAAAGAGTTAAAATAGATATGCAAATTGCAATGATAGTATTCCTAAACATGCCTGCAGGAACATCAGGTAGGTGCAATCAAGGAAGAAAAATGTTGCTGTTTTAGGGACAGCACCTTGAATTTAAGGACAGGGCTGCAGCTGAGGGCTGTAGAATGTAAATTCACTTGTTAAACTGCTCATTTATATATTTTTAAAAGCAGAGACTACAATTCAGGAAAGCACCATACATATTCTTAAGTACCTTTTTACTGTAAAATAGGGAAGGCTTTTCACCACATGCCTTCCATTATTGGCGGCGGTCAGTGAGAAGAGTCTGCTCAGTGAGAAAAGTGTACTGGCAGAGCTGAGGTATTTGACTGAAGCAGCAATGCTGGCAGTTACTCCCAGTATTGACATACATCCACTGATACAACTAATTTCTTTTATAGGATGTGGCTTTGCTAATTGTGCAGCTCACACGCATCCAAATCTCACTGCAATTGTGCAGATATACCAGCAGCTTTGTCCTAACAAAGAGCTGTAAGAAGCCTTTTCTCAAATAGTTTGCTAGGTAAGGACACTTTCCAGAACTAGAAACAAAGAAATAAAAGCAGAGTAATATAAATATGCTGTTATTTAATGCCAGCTGAATTCCAAGGATAAAAGAAAAAATATACAGCAGGCTGCATTTCTTTGGGGAAAATCTTTCCGTTGCCTGACGGAGTTTTCCTACAGGACAGTAAAATACATATCTGTTAAAAGATGAATGGACAAATTTGGGTCATTTACCAATGCCAGGATTCACAAACTCATTTTTAACTGCCTATTTCTCAAGTCAGTCCTGCTGTAGAGAAGTGGGCTTGATGCCAGCCCAGCCATGTGCCTCAGTGCCCCGGCACGTGCCAGTCACACACCAGCCTGCACCCACCAGCAGACACACACTTCCCCCTGTGGCACAGAAAAACAGGCAAGGTGCTGCTGGGAGAAGACTGTTTGGAAACAAGCCTACAAAATTAGCATTGTGTCCTGGCCTTATTCCCACTTGAGGTTCCTTTAGTGAAATGCAGTAATGGGGCAGCTTGGGACACTGGACAAGCAGTATTGGTGTGTCACACAGATGCAAAAGTTCATCTGAGACATTGTAGGACTTGTATAATGCAGATCTTATTGTTTCCTTCTGGCTTCAAACTTCTGGAAGGACCTGTGATGCACAGAAAATACGGATTTTATTTAGAAAATAGCTTCCACTTCAGGAATAACAGTGACTTGGATGAAATCAGCCATAAATGCACGTATTCAGTCACTATATTCTGCAAGTGGCTTCATACAAAGCATTAAAGAAATTATCACTTTAAAAATTGTTTGAAGTGTCAACAATTTCAATACATTCAATTTATGAGTGCTTTTGTCAAAGGAAATGAATGTAATCTATTTTGTTTTTCTGGTAACTATGTGTTTATGAGACTATTTTTTGTAAATTAAATATAATATAGTTTGAATAAAATGTTCTAAGTTAATAATTTTCTGCATAGTCAATCAGTCTTGCAAGTTGTGATGGAAACTTTGTCAAGTTTTAGTCTTTTTTAATACTTCAGTATGGCAGCTGGTGTGGGGTCAGTAGCTCTGACCGAGGAAGCTGTGACTGGTCCGGAGAGATGGTCCCAAAAGAGATTGTCTTCCCAAGGCCCGGTGTCTTCCCTCAGCTGCTGGCAGGAGGGCCTGTGCAGAAGCTGTCAGCTCTTTAGTGATTGTCAGCTCGTGATTTCAGCTCAGCTCTGCAGGGCAGCCTCCAGGCCAGACCAGGGAGAGAGACGAGAGGCTCGTGTAGCTGTTCCGCACGAGGCAGCTTTATGAGCTCGGCGAAGGGGAAAGCCAGGGACGAGCATCTCTCTGCCCTCGCAGGGGCAGGGGGCTAGCTTTATAGGGATACAGGGGGTGGGTATCAGAGGGTAAGGGCCAATGGGTTACAAAGGATCTGCACAGGGTCTCCCAGAGGATTCTGGGTTTGTCTTCTTCCCACTGTAACTGAAAAGTGGCTGCCTTTCCAGGGGAGTTCTGCTGGGAGGTTTAGGCACTCTCCTTATCTCAGCAGACATCCCTCCAGGGCGGGGGCTGGGCATACCCCACACTTCAGAAAGGTTTACAACTTTTTCTGACAAATACCCTGAGATTAGCTCAGTTGGTTACAGCCTGGTACTGAAAACACCAAGGTTGGGGGATCAATCCCTGTATGGGCCATTAACTTAAGAGCTGGACTTGATGATCCTTGTGTGGCCCTTCCAACCCAGAATATTCTGTGATTCTGTAAAATAGTAGTTGAACATCTTGAAGAGATGCAAAATAATAAAGAATGGAAAGAACTCGTGGGCAAGAAAGACACAGTTTCCAAGGAAGGTATGTACCTAGAGAAGTAAAGAAAGCTGTAAAATAATAGATTTTATAAACTGGAGTAATGTTTCCAACAGTAGACTTAAAGACACACATAATCACAGATTCACAGAATCCTTAAGGTTGGGAGGGACCTCTAGAGATCATTCAGTCCAAGTCCCTCCCTGCCAAGGCAGGATCACCTGGCGCAGGTGACACAGGAACGCATCCAGGTGTGCTTTGAATGTCTCCAGAGAGGGCCACTCCACCTGGGCAGCACACCTACCTTCCTGGGCAGCTCTGCTACCCTCAATGTAAGGAGGTTCTTCCTCATGTTGAGTAATGGAACTTCTTGTGTATTATCCTATGGCCATTACTTCTTCTGTATGTACATGTCTGTACAGACAAACTTGGTATTATCTTTCCATTTCTATTCCTACAAAGGCAATAGAAGCTTGCAGAGAAATTGGATGGTTGGATAGTGCCACCAAAAGACCTTTCTGAAACTGACCTCTCTGGATTTTTACAAAGCCTGAATGTTCTGAGATTGGAAAATAAGCACAAAAAGGCAATGTTTTGTAAAAAATAGTATTCAAAGAAGGTTCTTCATAAAAGATAAGAATATTTGCTTCTGCTTTACTATTTCAATTTCCATATAATAAATTATATCAAACACAGAATGCACTGACCTTTTAAAACTAAACATTTTAATAGCTTCCTGGGAGACTGGATTAGAGACTACATTCACAAATATCCCTTGTGAAACCTTCCAACTTTGTTGACTCAGCACTGCCTCTCAGAAAATCTTTTCTGCAAGAATTTCTTAATTAGCTGTAGCCCCACATATCCCCTACACCTTAATGGTGCAAAAGGGAAATGGCAGCATTCCATCTGCTTTGGCAGGCGTATCCCATGCAAGTGGACAAGCAAGTGGGCAATCAAACATAGTTTCATGCTCTTCCTTCACTCTACTTATAACAAATAGTGATGAGTCCAAGTTGCTACCCAAATACAGTGTCCCAATGCCTGTTTAACCCCTAACAAAGGCAACCCAAGTACTGAAATCTGTTTCATTTCTAGTTTTCTTTGTCAAAGTCATAAGGACATCTAAGCCACCAGAACACCACTTTTTTTTTTTTTTTTTCTTTTATGCAGCAACAGAAGGTGTCATTCCCAGGGATATCAGACACCTGAAGGCCTGTACAATGACAGAAGTAAATATTGGGACAGAGAAGTTGGTCTTTGGAAAGGACTTAGTGTACTGGAAAAACTTGTCATATCATCAGACCCTTGAGGGAGAAGTAAGAGTGGAAGAAAACTGGTAAGGAGGAAGAGCTTTAGGAAGGAGGCCTATGTATAATCTATCTTCTCCCTCACACTCGGAATTACATGAAGGAGTGTGTATGAGACTTAAGATTGAAAAGAGTGTACGTAGGTGGGATACCACAGCTCGTCACTACAGTGGGATTAAATTACCACAGAGCAATGACCTTAACAGTTCCTCTATTAAAAAAAAAAAATAAAAGGCAAAAGCAAACGAAGACTAAACAAGTAAATTTATTCCCCCCCGATCTGATGGATGCATGGCTGATTTTACTGTAATTTCTGTGGGCTCTGTATGCCATTGGGAGACTTGAGAAAGACACAGAAGGTGTGTAAAGGAGTGTAACAATGTAGAAAGAACATAAATTATCTGGCTTCTCCACAGCACATCATCAAATAACAGCTGTTTGGTGGTGGGGTCACTCATTGACATGCTAAGGAGCTCCAATATGCTTTCTCCCCACTTTTGAGCAAGTCATAACTTTTAAATTATATTAGATGCTATTATATTTGATTACATATTCTACGAAAAAAGAGGGCAGTGGATTTTACTGGAATACAATACCTCTGGGAAAGTCATTCACAGAAGGTTTAAATTCAAGTTCCCTCAGTTTCACAGCCATGAAAACCATTGCAAAGCAAATCCCCATCTTCTGCTGTTGCTTTCTCCCTCAGAAAGTACAGAAAGATCACAGTTGCTGTAGCACTGCATCTTTATGGGAGAGGGTGGTATAAATGGCCTCGCCATGGCACTGGCTGAAAATACCACGGAAAATGAAGAAACATCCCTACAAAATTCAAAGCACGTCATTACCATTTTTATCAGTGAATTTTGAATGAAACACATGGTCTCGGCCCAGACATGCAACATCTAGAGTTTCTGTCTCTTTCTGGAGACCTAGATCTAATTTAGCACAGGCGAATGCATAACACAGACTTTCATTTTTATGCTCTCATGCTGTATTCACTCAGTTGTAAGAATCTGACAATAGCAATGTAGAAAAGCCACAAAGCATCTGGCTTCTCTGCAGTCTATCAGCAAACTATAAATGTCATAAGAATTGCTTAATACTAGGAAAGGATGGATGCACGAAGTTCCCATTTTAGTAGCCTTTACCATCTTGAGGAAGTAATACTGGTACGAGACAAAAGTCAATATCTGTCTTCACCCAAATATGAAGGCAAGCCTGTTTCAGCAAAATGCTCCCTTTAAAATATTTGGAGATTTTAGTCTGAAAGTTTCTTTTATCTTAAATACCAGTTAACAATATAAACCTAGACACAGAGAAGTCTTAAGGGGTTTTTTTTGGTAGCAGAAAGTTTAGGATTTGGTTGTACAGGAAGCTTTCTCAGTGCCAGTGTAGTTAATTATACTGATACAGTTAACTGTCAGCTCTTCTGGCCTAACTCTCCTGTGTCGGCAGAGTTACCTGGAATATGAGTATTTTAAACCTTTTCAGATGGCCTGAAAATTGCTTCCCAAGTGGCAAAGGGAATTGGAGGCAGACCTGTGCCCATAGAACAAACTAATTTTAAACTCTTGTCCTATTTATATGACTTTCTCATGTAGAAAAGCCCCTGGGACAAAGGTGCTTTAAAATCTATTCCATAATACTTACTTCAGTATAATTATTCCTAAATGGTAAAAGTGTCCACATGAGGATTTTGTGGTTTGGCCCTGGCTGGATGCCAGGCACCCACAAAAGCCTCTCGCTGACTCCTCTACAGCTGGACAGAGGACAAAAAGTATAATGAAAAGTTCATTAAATGAGATAAGGACCCGGAGAAAGATCACTCATTAAATACCATCATGGGCAAAACAGGCTCAAATTAGAGATACTAAGTGAATTTATTACTAACAAAATCAGAGAAGGATAATGAGAAGCAAAATAAACCCTTAAAAACACCTTCCTGCCCCCCAAACCCCTCTCTCCTTCCCCCCAACAATGCAGGGAGACAGGGAGTGGGGGTTTTGGTCAGTTCGTCACCTGTGGTTTCTCTCTGCTCAGGGAGAGGAATTGTTCCCCCGCTGCACCGTGGGGTCCCTCCCACGGGAGACTTCTCTGTGAACTTCTCTGATGTGGCTCTATCTCATGACCAGCAGCCCTCCCAAAACTGCCTCAATGTGAGTCCATCCCACGGGCAAACTGTCCTCCCCAAACTGCTGCAGCATGGGTCACTCTCCCACAGAGGGCAGTCCTCCAAGGACAGGCTGCTCCAGCAGGGCCCCTCTCTCCATGGGTGTCCCACAAGGTCACAGCCTCCTCCAGGCATCCACCCGCTCCAGCACCTCCCCCATGTGCTGCGGGTGGATCTCTGCATTCCTATGGATCTCCAGGGGCTGCAGGGGCACAGCTGCCTCACCATGGGCTGCACCACAGCCTGCAAAGGAATTTCAGCTCTTGTGCCTGGAGCACCTCCTGCCCCTCCTTCTGCACTGACCTTGGTGTCTGCAGAGCTGTTCTGCTCACATGTTCTCACCTACTCCTCTTTGGCAGGAATGAAAGCTGTGCTACAAACTTTGTTTTGATTTCTTAACTATGCTACCACAGAGCCGTTATCATCATCTCTAATTGGCCCAGCCTTGGCCACAGGCATGTCCATCCTCAAAGCCATCAGGGACTGGCTCTGCTGGACATGGTGGAAGCTTCTGGAAGCTTCTCACAGATGCCACTTCTGTGGCCCCTCCCACTACCAAGAACCGGGCCGTGCAAAACCAAAACACCCAGAATAGCAATTTCAGTCAATATGCAAGTGCTTATGGATGTGGACATTTGTAGATATTTTACTCTTTCACACATCATGAAGGAAGTGAGGTATTGTGGACTGTGGTTCCAAGAAGGAGACACTGAGCAAACTTAGCGAGGGCAAACCCTGATGAATGATGTGATGAAATGAATTAGGCTACCTAAAACATCTTCACAGAGCCAAGTTTTGGATGTATGAACAAGGGACTGGATGAAGTAATGTAGTTTCTTTTCTAGTACTGGGAATTTCAAGCCTTTGATACACCCCTCACAGACACGAAGAAGAAAATTCTAGTCACTGGGTAAGAGGCAAAGAATTTCTCTGGATTAGACACTGGCAAAGTACCAAAACAGATAATCAATTTCCACCTCGGCAAAGCCTCTATGCTAAACTAGTGTTGGAAATATTCATCAATAAATCAGGAATTAAAAAACAGCAAGATGTAATTGCTCTTGTAATGCAAATAGCAATTAACAACAATATTTGCATTTGACACAAAGCTCTGAGGATAATAAAGACTGGAAGTGCCTGTAAAGAATCCCACCAGTAGACAAATGGGAAACACAGTGGCAGATAAAATCTGATCCCCAAACCATCATGACGCCTCAAGGGATTCACTGCATCAAATGTTATTTATAGCTGTCTCAAAGACGGGAATCACAGCACTCTTCACTGCCATCCACAGCCTGGCTCTCATCTGTGAGTCCTGCAGGGACCCAGAGGCCACCCCATCTGTGGTATATGGGTTTCCCATGAAAGGGCACGAGGATCACAAGCCTGGAGGAAGCAAGGGGGGCTTTCCCTGCTGCAGAGCAAGTGCGTGGGCCACCCCTTTGTGTACCTTAGCTACAGAGGAATATGGGTGTCACTGCTTCAGGCTTACTGATGGGAGTTAAGAAGAAATTTTCTTTTTGAATACATTATTCTATCAGGTGACTTTGATACCTTCTCCTGTATTAACTAGTGTCAGCCACTGCACTGACTCAGAGGGAAAAGCTATGCCATTAATGCCACATTCCTCCGATTAGGAGGATGACATGGAAATGTCCCAAGTCCTCAGGGACCAGCAAATTGCTGCCAGAAGTAGTTCTCAAACCAGCTGGTAGCAGCAGTACTAGACTTGTGCCATTTAGATTGAGAGATGTGAAAGGGAAACAGTCAAAATCGCACAGGCTGGAAAAGGCTAATGTGCATTTTCTCCTAATTAAAAACTGAGACAAATTAATAGTCTATAGTTCTTTTGGTGGTCCTTTGATTTGAGACACCTGAAGAGGGTTATAGTTATAGAAGGGGAGTGCTCAGCATCTTTGAAAATCCAGCCCCTGCATCCCCTGAGGTGGGAAACCTCCATCCCTCCATTACCTGCCACATTCCTACCTATTTATTAAAATCTGAATCACACCGTGGAAAGAGAAAAATGTCAAAGGGCTGACAGCATTAATAAATACCTTGAGCTTACAGTGAATAAAATAGTCAAAACACAAGTACCCCCACTTTTGTGGATTTTATCAGCACTCGACCCAGCTACTGTATGTACATCTACATATGAATTGGAAAATTTAAAAAAAAAAAATACACAGATATTCATTTATTGTCAAAATAACAAAACAAAGCCCCCCAAAAGCTTATAAATATTCTGAAAGCATATACTATCTATCAGAGAGCAAAGTACCCCCTCACTCTCCACTGAGCTTCCTAATGCCTCTATCTTGTCCTCGGCATGAGAAAGTACGGGGTTCCCAGGGCTGCCACTGCCCAGGCTGCTCATGAAGGCACCGCTCCCACATCCCACTGGCGCTGCCCTGGGCAGAGCCACTGCAGGCAGCTCTGGCTGGAGGGCAGCGATCCCGGTGCTGCGTGGCAGTGAGCAGTGACAACACAGTGCAATGCTGCCAGGTGAGGTGGGCAGGACGGCACAGCTCAGGACAGCTGAGAGGTAGGAATTACGAACTTTGCCATGTTAGATTGTGCTGGTCTCCTCCACAGGCCCTAAATGAGAAAGAGCAGCAAGGTTTGGCCTAAGATGGGAGACATTGAACACAGGACAAGCTGGATGTTGAGGACCACATGTTGAGAGGATTCAAAAGTATGAGAGAAATACTAGCAGCATGTCTATAAAAGCTCAGGGATCTGGAATGGGGCAGAGGGGGGTGAAGCAGCTCAGGGCTAATGGGGAGGAAGGAGGAAGAGAGTATAGAGGGAATATGAGAGGATGGAAAAAGCTTTTGTCATAGTACAAATACCATGGTCAGAATAACAGTGCTCTGAAGGGAGACTGAGGTTTTTTTACACAGCATTAAAATGAAGCACTAGATAAAGTTTGAAGAAAAATGCCAGAAAAAGCATGAATTAAATGATGCCCATCTGTTTCTTCAAAGAATGCAGAAAAGGATAGATCCTCGACCGTTAATCATCATATAGAAGATGATGGTGTTTAATTGAGTTCAGATTAAAAAAACCTATATATTCGACTTGTGATAGAGGCAGTGACAACTTACGTCTCAGCTACATTTTTAAAGCTGTGTCTTAGGAGAACCTTTAACAGAGATCTCTGTGACCAAAATGTTAGCTGACATATAAATATTGACTATAGTTTAAGAGTTTTGAGTTCAGGAACTAAAAGCAGTTCTGCTTGTTAGTAGTCCAACTTTTGTTAATTAATTTAGTAATTTCCCTAGCTTTATATGCCAGGACAATATCTAATGTAAATATGAAGTTTAAAAATATCCTTTTCTTGCTGAAAATGATTTTCAGCATGGGAGAAAGAAAGGTTTCCACAGAAGAACTCTGATGGTTCCTATGGTTATTCCCCCAGCTGTGTGTTTCACCTTTTGCAGAGGTTACCTCTCTGGCAGCAGAACAAGCAGGAAAGGAGGACATGAGTGCCTTGGCCAGCCCAGCTTGCATGGGGAGAGACAGGGAATCTCAGCTCCCACACCAGACTTTCCCCGCAGCAGCTGAAGCGTTGACACGTGATCTCTTCTGCCAGCTCTGTTATGGTGATGTGATTCCCAGCAGGGAGAAAATTAAAGATAGTCGGGGACTGAGCCATAAAAACCAGTTCCGCAGTTCATGGACATTTGTTTTTAACACTTGCTCATTCATTGATTTGTAGGTGTTTTTTAATTTTAGGTGTTTGGGGGTTTTTTCATTCATAAAAAACCATTTACATTCTTGTCTATATAGGCAAGAAATTCCTCTGCACAAGTCTTTTCTATAAACACATTTTGTTAAAATAGAGTATTTTATAAATTAAAGTTAACCTTTGCCTTCCCAAAATAAACAATGTTTTTAATGTATTACCATCTCAGTAGAGATGAGGTACGCCTCATATGGACTCATTTCATCCAGTTAAGTAATTGTAAGTGGAGAATCTAACACCAGACAATTGATGGATATTAATTTACAATTTGTGTGTCTACAAAAGAATGGCAGCATGGTTAAAAACACACCTTTCTCAGGGGAGACTGTAGCAGAGTTCAGAAACTAAATTGAATTATGGCAGCTAATGAGTTACAGCACTTCAGCTCCAGTAACTCTTTCTCTGCATATTCTCCTGCAGGGAAGGACACGTCTCCCCTCAACCCCTGTGTCTCTCCTCGATCCCTGGTAAAACCCCTGCACAGCTGGGCTAGGAGGAGGCAGACAGACCAGGAGGGCACCGGACACTGCCAGATGGGCACCGAGAGGCTGAGCTCTGACTCCTCAGCACCTTGCTGAACCACCAAAAAGCCAGCACAATGACACGCCTGGTAATGCAGACTGTTTGGATTCAGCTACACTCCTTGGGTAGACCCATTAGTCCGATTTCTGCTAAAATGGTTATGCCAATTAGATTAAACTGGTTTACATATGGTTTACAGAGATTTAATGGAAAACTTTAGGAGGCGGGGGAGAAGCGTTTTCCACCACACTTGGCATAACGAATGCCTGAAAGCAAACTGGGTAATGCCAGAATGAAAATGTGACTACCCCAGCAACAGTGAAAATAAGCAAGGGACATACTGGATCTATACTGTTTGAAAATTCTGAAAAGCTCTCTCCTCAAAAGGATGCTCTAGGTTTAGCCTGGGTATGGGAATTTTTGGCTGAAGCCTCTAGAGTCATGCTGTATGGAAAACCAGAGGACCCAATGATTTCTCTACCTTTAAAAACTGATACTTGTTCATAATTGAATTAGGGGGAAAAATGTGATCATTAATTAATTTAAATATGCCCATAAAGGCATATTATTATTAACAAATTATTATTTGTTTAACTAAATGTATATGCACCAGTATGCTTACATATTTTTGTGAAAAATTGCAGATACAGAAGAAATTGCATTTATCATGCACCTTACCGCAGTATTTTGTTCATTAAAAAATCTCCGCCATGATCCTGTCCACACTACAAATCCATATATGTAATATGTGCCATAATATGTGGTGGCAGAACATAGTTTTATGCATCAGTCTTAAAGCTTTTAGCAATATAGCCGCAGGAGAGGTATAGAAATACTTGTCACATCCAGGACAGGAGCCTGGAGACAGGTGATGCCAGCACCTTTGCTCCTCCCCAGCTGGGGTTCCCTTAGGAGAGTCGCTGTTTAAACAAATTCAGGCAAATCCTTCCAAAAGGCACTGAAGAGCTGAAGCAGACCCGAAGAGAAGGGGGAAACTGCAGCCTCTTCCCCATCATCCTGCAGAGCAGGGGCTGGGATGACACTCTTGGTCCCCACCGCCTCCCCCTTCCAGCACCGCCAGAAGTAGGTGCAAGAGGGCATCTCGCAGCCTCGGAGGTGCCCGATGCCAGCAGCTTTCTGCTCTGATAAAGGTCAGGAGTGCTCACCCCCGGCCCGGCGCTGCGCCGCCAAGGTTCGCTACCCAGACTCTGCTCCGGGGAAAGGCAAGAGGCACTGCAGGGCACATATGCTTTTGTTTATTGAACTCTGCCTGCCCGTGACCCACTTGCTGCTGCCACTCAGACACGCTTTCTCATCCCGAAATACCAGCACGGTATTTTTCCTCTATCAGCCTCAAATTTTCCAAGTGCATGCAATATTTAAAATTAATACATAAAATGAATGCATAAGATTCAGTTACATTTAGATCTGCAAATGTCAATAATTTTTTTTTTCCTGTGGTTATGCAGCTTTTGGGGGCTAGGAATTAGGTGGGTTTTTTTCCAGTTTATATTATTTTTCCACAATTTCCAGTTTGGCTTTAGACTCTGGCAATCACACACCCCAGCACAACATTGCCTAGAGACAATCAGAATTTCATCCCCTGATTAGAAAATGGGCTGAAAAACACTACTTAAGCTTAACTATGGAAATTCAGATTTCTCTGATACAGTGGAAATAAACAGGTAGAGACAGAGAAAGTGAGAGAAGAAAGGTGGGGGGAAAAAAGGCTTCCCCCTCCAAGCCCCTGAAATGAATATTTGGACATATTAGCCCTTAACAGTTTTATGTATAATATTCATAATTCTTTTTATCACAGTAATCCTGTTTATTTGAGCCATTTTCATATTAATTTCAGCCCCTACTGTATTGGGGAATGGTTGAAAGAAATAAGGTCCATTAAACTGTTCAAGACCACTCCCTTGACACAATTGTAACCTTCTGATAACTGCTTTGACACGTCTTGTAGACCCTCATTAAAAAAGGAGGAAGAATGTGCCACAAGAACCTGTGGTACTGCTTTTAAGATTCTGTCTGCAAACTACCAATTTATAGTGGAAAGGAAAAACCCCAAAACCGAAGTGATAAAAATCTGTGATATTATTATTATTATTATTATTATTATTATACTACTTCCAACCTAAATCCTAAAACCATCTTTGTGGAACAGTAAAGACTTATCATTTAATCCTAACTCTTTTAGTTGGTCTAGGTATAGTATTTAATCTCCGATAATATAGGACATCACGTATGATAACCACGAGATATAACAGGGTAAGTATATGAATAGTGGTTTAATACACATGAGCTGATATTAAAGGCAGTTTAGGTCAATTTAGCATTAAGCTAAGTTATAGGATTAGAAAATGTCAGAGGTGCAAGACAGAGATGAAGTGGAACTTTGGGCAAAAAAGAAGCAGCTTGGTTGGCAAGTGGCCAACAAAGAATTTTTTTGTCATTCCTCATCTGAGATAACATGGATTGATTATGTCCAACTAATTTGTATAGATTGAAAAGTTCTGTTTATTGACCAAGATAACTGAAAAGGGTATTAGCGTTCCATGTTCAACCTTTCCTTGAAATTTTCTTTCTGAACACAAGTTAGGTGACCATGCAAATGAGCAATTTCTTTCTTAGTTTTTTTGAAATAATCTTAATTTCGTTCTTCAGTATCTGCCTCTGTTTTTTAATTTTTTTTCTCTATTGTTTTCACATTATCATTATTGGTATTTATTTTTTTAGCACTGTTGCATATTAATTCTTTATATCAAACCTGTATTGCATTACACTTTATTTATCTACTGTGTTACATGATTTAGTTGCTAAATAAAACTCCTTTCAATTGCTATTATGAAAGCCTCTTTTGGTTTCTTGAACTCTTCTCATTTCCCACATAGTATCGTCAGGGCCAACAGGAGAGGGAAGCAGAGACGACTGAAGTTGTTGCATCTTTGCAATCTTTGCATTGACATGGACACAATAAACTATCCTTACTGCAAAAGGAAATTCCTCAGCATGACAGTCAGTCTCTGCTGCTCTCCATTGACTTCTGTTTTGGGGAAGAGTAGGATGTACTTGAGCAGGGCATGAGCAGAAGGGGATAGAAAATCCTATTCAGGAACAGACACCGCTTGTATCAGTCCCAGCATTTTTAGCTATAAGTGCAAAGCAACAATGAGAACTAAACCCAAATTTTTAAAAGAGCAACTATTTTGCAAAGTGCTGCTTTAGAAAAGGAACTATAATCTAGCCCCTATATGGCATCTCCTAACTGAGATTCACTGTAATTTTCAAGTAGCTGAATTAAGCAAGAAGAGTAATGTAATACTGGCAGAATTCCTCACACATGGATATACGCTTCAACTAAAAAAAAAAAAAAAAAAAAAAAAAACACCCACAAAAAAAACCCCAAACCAAACAAAACAACAAGAAATCCACAAACACCTCAAGACAGTGAATAACTTTGAATTCAGTTATTATATCTGCTATCACCACCTGAATATGCTATTTCTTCCCTCCTCTGCTGTTGCCCGTTGTCACTGCTGGCACGGAATGGAAAGAGCTGGAGAAAGCAGAACTAAGACAGATAAAAGGGTCAGTTTGCTGAGACAAAAGATGATATCACGTCGAGACAAATTACAGAGGTGCTGTGTCTAAATGTGTTGAAGCAATAACAGCTATACAACAGCCATATCAGCAGGGCTGCTCTGAGCCTGCTGCTCACGCACGCTGCATGCAAAGCAGGACCCGCAGCCAGCGCTGCCATTCAGGTCACACACAGCGGCAGCTCCCCGGCAGCTCGGGAGATAGCTACCAGGCCACCTGCAGGCCATGCTGCTCCGGCACGGAAACAGCTGCACAAGAAGTCATTGGAAGTGACAGGTAGCCCGGCGCTGGAGGGCAGAGCCCCAGCCCAGAGCTGCGCAGCCGGATCTGCATCCCCTGTGCATCGCCAGTGCACCCCCAGCGCATTCCCAGCGCATCCCCAGCATATCCCCAGCGCATTCCCAGCGCATCCCCAGCATATCCCCAGCGCATTCCCAGCGCATCCCCAGCGCATCCCTCAGCGCGTCCCCAGAGCATGCCTGGGGCATCCCCAGCGCATTCCCAGCACATCCTCAGCACATCCCCAGCACATCCTCCAGTGCATTCCATCCCCACCTGGCTGCCTCTCTGATCCATACACCCTGCCCATCTGAGAGTCGAGGGGAAGAGAAGGAACGTGGTTTTCTTTTTTTTTTTTTTAAATTTAAAACCAGCTAGGGAAAATACAGGAGCTCTCAAGAATGCAGTGACTTCGGAAGGTCTCACAAAAATGCTGATCAGCTGAGCAACTTGAGAGGTAAAGGGTAGTTAGCACCTGTGAAAGATCAAAAACTGCTCACAGGCAGGCTGTTAATCCTGATGGAGAGAAAACTGGATAGTTAGCACTCCTAGAAAAGAAAGGTGCCATGGCTGCCTGGAGCATAATGGTCACAGAGGGGGAAAAAATACATATGGATAAATCAATCATGTACAGATACGTGGATAGATCAATCTGTCTCATAGCACATTGTCATTTGACATGTTCCTTTCTTCAGCAGCACATGGTTATATATCTCTTGCTAAGGCAAGGGGGGATTGTATTTTTACAACCCCCCCTTGCAATTACACCTACAATTACTTGCTGGAAAAGGGATTTCAACCTCATCCACAGGCAGAGCTAGGACACCTGCCTTGACATCGCTTTTGCTCCAAGACACAAAGCCGCCTTGCCTCTGGCGCCAAGCTCAAGCAGATCTGAATTCCCACTGCTGTGCCAAGTTGAACACTGGTGGCACAACCTCCTGAAAAGAGACCAGAGTTTTATGAAGTAGTTCAGAGAGTACCTGTGATTTTTAGCAGCTGACATTACCAAACCAGCTTGAATTGCCTTCAGTACTAAAATTGCTAGGGCTAGAGTAAATTTATCTATAAGGTTGTGGCACAAAATTGCAAAAGCAGCACCAGATTATCAGAATATTGTTCACAGGACATGGTTCTGCTCAACAAAGAGGATCTAGAGCTGAAATGTTCACCCAGTTCAGTTATATGCTTACAGTCTCACCCCTGTGGGAAAGATTAGCACCCGATTTTCTGTGCCATGCTGTGCTGCCAGTCTAATGGGCAAAATAACTGTGCAGCAACAAGCACTGTGATGTATTCAGCACTTCCGATCTAGGAAGGAGCTTTTCCAGTTTTAAAATGATTGAAGATTAGAAGTACTGGGAAGGTTTTGGATCCTTAGCAAAGGAGGTTTTTTAGATGCATGTAATCTAAAAGATGTGGAAACTTTTTTTTTTATCTGAAGACACCGAATCCATCTAGAATTACCCACACCTCCAGATGGATACCGCAAGTCCAAAAGATGGACAGCAATTGTTTGTTTAGTGTAAAAGGCCTCAAAAGAAGCTGATTTGTGGAGATACAAGAGATTTTTAAGGAGTGAAGGAAAGAGCATGTTTTATACTTCTTCTCAATGACTCTGACATACAGACTGTATTCTCTCAAGGCCACGAAAATAGATAAAGTGCTTGATCCTCTAAAAGGAAGGTGAGTTAATTGCCAATATAGGCATGATGCTTTGAGGCCCAGAGAACTCCTAATTGTCCTTGGAACACAATTCAATCTGAAAACAAAGAGATGTTGGTTATATATTGTGATTGCATTGAAAATCACATTTGTTTCTAGACCTCTATGTTCTATCCACTGAAGAACTGACAATGGAAAGTTCAGAAGCAATGAAATCAATTTCTCAAAATTATTGATATATATGGGGTGATCAGAATATTTTGAAAATAAATGTGTAGAGCATTAAATGCCTTTTTTCCAACTATTTTCTCTCAGTCTCTGTTCTTCTGTCTTAGTCCATCGATCTTGAAACCGTGATAATCAATATCTCTACATTTAAACACATTCTGTATGAGGGAAATGATTTCCATTTACTTTAGATGAGTAGTTTTGACAATGGGGAATCCTCTGGCATTGAATTGCCAGTGGAAGTGATACACCAGCACAGACCAAGGGTTAATGAGGAAAAGAAAAGGCAACCAAATCTAGGAAATAGCAGAGTAACAATTTCAAAGGAGCAAGGTGGAATATTAAATCTCATCCCAGTTCTTTGAATCCTAGGGTGGAATTATTAGCACCCTGGGGGTTGTCAAAGCATCTGGAGAAATTATCAACATGAGGCACTAGTATTCAGTATATCTATATGCAGTATATGGATCTGTGGGGTGAAATATATTGCTTCTGTGGCAGATCCTCAAAACCAATCATTTTTTTCGTTACAAATGGTTTCAGTCTTATACAGTTACCTTGAATTTTGCAGATTCTGAGGCTGCTTTCCAAATCATATGCAGTAACATAATGTAACTGGAGTCTCTGATTTTCCACCTGTGGTAACCTGAATGTGAGACAAACAGGAGATCACTGGTCCATCACAGATGTTTGCATCCAAAACCTAATTTAGGAACCAGATTCAGAGACCTTTTCTTTGCTGCTCCCACTGGGTGTAGAGCTGGCTTTCATTGAACTGAAGGAACTCTTTATATTCAGCTGTTTCATATCAACTCCCAGAGAACAGAAATGTCTCAGCCTTGGGGAGCTGGGCACTTAATTCAGCATGTTGAATTTCATGATTAGAGGTGGATGCTCAGAAGTTATCAGTGAGCAAGCTCAGTGTTGACATCCATCTCCCTACTTCTAGGTTATCTCTGAGGTCTTTCCAAAATTAAGAAGTCCTCTAAATTTCAATACATGTGACACAAAGACGTATCCTTTCATTTGAAATGATGCAAAATGATACTCTTTTAACATAAAATACACCACAATATAAGTCCTGTTGCATTAATGAAATGTCAATCACAAGGGCAGAGGTAAAGTACAAAGGGCTGTAACTTCTAAATGCTCTGGAAACCTGGAGATACCATGGGCTTCCTGTAGTCTCAAGACTGTTTTTATTCACCTTAATGTATATTGTGACACAAGTAGGTACACAATCTGAAAAGATCTATCCTCCATGTACAAGGAGGTGGGGCCTGCAGGACAGTATTTCAATAAATTACTTCACTGTATTGTTAATTTTATTTTTAGTAAGTTTTTAAAATACCTTATTACCGTAATAGCAGTACCAAACAGAGAATCTGGATTCAGACCTTGAGTTCTTAACTGCAGGAAAGAGTCATTGCCTTGATAATTTTGTTATGTCATCAGGTTTGAATGAATCATAAAATCTTAGAATCATAGAATATCCTCAGTTGGAAAGGACCCACCAGGATCATTGAAGTCCAACTCCTGGCCCTGCACAGGACAGCCCCAAGAGTCATACCATGTGCCTACGAGCATTGTCCAAATGCTTCTTGAGCTCTGTCAGGCTTGGTGCTGTGACCACTTTCCTGGGGAGCCTGTTCCAGTGCCCAACCACCCTCTGGATGAAGAACGTTTTCCTAATATACAGCCTAAAGAATTTATACACATCAAGAAGATCCTTTCTTTAATCTGGAAAGATTTCGCATTAGTTTACACGAAAGTTTTATAATTTTCTATATTGCAAAAGCTGATATGTTTTTCTATTGCTAATGAGGTCCACAGGATTTTAATCAAAAACTCTTGGCAAAGATTACAAATAGGAAATCATTCTGGGCAACACTTATGTAGTCAAGCTTACTAAGCAAATTCCACCCTAAAGACAGAGTAGCTTCTTAGGTTCTGTGAAGATACTTGTTCACCTTTCAGTTGAGAAATTCTGGTAGTTAAAGGCTGTCATCAGAATTTTTTGGGATTTAAATACTGGGATAGGTTAACCTCCATTTCCTTTAGTCTCTTACTTTTTAGAGGTATAGTCTGAATTTTCACTTACAGGTGTACTCACCTATGCAACCTGTATTGATCTTGGCTAATACTTCAAGAATCAAAAGAACTTGAAAAAGAAATGTAAAGTCCTTCTGCTGGATAACTATGTGATTTGTATTTTTCTGTCTCACATTTGTGTCAGTGGCAACTTTTCTTTTTTATATAAGTGTATCTCAATTTTTAATCCTCTTTTGTTCTTTATTGTTGTCTTGTATGCTGAAACCATGTGTAGACAAATTCCACAGGTAGTAGCATAATTGTTCATTTTGTTCATTTTTCACTTTATCCATATCAATTTGGTTGATAGACACTTTTTAACTTTCTTCTTATGTAAGAAAGGCTAAACAGTAGTACTCAGTTTACTTTATATCACAGTTAAGATGCCATTGAGATTAACAGGAACAATTCGTATCCTTTTGGAAGGATTTTATCTCAGTCCCCAGGGATTTGTTTAAACAACACAACATTTTGTTCCCATTAGTAATCACAAAAATGAAAAATTTAGATTTAAGCGACAGTTAAGATTTTGCAAAATTTTCTTTTTCCTGGGTTAGGAGAGGGATTTGTCAGACAAGACAAAAATGTGGGGGGTCTTACAGGTAATCACAGCATTACAGACATACATTCATACTTAAGACAGCTATGTTTTGATGTAACCTTGGGTATCAAAATTCTTAGCTCAGACAAAAGTAAAAAGCCAATTCAAATAATCTCTTGAAACAAACTGTCTAATACTTCAAGATTAGCTTCTTTATTTCTGAAAAACTTCTAGTTTAAAAAGGACAGTATAAGTGACAAAAACTGATTCTCAGATGAAACATCTGTTTCTACCTATTCTTGCTAATGACCTGACTCATTCTGTTATCATGGTCTTTCTGTTAGTTTAAGATCAAAAATAATTCTGAAAGAATGAAATTATTTAAACAAAGCTTACTAATGGAGGCTTCTTTATCAATGTTTTTACTTAAAAATATCAGATGGAAAAATGAAAATTGTATACTAAAAGCCTACTGTTCACAAGACAGAGAATTTTTTTTGCAATGGAGAATTAATGCTTTTCCACTTTATAGAAGTAATGCATTTGTTTAAAATGGGCAAAGTGTAAGGATTTATTATACTCATTTCTTTGCTTTTCAGTTCTTAGCTTTCATAAAGGGTGTGATCCATACATAATCAGTCAATAATTTCATGTGCTTTCAATTAAAAAATTATTGTCTGTTTTTATAATTCACTGAAGATTTGAAAAATAGAAATACAAAATTTAGCAAAACCTAACAGCACTTCTCTTTTAGCAGGCAAACAAAGTAGTGTCAATAGGAAAGGGGGACATTCTTGCTACTTTGAATTCAAGGGTAAACTCCATGTCTTCAAAAGAGCCACAATTTCACCCAAGGAGTCCTGCAGTGGTGGGCTCTACTGCAGCAGTTTGTGCATACATTTCCCCTTCTCCATACATTTCCTATACTTATGGTTCTTGCACAATCATGGTGGCCTCCACCAACTAGCCCAGGTTTCACCCTTTGCTTGCTTCTTCCCTGCTCCCTTCTTCCAGCTCAACAGCTCCCATCCTGACTGCAAAATTCTGACCTCAGCCAGCATCTGGTCCACACCTCATCTGACCCCTCACCTGGGTGAGATCTTGGTGAATGTATAAAACTTTATCAAGCACATGTATGTTGCTGTAACAGTATAACATTATATAAAATGCTTAATGCAGCATCAAAGTTACAGTTCCTCTTATGAAATAATAATTATAATTACAGGGAACTAACCTAAAATGTGCTATATTCAGTCAGCTAAATGGCCTGTCACAGAGCACCAGATTTCTTGTACTTTGTCCATTTTGTTAGTGCTGAGTTTCTCCAATTTGCATAGCACTGAGGATACTGTTGGTCCTAGTCCAATTTGCTTGCGTGCTTGCTTGCTTGCTCTTTTTGCCAGTCCCTGCCCTGTGGTTTCTCAGCCTACTCTTCCCTTCCTCTCATAAACCCTGTTTACCTCTCTTCTGTTTTGCTAACACCACAAAATAAATTCTGCTAATTTGGAAAAGAATTAAGTTTCATTCATAGTACTGAGATGATTCCAATGGGATACAGACAATGGTGTGAAAAGGGGCAGGATTTAGCCGTTTGCCATTATCATTCGGAATAATAAAAAAAAAAAAATCTGCCATGCTACAACAGCTGTTTGCTGCCTTTTTCCCCTGCTATGCTTATTGTTTGAAAATTTAGAGGGAAAACTCAGAACGTGTTATTGCTGGAAAAACCCCCAAGGGCTTGTGCAGAGGTGAGCTCCCATAGGCAGGCTCCTGCAGCCTTCTGAAAAGTTTAAGCCTATGATACCAGGCATTGCACATTGTTAACTTCCTGGGTAGAGCTCTTGCTTCAAGCATTCATACTGATGCTACTTTTCCTCCTATTGGCTTTTCCTTCGCTATATTTTTTTTTTCCAAGAAGAAAACCTTTTTTTTTTTCTTCTGCTAAATGGATGATAATTCTCTTTCTGCTCCTCCTGTTCTGGAGATAACTTTGTTCTTATACCTGCTACTATTGTATCTGGCTCACTGTTGTTACCAGAGACTAACTGGATGGAGTTAAGTTTATGTGAAGCTTTTTCCATTTGCTGTTATTCCATTACATGGTTCACTACTGTTCCCCTCCACCCTGTAAATGTGAAAAAGTGTTCTTCATATTTCACTTAACCATACTGTTAAACTTTTCCTTTTCTTGCAAGTCAGCAGAGAAAAACCGTGAGATTATAAACGAACTAGTATCTGGCCAAAGAATTTCACAAAGCTTGTCTCTTCAGGCTCTCTGTCTGGTCTGGTTGAGGGATTCAGAAATTTTTGGCAAGACAGGGACAGATGGATATTTTCAATAGTTACTTTGCTTCTCCCTTCAAGGTAATCTAATTCATTAGGCTTGTCAGAGTTTAAATATTAGGTCTTTGCTAACCTAGTTTGACTGAAATGGGTAGAGTTTCACAAGTAGCTCTGCCAGCAGATTGGAAGTTGCAGTCACCAAGAGTGGCAGCGATAAGTGTTTGAGAATAAGCTAAAGATCAAGAACTTCCTCAAGGCAACATAGTTGCAGCTAATGAAAAGACACATGTCCACAGTCAAATATAAAACTATATCATAAAATACCACCTACATTAAAATGGATAAATAAAGACTATTCTGAGACATTTAAGATACTACATTTTCCTCTAAACTGAACATTTTTATTCTGTGTATGTATGTTTGAATATAAAGTGATTAGGCAAACAATCTGACCCATGTGGTTATAATATGATAACCATTTGGCTGGGAGCCCATCAGGTTACTTGATTTCTCTTATATTTTGTAAAGTAAGATAACAAAATTCCCAACCTCTTGAAGGTATTTGCCTTTTGATTAATTATAATACTCGTTTATTTATTTTCTTATTGGGGCAAGCACCTAAACGCTGATCTAATTTTCAATACTTACTAATAATGGCAAATAAAGATGTGGTTTATTCTGGCAGAACTTTAATGGATAACAGAACATTAGGTAAATAAGATCCCAATACTGCCATGTAGACTAAAAGCTTTATCATTAAAAGAAATTAAAATATTTGTTAAAAGAAATAATATTCCAAGTACACTTCTGACAGATTCTGTTTCAACATAACAAAAATGAAGCATGGGTTAATATTGGAACATACATTTTACGAAGGGTTGCAAGAATTTTCTCTCAGAAAAGCCACATCACAGCCAGAGAAATATGCCAAAAGGCAAAGCTTTGGCATTACTAGAGAACTGGGTTAATGACTAGTGAAATACCTGAACTTTAATCAAGGAGATTGATATCAAGGACTGAAATCAGGCTCTGAAAAGTTGTGTATGAACATCTGAATTACTTACTAAAATTCTGACTGTGCAGGTACCTATAGCCAAATATCAAAGCATATGGAAGGAGTCTGAAAATGACTAGCATGCCCTGAGCTGCTGATTGCAATCAAATTCTGTATAACCTTTTAAAAGCAAACACTTATCAAAATTCAGTTCATGTTCTGGCACTATCTAATGTTTCTGTCTTTTTAGATTAATATAACTTGAAGGCAGCCACTCTGCTCCAAGAAAAGGATCCAGGCTGAGGTGCAACTGATTTCACCAGTAATACACTCAGCATCTACACAACAACTTGGGAAAAATGTTTATTGCCATTTTTATGCCAAGATCCCAGACTGCATGCTGCCTACTTTCCTGCTCTTTGGCTCTTCCTAAACCTTAGCAGTGATGTTCTCATTTCCCTCAAAATCACCATCTACTACAGACTCATTTCTTTACTCACCTTTGAGGCTGGTTCCTGATCCTTTCTTATTCTGTTTGAGTCAGAGTCTGGCAGCTTTTGACACTCACTGTTACATCCTAATTAAAACTGACTCTATTGATCCAGTTCAATCCTTCAAGTTCTTTCTAATCAAAGACCTGGCAGCCCAAGCCAGACTTTACAGAAGCATGTTAACCTACAATCACACCTAGGAAGGGAGGCTGCGTAAGAGGACAATGCAGAGCTACATCTGTAGAACAGTTATCGTCCACACAGGGTCGCTTGTTGCCTACAAAGAAAACCTGAAGATTTTTGTGGTGAAATGGTAGCTTTTCATGGTCAGCTCTTCTTTTTCCAAATCTGCTGGATCCAAAAGTCTATAGCTATCTAAATAAGCACTGTCAAGCAAGAGAGATAAAATAATATATTTTACATAAAATCATATATTTTTATTCAACTGAATAATTTTCTTGTCAAATTAGAAAGTACATAGGAATGGACTGGGAAGTCCAGCTGACCTGTGTGTTCAAATTGAAGAAAACAGATAATATGAAACTGTCAGTATCACAGTAAGGCAGGCTCTGATTTTGTTTGTAGCTCACTTATGTCAATGTTAATATCACAGGTATAAAATGTGTATTTAGGATGCCAATAGCAGTATTTACATGTGGGTTTCCCAGCATCTCCTCCACCAACTAACTACTTTTAAGATTTGCACCTTCCAGAGATGAGAGCCTTGTGTTTACCCTTTAGGCAGAACAAGTATCTCTGCATTTCTGTCTGTCTACTATGTAGGTAGCAAGTGGATTTGGTTCCTAGCAGCTTTTAATTCAATGCTTTCCTTGTAAAGTAAGTTGCCCCTCTTCAGACACAGATAACCATGTGAATTTTTGCAACTGTCCAGAAGATCTCTTGAATTGCCATGTTTTTTAGTCAGCCACCACCCTGATTCTGCAGCACTTTATCACAGAAACAGTCAGAGGTAAGTAATCTCGAACTTCTCTCCTGCAGCACATCCCTTGAGGCACATCAATCCATGTCTCCAGGTAGACAAAATAACTTCTCTGCTGCTAATCTAGGGCTGATGAAACAACCTGGAGGTAGGTGGGCACTGCCTGGAGCTGCTTTGTTTCCCCATGGGTCCCCTTGATTGCTGCTCTCAGTACCTCCTGTCCTTCCAGACCTGCCTGCCTGCACTGGCTAAGTGCCTGGCTTAAAGTCAAAATGAGCATAATATGAAAAGATGTGGTTTGGGATGTTTTTCACCTGGGTCAATAAATCCAGACCGTGGAGGCAAACAAAGCAATAGAAATAAACAGGCAGCTGTCTCCCAGAAAGTGGTCACAAGAGCAGACACGTGGGTCTGCTGTGAGTGATGCTCTAGGTACACATTGACAAAGCACCAAGGACGTGAGGGAGAAGCTCAGGTCATCATGACCCCAGTACTGTGCTGCAGTCACTGCCCATACAGAGGTGACTGACTCTCAGAGGGCTGAGTTAACAGCAAAAGTGCAGTAACATGGGAGATGGCTTCTCTCCTCCCCACTGCCCATGTGTACACAGGTCCCACATGGCTGCTGTGATGTCAGGAAAGCCAACATGCTGCAGCATCACACCCGCTAACACCCCAGCTAGCACGTACTCAGGCATGATGCAGCCATCTCTCAGGCTGACCCAGCAAGCACCTCCTTCTTTTGTCTCTGGAGAGCTCTTGATGACTGCCCATGACACAGAGTAAAATCTGTCACTCTGCACTCAGCCTCGATGCCAGCTAGAGCTGTCATCCGGATGATTGAATTCAATCACTAATGGCCCATTTACTTTAAGGAGGCCATTCTGCAATTCGAAAAGGTATCTTGACTACAATGGGATGATTTTGCCAGGGAATATATCTATAGCTCCTTTTCTGTTGATATGCAGTAAGAAAAAGCAATTTCTGGCACTAAGACTAAGACTATACTTACATAGCCCTCTTCTTAGATATTAGTGTCTGCCCACAAATTTAAAACCATTGCAACTGCTATCAGCATTTTCTCATTAATGTTATAAGGACAGCGAAAGATCATGATTTTTCTGCTATTTGCTACTTTCTAGACTGTTGGTTTATTTACACATTTTCATCTCTTTTCCGGAATGGAAGATTCATGTATTAATTGATAACCCTTTCATAACTTCATACAGGATCTGGTGTTCTAGAAGGCAGTCCTGACCCTAAGAGGCTTCTGCTTGAACAGTTTGCATTCCTGGTCCAGTTTAACCCTGCTGGCTTCAGATGAATTGGGAACCACCTGAAACTAAACTCAGCTTTTCTGATTTTTAGGGGCAGCAGCAGATAACACAGGGCAATAACAATTCAAACACTGTGGGCAGTGATTATTTGACCATAGCCTAGGACATCCCTCTGATTTTTGTGCTTTTGAAAATTTATAGCTTAATTTTTCTCCAAACTGCTATACAAAAGCGTTCTATAAAGTGATCCCTCAGCAAGACCAGGGGCAGATATAACATTAAAAGGAACAGGGGGTTAGAAAAGGAGAAAAACCAATTCTGGTAACAACAAGGAAGGAACTGGGGCAGAGAAAAAAATTCAGTACCTCTATAGTTAAGCCACTGGTGGGGGAGATTGCTGTGCCCTTCCCAGAATGACTTCTGTAGTTTTGCATGAAGTGAATTACATTGGAAGTTTGATATCAACAAGCAATGAAATACAACATGACCCCATGTGCAAGACAAGTGACTTTCTTGCTTATGAGGTAAGTCTTGCTTACCCTTAGAATCTTCCTGCTCCAATCCCTGCTGCTGGTGCAGCCCTAACGAGCAGGAACAGTGCTTCCTTCCAGGTACCTGGAGTGCTTTCCTGGAAAATAAGAGAGTTAATCTCATCTTCTAACTATCAGGGTAAATTCTGTGGCCAAGAGGCTTATTAGACAAGAACCACAGCATCACACCTTGCTTTTCTGCTCTGGCCCTGACACAACACACAGCCCCTGCTCAGCACCAGAGCCAGCTGAGTCCTGAGGAAATGAAGAAGTAAAGTCCATGCTCACAGGTCTGGGGAGGGAAGAATGGGAGGAAGGATTTAAAGATGGCATCTACTTTCAGGCACCTGATTTCTTTTTTTAGTATTTGCACCTACTAAATAGTCTGTGGTTAACACTAGTACCACTGGAAAACAACATACTAAAGCAAAAAGTAAGAGCTATCTCATGCTGAACTATGATCAGAAATATTCTGCACAAAAGGATTACCACAGGCTTTTCCACATGCTTACAGAAATAGCTTTCCTTCCCCCTGACTCCTCAGTAAAAATAAATAAATAAACAAATATGTTCCCTCAGTATCTGACAGCTTGACTAATTGCAAACAAGTTTTCAAATGAGGGACAAAACAGCAAGATTTTCAATCAAGTCTCTCCACAGTATATAATTTAAATTTGAAATTTATTGGAAATAAATTAGTGGAATTATCCATTGAGTCTAGCATTCATTGACAGTGAGAGAGATTTTAGGTCAAATGATTAAAATTTAGTATTTTATAAAACAACACTTCCTGTTCAAAGCTGTAAGATGAGTGAATTTACATTAACAATCAATAGTGGCCTTGGGTTTAAGCAGCCAGTGTATACAAGTCCCTAAGTTCCCTAGGATCCCTCTCTGCACATATACACCTCTGTCATTTGGCCGCAACCTTCATCTCAAAAGCACTGGCCTTTTATATATCTAACCTAGCAGTCATGCTTTCAGCCTGTGGCTGAGATTAAATCCTTTGCAGCTGTCTCTGCTTGTGAAGCCCAGCCTCAGCCTTTCTACCTGGTTTTCAAACCAGCTGTAGTCCCCATAACATTTGCATGAAGCCTGGGAGCGATAAATGCACGTGAAAATCATTATTAATGTATCAGCCAGCACATCAGGAGCTGATGAGGCACTGAAATGAAATAATGACAGTAGATCACAGCTTTCAGTGAATTGACGAGCAACAATATGTTCCACACCACCTAAATTAAAGCTAGTAGCTCAAGTCCTTAAGAGAAAAGTTGAAGAGTGTGGGGACAGGGGCTCAGGCTGTAGAGAGGTCTGCTTTGAAAGGGGAGCCTTGCAGACACAATCCTGTCCTGCTTCTGCCTGATAAATTGTGCATTAGGCTCATTCACAGAGCAATTGGGACTAACTGTGGTCCCTCTGCATGCATTAAAAATTTCCAGTGAAACCCAAGATGACAGAGGACACCTGTGACTCAGAAGATGATATTCTGCTTTCTGAGTCAGAGCTGAGTAGAAACAGCAGCATGATGCTGGAGAACACTGCTCCTGGACAAGATGCAATGAGCTCAGAAGCACAGACAATCCCATGCTGCAGTGGTAGGAGACTGCTCAGCTATCCTCATCACTTTCCAACTAGAAATTTACATCCTGCAGATCAAAGTCCCCCTTGCAGTTCTACTGCAAATGACATTTGTCATAATATTCTTTCTAAAATTTTATATAGAAATGGTAAATCTTTGCTGTATTTTAGTCTGGAGATGACCGCAACTCTGCACAGAATGAAGCAATTCCTGTATGTTTTTTGTAGAGCTTTTCAGACCTCTAAAAGGTGGAAGAATCCATCCTGTTAAAATTTTATCCTATTAACAATCCAAAAGACTAACAGAAAAATAATATTTTACAATATTTTTGATAATTATAAGATCCTTAAACACAAGACAACTGACTATAGCACTTCATCTCAGGATAACATTTATCTTTAAAAGCTTTGGACTCTTGCATGGTAAAGGAGTGGTCTAAAAACTATTATTGGATGGTTGGTAGTGGTGTCAAAGAAACAGATAGGATTGGGACCCTTTTTCTCTCATCTTGACCCTCTTCTGGATACCAGGATACTCTTCCCAGTGGAGTTTACTTTCCAAAACCAGGCACTATGCAGTATGTTAGGGAGAGAGAAGAACCCACAGGGCCAAGTGAGTATCACAAATGGAATAAATACCTTGTTAGTTTTCTAATACATTTGATTTGTGATTTTGGAGGTTAGGCTTAGCTAAGAGAGGCTAAACTAGTGTAATGTCCTAGTTTCCCCCAAGCAGAACCGATAAGGCCACAGGCACTAATGCTGGCTCTTTGAGTGCATTCAGCTTCAGTGCAGAGCACTTGGTACAGGAAGAAGAAACACTGATAGAAGCAAACCTGCAGCTTGGGCTCTCCAGCCTCCAGCACTAGTAAACATCCACCTCTGAAAGCCCTTATGCACTTCTACATCACATTTCATGACATATGTGGTACTTGTTGCAGTAGTTGTTTAGCATAAACATAAACCAGTTTGCTTTTCTCATGGGTTTGTGGAATTTTGTGCTGAAAGAGCAGCCGTTGCAATATCCATTGTAGTAAGGAACCCATTCTTCCAGCAGAATAAATGGGAATTCTTGCTGCAAAGTCACAGAGAGAAGGGTGTGACAATGGAGTGACTGCAGAAAGAGGCCTCTATGTGTCCCAGAAGACAACGGGAAATTAAACAGCAGCACAGCAAAGAGATGTGCCAGCTACAAAGGTTGTATTGAAGATGCCTCCAGATATTGGAGAAACTATGAAAGTACTGCAAATATGGAGCATATATCATATTGTAAATGAAAGAATTAGAGTATTTAATACAGAATGCCATAAAGGAAGATAGGGCAAAGGAAGTTTTTGTTTACAAAACAACTAAGGGAAATGGGTGAATACTGTTAAAATGAGACCACTGCTGAATCAGAAATGGCATATCCAGTTTTCTCAGCTGCTCAAGACAGAGAGAAATCAGGTGGGAAAACTACAGAGGACAACAGAAGCAACTGCTATTTGTTCAGGAAGATGAAAGGCATCATGGAAATCAAGTTTCAACTTAGCCGAGAGGAGGGTGGAACAGGAACAGTACGTAAACCTCAAAGAAGTTCATGATTCAGAAAACAGGCCAAATCCCTGTATGAATTCTTTCCAGACAACAGCATAAACCCAAAAAAGAAAGTGGGTTTTTATTTAACCTGGTAAGAGTTTGGTCCTTGTCTTTTTGTAAGGAAATAGAAACCCAAACTAATATTCCTCTTAGTATTGCAGTTAAATTGCTAATGTTTGTTACATAAATATTTGCTTGGAAGATTTAAGCTATCGCATCAGAGATGCCATGCCATCCTGAAGATGTGGAATGCGTACTAAAGGCAGCAAAACTGATTGTAGTCCAGTATAGTGTGTTGTCAAAGAGAAATGAGAGCTCCAGGACTCTGTTCAGAGCTCCATCAGAGACCCTTTCACATCCAGGTTTAAATTTGGGGGTGGTGTGGCTCAGTGTCTCCATGTAAATGTACTCAGTAAAATTACCATGTACCCCACAGGTTTGTAAAGTGTTCACTGCAGTTCCAATGAAAGTGCATAATACTGAAAGGACAAATCATTTTCCATAGAAATATAGTTGTAAAACATTAAGTTTTCCCCCCAAATTTAAGAAAAATCAGCTGTAGTGCTAAATGCAGCCAGCAGATAATGAACAATGTTTATCAACACTTCACCATAACGTGTTCCCGCTGATCCATGAATTGCAGTTCAAAGTTGAAAGTGGATAATTTTTAAATTGATGCTGCTGTGGGAGTTTTTTCCTGTTTACAAAAAAAAAAAAAAAGAAGAACAAAGAAGTTATTATACAAAACCCCAGAAAATTTTGTTCTGATCATTATGTCTCATGCCTATAGTAGGCCAAATTCATAGGATCTCTTGATAGCAGAAAAATGACCACATGACTTTGAAAATAATTATGTATGATGTTTTAGACACTTTTTAAATAGCAGTGTCAATGCTTGGATGTTATGCCAGTGATGGAGAACTCTGGTGTGAAAGAACTGACCTGTCATGAGGCAAGAATTAACTGACATACTAAAAATTTATGAAAACCAGCAGTCATTACACCAAAATCATTATGTAGAACTTCCCAGGATTTTTAATGAATCCACCAACCTTAGAGAAATGCAACCCAGAGACCATATTTCCCGTGAGGAATGTAGAGGATCTCAGGGTACTTTGCAAATCAGATGTATGCTCATTGTAGAAGCACCAGTGCATCTTCTGTGAAAATATCTTCTGCTTAAAAACATGCCACATATCACACAGACATTTCGGGCAGGAAATTAAAAATACATCCTATGAGGCTGCTAAGACTAACCAGTTAAACTTCATATAAATGCACTACTCAATCAAGCTTTGCTCTGGCTTCCAGAGAAAATCCTATTTCTTTTGAGAAAAAGTGTTTGATTAACAAAATAAAATGCAAACACACCATTTCAGTTCAGCCATTCAGCTCCTTCATGATATGCACACCTTAGTCTTGGAGACCTGTGTTGACTTCTGGGATCCCCATTGGTAGAGCACAGAGGTAGAAACAGCACATCCTACTGCTTCCAGCTGCCATCTCCCCAGTCTTTCTGAACCTGCCAGCACCCATTGGACCATCCTCAAGCCAGGTGAATAGGTCACCATTTAGCAGCTTGAGGCGTGAGGAGTTGCTGGGGCAGCAGAGCAGTCCAAGGATCTTCTCTCTGCTGCTCAGGCCAGGCCCATGGACAACCAGATCTCACTGATGGTCCTGGGGAGGGATCAGGGTACAAGTTATTGCTACAAGGAGGAGAAGGAGGAACAGAAACAGCAATTATTACCCCAAAGCATTTGTCAGCAGCAGGGACAGCAAGTCCGATCCTTCAGTGTCTTCCCCAGCATCCCAGCTCAGTCTTGTCCCTCCACCTCTCCTTCTCCCATGGCAGCAGACACTGACGCCCAATCCACCATCCTAAAAAAAGAAAAAAAATTTTGGTTAAACTGTTAAAGAGCCCAACACATTTTTCTTACAAGGAACAGGACATACATATTTGCATCTCTGTAAAAAAGGCTTCGGTAAATGTCTCTGTAGCATCTATACTCACATTTATTTTTATGTTAGGATGTAACTACACAGTCAGTTGTGTGCTTGCCTGACATGATTCACTCTGTGAGCAGTGGCTGTAGTCTCCCACCGGCACTATTCTGACTCTCCAGCCTGAGTGCAATGAAGCAGGCAAAGGAGTAAAAAGCAAGCACCAGAGCTCTCGTGTTCTAATCTAACAGATGTGTGTGGAAGGATTTTGGACACCTCTTTCCCTTTTTTAACCCAAGATAATAGTAAATAAATCTACATTATTGTGGAACCTGAACCAACAGTGGTAAATCTAATCCAGTTCTGTTGGAGAATAAAAGTAATCGCTGTAATGTCTTTGCTTCTACTGTTTAAGGGAAAAAAAATCATTACTTTAAATAGTTGGTGTAACAGACTCTTAAGGTCTGTTAATAATTTATATTTCATAGCAAGAGGAAATTGATAACAGATTTTATATGGGTCATGAGGGTATGATCTGACTTTGGCAGTCAGGGTTCTGAATGTGAAAATCACACGTGTCCATTTTGGCTGGGTAAGGATGGCTCACGGTGGGCAGCAAAGTGTACTGCTTAAGAGCTAGAGAAACAGCCAGTGGTGGTAAAGAGACAGTGTCACCTGAACAACAGTCAAAGCTTAACAGTCTGTGTGAGCAAATATTTCTTCATGAAAGTATTAAAGCAATTCCTTCCTGACACATCAGTGAACTCTGGGAACAGCTGGAACTTGATAGCTTAAGGGACAAGGAAAGATTTTTTTAGCACTGCAGGAGTGACCAGGGATTTTTAATTTTTTTTTCTAGAAATTCAAGATATTCATAGCTTAGTTGGAGAGAAAAGCAGAAGAGGAGACTCGTTATACAAGATTCATTATACAACATTTATTTGGGGGAGGTTTGTTGCATAAGCCACCCATCCCTTTCAGGTTACTATCACTAAGTATTTTGTGTACTTAGTGGACATCCTGCTTGCATTTGTGACTATACCAAAAGAAGCCAATATCTTCAAGTACTCAAATTCAGTCCTGGCAAAGCAAGGTGGTAGGAATGCTAAACCTTGATGTCCAGTTCATAGTTGTGCCTGAGCAATGGCCAACACAGTGCAAGAACACCTAAGCTAGCTCCAAATCAGATTTTCCACACATGAAAATCTATTGATGGCAGTACAGAGCTTCCTCTCAACAGCACTGCAGGCCAGGAATCTCTCTCAACTGCTCTTCACTCCAGCAGATTTTGCTATAACTATGACCTCTCTGAGATGCAGGATGAGCAGAGGAGGGAGCCAGAAAAGTCTGAATCCCATAAATACAGGAAAAAAAAAGTTGGACGGATCAAGTGACCTCTGGAACACAAATTTTACAAAATTTTACATCTGTATCCTTTCTTGAGTACACTCAAATAAAGTTAATAGCATTCTTATTGGTTGGCATGTTAATCACATGTAAATTTAACATAAAACATTATAACTTTGTACTTCAGGTCTGTTTCTATGCCCATGCACAATGCCAGGGAATAGCCCAGCCAAATTCCTAATGATATCAGCACAAAGTCACCAGGAATACAATTCAGAAATTCAGTCTCATATACCAGTAAAATCCTTTATGTCCTGTCCAACCCGTACACACAGTGGAGTTTTGAAACACACTTCTTACATAAAGAAGACAGGTGTTTAAAATTGACTATGTTTAGATCACCACTGTTTGAGAGAGAGAGAGATGGACAGTTTTGTCCCTACCATGGGAACATATAGTGCCTATACTGAATTAAACAGATTTGTTGAAAGTCTCTACCCAGAAGCAACCCATGACCTAAACCAGCTCAACCATTTAAAGTACAAAATTTTGCCACCTGCAGGGTAATCTCTATTAGCAGGAAAAAAATGCTACAGATGTTGTGTCCCAGTTTCCCTGGAAGGACTTGCCAACTAGTCTAATAACTTGTAAGGGAGACCTCACACAAGGCCACCAAGAAGATCAAACCTCTCCCAATATCGTTAAGAGATATAGTGAAACTCAAGATAAGAGTTCCTCTGGGTCAGGTTGACTAGGATTTCAGATTCTGGAGTGATTCATTGATCCATTCTTGATGGCAGCCCCAAGCATGAATACTTCACCGGCATCCCTGTCACTCCTAGTCCCAGAGCACCTGCTAGCCAGCCTGCTTCCATAGTCCTGACATCCACATGCTCAGCAAGAAAAGCCAACAGTGCTTGCTATACTTCATTAATTCAAAAAGCATATACAAAATTGTTGACTAGACTAGGCCTTTGTCTGAAGTGGAAAAATGAATCTGTGCAGCCACTCGAGGTGAATAGATATAGTGGTGGAAAACAGCAAATAAGCATCTAGAAAATATTTCAGTTAGATACCAAAAAGTGGCAAGTGGAGAAATCCCACTGCTTTGGGATTTGGGTTAGGGTCTTCATAGTAACAGTATATTTGTGCTCTACATATTTGCATCTTGCATCCAGTCAGCCCTAGACAAATGTGCTGTTGCAGACCTGGAGCCTTGTTGGTAGATGTGATTACAGCTTAAGCCACGTCACACAAGTCCCTGCTGCCCTGAACTAAAAAATTAACCCTGTTACTGCAAACTGCAAGGGGTCAAAGCACCAGCACTAAAACAAGAAAACCATTATAAAACACTGAGAGTAGAAAGTGTTTATGAGGTATCTTAGTGCAGAGCTACATATATTGAAGTTGATTTAATACTGCTCAAAACTTAAAGGTTGGGAAGGAGAAAAAAGAAAAGAAAAGAAAAGAAAAGAAAAGAAAAGAAAAGAAAAGAAAAGAAAAGAAAAGAAAAGAAAAGAAAAGAAAAGAAAAGAAAAGAAAAGAAAAGAAAAGAAAAGAAAAGAAAAGAAAAGAAAAAAGAAAAGAAAAAAGAGAAAAGAGAAAAGAAAAAAGAAAAGAAAAGAAAAAAGAAAAGAACCCACCTTGGATCTGCTTGAAATAAACATTCTCAATTTGCTCAAGAGACCAGAGGAGAAAGTGGGTCAGCCAAAATATTTTGTTTTGTGTGATATTTTGTAAAACCCTTTCTAAAAATCTGTTTCTTAGGACAACATTCAAATCTCTTATTTGGCAAAACTAAGATGTTTTCTTTTGCAGAGACTGAAATAATGCAGATTTTTCTGAAGAGAATTCTTCCGTTTTATGTTGTTTTGATTATCTATGAAGGCTTGCCAAATCCAGAAGAATTAATTAATATTTTTGGTTTAAACCATTTTCTGGTCAATAATATTTTTGATGGAAGAGGGATGCTTGGTTTTACTTTAGATCTTAGTACTTGACAGGCCCCTGCATTTGTATCCAAAATGAAGGTTTGCACAGCCCTGAAAAAAAAATCTACCAGAAAGCCATGCCAGGATGCTTTTAGCAGCATTCTGAAAAGACATGGGTTTTATTACATATCAAAGTAGACTAGGAAATAAGAAAACACTGTACTAAGAACTCAGTTCTATACACAACGTAAATAAGATCTGATCTTTATTTCATCAGCTTCCTCTTATATGCAGCTCCTTGTCTATCCTCTGCCTACATTTTGCTAGATTTTTAATTCAGAAGGCAGTTGAATGCCTCCCAAAAGTGCAAAGTTCGAAACAGCCATAACTTCAGCCATCATTGCTCAGCTGCCTTGCTGATACCTTTTTGGCTAGCTTTAACTCTTGTTCCAACCTTCTCACCCACTAACAATTGAAATAAGACTGCATTCATCACCAAAAAAAAAAAAAAAAAAAAAAAGTCCCACATGGCTCACAAGCCCTTTGTCACATCACAGAATTTTGTTCCAACTCAATGTGGATAAGAATAGTTTATCAAGTGCCCTAACTAGGCCATTATTTGGCAGTCCAGAAACTTGTTTGTTATTTGTATTTTCTGTAGTTTCAATACAAATTGACTTCTCCAAGAGTGACAGCTACTACTGGGTCTCTGTGCACAGACTTGGTGAGAATGGCAGCTTTCATATGAGGTTTCCCAGTAATAAATGCAACACAGTGGGTGCCTGTAGCTTTGGATTCTGTGACCTGTAATATTTTCTGTCAAGGCACATGCTATGAGATAGGTTAGCACTTACTTCCTTTGGTGGCCCTGACATATGTATAAAATAAGTACAAATCAGCTAAGTCTGACTGCATGCAAAAAAAAAAAAAAAAAAAAAAAAATTTAAAAAGCACTGATGTTAGATTTCTACCACAACCTGTGAGATGTGCTACTGCTTTGAATAACTTGAATAACTATTTCTTTGACTGGAATGGAAAAAAAAAAAGGCAGTCTGTCTTTTGTTATTTTTGACATTTAATATTACTTATAATATCACTAGCAACATGGGATTATCACACTGAAATTCTCAACCATACTCCAGTTACATTTCTGAAGAATATCAAAAGGCAGCTCAGAACATCTGAAGATTTACACAGAGAGAAGGGAACTAAAGGGCTCTATTCTTCCTTCAGTGTTCATGTTAGCTGTGTACAGAAATCCCTCACGTATCACCAAGGGCCTTCTGAAAGCCCTGAAAAAGTGCAAGAAATATAGACGCCATACTTCAGAAAACAGACAATAGAATTCAGAGAGCCCCAAAATGCTGCTATGCTAAAAACATTTTATCCAGTTCCTTGTGTTTTCCTGATATTTATTTTATTTAGGTTAGTTTGAATATTTTTGATGTTCTCAACTGAAGCAATGTAAAATTTCATGACCAATCCAAATGGCTGGGGAAAACTCTGTAGTTAAAAATGTTCCTGTTTTTTCCACAGCTGTACAAATCTCTTATTAGTGTCAAATAAAAGGCAGTCTTTGGGGAAGAGGGAAGACTAGTGTAGTAGCCACATTGTAAGGAAACCCTGGGGTAGGTATAACTTGTAGCATATTGATGTATATAATGCAAAGTGCACACATCTTAGGAAGTTATTTCAATAGCATTTATGTGTAATTAACAACTTCTCCTATGACAATTCAGGGTGTGAGCTTCACTAATGTTATGTTCTTAACTGCCTTTTGGAGGCAGCTTTTTTCTCCACTATCTGGGTATAGAATCTGGGGGTTCCAATATCTACCCAGGGAGCCTAAATAAGGTTGCTGAAGTTAGGTATTGTGGAGCTCTCATAAACTATAACCACCCTGTCTTTTATGGACATTTCCAAGGTGGGTCATGCTTTCTCTCCTGTTGTCCTAGGACTGCAGCATCTCTGAGACTTTGTGCAAATCTACATGGGTCAGATTGATATTTCCATCCTTGTTTTACAGAGGTGGAACTGAGTTACTGAGAAGCAAATATTTGCCTGAAATAACAGGGGTTATAATAATAGGGGTTCTAGGAAGAGCATTGTCAGAAGGTTGAGGAAGGTGATCCTGCCACTCTACCCATCCCTAGTGAGGCCACATCTGGACTGTCCAGTTCTGGCCTCCTGAGGACAAGAGATATGGAGCTCCTGGAGCAGGTCCAATGGAGGGCTACAAAGATGATTAAGGGACGGGAGCATCTGTCTTATGAGGACAGGCTGAGGGAGCTGGGCCTGTTCAGCCTCAAGAAGAGGTGACTGAGGGGATATGATCCATGTCTGTCAGTATCTGAAGGGAGGTGTCAGAGAAGGGAGCCAGGCTCTGCTCAGTGGTACCCAGCAATAAGACAAGAGGCAAAGGGGAGCTCCATGAGACTTTCTATTAGCCTTCCTCATAGTCATCATCCAGCTGCTTCCCGCACATCTGTTAATATCTCTTCCCCTTACACGTCAATAAAAACAGATACACGAGGGTCTTTCTAGAAGCTGGCCTTGTCTTCAACCCACATATCAGACCTGATCTTGAGGGTGAGGGTGTTAATTACTAGCTGCCTGTGGAGTTTCATAAAGCCAGAGTAATGAATGTTGTACTTTCAGAAGGAGTTAGCAAATTTCTGATCATTGCATATAATAAATTCTGGTTTATTCAGTTCAAGGTCTTAGACACTGTCAGTTTCCCCAAAACACTTCCATCATCAAAACCAGAGCCTGTATCTTCAAAATAAACTTAGGCAATTCCAGAGAGAAATTAAGCACATAAATCTGAGGCTGTAGACAAAATTCATCCTCTTGAGATAGAACTTGGGAGCACTTGACTATGCATGGCACAATGTGGCACGGCTCATATTCAAACAACCAGAAACAGTAAAAATACAGTCAATGACAGGGCTGATTAAGTTTGGCTTAGCATCATCCCATCTGCACTTACGTGGCTTTCAACCATTTTCTAGGACTGCCAGAAAAAGCCAATGTTTACCTGCAAATTTTTGTGTAGGTATATCACGTACTTTTCCCATTTAGGTAGCAGCAATGTTAAGCTGACATGTCTGTTTACAAAATTCTGTTTTCACTCTCCAAATGACTGTTTTTCTTTTAATTCTTATCTTCCTTAAACAGGAATGAAAACCAGAAAGATCTTTTTTCATTCACTGATAGGTCTTGTTTTTCTGGAAATCAGCATTTACAGGGTAAGGCTATATTACATGTGGGGCTATTCCACTGAATAAGACTTTTTGACAGTAATTTTTCTTTAGCTAAATTTAGAATACATGAAATTTTGAATATGTCTGAATTGTTAGGGAATTCTAACATCCACACACAGGTAATTTTTCACACAAAACTGTGAAACAGAGCTTTATGAAACACCAGAAATATAATTCACTTCTAATATAGGCTGGTGTCTAAAACTGAAGCAGAAAGCCCAGACAGAGAATAATTATGGCAAAACAATGTTTGCAGAAGTTGTACTGTCTTCATGGAGATATCCATGATTGACTCTTTATTTGTCCTTCCATGAGTTAAAACAAAAGAATTCTGAGCTGCTTTTCTCTTGTTCTGTGCTCACTTTGCATAAAGAAGAGAGTTAGCTACCACACAGAATGGAGAGCAAGGTCTTACATCATTATAATCCAGAGCACTGATGCAGAGCACTGATTGCTACAGTCTACGGTTGTCTTCTCATTTTACTTGTGCTCACTTGATGCTCAAAGAGGTTTCACCTTGATGGAAGTTTTAGTTTGATCAGGTTTTCACTGTCTGCATGAATATATACAAACATAGCAAAAATATATGTCCAGTATAGGTTAGTCTTTGATTCACATGACCCTCCTGCTTTAAATTACCCACATATATGCTTATTCATCATGGCTCTAACCATAATTCCATGTTAAGAGAAATCCTACAAAAAGCAATGGAAAAAATAAGAAAAAATAAATGGACAGGCTGTTGGGAAAAGAAGACTTATGGCCAGATAAGGTGAATCAATAATTAGAAGCAAACCTCATCAAATTATTTAACCCCCACAAATATATGTCTGCAAATTATTAGCTATCTTATATTTCTCATATTATAAGCAAAAAACTTCTACTGTAGCATAACATTCTATTTATCACCCAGCTATAGTGTTTGTCCAACCCAAAATAATCCATTCGGTGGGTGTGTATTGGCAACCACTCCTTGTTGGTACCTTGGTTCACCTCAGGAAGACATTATGAAATCTCTTCTCCTCCTTCTTTTTAGATCAGGCAAATTCTGAAAAAAACAGTATAAATCCATGACATCACCAAGACTTTTAGTATCTCTCAGTAAGCAATTAGACTTTGTCATCTGTTGGTCATGTAAACAGAAATGACACAGGCATATGGGAAAAGGTGTATCTTCAAGGGAAGTACCCAGGATGTGTGATCACTCAACACAGATTCTGTGTTCTCACTCATAACACCTGCCAATTAACAAACTTAAAAATTACTGGCATGGTTGAAGGAGGGAGGAGGGAGAGTACCACAGAAAAGATAATTAATGCAAAGGAGAAGGATTTTTTGTGAGATTTCATAAAACAATATTACATTTAAATTATTTTCTTATGTAAATCTATTCTAAATTATATGGCTAAATGAGAACGTAATTGCTTCCCAAAGAAAATGGCATTTCACATTGCATATTTTATATATATATACACACATGCACACAAAAACAATACATTTACATCTGAAGTTAAATACAGGACACTGAAACATTTTAGGAATCTGAACAACAGGCTTCCCTAAGCTCGTGTGTAAATCTAAACAACTCTTACAGACTCCTTTTATGCATAATTCAGACACTCTAAACTTTTTAGTGGGCAACACTATATTTATACACATGCTAAAAATGTGGCTAAAGTGATATAAATTATCTTCATTAAAATCTAGTTATGTTTGATAGAAAAGACATAATCATATGTCTAGAAAAGCTGTGGATGCCCAGACTCTGAAATTGCTTAAAGCCAGGTTGCATGGGGCTCTGACCAACCTGTTTAATGAAAGCTGTCCCTGTCCATAGCTAGATGATCTCTCTCTAAGGTCTCTTCCAACTCAGATCATTCTATGATTGTATGATTCTCGTTAAACACTATCATCACTTATCCACTGCTAAATAAATACAGACAAAATTTAAAATTATGCATGTTTTAAATGGTATCCAAGCTGATATCACAGCTCAAGTGCAGACTGGATGTCTTACGTCTTCTGGTAATAGGAACATAGTCTTTCATCCAGATGTTAGGTGTTGAATTTGGAACTGCCTCTCAGCCTTCTTCACCTGCTTGATGATATCCCAGGGAAGATGTGAATTTTCTGGTTTGTGATTTTATCTCTTCATGAACATACAACATAATATAGCAGTAAGTTCTACATTTAAAACACTTCTGCTTTCCTATTTAAGACAGTAAAGAGCTGGACAAACCCATAAATTTTCCTTGATTTATTTCTTTCAGGATTTTTGCTCCAAATTGTGTTTGGAGATTATCTTGCTCTTAATCTCAAGACTAAATTGAACACCCATACTGCCTCATCTACAATGAAAATACTTTTGTCTCTTCTCTTTACTCACTCTGTTCATGGCCTAGTCCCAAAATCTGGTTTGTTTGTTCTCCTGCTGGAAGGGTGCCTCCTGAAAGTATCAATTATTACCATTTGTTATCAGCAGTCAACAGGTAAGATTTTTTATTTTTCTCAAAGGTAAAAATTATACAGATAAACAAATGAGGTGTTCTAAAACACAGCAATTCAACAGCAAAACTGAAACTTCAGTCAGAATATGTACCTAGAATGTAAAATCCCCAAGTCACCAGCATCTGACTAAATATAAAAGCATAAAAGCTTTGATAAAGAAGAAACAAAAGGGATGATTTTAGAAGAAATTACAGTTTTATTGACTAGGAGAGATAGCATACCATGGGATAGGATAGGATAGGATAGGATAGGATAGGATAGGATAGGATAGGATAGGATAGGATAGGATAGGTCCAGTTGGAGGGGACCTATTAGTCCAACTGTAATTCCACTTCAGGGCTGATCAGGGCTAATAGTAAAAAACGTGTTATTAAGGGCATAGTCCAAACGCCTTTTAAACACTGACAGGCTCCTCTCTAGGAAGTTGGTTCCAGTGTTTTCCCACCCTTGCTGTAAAGAAATGCCTCTTAATGTCAAGTCTGAACCTCCCCAATGCATCTTTGAACCAATCCCACACGTCCTGTCACTGGATACCAGAAGAGCTCAGCACATCCCTCTCTACTCTCTTTCCCCAGGAAGCTGTAGAGGGAATGGGATCTCCTCTCAGCTGCCTTCTCTCCAAACTAGAAAAAAAACTAGAAAAAAAAGGACACTCCTTCCAGCCTTTTCACCAGCTTTGTTGTCCTCTGGAGATGTATCCAAGGACCTTCACATCCTTCTTAAATGGTGAAGCCCAGAACTCCACCCAGTGCTGAAGGTGAGGCTGCACCAACTGAACAGTGGGACAATCGCCTGTTTTGACCAACTGGCAATGCTGTGTTTGGTGATCCTGTGATGGGCTTTGCCCTCCTGACTGCCGGGGCACTGCTGACTCATGTGGAGCCTGCTGTCACCCAGCACCCCCAGATCCCTGTCTGCAGGGCTGCTCTCCAGGCACTCCTCCCTCAGAATATACTTGTGCCTGGCATTATTCCATACCAGCTGGAGAATCTGGCATTTTTTCTTGTCAAATGGCATTCCATTAACGATTCCACAATGCTCCAGTCTCTTTAGATCCCTCTACAAGGCTTCTCATTCCTTGAGAGAGTCAACAATATCTCACAGTTTGGTACCATCAGCAAATTTGCTAATTGTTCATTCAACTGAGATCATAATAAAAGTATGGAACAGAACTGGCTCTGGAATTGAACCCTGAGGGGCACTGTTGGTTTCCAGTCACCATCTGGGTGTACATTGCAACTCTTTAAGCCCTGCTCTACAGCCAGTTCTCTACCCAGAGCACCATGTACCTGCCTGTTTTACAACTGGATAACTTGTGCAAAAGGATTCTATGAGGGACAGTATCAAAAGCCTTAGCAAAACCCAGAAAAACTACATCCAACAGCTTCCTTCATTCACTAGACAGGTGATCTTATCATAGAAGGACATCAAATGAGTTAGATATTTGGTTCTCAGATGGATAGCCAAGAGCTGATTTTGAAATTTGAATTCATTTAATTTAAGGGGTACAGGAAGTATTCAACCAGAGTTGTACTTGAGTGTTTCTGGAGTAGGATTGGAAACCAAGCTCAAAAGAGAGCAGAAGGGGTAAATACATGTAGTTTACAAGACTAGCAGCTGAGTTTGATTTCTTTTTGTGGTACCCATGGCAATAATACTACATTACTATCACAGTGCAAACAGTGTTATTGGACATAGTCCAGTGGCATATCTGATTAAAGCATGTCTTCTAAACATGTATCTGAACTTGATGTGATAGAAATGGCAATTCCTCCGTTTTTCCTACTGGTTTGATCCACTGGCAAATCAACTACTGTGATAATACTGTGTCTCATTTCCCACTTTAACCTGTCTGGTTTAAATTTCCAGCCAGTTAAACTGAGGAGTTTTTAATAGCTAATATTTCTTCCCTATGATGGCACTTATCCCCAAAGATCAAGTCACTTCTCATTCATTGCTGCACTAATGGAGCCTGGATGGTGACAAAAGGCACTTTAGACTGAAGCCAGGTCATCTTCTGTGGAGTTCAAAGGAGTTCTGCTCTTCAAACAAAACCAAAAATATCCTTAGGTGAGAGCAAGTGATCTGCAAAAAATATAGGAGCCATTTATGTGACCTGTTGACCAGGCACCACGCCTAACAAGATAATGATAATGTAAACTTTCAGAGAGGTTTTGACTCTACCACTATCTGCCAGAATAAGCCCACTCTTATCTAAATTCAGAAAGATTAGTGTGTTTCAGTCAAGACTTGGCCCATCCTTATATACTCATCCTCCATGAGTACAAGGACAGATAAGCATCTCTTTGCTTTATCCTAGCTGGCAGCACTACACATCTCCCAGGAGCAGTTCATGGGCGTCCTTCACCCACTTGTAAATAACCACTTCTGAGAGCACAGAGGAGTCATTCTCCATAATTAAGACCTAATTCAATACCCACTGAAATCAATGGAAGTTTTTCCGCTGACTTCAGTGTGCTTCAGCCTGAGCCCTGAAACCAACAATCATCTGGTGACATTTGTGTTATATTAACCCAGCCTTTAGGAAGTGTATTGAGGTCTCCAACTTATTTCACATAAGCCACCAAACAGTAATAATTTTCAGACAATGTCAACCTGACCCAGATTTGAACTGGCAATCTGGAGCTAGAAAGCACTATAATCCATTACTAGTCCCGTGAACCATCTGGTCACAATATCTCAAGCAACTTATATGGTTCTTAGTCACTGAGTAGCTTACTGAGACTTGTATGGTAAAAACCAGAATTTGTCTATGGGTGTACATGTACATATCTAAATATAATTAAGAATTTTCTCTCGTCAATATAAATACTAAGACACTGATTTTCCATTCACTAGTGTGCAATAAAAGAATTATTTTACTAGTTTTGTATTGGAGTGACAATTAGTATGAAAAACACAAGGACCTAAGGTAAAATCCTAACAAAGTCACTGTGACCCCCTAGTCAGGCATGTGGATATTTTTGCAAGTATCTCCAACACTTTATGTGGGTGTTTCTTTTGAGTATGTAAATGCTTAGTCAGAGACATTCTTTTTTAGAATTTTACAAGGAATTTATTTTGCTTTCTTAAACTTTCAAGAATTGAGCTTGCTGGTTACACACAGAATATATTAATTTCTACCACCATCTCATGTTTATATTTCACAGAAAAGGCAAGGGATGCAGCTTTCCCATGTTTTGTACTTTAACCACTTGTCTGTATTTAAGTAAAATGAGTGTCAAAGGCTACTAGGTTAAGTGATGTCATTTTATATCTATTTTGCAGATGTAGAAGTGACTAAAAGATGTAAGGCAATGAAAGATAAGATCCAGAGGGAGCTTCGTACATTTTGGACCATAAGTTTGTTCATTAAAGGTTGTCTTTCAGACATAAAGTATTTAGTCTTGAAATATTAGCAAGAAAGATATTCATATGATTCAATGTATGTACTTCAATATTTTAATAATCTTGCTGGTCTCAAAGCCACACTTCATTTAAGCTATATTTTACAGTAGCAGTCAGGGTCAATTTATAGAAGAAAACTCATTAATAAAGTGAAAGATGTATGAATATAAATGCACCACAAGAAACTCAAGACTATAAAATCACAGAAAAGGCAGAACATTTACTGAAGTCTTGTATTTAAACTGGCTTTTACAAACTTATTTTACTAGTGTTATAATGCCAGTTTAAAATTAAAGACCGATGCTGCTTGTCACTCAGCAGGTTTTGCCTAGTTTATGAACAGGTACCTACATATTTTACTACAAAGTTTTTTTTAAAAAGCATGTGAATTTCCATCTTATATAAAAGAAGAACCTAACATCTGTCCAAGGTCCTACATTCTTCTTCTTGAGTTCTCCACACTAATGCCACAGTACACTGCATGTGGGTTATCCACGAGTACGTAAGAATAAGCTTTTTGCTGTATCTGACCTACAAAATAGTTCAAGTGCTAATACACTAATCTTTCTATTCACTGTTCCAGGAAAAAGGAGGGAGAGTTAGGAAATAAATCTCTCGATTTATCCCTTTACCACTTATAAGTTCTCCTTGTGCCTTATCAGAGTTATGTGATACTCATATGCTTAATTCTGCCAGTACTATTCACAGCAACTTCTCCATTCGTTATCCATCTGCTGATGACAAAAAGATCCACTACACACCAAGCAGTGCAAAATCTGTAGAGAGAAAAGAAATAACACTGTAACTAGAATATATGATGTCAGAAGAAAACATTTTTGCTGACAAGTCATTCTTCAGGACTTACCGAAGGAAAGAAGCAGCCCTAGACTCAGATGGATTCAGCCTCTGACTCCCAGGTGGCAGAAGGGTAAGAACTTTGTGTTATGCCTCAAATACCTGCCCATAAAAAGCAAAAAGTATTTCTGTGTGAGAAAAGATTTAAAAACACCTTGACCTCAAAAATAGGCCGACACTAGAATGTTCATCTGCTTCCTGGTTGGACCTTGGTTTTGATATTGTTTTTAATAATATTTGAAATTATACACAGTCATGGTGAAATTACCAAATCACTGAATAAAATATCCATACACTGGGATACAGTGGAAAAGAAAAAACATATACTACTAGATAATTGCTGAACTGAAAATTCTGCTTCAATATTCTAAGAGAGCCTCATATTTGAAGCCTCTTAGATTGCTAATATGCTTCAATTAGCCTTTGTGTATTTAATTCGGGGATAAGATTTGGTAAGATATTACATAGCATGCCTTTATATTACAGCTTTAAAAATCTTTTGAAAGTCAAGACAGGGAGAAAAGTAGCATCCTTCTCTTCTTAAGGTTTCTCATTGTTTTAGTAGGTGCATACAAATTGCAATGCAGCATTGGGCAAGAACCAAGTTATTTTTCACTATCACTTGCTGTATTATTTGTTTTATCTCCATTTTTATTATAAAGGCAAGAATAACACACTTTTAATGTAAGGCAAGGATAAGAATTATTCAAAAGTAGAACACTTGTATTCTACAGATCAGCAAATACTTTACTAATAATAATGAATTACGTCTCACATCCCTACTTATTTTTTTTTCTATTTTACAGCAAAGAGGCAGAACAACATGGGATATCTCACTAAAGGTCACCTTATCCACCAAGCCAGTGCTCTAGCTAGAAATAAAAGCCCTAGGTAACCTGGTTCCCAGTTATATATGCTAATAACTAGGCAAAATTCTGCCAGGAGATTCAGAAAGGCAGTGAGAGCCATGAGTTTAGAAGAAATGTCACCTGTTAAGGCCTGACTTCTGTGGCATTGCTGTGTCAAACAGAGTCACACCCCTGAAGCTACACCACCTGGAGCTGCAACCTGGAAGAGAGCGGCACAGCTACTCATTTGGGGTGCTTTGATAAAGAAAGATGATTTTGCCATTTTGGTTTGCTCATGTAGCTCTCTTTACATTCAAAACACCTTTTTGATTGTGGTGGGTTGACCTTGGCTGGCCTCCTGGTACCCATCAAGCCACTCTATCCCTTCCCTCAACAGGCTCAGCTTCACTCATAGCTCTCCTACCTCCTCCACGGAGGAAGGATGGAGAACAAGAGCTTTGGTCAGTTCCTCACACTCGCCTCTGAGATCCTTCCTCCTTGCACTCTTCCCCTGCTCCAGTGTGGGGTCCTTCCCATGGGAGGCAGCTCTTCATGAACATCTCCAACATGGGTCCTTCCCATGGGCTGCAGTTCTTCAAGAACTGTTCCAGTGTGTGTGGTTTCCATTGGGTATAATCTGTCAGGAATGGATTGCCCCACTGTAGGCTCCCCATGGGCCACAGATTCTGACAGGAAACCTGCTGCTGTGTGAGCTCCTCTTCACAGGCTGCAGTTCCTGCCAAGAGCCTACTCCAGTGCGGGCTCTCCATGGGCTGTCGCTTCTTTCAGGGAACATCCATCTGCTCTGGCATAGGGTCTTCCAAGGACCACAGGTGGGTATCTGTTCCACCATGGATTTCCCGTGGCCTGTCCGTAAAGGCCCCTTTTGACTCCTGAACTTCTTTGATTGATTGCTATCAACTGTTAAGATTTTTCTATCCTTCAGATACCTCGACCCACAAATGAAAGTCAGGTATGAAGGATATTCTGTGTCTTTTTTTTAAGATGCTGTACTCATATCAGTAACTCCTGTCTATCTATACAGATATATGGAATAATTCAGGATAGGCTTTGACCTGCCAGAATTAAGCATAAAATAAAGCAGTTCGACATACATCTACGTAAGGGACTACCAACACTCCCATTTCAGAATCATCCAGATACAAACCAGTTCACGTCAAAGTGCCAGATGTGTGCTAAAAGCACATTGTTCCAGTAGTAATTAGCCAAATTAAAAAATGATTTGCCAGCATTCGGTCTGCAGAGTGCTCATTTTTAACCCATTTAATTATTCTGCACTGGTTTTCTCCTCAAGCTTTGTCTCTTGACCTACTGTGGATACCTACCACTATGAAAACCTAGACTGCTCTGAAATACATTTTACTTTTGACACTGACAGTGACATTGTTCTATTGCAAAAAAACGCCCCTAAAACCCAAAAAACAAACTTAAAAAGAACGACAGTCAAAAAGGAAAGGAGGAGAGAGAGAGCAAAGGCTGTCTGAAAAACTCACGATGCCAGTTTTTGTGAGTTTTCAGATGTTAGTCTGAACAATTTACACAAATGTCAATGGATTTCATTGATTCTGAGTTCTGGCACAAGGATCTCTACATCTTTTAAACAGCTGAGTTTTCCTCTGAGATAAAGCTGAGGCAGTGTGTTGGGACAGAGCTCAAAGTTGGACTGGAGAGCAGACACTAGTCCTGCAAAACTTATTGTAGATATTACTGAACAAGAAACCAGGATACCTGAGCAAGCCCAGGACTGAGGTGTGGTGGAATTCTAAATGGGTCACTGTAAACTGCATTCTGCATCCACGTCTAATGTTGGCAAGTGAGGGAGAAGGTTGAAAAACTGGAAAAGCTTCTGATTAGAGGTTAGATGATCACAGCGGCCCTCTCTGGCTTTAATCTTTGACTCTATGAATAAACAATGAGAGTATTTAGAGTGCAGAGGGAAACAGGGAAACCTTATCAGCAGGTGCTCAGTTGGGTTCCCAATAATATTCACTGCTGGATATCACTGCTGGTCGGGGTCCACTCTTAATTGGATGGTGCTGAGAACACAAGGATGGGCAAGAAATGATCACATTTCCCTGGGAAGCCTGTGGAGGTCTATCACCCATTGCAACTGGGGCACCAGGAAACTTCCAGCAAAGTTGGCAGCGAGAGTTCTCTGTTGACAGCTTCTGTGTTTGGAAAGATTGGTTGAGATGGGAAGGTGCTTTTTTTGGGTATGAGGGAAAAAGGTGAATGGTACTTTAGGGAAAGCTGTGAGAAATTTATTTTGCTGCTGATGTTTATTATGCTTGTGGTTGCAGTATATGCTCCAATATATTATGATGCACAAAAGATTAAGCAAACTGCATAGCTATACAATTATTAGACAAAGGTCGTTGCACTGGGGATGACTTTTAAGATCTATGAACAATGAAATGTAAACCCACTCCAGTGTTCACTTATTTTCACAGTGATCTCTCTTCTTGATGAACTGAAAAATTTCATTTATATAAAGGTACAGCTCTCTTGCAAATCCAGTCTTTGCACTGCAATCACAGTAGTGGTGAAAGAAATGTGCAGTGAGAGGGAAAGCTCTTTCTTTCAAAAAGTTGCCTCCATTTGCATGTACTTCTAAAAGTAATGTACAGTATATCTTTAAGCAGATGGTACTGATACAGGATTTCCCCATGTCATTTACTTGCTCAGGACTGATATTTTATAGGGAAAATAAAACACAAAGAGAAGGGGTAAAACAAAAACAGAGTGTATTAAATATCTTTTTGGCATAAGACTGCAGCCAGATTGACTCTCTGAGCAACTATTTTTCAAAAAGCCTCCTGTGGTATTGGCCTAAGCATCCTCTGAACTAGGATATGTACAATATGTAGAGAAAGAGCAGCATTTGCTTAGTTTTCATATCATCCCTTATCAAAATAATTTAAAAAGCTATTTTCCAGGATTAAAGGGTTTATTACAAATAACAGTATTAATGAACAAGATACAGTTTGATTCTGTCATCATCATTTCAACGAAAGTACATACCCAAATGAGGTGAAACACTTCTCTTTGGTTCCATCAAAGCCTTTCCTTAATGTCATCTTAACCACTTTATCTTGGATTTTACATATCACACTAGCTGAGGTTTAGCTTTCACAGCTAAGCATTATAATACCTTTGTGAGCTTGTCTATAAACAAATGACTGGGCACCTTCAGTTGGTAAGGTCAACTTTATGATTGATGAGCATGAAAATCCTCCCAGAAAATGTGCTATCCAATTTTGAAACTGAACATTAAAGGACCACTGTATACAGAGTGCTGACGGAAAAGGAACAGAAGTTACACTGCCATCACAGTATTGCTGGCTGCCTTTGTCACAGAATTTTTTCTTCGTTAACTCACCAACTCAGTCAGGGGGAATAACACTCTGTGTGAAAATGAGTTAGATCCAGTATAGCACAAATTTAAGTAGCTTTAGCTTGAGGATTACCCATAGCCTGTTTCCCACAAATGTGTTGAATTTCAGGTTTGAGTTTTATTAAGCAATACATCACTTAAGTTCCAATTTATTAAGAAGTAATACATCAAAATATAATAAAATGAAGTCTTAGCTAACAACTATGTGATTACTCAGCTCCTTACTGCAGGGGATACTTGATTTTATATATATGTAATCATAGGCAGAGCTAGCCAACTCTGCCAAAAACGCCAGTATATTGAAATTGCAACTCTTCACAGAAGTTCAGATGAAACTTTCATTGAGAAAGGTTTATTTGCTCCAGGACAGAATTCCTGATCAAGACGAGAGAGTGAAAGAGGCAGACAGACAGACGGGAAAGAGAACAGCCTTGTCCTTATAACAGCCACAGAAACTGAAGTCCCCTTAAAAAGACCCATGTCAAAACACTGGTTCTCTTGCAGTCCAGGTTCCTCACTGGAACACTCTAATCTTGTATCCTCTCTCTCTTCTTCAAAAAGTTGTGGCTTTATCTTGTGAAATAAGAAAAGTTTTGAAGTTTCACCAAAATGCAAAGTTGTTTCCCACTCTCCAAATGGGAATTGAATCCTATAGTTTCCATAGCATTTTGTAAAGGAAGCGTTGTAAAATGAAGAGACCTGATACCAGTAAGGAGTTCAACTAGAAATAGTTTCATGTATGCAATTAGGTAGCCAGTTATTAAAATAGCAGTTTAGTTGTCAGATAATGATCTATCATAGCCATGCATTCTTCAATACATGCTGAACTCTTGTGCCCAGCTTTCTATGAAGAGAGGTGCTATAATTCTTATGTTTGTTACTTGGCCAACATTAATTTATACACAAAACATTAGCTAATTAAAAAGAAAACTCATATTATTAAGATGTGTTATTCCTGTGACAGATAACAGAATTTAAGCAAAATTATTCTTTTTCTTCATTAGGCTGCATCTAGAAAATTCACGACAACTTTCTGAATTCATGTCTTCATAAAAATTGCGTTCTTCATTACATGTTTTAATTATTTTAATATAAAGCTTAATTCTATACTTCAGTACAAGGCAATTAAAAAAAGATTATTTTTCTTTTTCAAACTTACTGGGAGTTTGCTGCTAATAAAACAATAGAAGCTTGGAGAGAAGAGGCAAGCAGAAACCTGCCATTTCCCATCTGAAGCTTACAACGGAAAGTGACCCTCTGTGCTGGATAACTGCTAACAAAATGTATTACTCAGCAGGTACAGGTTCTTAAAATGAAAAAACACAAAAAAAATCAAAAAGAAAAAAAAAGAAAACTAGTACCATATTGACACAAAAAATGCCTTCTCTTTGAGTTACATAATCTGCTGATACATTACGATCATTGCCCTTCACCATATGATTAGTAAATTATGATTAATGTTATTAAAAATTACTGAGTTGGAAGGGACCCATGAGGATGATCAAGTCCAGCTCCTTACATAAAAGGACAAAGCGTATCAAAGGAAAGCAGAAATATGTTTTGACCAGAAAATCGGGAGAGGTGGAGGTAGGACTGGGAGTATGGGTGGCATCAATTATTTTTCTTTTCCTATTCCAACTTTAAATTCTGCCAGTTAATAAAATAGCTCTAACTGCAGAAACCCATCTCTGCATTGAAGACCAGATGTTCATAGTGTGTCTTAGGCATGCCTCTAACTTTTCCCTCCTTGCTCTACCAAATTTATGACTGGGCTTAATATGCCCACCTAGATACGAACGATGTTTCTCTTTTATCCTGTTTACATGTTGAAGAAAGAGAGTCTTAACTTGTTTCTTTGCCTTGAATAATTAACAATGCTAGTACAATTTCCAAAAGCATCTTTCAAAACAAAACTATATTTTCTGTGTTGGTACGATTACTAGCCATCAATGAAGAATCTATAGGAAAACTATATAAAATATTTAAATTGGAATTAAAATTGAAAGAGTAGGCTAGATGCATATTTAGGCTTCTGCTTCAATAATTTATTATAATTGCTGTAATGTAACGGGAGCTGCTATGGCAAACATAGCTGTAGAAATACTGCTAGAAAGTAACAAGAGTTCATGTAATAAATATGTTTCTTAAATACAAATGAAGCAAAAGAAATTGTAAATGTTATTTATAGTTTCATTGCAAGCTATGAAAAGTGACTGAAATCAGATGGTACATCTGAAAGATTGTGCTTCCTTTCAGAGAAATGTAATTTATCTCATGATTTTAGGCAAGACCTCTGCTTGTAGAGGAAACCCACCTGCAGCTCTGTGACACAGCCCAAAATGTTCCCGCTGTCCCTGTGCTGCAGCAGAGACACATACACCCCCAGACCTGCAGACAGAGCCATGGGGGAGAGCTGTGGCTGCAGGAAACTGCCACTGGAGGAACAGAGATCGTCCAGAGAGAAGGGAAGCAAGAAGAAAGGAAAGATGGGATGACAGAGCAGGTGTGAAAGGACAGTCAGTGAAACAAAAGCAAAGGCCTGGAAACAGAGCTTAGCTGTTTTATTTAGCTTAAAAAAAGAACAAAAACAAGAGCAAAGCTGAATTACCTTTCTCTTTTGTCCAGCACAGACAGAAAAACAGACAGAAAACACAAGTGTTCTGGGATAACACAAACTTTCTGGGCAAACAAAACATGAAAGGTCACTCAACTCTGAATGTATCTTCACTGAAAAAGCTCTTGTTTTTATCTCATGTAATGAATCCATGATAGTTGTCTTGAGGTAAAAGCATAATGATGGTACAGTACTGTAGTTTTAAATAAAAACGGTATCCAAATCACATACACACAGAGCTGTGGCATAACTAAATGGTGTCACATTGAAGCTGCACACCTATTACAGGGAAGAAATGCATTACACAAGGATCTGCAGAAAGGCTGTACTTAGGCTGTATTTTGTATCAAATTCACCAAAATCCACTTGCTCACTCTGGAGGAGGGAGTAAGGACTTGGGGAGAGGCACCATCAATTGTCAGCAGCCAGTGAATTCAGTGTTCAGTGAGATACACAGCACTGAAAACTGTCTCATCTTTATCCAGACTCTCACTTCCATCACCAGAGTAACTAATGAAATAAAAGAAGATGTTTTTAAAATAAAGTAAAATAGCTTGTAGAGCAAGAAGTCATCATCAGCTCATTCTTAATCTGCAGTGTGGTGATGGGCTGTTCTAACATCACACCCCAAAAGAAAGGTTTGTAGACCGGAGGCAAGGAAAGCAGCTGGGGTAAGAAAGGGTTCTCTGAAGCATCCTGGTTTCAACCTGGCTTGAAATGACTGTGAGACAGCACCAGGACAGACAATAGGCTGGGAAGAGGGAATGTTAATAATCTTTAGGGAGCTTATACCCAGAATTTTTGTTTGGGACTGAAAAAGTACTTGATTCAACTGGTTTTAAAATCATAGAATAATTTAGCTTGGAAAAGTCTTCTAAGATCATCGACTTCAACCATTAACCCAGCACTGCCAAATCCACCACTAAACCACATCCCCAAATGTCACATCTACATGTACTTTAAATATCTCTGGGGACGACAACTCCTCCACTTCCCCGGGCAGACTGTTCTGGTACTTAACAACCTTCTTGGTGAAAAAAATTTCCCAATATCCAACTTAAATCTCCCCTGGTGCAACTGGAGGCCCTCTGCCCTTGTTCTGTAACCTTGGAGAGGAGACCACCCCTTGCTACAGCCGCCTTTCAGGTAGTTGGAGAGTGATAGGGTTCCTGCCAAGCTTCCTTTTCTCCAGGCTAAAGAATCCCAGCTGCCCCAGCTGCTCCTCAAGATTTGTGTTCCAGACCCTTCTAAGGAAATAAAGTTTACCTGGTTTGTATGTCCTAGTTCCACTTCCCCTCAGTAACTTGTTGTCTTGGTTTGAAAGACAGGTGTCTGCTAAGGAAGGCAGAAGCCTCCCTTGGAATGGAAGATGCAACCCCCTTCCCTCCGAGTTATTATAATTTTGAAATCAAGGGCTTTTAGGCAAAGATGTGGGGAAATAGGAATAAAAGTTCTTTACTATTATATATCTATATGTGTATAACCAGTCAAACAAACAACAATAACTCTGGCAGTAACAGCAAACACAAACCCAGTGCCAGCCTTCTCGGCTGTCGGGCCCGTTCCCCTCGGGTGCAGTTCCGCTCGCAGCCGGCAGGGGCGCTGGCGGCTCCCGGTGAGCAGGGCAGGTGCGATGGTTCCCCCGCGGCTGCAGGGGGCGCTCCGGGGCGAGCTCGGGGAGCGCGCGGCACCGGTGCCCTGGGATCCCGGGAAGGATGGAACAAAGGCTTCACAAAGCCCTGGGCAGCCGATCCCAGTGTCCGGCCAGACCCTTGTGAACAGCAGGCTGGAGCGGCAGGCTGGAACAGCAGGGACGAGCACAAATCCCAGATGGCAGACGAGGTGTATGCAAACAGAGAACCGCCCCCCCCGGGGGTCGGGGCAGGCAGGGCAAGCAGGCCTACAACGTAGCGAAGGCTTGAAACAGTGGCAGGGCAGGGCGGCCACAGCCCGGCTCCTAGCAGGGCAGGGAAGGCGGGCTTGGGATCCCGGGGCTTCTCCGGCAGAAAGAAAAACGGCCGAAAGAACAAGCAGCTTCCCTCTCTCCCCGAACCCCGAGACTGACTGACCACACACCCAGGTGTAACAAAAAAAACAGTCAGGTCCTTTGTTTTTCTTAAATACTCGGCCATTTGTTCCCCTAGCAACATGTATGGGGGGAAATTCCTTTAACAGAAAAAAAAAACCAACCAAAAAACCAGGAGAGCTCCTAAAAACCCCAACACTTGTGAATTGTTTTGCCTGCTTAAGCTACCTCTAACTTCTGTTAGAGGTATGAAGGATGTAAATTCCTTCAAACATCACAAAAGAACACAGCCAGGTGGAGGAGAAAGACACAAGTCTGTGTGCCCACAACAGGGACTGGCAGGAGCTCAGGTGTCATTCTCAGGAGCTCACAGGAATGCTCCAGCCATAGCAAAGATATCCAACAAGGCAAAACTACTACGGTGCCGTCCTGGGCTAGCGCAATGTCCTGGCACTGAGCAAACTTCTGCCTGCCCCAAGCGGGGACAGATGGAGACCAAACGCAGCCTGGTGGGGCAGGCAGAGCACCTGCATGGGTTCACCTTGCCTCCCAGTGTTGAGGGCACGCGAAGGAGGTAGGATGGAAGCAGAGGGACTCTCTTGGGGGAAAAAGGTTTATTTGGAGAGCAGAAATCCACAGAGAAGCTCAAGCCATGCGGCTTGCGGGAGCATTTTGTACCCCTGACAAAGGGGTGTGGAAAATGCACAGTAACCAATGATACATCAACCAGGGGGTGTTACAGAGGAGGGGAGAAGGGATTACAACAAATGGGGGAAGGGGTAGGTGGGGAGGAGTAACAGAGACCAATTAGCTGCCGAAGAACCTAGATCTCTCTGAAAAGTGGCCAGATATGAGAAATATGGGGAAGGGAGAGCTGCAGCTGAAGGTAAGGCACGGATCACAGCCTCTGGCGTGCTCCCTGTAATTTCAGGGGTTTTGGGCTGTGGAAGAATCAAACCAGTGGACTCTCTGGTCCCTTCGATCCGGCTGGCCCTGGGGTCGGTCATGGTTCACTGCAACACAAAACCAAACAGAGCACCACAGAAAACCAAGCTATATATTTTTTTGCTATTCCTAAAGTGTGGTTGTTTTTCCCAGAAAGTCCTTTGAAGCCTTTGAGTTGGCAGTCCTCCTGCCATGTGAACCTAATGAAACACCTTGCATATTCTATAGGCCATTGTTGTAACCGCTAGACTCTGCCTAGCAGGCTGCTGCTCCCTGAGAGCTCAGCGAGGGTTTCCTAGGGCCGTGCGACCAGTCCCATCCTGGAGTCCATTTTGGACAGCCCCGCGACCTGGCTCTGGCAGCCAGCAGTGTTACAACACAGTGGATGGTAAAGAAGGTAGAGAAGGGTCTCTCATGAGGGTTTGAGATGGCTTTAATCACATCTTGTCCCCGCGATGTTCAGAGGTAGAGAGACAACGTGGTCTGGGTGCAGGGTGGTTTTGTCAGGGGCCCAGGGGCGGTCCCTGGGTGGGGTTGGGGTACAGGAGCAAATAGGGAGAAACTGAGGGAGTGTCCAGGGCTAGGGAGGGAACAGGGGGAACATGTGAAATAGGAAAAGCAATGGATTAACAGATTCCCACAGGCCATAATAATTTATTTTCTCCAGTTGGTTTTTCCAGAGCAGGAATTGAAATTAAATGCACACATTTCAAAATTTCACATTAGGCAAGCCTAATCTATATGTATTTACACAAAACATAATGAGTTCCGCAGCCCCAAGGGTTGCATATTCTATAAACTTAGTTGCAGTAATTATTTATATTAAGAAGATATCTTCAGAGCCAGAAGGACTAGAAATAACTTCTGTTCAAAATTTTTCTACCTTCTAGAAAACAGATTCATGATCCTAAAGTAAAAAAAAAAAAAAATTAAAAGTACAAATACATAAACAAAAATACTTGCAGTTTCAGAGATTAGTTTAAATGACATTACATTGAAATCTATAACTTCTCCCAGAACTTCAGCAGTGGTTCTCCCAGCACAAATAATAGTGATTGCATTTTAAAGTACTATACTTTTTCCAAAATCCAGATTAAGCAAGAAATTTGACATGAAAATATGAGTTTATAGAATCTTACCTGGACCTACTAAGGGCAAGCAATAGAAAAGAACAGCTAGCTATTTTTTCTCTTACTACTTTATATGGAATTATGCAAGAACAATTTCCCTAGATTATCATAATTAAGCACTAGAGATTGTACTTTTGTTTCAGCAATAAATATTTTCACATTTCCATTTGCACCACTAAGTAGCTCAAGAAATATTTACATTCTTTGCACTATGCCATGTAAAAGCTGTTATGAGAGTAAAACAAATTGTTGGGATCACTTTTTAGAGCAATAAAACCTGAAAATATTACTAAATAAAAGCACGATTTTCTAGTAGCACTCACAGAAATCTGAACCAGAGTTTTGAAATGCCAGTCTGCGTTTTGGGTACCTAATTTGCACAATTTTAATGAGACATGAACTGTAGGTTTCAGGTTTTACAAATGCACACTTACTAAATAGATAGCTCTACACATCCGAAAATTATTATTATAAAACAATATATATATTGGGAGCTGCCAATAATCCTAACCCTATGTTGTGCATTATCTGCACATAACACCTGAATGTAGAAAAAATGAAATCTTTCTGATATATTTTATTTATTTCACGGATAGACAAAATTTGTCATCCCTCTTGCTTATAACTATTTTCAGCTTTTATTTTTCGCTGAAGTAGATGATGGTTTCCTATGCTCTTTTAATCACCTATTCTAAGCTGTGATTTTTTTTACTGGGATCATTAGTAGAATGTAAAGATTGAAGCATAGGTATTCTTCTTACCAGATTAAGCCTTTCCACCTGATCTGCTAAGGCATATGTTCTAAAAATTATGGTTATCCTCCTGAAATAAACTTGCTCACTTAGCAATAGTCTATTATTATTAAACATCCTTCAAAAAGGCAATTCAGTTACTTTTGGTCTCTTATATTTTCCCATTTCCCTTTTTTTCTTCACTGATCACCTTAGAAACTGGTAGAAAGTGTTACTTCTTTTTACACAAATGGTCAAGCAAAATATGCAGATGTCCAAAGGAACAGCTGATAACAAAATTGAGCACTAGTCTTTATTTACAGAAATTCCATGCCTATTCCACAACAAAATTAATGCCAAAATAGCAGAGGCTTTTTCTTGACTTACAGATTCAGGTCTTTTGAGCCAACCCCTTGCCAAAAGCTTTCCTTCTTAATTTTTTTTTCTCAAGACCACACTGTAAGAGCTTTCTCTCTGTGCCCCTGTTGTGCTTAGCTCTCTCCCTGTCTCACAGCTAGTTTCACAAAATTTCCCCATCTCTAAATTTTTTACAAAATCGTCAAAGAAAAAATGCAACTGAATGGTCTGACTCATGGTCCAAATTTCTGTGTGGGTAATGGTTTCCTGTTGTTTACCAAAACAGCATTTAATTTTTCCTTGATTTACTGTAAATAAAAGCTGATTTTCAAAAGATTGCTCAATGCATCTGCATCCTCTCTCTTCCTCCCCTAATATTAATTTTATCATTTGCCTTCATAGAAAAGAAAATACAAATTTCTCCTGGGGTGTGATAAGAAAGAAAGCAAAGATTTCCATGTGATACAAATTAAATATGGATATAATTGCATGTTATGTATATTTTTTTTTTTTTACATCAGGGCAATTTTACCTCAGCCCAAATTGGGGTTTGTGGCTGTCCAAGCCTGCCTCACTGCTTCCCACCCAATTTGCTTTCAACCACCCAGGATGGGCATCTTTCACTGAGCCCCTGAGGAATATCTGTTGTTGCTGTGAGTTCTGCTGACTGAGACAGGTCTTACTCATTTTGTTCTAATGGAAAATTCATCTCTGTCACAGAAGTATCCTGCCATCAGTCTGTGCCAAGAGCTCACATCAACATCAATAGGAGCTTCGCGTGCATTGTGCAGGTAAGGTATAATCATCATTATTTATTAAACACTAATGGAGTCCCAGGCCCAGATCATTAAAAGTTACAGTTGAGATGCAGTCTGTATAAGACTGGTGATTCTTTAGGAGTGGTGGTATTTTCTTTTTGTCTCTGTTTCTTTGCTGTGTTTCCACGATATTTAACATGAGAAGTGGGTGGTTTTTTGCTTCAACAACTAGTCTGACAGTGAACTACTGAAACTATTTTGATAACCAACTAGCAAAAGTATATTATAATGATTGTCCTAGAAGACGACCTGCATTAAAGGCAGAGTCTAGTTAGTCCTGTATGGATATCATCTGTACATGTTTGACAGTGATCAAAATGTATAATTTGTCCTGTAATTTGTAAATATCTCGTATTTCTGAATATGTGTTCTGAAAAACCCACCAAAACCTTCAGAGACAACCAGGCTAAATGAGAGATCCAACATTTATTTTATTAATTCCATAAAATTTACTTACCTTCTTGTGCAAACCATTATTTTTTTTACTCTTGCTATTTCCTTTCATTTAAAAACTAAGTAAGTCTGTGAAGCTCCTGATTTGTTCTCAGTCTTCTGTGCTTTACTTTACCTGCCTTTGTGATCACAGGACTTGACTAAGGTGAAGACAGCAGCTCATGGAATTATTTCAATGACTGTTTAGTCCAGAAATTAGTCTCCTGAAGCACCAAGCTGTTGCACTCTTAGCACATTGCATTTGATCCAGCCAGATCTACTTTTTTTTGTCCTGTTATTGATGAGAAAAAACAGACCTAAAGCCTTATTTTGTGCTATTGATCACATTTTGCCCCACAAATCACTCCTCGTGCACAATCCTTCAGCTGCCTCCTGTGAGGAATTCAGCAAGTACAGAGTGAATTTCTAATCAGCTGCGACTGTTCAGCACTAGGGCTGGCAATTATGCTCCCAGTGCCTGTATCTGCAAGTGTTATACATTTGTATTTGCTTCTTGCTGAGATCACACAGTTGGGAAAGCAATCATGCTCCATTACTCCTGGGTTTGATTCTTGGCCCATATGGCTGCTTGCGGACAGTCTTTCAGTGCTTTGCTTCATTTATAGCTAACGTGGTTAATGACTCTTTGCTTTCTGCAAGTCCTGAGCTGCTGAAATTTGCAGCTGCTCTTTGTTAGTGGGGAAAGCTTCCCCTCTCTTACATTGCAGATTTCTGTTCTACCTAGTGACACCTGGACAAGCACTCTTTTTTGGGATGTGAGGAAAGGAAAGATGAAGCAAGTGGTTGCCCTTTTACTACCAGCAATTTTATCTGGGAATGGATTATATGAGAGTTTTCAGTCTGGCTCCAGGGAGTAGCACTGTCCTAGGATTGCTTTACTTAAGGTCACAAATGATTTATCACCAGCTGCTGATTCAAGTTAAATTACAGTACTCCTGCTGATGGATCTTTCTGCTGCCTTCAGTACAGTAGATCTTGGAACTTTGTGGAACTGTTTGAAGCAATTGCTTAGATTATGAAGCACCATCCCTGATCGGTATCATTCAGAATTGATGGTGTATTATCAGGTTGTAACTTGGCAATTGTGGATCAAGTTCTGCCTCACTGGTCACATTGCTACTCAGAATATAATATCCTATAAGCCTCTTTATTTGCTACAGATGTGGATGGAATTCTCTAGCAGCACAATATTAATTTTCACTGTAACACAGCATATAGATGTATTTGTCTTTTACAATTTAGCTTCTTGCAGCAGTTCAGACCACATCTGTTTGTTTTACCAAAGCATGGTCATGGATAGTCCCAAATGGTCTGAAACCAAACTGAGATAAAATGTGATTGCTTTTGGCAAACCCTCTCTGTCTACTAGGTATTTCTTTCTAGGCAATCGAAACTATTTATGCATATCTAAAGTATGCATCTGGAGCTGGTCAGAACATTTTCATAAATGAAGTCTCATCAAAATATGCTGCTTTGTCAGAGCCAAAAATTTTGCAGAAAACATGCCTGTTTACATGAAGCTTTAATCAGGGAGGTATTCAAGATTCAAGGCTCTTGGTCACTTCTGGAGGCAAAAACAGAGAAAGCATGCACTCTGTTTGAAAATCCAAGATTTTTCATCTCAAACCAATTATTTCTGAAAAACATTCAGGAGGTTCTGGTTTTGTTCCCATGCCAACTGAAAACAATGCTGACACCACAAAAGCTGCCGTGAAGCAATTACCACCCTCTGAAAGGGATGCTCACAAAAGCTGTACCTGCATCATCCCTTCAGCTGCACAGAGCACCTGGTGTAGATTATGGTGAGTTCAGAAGCTGAAGGACTGGAATGGCATGGGGCTCTGTCGTGGTAATTGGCTGTTCACACAACTGGTCTTTCACTGCCTGGAAAATTGTAACCCACAGAAACAACTGCTTTGTGATAAGAGATTCCAGAAAAAATAACCACTTTCCACCCTGAAAAAAAATTCCTAGTCAGAGAAAAGATAAAAATTCAAAAATCTAATATTTTCCAGAAATTAAAATATGGTGGAAAATTAGTTGGTCCATCAACATGCACTTAAATATTTTAAATATATTTTCAATATTCCAGGAGGTTTTAACTCTTTAATTAAAGTTTTTAACTTGCTGATATAAGCTTTTCAATGTGAGAAATATGCATATAAAATGATTAATCTCTCAAAATCTCAACAAACTTTACAATATGCCGTCATTTAGCATTTACTCTTACAGGATTTTCTGTTTCCTAATCCTAAGGGTAAGCCCACCTGAATTCTGTCAAAGAGAAGTACTAGACACTTGTTTCCAGGACAGACATCTAGCCATGGCTCATTCACCCAAGCTCTGGACAAATGGACTCCTCAGAGACATTTCTGGGGTTGCTGTCCTTCACAGAGCCCAGCTTGGTGATCCAAGGGCACATCACCCTCCAGGTTCTGCAGCCCCAAACATGGACCTCATAAATCCATGTGCTGGGGCCAGGCACTGCCGGGTGCTGGGGCTGCGCAGCTCTGCAGTGCTTTGGGAGCAGCAGCTCCACATCTACAAACCCAGCACCATCTGGTTCTCCAAGTGATCTTCAGGTCAAGTGCTCACCTTCAAGCACAGGAGGATGTCTGCTTCCCATTGCTTTAGAAAGGGCAAGTGCTTTTAACAAGACTTCTTCAAGATCAGCTGGAGAACAAGAGACCTGTGCAGCAGATGAAGGCGGACACACACGCTCACAGTTTGAATGGCAGAGCTGATTCCAGGCTCTCCCAAGATGGGGCATGCCCTTCATACAGGGGCATACAAATGGCCCCTCTACCCTCATGCTGGGTGAGTTCCCTGTACAGAGGTATTTTCCTTGGGGGACAGAAGGGAAGGAAAATGCAGTATGCCCCATCCTGCTTCTTTCCTAGGCTGGATAGGAAGTGTGTAGGTGATCGCTTTATTGTAAAAGGCTCAGTAACAAAAATATCCATATATCATATTAAATCATGTAAATAATTGGCATTTAGGGTGTGCACAGCAACAGGCTGCTTGGACAAACAGGTCTCAATTATTTGGGAAAGCAAAGACTGCAGAGGCATGGACTAATAAATACTTTATCTTTACATACATGCCACCGCCACACACCTGCTGATGGCCACCAAATGCATTTGCATTAGCCACAGTCAACAGGGTCGACTGGAAAAACATTCCAGTGTTATAACAAGGTGCATTAACACCAGGAGTCTGCCACTGATCTCCAGTTATCCCCATTGCTCAGCACCTAATCTTGAAAGGTTTAGGAACATGGAAAACAAACTCAAACAAATTGCAATCAATATTTAAATAAAACAATCACAAAAGCCGTAAGACCATTAAAATATTGCAGGAGAAATACCTCTAATGTGTGTTTAAAAATACTTGCAGGGGCTTTATTTTTTATTCATTACTTTGTGTCTGCTGTTGCAGAGCCTGAAAGAGCCTCATGTTTTACTTCCTGATTGTATGCAAGGTGATGCAGAGTCCACATTTGATTTTAGGTTACTTGTTGCCGGTCACTTCCTTCCTGTAGATCCCTAAAGCATTACCCACAGCTGCTGCACCAACAAGTGCCAATAGTAATGCATTACACTTAATTAACAAGCATTCAGACTCTACTTTACAATAATTTAAGTAATCATAACTTAAACAAACACAAACCTTGGCCTTATTAGGTCTATTCTAATTACTGGATTATTATTCTAACCTTAGTAATAGTCCAGAATATTTTGGAAATTAAAAGTTCTCTTCCCTTACAACATTTAAAAATCATTTTGTACCAGATAAACATGCATTTTCTTTTGTAATAAAGGAGTTCAAATCTAAATGAATGATACAGCAAGCATTTACTGAATTTTAATTTTTTTTTGTTACCTGTATGTAGAAATAAACATTTTGGTTCATTTTGACTCTATGAAATTAACAGCAGCCTGACATGAGATGAATCAACAGAAAGAACCCTTTTTATTGCAGATTATTCTTACCCATCAAGTACAAATTTGCTATAGTAGATATATTTTCCCTATTTACAAACCTTACTCTTACTACATGGTGGGAATAAATCCATCAGTATCAGGATATGTGGGGTTAGTCCAGCCAAAGACCGGCAACACAGCTGCACAAGTGGAATTATTCAAGTGGAAGCTTGCACACTTTTGCTGTTGCTAGCCACTATATTGTGCTCCAGCAGCAAAGCTCACATTTGGTACCCGACATTACACCATCTTCCGAAACAGTTTGATTTTTAGTATTGCTGGATTTGAATGGCTATTTTGGCTCCAAACCATCGGAGTTACCCAGTTCGTGCACAGAACTTTAAGCTTTTTCTAACATGTCAGAGGGAGCAATAAATTGGTCATGGATGCCAGGGACTTTCGAGCCAGCTTTGCTGCCAAAAACACACATATCAAATATTGACATGCTCACTTTTCAAATCAAGGGTGGTGAGGCATTGGGACTGGTTGTTCAGAGAAGCTGTGGATGCCCTACCCCTGGAAGTGTTCATGGCCAGATTGGATGGGACTTTGAGCAACCTGGTCTAGTGAAAGCTGTCCCTGACCATGGTAGGAGCATTGGAACTGGATAATTTTTAAGGTCCTTTCTATAGCAAGCACTGGAAGGACAAAAACCTTGCAAAATATCTTCTCAATTAGCTCACTGGATGAAACAGTATGTCACTCTTTGGACATTTTCTTTCCTTTTATTTTCTCAACCCCTTCTAATCCACAGCTTTCTTTTTCAGACTCTGAGATGGCACTCTTGCTCACTAAGTCTAGCCTGGTAACACGTAGTTCAACACTGCTATTAAGAGCACTGATTTAACTGCTACAGATAACGAATATATTTTTCTTTTATGTCAAGTGGTCCTTTCTGCCCTCTGTCTTCACTATTTGCTGCCTTGCTCTGGTTTTACACTCTGTTGTTCTATTTTTATTATTGCACTGCCTAAAACACTGCAAAGAGAGCAATATTCCCAGTTCTAATGCTTCATCATTACAAAGTTTCGTATTGAAATACATAGACAGAATTTTTCACAAGCATTTAACATTGACGGTACCTTTAGAATCATAGTTTGAAAAATTAATAATCCTAGATATGTACTTAGGGGCATGAAGTGATCAAATCTGCTTTTTGTCTTTTGTCTTGCATCTTGATACTCCAGTTAGGCTCTGCTGATAATGACTTGACTTGCTTTCTTATATAAAAGACTTCTTATAAGTTTCTCAAAGCCATTTACAAAGGCATCAGGCATTATCATGGTCTCTGCAGATGTGGAAAAGAGCTGGTAAGAGCTGACTTTGTTGCACAATGCCTGAGTATGACACCAGCACTACTGCCAGTCCAGTACTTTAACAACTTTTGATCTTAATTTGTAAAAGACCTCCCCAGGATTTGGGTATGACAAGAAAAACAGAAATCAGTTACACTTTCTCCAGTCTGAGAAGAACATAACCAGTGTGTCTTTTGGGGGCTAGGTGGGCATAGTAATTTTCTCAGAAACAATAACTTGAAATGTTCAGTGGAAATAAAGTCCACATAGGATGTGTGAAATGATTAAAAACCCGATGTACAATTAAGACTTACATTGTAACCATAGTTGTTTCTCTGAATAAAATTTACTTTCAAACATTGGAGTTTACAAATCTTTGAGAAAAATTCTGGAAGCAAACTGATTAAATTCCTAGTCAAAACTCTCCTGCTGAATCTTCCCTCTACACCTCGTTTAAACCTATTTTTTTAATAGTTTTGGGGGAACAGTCTTTGGGTTTGGAGTTATGTTTTGCTTTGGGGGTTTTGTTTGACATTGTAATGCAGGGTTTTTGTCTATGTGGACCAAGCCAGATTCCCACTGAAACTTCCTCCATGCTATATGTGCTAAGAATCCTTAAGCCTCTGACCCAACTGCTCTTCTGAAATTTGTTTCAGGTTGCAAAATTACTTGCTACATAAAATACATGCCAGCCTTTTATGCTGCATGTCATTTGTATTCACATAAATTTGCTTATGACAGTTTCAGTACCCCAGCTGCATATGAGACAGAGGTTGGGGTGCAGCGTAGGAGCCTGATGAGCCCCTGATGGATGGATTTATAGATTGTGGATCTGTGAGTGTTCTAGCAGAGACCAAGGGCCTACTGCCATCATCACCCAAAAGCACTGAGGGGAAATACTAATTTGTGACCCAGCTTACCTGGGTTTGTAACTTGACCTGCCTTGGGAGTACCCAGGGCAGAACAGCCCTTTGGGAAGTCACCACGTGCCTGGCTTGAAAACCAGCAGCCCTGCAGCACTGGCAGAGACAGCATGGCATTAACAGCCTCTTTCTCAGAGATTAGGGCCACAAAAGATCACTCGACCTGAACTCCTGGGACTTCCAGCCTGTAATTAGCCTGATTTGCTGCCTTAACCTTTCTCCCTGAATATTCCCAGCTAGTGAGCCTAATTAAATCTCCTGAACATAGGATGTTTCAGACTGGCCTGAAATGCCTACTGCAGCTTGCCTGTACCTATCCAGCCCTACAAACACTGGGGTAGGAGAAGACAGATGGGAAGAGGCTCATCCTATCTCAGCAGGGCTAGGAGCAGATTGTCCTCCCTCCAGCCCATCTAAACATGACAGAATGGAGGTGAAAAGCACAGCAGGAATGAGACCTACAAGTGAGAAACACAATTGACAAAATATGCAGTAAATGGGATTGGAGTGGATCATTCAGTTGTATTTTTCTTGATATCCACTTACTCAAAACGGGACATGTTCTGTCCATTTTCTGTAAGTGTGTGGTCAAGTGAACAGAGAAAGACACTGACTGCTGTTCCCATCTGCCCCTGTGGTCCTATATGGCTCATCCAGCTGGAGCAGGTTAAGCACCACTGTCCTACACAAAAGGCACGGGAAGAACCCATCTGGCAAGCAGTTTTCCATACTCTTCCTGGTAGTGCCTAGCAAAAATAATTACAGGAGAAGCATAAGACCTGAAACTAAGCAGTGCTTCATTCCCTTCTCCCAGATACTTTCTCCTTTAGACTCTCCCTGACTTAAAGCCCAAAGCAGCACAGGGCAGACACTGCTTTAGGATGGTTCTAGTAATAGCACTAACAGCTCAGAAATGAATAGCATATGCCTGTCTGGATCAGGCTGGCCAAACGGCTTTGAACATCGCACTACATGACCCTTGACACAAGACAGGTTGATTTATTACACTGTTAGCCCTCCTGACAACAGGCACTGTGGGCTTGGGACTGTCTGGTCATTTTTCAAGCTCTTTGTGCATTACTGGCACCTATATTCTCTAACATATTACATCAGACAGCTCAGCTACAGAATACTAAAAGCCCCTCTCTCCTGCATCATTCTTTTCCTCTCTCGTTGTTTTCCCAGGTAGTGGATGAATAGTTGATTCTAATGCAAGATAGGAGGTTAATATTTGTATTGGCAGAAAGAATAAATATGCATGATGTAAGTAAGGTCAAAAGGACAGAGTAGAGGGTGTTACAATAATGCATTTGCAATGATTCTTATTAAGTGATGTCCAATTACCCATAAAAGATGTTCCCCGATCCAGAAAACATAGTCCCATAAAAGGTCCTGCCTTTTGTGTGCCAGGGCATAATCTAAGACAGGGACAATCCAAGAACAGATTTTTGAGTAAAAGTCACAATATCTTCTACATTTCAAAGAGTTAAAAACTGTTACAGTTCTGCAGCAGTAAGGAACCAGGTTTCTTCAATGGTCACAGCCAGAGCACCAGGTTTGTAGACTCTAAGGGCAAAAAGGCTTACTTCTACAGCAATGATGAACAGCTTAAAGCTCTTGAACTAGGCATAGCTTCCGAATGTGGTTTCAGTACTCATCATGCAGCATGTTCATATGTTACATCACATGCAGGGCTGGCATGGCGACTGCTGAAGAAATCAGTGCAGAGCAGCGCAGTGAGGAAATAAGACACTTGCAGCTGTTAACCATCATTGGACCATCCTCCAAGGATACCAGGACAACTGGTAGACAGACCAACTGGACTGACAACAGAGTCAGTCCTTCTGTACCCACTGTTTAGGCAATGAACCAGCCCAAACATCATTTGTTGTCCTCACTCTCTGAAACAAACTTTGCAGCAGCCACCTGACCAAACACTGCCAGCAACTGAAATTCTGCCCCTTGCTACAAAAAAGAAACAAACCTTAGGGTAGGCCTGGACAAGGTATGCAGCTCAGTTTATGAAATCACTGCCAAAGATATACTCTATAATACCAGGGTGAACTTCAGCATCCTTATAAGAGTGAAAAAGAAAAAATAACCACCATGAGTCTAACAGCATTGAGATTAGATAGGAAAGTACATAGAAACAAAGAAGTCCAGTGAAAGTAAAAAAAATTAAGCAGCTAAAGGACAAAATGCTTGTAAATGGTGAAGGGGACTGTTTTAAGACATCACTGTGAAGGCACACTAGAAAGCAAAAAGATTGGTAAAGACTTTTTCCCTCAGCCCCACATGTACAGTCACAGAAGGGTGGTGAGAAGACAGCCTGCTGAAAATAGAATCTTTGTCTCAATAAGAAAATAAAGAAAATGGGATAAAGAATAAACTTGACATGTAAAGATATAACAGCCATAAGGAAAGCCAAACAGATTAAAGGTGCAACCTGTTAAAGGCATAAAGAACATGAAAAAATACCTCTTTCTGAATGCAGAATCCTTGCCAAGGGTCACTCGGTCATCACCAAAGTGTCAGGGCAAGGCAAAAGATAACAAGACCATGACAGACTAGTTAGATGAATGCTTAGTATTACTGTTCATTATAGAAAAGTTTTCCATCTTTCAGCCCTACTCTGCAGGGGGAATATGCTAAAGAATCACTTTAAGGCTAAAGGGTCAGCAGAAGGAGGCGCAGAAGAGCCAACCCAGACTGTACTCATTTACACCTTCTTCAAAATCTGGGTACTGAGTTGTAATTTGAAATCTACATTAGCTTTGTCACTGAAACATGATTTTTTCAGAGATCTCAGTGGAAGTGGAAACTGCACATACAAATCTTCCTGCTAGGTAAAGTGGTTACATCGAGAAGAAAGCATAGAATTAGGCCACACATTCCAATGCAACAGGTAAGTGTCTAATTGGCTTTTGTACTGGGAGTCATTTCTCACAAACCAGTTAAAGTAGTTTAAAGGAGCAATAAGGAGGTAGAGCAAGATTATACAAAAGGGCCTGAAGACACCCATTTGCAGAGTCTCTTAAAGACACTAAACTGCCACACACCTTGCATATATAAATTATTCTTTAAAGGATGGGGAAAAATGATCAAGAATAAAGGGAAGTTCACACTGTAGGAATTTCAGTAAGGCAGTCTTCCAGGGAGCTACAATGGAGATTGCATTGCTCAATATACCTGTAAACGGCCTGTATAAGATCACTGATAGTGACAAAGATTCAGGATGAGATAGGTTCACTAACTTACAGCAGTTCACTTCACTTACAGCAGAGGCTTTCAAAAGGTCTCCGGTCTTCAGTAAATGGGTTGTCAGCTGAACTGCAACACTGACAAATGCAAAGTCATCATCATGGGAAAACCAGCAGTATTATGTTAAAGGTCTACATATTAACTACTCCTGCTTAAGAACATGGCGTAACAATGGCCTGTCTGAGCCAGGTCCACCTTGCATAAGCTTCTGCCTGACTGAGGCCAATAGCAAAAGTTTAGAGAGAAGCATGGAAAGGAAGTAAATCATCCTTTCCCACCATACTCTCCCATCTCCTGACACTGTGATGCTTGAAACTCCTGAACCAGCAACATTCCTTCTGTTATTTAATAGCCATTGATTAATTTTTCTGTCATGGATTTCTTTAATTATTTTTAAATCCATGTAAAGTTGTGGTATTTGTACTACACTGTAGCAACAAGTTCCTCAGTGAAATACTCCATTAGATAAAAAGAAATTAGGACAGTTCTCTGACAGCTCAGTGGCCTGGAGCAATCAAATGAAGATGCTGCTATTAAAAAGGGAATTAATTGGAAAGATGTAGCAAGAAAAATAGGAAATGTCATAAAGCCATGGTGCTGATACATGGTGTACCCACATTTTGATGACTGGACGCTGTACTGGTCATCCCAAGAAAGAAAAGTTAGAGTCTGTAAAAAGATAGAGTCTGTAAAAGACTGTAGGGCAGCATAAAGATTACCATACGGGAAGTCTTTCATAGGACAATGTTTTAAATAAAATAAGATACTTCAGCTTGTAAAAAGAGATAAGGAAGGAATGATAGAAATAAATCAGAGCTGTTTGAAAAGGAAGAATTCAAATGTAGGAGTGAGAAATATATCTTTGGTTTCCATAATTCTTCAGTTTTGACTTCTCCTAGATAACATCCCTAGAGATTAGATTTTTTTTAGATTTTTCAAGAAGAGAATAACAGGAGAATAAAGCTGCAAGTAGTTGCCGTTGACGCTTCAGGTTTTACTTCAGGAATTGGGAAAACTGGAAAGAAATGCTAGCTATTTCTGCTATTCCTGAAAACTCACAGTGAGACACCTTCTGTGGCCTTAACTGTGTCTGAGACAGGCAACTGTGCTTTTAAAATCCTGATATCCCTCTTGAGCAGGGAGGCTGGCAGATGACCCACTGTGGTCCCTTCGAACCTGATCCACTCTGTGATTCTGTTAAACCAATGCAATGAGCATTTTCTATGCCACCCCTTCTTTCAAAGGATTTGTACAGAGCTCAGTTCTGCAACAGGATATTTGCTGCCCTGGTTTTCTAGAGAACACCCTCTTGATCCTTTGGGAAGTGAAAACAGGTTGGGAAATTGGAAAAGGAAATACCCATATAGAACTGTGCTATGAAATAAGGACTTTCCTTATAGTCCTTATAAGCCATTTGTCCTCTACACAGACTAATATTCAGAGAAGAATTAGCTAAAGAATACTATAGCGTTACTGCGATGTAGCAAGAAAAATGTTTATATATTTAAAGAATTTTTTTCAGTGTAAATTTAGTATTAGAGGCGTGTTTCTGAATCATTGCCATACCAAAAGCACAAAGAACTTGTGTATAAAGCAAAGATTTTTTTTCTCCCCTTGCTAATGTAATTTGCAAATGCATTTAAAATCACTCTATTAGAGTACATTACAGTCATCAAACTATATAGAGAAACATTTGATACATCATATCAGGATGTGACTTGAAGAAGAAGTTTATGATGTGGATGTTGTGTACCATTTCTGATGTGTATCATGTGCATGATGCATGATTGTGGCTCTAAGAATCCAGTGCATGCTCTTTCTCTTCCCCAAAAGCTATTTGATAGCATTAACACAATGATGGCTCCTTACTCCAGTCTTGTGATGCTTTTCAAAATAAAATAGATTTGTGTTCAACAGAGAATTTGACTTTTTATTAAACAACGGCTAATTGGCTGACGGTCCTTTTCATGTTTGTAAATACTAGATTCTCCCCATGTGTCTGTTGCAAGCTACAATTTTTTTTTTTTTTACTCTTAATCTGCTGCTACTTGAGAACTTGAGAAAGAAAAAAATCTACTTCAGATGAGCCACAAATAGCGGATTTGAATACCTGTTGTCATTGAACAAGGTATTCATGTGCTAATGTCATGGGTTAGCTAGCATAGTCCTGGAAGTGATGTCCCTGCAAAGGGGTGCTTACAGCTTCCTCTATGACCTAACAGAACCTATCAGCTGGCCAGTTTGAATATGGACAATTCTTTAAGCCACTTAAAGTTGTGACCGCCTCTGTGATCCACACTTAAGAATAGGAAACTCCAAGGCAGAGCCTCTCTGTCTCGTTTCCGGTGCTGGGACAGGTGGCTGCAGGCCCCGTGTGGGGGCGAGTGGGCCCAGCCCAGGCCCTGCTCAGGCTGGGCCGGGCTGGGTCATGGCCATCCTGGAGCCAATGGGCCCTGTTCCACCCGTGGAACCCCACCACAGCAGGGCTTGTGGGCAGCTGGAGCGGCTTGGCTCCCCCCCCCTCCACTGCGATAAGCAACATTCTAGCTGCAAGGCTGAGGTGAGATTAACCCTTTCAGTGCTATGAAGAGCTGAAAACCTGAGGGAAGAGAAAGAGGAGATGCTTAAAGCTGAAATTCTGTTGTGAAGCTATGATATGTCAGAGTATCTCATTGTAATTTCATGAAGATATGGGGGGTGGAGTGTTCAACTCGTAAGCAAAAGCACCTGCACTGAGATAGGCAGATGCTGACACAGCTGTAATTTCATGAGAAGTTTGAACAGGGAGAGATGGAAGCAATGAGGACTTTTGCTCCAAATGGGAAAGGAGAAAACCTCAGTTCCTAGAGATGCTCCCAGAGATAGTCCTAAAGATGAAGATGAGGAAGACCCTTTGCTCCCAGGGAAGGAGAAGGGCCTCTGTTCTTAAGAGATTAAATGCTCCCAGAGATGGGTGAAGAGAACTTTTGTTTCTGAACGGCTCAACCTTAAAATTGTACCCCAAAAAACTTCAAGAGTGGATCCTCAAAAGCAGTTGTGGGAAAAGCTGCAAGCTGGGGGAAAGGACTCACATGCGAGCAGAGAGACTCCGCTTCCTAAATGGACTGAACAAGGTTATTATGGAAGTGGTAAACAGACTGAACATCTCAAGGGTTGTCTTTTCACATTGTCAGTGGGAGAAGGGAGGAAGGTGGGGGGAGGAGAAGAGTTCTGAAGGTGTGGTATAATTTTTTTCTCTCCTTTTAGGTCTGTTAATAAACTTCTTTATATTCTTTCAAGTTTGGTGCCTGCTTTGCATTTCTCCTAATTCTTATCTCACAGAAGATAAACAGTAATGAGTATTTTGGACCAAACCACTACACTAAATTGGTTTTTCCGCTCGGTTACAAACCCAACCCGCTACAGCTAACATTATAGAAAAGCAAATAAGAAGAATACAAAGAGATTCATAATGCCCAATTTCCATTAACTAAGTCTTTAAACTTTCTATATCTGTGTAAAGTACATTCCTAAACTGTGGTGACTCAGCACACATCCAAACCCTTCAGTGTACTACTTCATCCTGACAGTATGTGTTACAAAAGGATGGGGATGGTCACCATCCCTCTGCATGTCTTGACAGAATAACAGGTGTCTGAGCTGGAAGTAATCTGTAGTCCTCCAAGGACAGATCCATGAATCCAGTAGGATTGCAGGATACACAGGAAAGCATATCCATCACATGTGTTAGAGAGAGACAGAGATAACAAACTCTCTGAAGTTATTTCTAAGTAACAATAATTATGAAAAAAAGTAGCAAAGAATCAAGACTTTGGAAACCTGGAGTCTGAAGTGCTGTCAGATAGGGAGTCTACAAGAAAAATGGAGAGAGATTTTTCACAGGGGCATGTAGTGACAGAGCAAGGGGAATAGCTTCAAACTGAAAGAGAGTAGGTTTTCATTAGATATTAGAACACAGTTCTTTACTCAGAGGGTGGTGAGACATTGGAACAGGCTGCCCAGAGATGTTGTGGATATTCCATCCCTGGAAGTATTCAAGGCCATGTTGGGTGTGGCCCCGAACAACCTGGTCTATTGACAGGTGTCCCAGCCCATGGCAGAGGAGTTGGAACTATATAACCATTAAGGTTCCTTCCAACACAAAACTAGTTCTCTTCTAGTAATGTATGCTTATGGTACTTAGCATTTGAACAGAAATGGCTGTAAATTCTACTAAATTATATCAGATGTTTTAAGAACTGACCCATAAAGTAGAGACATTATTACTTGCTTCTGAAATTTTTTAGTGATTTCTTACGTTATATAGCAATCCTTGCCTATCTCACCCCCAACCAACCTTTATAAAGTAATGATTATCATAAATATATTTATCCTACTTGTCATAGAAAAATATTAGTCAAATTAGAATGGTTAAACATGGTATCAAGACAATATTCCATTAGGTCATGGACAAAGAAATTGATAGAAAAGCAATCATAACTGGAATGGAGTCTACTATTTTTCAAAATAGTTACAATGTTCTTGTTTTCAAGCAAAGTAGTCATCTAACATATATGGATTTCAGTATCATGTGGGAAATTGTTGTTCAAATTGAAATATGGATGGATGGATGGATGGATGGATGGATGGATGGATGGATGGATGGATGGATGGATGAATGGATGGATGGATGGTTGTGAAGTCTGTAACGCTGGTTAATACAGTGATTTTACTTCATCTACATTTTCTTCCAGGTTCATTTAAAGGGAATGCTACCAAGCCAAAAAGAGAGAGGTGACTGAATTTTCTGAGGGTAAATGTGTTTAGTGAGACAGATCCTATTTATTATCTTCATTAATGGCTTTTAGAGGAAAAAAAAAGAACAGTGATCATCAAACTTGCTGATTAAACAAAGATAGGTCATCATGGAAGTAGAAGAAGACAAGGAGTGATGGATAACTCTGCAATAGTAAAAAAGCATAATAAAATATAAGAGACTAATAACAATTTTTGCCACTGGCCCATCAGCCGGATGCAGCAAAGGAAAGGCAGGGTAGTGATATACTGACTGATCACAGAAGTATGAACCATCAGATGATGATGCATCTCCATCATCTGCAATCTAAAGGCAGATTTATATCTAGGCCTGATGTCCACCTTCCCTCCTGTCCCCCACAGGCCCTGCCAGCTGCAAACCCACTGCAGCAGCCCAGTGCAAGAGCATGGGGAGACCGCACAGGTACTGCACCGTGTTACTCGGCACTCTTCAGAGACAGAAAGAGATATGGGATATGAATTCTCTCATCTGAGCTAAAACTGAAACCAAGGCTTCATTCCCTTGGCAAGTCCCACTTCTGTAAGGCTACTGCCCATAGAGGGTGAGGAGGGCAAAGTGTCTGAAAAGCATCTTTATAGGTCTCAGGCATCTGCTCTCAGGCACGGACTATGACCTGTTCGTAGCAGCATGACCTGAAGAGATGATCAGCCCATCCATCCTATGTTTTGTTGCATTTGGCCTTTCACATTATCTTGGGTGCTGCATGACATGAATGTACAGAAGCAGTGTCTGTGCTGAACAGTGCCTGAGGCAGTACACCCTCCCAGCATCTACCTCACTGGGACTGTGATATGGTGTGGTGGTTTGGTCCAAAATACTCATTACTATTTACCCTCTGTGAGATAAGAATTAGGAGAAAGCAAAGCAGGCACAAAACTTGAAAGAACATAAAGAAGTTTATTAACAGACCTAAAAGAAGGGAAAAAAGAAAAAAAAATAAAATCATACTACACCTTCAGAACACTTCTCCCCACACCTTTCCCCCTTCTCCCACTGTAAAAAGACAACCCTTGAGACGTTCAGCCTGTTTACCACTTCCATAATAACCTTGTTCAGTTCACTTAGGGAGAGGAGTCTCTCTTGCTCATGCTATGGAGACATCTCCACAAGAGGTTCTCTCAGGGCTTCAGTATCACGAGACAGACGCCTGGGCTGGTTCTGCTCGCATGTGAGTCCCTTCCCCTGACTTGCAGCTTTTCCCACAACTGCTTTCGAGAGTCCAATCTTGAGCTACTGGGGTACCATTTTAAGGTTGAGCTGTTCAGAAACAAAGGTTCTCTTCGCCCATCTCTGGGAGCATTTTCATCTCTAAGAATAGAGGCCCTCCCCTTTTCCTGGGAGACAAGGGTCCTCATCATCTTCATCTCTAGGACTATCTCTGGGAGCATCTCTAGGAACAGAGGTCTTCTCGTTCTGATTGGAGCAAGAGTCCTCATCACTTCATCTCTCCCTTTCAAACTTGTCATCAAATTACAGCTGCTTCAGCATTTGCTTATTCCAGCACAGGTACTTTTGCTCACAAGTACAAGTTGAATGCTCCACCGCCCCCATGCTTTCATGAAATTACAACGGGTACTCTGATATATCATAGTCCATCACCACCATAGTTTTACAACAGAATTTCAGCTTTAAGCATCTCCTCTTTCTCCTCCCTCAGGATTTCAGCTCTTCTTTCTTTACTTAATGTCTGCAGCACTTACAGCACTAAAAGGGTTAATCTCACCCAGTCCCACAGCAGGATTTTTGCTTATCGCTGTTGGTCACATGATCTTTGCCGGACAGCAGGGCATCTTCAGCTGAATCTTCGGCCACACTGGAGGCGGGGGGGCTGCACCGTCTGCACGTAGCAGGGCTGGGGGGAGCCACAGGTGGAACAGGGCCCATTGGCTCCAGGATGGCTGTGTCCCTGCCTGGGCCCGGCAGGCCCCACTGGGCCCCGCACAGGCCCAGCCCAGTTACCTGTCCCCCGGCCGGAAGCAAGAGACAGAGCAGGGTTTGTCCATTCTTAAATGTGGACCACAGAGGTGGTCAAAATTCTAAGTGGCTTAAAAAGTTGCCAATATTCAAACTAGCCAGTTGGTAGGTTCTGTTAGGTCATAGAGGAAGCTGTCAGAACCTCTTTGCAAGAAAATCACTTCTGGGACTATGCTTGCTAACCCATGACATATGGGCATCCAATTAATCAACAGGAATCATTGAGTCCAGGAAGAACTATCACTTCAAGCTCAATTCTATCAACGGCAGACCTAAGCTGGCAGTATACAGACATATTCAGAGGACTTCCTCTGCCATATTCTCCACAGTACCTTTAATATCCAATTTATACCAGTCTACAGAATAACTTCCTCATTACCACAGATAACAGAGATTGATGATATTGCTCAAAGGACATCAAAAAGGTTTTGAACTTATTAAGTAGTTGAAAAGAATGAGCATGGCAGAATTTGAGACACCTGATGCTGGGATATTACATGTTTCTATAGTATTGCATAGCTTTCTTTACCAAATGTAGGAGACCTTATTTATTCCTGTTTTACCATGTACCAGAAGAAGAAAATACATCCTTTGGCGAGTATGATGATTTTTATTTCACTGATGAACTGATAGCTGAGTTGTAGTTTTAATACCAAAATAATTTAAAAAATCTATAATTTCTATTTTATCTGAAGTGGGAAATATAGAGCTCATTTTTCATTTGCTAATCTAACTCTGCTGCTGTCACTGTACAGAAACGGCATGTGTTCAAAAAAATAAGTGAGCGTCCATTAAAAGTCTCTGCAAAGGAGATGCAAAAAGTGTAATTCAGATTGCTGTAAACCACCGAGATTGCTTTTCAAGAGGAAACTTCTTGTTCAAGGCTTTGCTTTCAACCACAGTTTTTTTAAAGGGATGGGATTCTTCAGTAGCTAGAGAACCCTGGCCCTTCTATCCAAAAATGTGTGTTCAGGGGTGACAGTCTCCAGAGACAAAGACACATAAAACCCAAATGGTCATACTTCAAGCTGTCTTAGAAAGACACACCAACTACTATTCACAGGGATTCACACCCATGGTTTGGTAATAAAAATAATGGACCTCTATGAAAGTTTGCCAGATCATTTTGCATGCATACTGAGCGAGGAGTGAAAAGAAAGCTCCCACCTAAGTAACTCATTTTGAAGCATTACTCCAGCACATGTAAAACTTACATGGATTTTTTTTTTCTCTTTTGTCTTGATGTAGAGTGAAGGGAAAAAAGGAGATTGACAAAACTTGGAACATTTTTCAGAAATCTTTCATTTCAATAAAACAAAATCTTTACCTTAGGATACACTTTATGTTCTTGTGGCCCAGAGCATTCCCTCCTGAATGGTCTGTGGACATTTAAATACCACAAGTTCCACGGAGTCCCACATCCACGTCCCCATGCTATCAGACCATCCCTAACTGAACTCTTTGAACATCTAATATGTAATTGAAAACTAAACAGGACTGACAAGATTTGAATTTCCATGTGTTAAGAACAGAGATACTTCAGAGGCATGTTCCTCTATGGAAATATTACTCTAATTATCTCACAGTGAGGTGGAAAACTAGACCAATTTTTAAATGTGCATTTTATTCCATTTCACCACCAGCGGTACAGAAGATGATTAGAATAGGCTAGATTTTTCACCAGATAAACAGTAGCCATCTTTACTGATGAGATGCCAGTTTTAGGTAGTGGGATTTTTACTCACTTTTGAAATACACTGTTTACTTTGACAGTTTTAGATGTCACTCAAAATCCTAGACTGGGAGTGGCAGTGGAATTTTAATTCATTTTTGAGGTATGTCACAGCTACCTTTATCAGAGAAAATGAAAGTCAGAATCACATGGTTTTGTTTAGAAACAGAGGTCTGCTTAACTTTAGGTTTTAGAAGGCAGAATAAATTTCACTGACACCATTTAGTCTGTTTTTAAACCATAATAGGGTTTCACTGAAACCATTTTACCATCATAACCTTACATTGTAATGGCTTCATAATGGCGCTGTCAAAAAGGTCCTTATAGACTTGCTCTGAAATAGTTTTCCCATAATAACTTCATATCTCTGACTTCATTGTAATGATTTCATCGTGAGGTCATGGACTAGCAATGAATCCCTTTTGCCATTGAAATCTTAGAGTTCCTCATTACAGCCTCAGTCACCACAGCATTGTGATGGGGCTCCACTGGATAACAATGAAACCGTTTCCTTATGATACATTAGGCTCAAATAATATTACCACCCTAATGATATAGTCAGGGGTTACGAAAGAGTGAGCCACCCCCTTGCTCTTTTCAGTGTTTCAGTTCGGTGTTTGATGCTGGGGGCTGAAGGTGTGTGGTTTGGCTTCTGAACTGCCACCCCTTCTCTCATAATTGTCAGTGGTGGCTACACGCCTTGCAAGAATGGCCAATTCTAAAAGAACAAAAACAGTAAAAGAGCCTTTTACTGCTTCTGGACCCCAATTCAGGAAACGCTTAAGTCCATTCCTCTTTAGCAACAGGTCTAAGTATGTGATTAATTTTAAACCTGGATTCAAATCTCCTTAACTCCAGCGTGATCTAAATACATGGGCAGGTGCTTTCTTGTGTCAAGTCAGACTTGTGAACGTTGTCTGCAGCACTGAGCTCATGTTCTCACATGCTCAACCTAGCTGCTGCAAGAAAAATGCTGAAAAGTGATGCAGGTTCTGAGCTCCTGCTCAGGGTCAGTGGAACTATCAAGCCCTATAGAAGTGGATTTACAGGGAGTGCCCTGCGACAGCCTCAGCTGTCCTATCAAATCCACAGCCCTCCAAACCCACAACTCTACACTTCTACAGAAACTTGTACCTACTCTGTTTATTCAGCTTTCTTTGGTAGAATGAATACTCGTGATAAAACTTCTTTAATCAAGCTGACCTAATGAAGCAAACTAGTTCCCCTAGCCTCTCACCACAGGCTATCTTCTGCCAGACTCCTAAAATCCTTGCTGTCATTTTCCCTTCCTTGTGGACTTGGAAAAGTATGTTCTCAACAGACTTGCACTTTAGGCTACTGAAACCTTGAGTCACAATTGTTCTGCAATTGTCCCATCACAAGTTCCGCACTGACTGATGTTCCTTGTGCTGTCACTGCTGTTGCTCTAAAATCCTCCTACCTTCACATCACTTGCTGATGCTGACTACCCTTAAAAGATTAGAAAAACCAATTCCCAAGTCAAAACACAAGCTATTGATTTTATTTGCTACCTCACAGAATATGAAAGGAGCCGAGGAGTGCTGCTGCATGTGAAAGCTCCTTAGAGCTAAGAAGGAAAATTGGAACAATATAATTTTCTTAACACCTCAGCTTCTCTAAAACAGGTAACAGGGAAGTCAAGCAAGGAAGGCAAGCATGGCTCAGCCATTCTTGCCATTGCCTCTTTCAGTGTGACACAGATGGTGTTATTAATGGAACCTATAATGGTAAATATAGGCTAGATGTTTTTTCTTTTATTGTTGAAGCTATTTCAAATGTTATTTTTCTAGGTTTATGCGTGGATATGCAAATATGTCCAGAATAACTCTGTAAACCCATGGATGCCTTTACAACTTGCATCCACCAAGAGAGTGAAAGTCTGTAAAACAACAGGTGAAGAGTGAACTCTTTAGTTAGTTGCAAACTGAAAAATAAAACAGACTCGGATCAACTTCAACTGGGTATTTTTCAATTATTTAACCAAGGCAGGAAGCAAATATTTCATTCAACATGGAATATCCTTTTGAAATCAAAATAAATTGCTTTGTTTTCAGACACCTGCTAAACAACTCCAAAATTTCTTGAGGGGCAACCTTTAAAAACCCTGTGTTCATATTCTCTATTTATTTACCCAATGGCTCAGCAGTCACCGAATGAGAAAGACTTGTTTTGGTACCTTCCACCACCTCTAAAGAAAATGTCGTCTACTCAGTTTCACTACATCCAATCAGGTTTTCCCCATGTCAATGTCAAATCTTTTTCCATTTTTCTTTACTTCAAACCTTTTCCCAACACATTTCTAAAAAAAGATGGAATGGATATCTTACCACAAACTTTTTCCCAACACATTTCTAAAAAAAAGATGGAATGGATATCTTACCAAATATCCTTATTGTCCCTTTCGCAAGCTGCAAACTACCTGGAAAAAAACAATTAATTCATTTACCAAAGACAGCGAGTCACATGTCTCTTCCAGAATAAAAGAAGAAGCAAGAAAACTAATATTTATCTTACAGTTTACTATGATCTACTGGCCCACTTATAAAAAGACTATTTTAAATAAATTGTCTATAAATCCATAAAATAAACAAAGTCTCTTTTCCTGAGCTCCAGTCAATTAATCTGAAAATAATCCCTTAAAGATTTTATTTAGAGCTGAGTACCTTCTTCAGAAAAACATACACAGTGATGCAGACAAATGACTTTCAGTTACAAAGGTGTAGCTGCACATTTTTAATTGACCATAGAGTCTTAATACTGATTCTATAGTCAAAAAACTTTACTCTACCCTCATATTCATTAACAATAGCCAATATTCAATTCTCATCATCACCATGTGAAAATGGCCTTCCTGGGCCAGCCATTTACTTAATAGAAGTTCTTATCAAACCCTGTTACATTTGGCTGCATAGCTTTAACTACATACATTTTAAATCTTTCCCAGTATGATTTAGAGTGCGTGGCACATATATACAAGTCAAGATGGCTAGTACAGAAAATGCTATGAGAAACCCCTAAAAATTTGGATAAATGAAGTCTGAAGTCCAAAATCCTTCTGATCTAAGTGAAATGCACTCTCTCTTTTAACTGTATGATGTTGTATTGACTCAAGTGTTAGCATTCTTCACCTCTGCCATTTTTATGGTTCAAAATATTTTTAAACAACAATAAGAATATAGCCCCAGCTGAAAAAAAGCTTAGAAAACTGTGGGTCAAAATAATGGAAGATGCCCAAAATCTGGAAGAGGTAAAACATATTCAAAAAGGGGAACCACAAATTCTGTAATACTTGCACATGTAGAAAGAATATAAAGTACTCCTAGACAACCACATCACCCCAAGATTATTACACAAATGACCTTATGAATAAAGTATGTGTAGTGAGACTTCATACCTGCCTTTTCTACACACTCCATGGTATTAGGAAAATTGTTGGGGGGAGCAGTGGGACAGAGAGGAGAAAAGACCTGTAGGCTAGAGTATGGGAACAACTAGATAAAGAAGAGTAAGATAAGCAAGACATGTTTAAGCAAGCTGCATTTTTGCTGCAGGTTTAGGAAATTCCAGTGCCTTCCTTGGAGTGTCTGCTGGGAGTATTATGGTATGTAATTTTGCTTGAGTGTTTGCTATCTCTGAGCAAAGCAGGCAAGACTTATGAACATCTCCAGGTTACTAATTTCTCAACCAGCAGAAGCTGCCACTGGGAAGTGCCCTTTGATACCACCAAGCACAGCTCTGAAAAAGCACATTCCTGAAACAGAAAATATTGGAGATTGTGTCAGTAGCTGACATTATAGTCCTGGAGGAATGATAAACCAAAGCTCTGCTTCAATTTGAGCTAAGCTACCAGTGAATCCAATATAAAGAATCCAATATAAACAGGCATATCAAATATGCTTTAGCAGCCTAGAAGCACAAACTTCTCAGGTTTTCTGGGACAGCATATATCTTAAATCATGTAGTGCTTTAAAAAAATCTTGACTAAATAGACTTACTAGAGGTTTATATTGCAGGTTAGATTTGTTGGGTTTGTTTTGGTTTTTTACTTGCATTTTTTGATGTTTTTTAAACATAGAGCAAAGAAAGAACTGTTTTCTTAAATATAAAACCAAATATATTTTATGTTCTTCCTCCCTTCTGCCCATGTATGCATACTTCAACACACTAAGTTTAGTCCTATGCTGTAAAATTGAATGAATTGAGTCAAAAGTCATACTATAATGAATTAGAAGGACAAAAAGGCACATACATGCACAGTCACCTGTAATTCTGCACCTTTTACTGAGAAAAGTATCACAGTGAGGAACAGACGCTGCAAACCAAACCCGCCATGTCTCTGTTAAAGCTTAAATTCGAAAAAATTCACATCTAAGCAGCTCCAGTTCTAGTAGCTTCTTCCTTTCCATGATGTTTCCCTTTTCTCATCACTCATTTCAGCACCCACTGGGGTAAGATGTAGTGGACATGAGCAGAGGTTGCAAGGACAAAGTATGCTGTGTATGAGATAATAAAAATGTGTTGTCTCTTATCTTTTCCACAGCAACCAATCCGTAAGCTTCCCTTTAAAGACACTCAGTGACTACCTCTGCTCTGCTCAAAAAGATGGCTCAATGCGTTCCTGCTTGGTGGCCAGACATGGTGCTATCTCACACATCTGAGAAGAAGCAATTTGAGGCATACACTCCTCTCTCGTATTTCAGGAAGCAAAAAAAAAGCTGGAGAGAAAAAAGAAGGGAAAAATCTAGTCAGGCTGAAATTGCAGATCAGATCCCTTACCTTTACTATGTACACCACTCAGAATGCAAATTGCTGCTAGTAAAAGAGTGATTGCCAAAAAACCCACCCTGCCATAATATCTCAAGACTAAATATGCATATTAGACAGAGTTGCCAAATCTCCAGTGACATGTGGCCTTTGCAATTTCTGTGAATTCCTGGAAGGTAAGTGTTAATTACAGTATGTGGACAAAAACTAATGACTTGTTTTGGAGTTAATGTCCCATTCAAAAAGGATTACTGTTGTTATCAACCACATCAGGCAATTAATGGCATCCATAATGCTTAAAAATTAACAGTGGCAGCATAGCTGAGTGACTGTTTTGAAAAACTGGTCATTCCTTGGAGATTAATGAGCAATTTTCTGTCAGAGAGCAGGATGCACTCTGGTAGAAAACTGACAAAAGAGGCACCATCCTCAGGGGATTATTTTTAACAATCCATTTTGCTGCGCATATTTAAAAGAAAATTTGGTAGATATCGCTGCCATTCCAGAAGTATATTCTCATTTATTTTTCCCCTTAAACATTATAAGCCAATATATGACAAGTTACACTGAACTGGATATCTAGAATCTAAAATGAATAATTACAGGGGAAGAACTAACAAGGTGTAAAATACTGCATAAGGATTTTTTCCCAATTGCTTTCATTTAGGTTTGTTAGACAAATAAATATCAGCATTGTAGGCAATTAGATTTCACTGAAATCAGTCACAATCAATTAATGCGAACTGTTTTACTATTTTTGCTTAAGTGTGTCTAAGCAGGTACTCTGTTTTAAAGTAAAAAGTTTCAGAAGAGTGTGGTTAAATGAATTTAATTAGAATGTAATGAGTGTGATTCTTACTAGAAAGTGAAACTGTGGTTTTAAAACATATATCCATATATTCTTTTGGAAAGAATTGCCCTACTTTAAAACTTCCTTTTTTTTTTAAACCCAAAACTTAGCCAAGATTCTAGCTTGTTTCTCCACTTATCAATTTGGTCATTGACTTGTACCCTCACAGATTACAACTGATCAGGTATGTAGTACCCAACATAAACTCAGCCCAAAGTATAGAATGGGCCAGCAGGTCCCATCTATCCAGGCTCACACTATTTCCCATGAAAAAACTGGCTATGACCCACAGTTTGTGGGCTTGCAGTTCAGGTCCAGGCCTGAGTTGCTTTTTTTCCCCTGAGGGTTGCTGATGCTCCTACCTTACTTCTCTCACAGAGCCTCATCGAGTTAATCATTTATAGCTCTCCAGTCCACTTCTAATAAAATTATACATAACCACCAAGGGCATGCTCTCTGGGCCTGGAAGAGACTGGCATATATAATCAGTTTATGGGTAGGAGGGAAAAAAGTTGCAAAGTGAAAATATTGCCGATTGATTTGTTTTGCATGGAAGTCTTCCATGACAAACTAAGCTCTTCTTCCAGAGGCTGCAGAATTGTTACAGCTGTTTATGATGTACCCCTGAGCAGATCTCATCCTGTCAGTGAGCTCAGATGACAGAGAAACAGTAAAACTTGCTTCTAGAGAAAGGGAAGCAAAGGTGGAAAAAGTGAAACAAAGAAATCAGGAGCCATTGATTCCCTCAGAGAAAATTTTGCAATGGTCTAGGCTTTCCTGAGAATCATCAGGCAGGTGAAAAAAAAAAGGAAAGCATAAGGGAACTAGGCACGTTTTAACAAAGATATTCAGGGCCACCTGGGTAAATTACTTTCCCTTTCAAGGACCTTTCTGAAAACAAGCAGGTTTTCTGTCTCATTTGGGGTTTGCACAGTGCAGTTCCTAAAAGTAACCCAGTGCAGGGTCCCTGACGGTGTGTTTCTGTACAGTCTCCCTCCACCCCTCATCTTGGCTGCTGTGGCTTTAGCTGCAAGGCTTGGCAGTGGTCCACGGCTTTGTCCCAATGTTCTGGCGGCTGCTCTCCCAGCATATGGTCTATTCAGTTTTTCCCCAGCTGTTACTCAGCCAGGGAGACCACCCCAGCTCTCTCCCAGTTACAGACTTCTGTTCAGAAACAGGGAATCAATTTTCTCCTTATTAAAGGGGCACGAGGAGCAGAGGGGAAGTGAGCAGGTATTCACATGAACCTCGTGCATCCTAAGCTGAGTGCTGACACAGGGGCTTGCTGTCACTGAATAGTCAGCCAAGCCTTCAGAGGGCAATTCAGACTCTTTGGTGTGGAGTAGTGTTTAGGAGTATGTGGCAACCAACCTCCTTACCTCCCTACTATTTTTCCAACTCATTTATCCTTCACATGCTTCCTGGAGGCTCAATGACTCTTCTGGAGTTTTCATACCTTTTTGATTAAATTGCATGGTGCCTATGCCAAAATGTGTGCTCCTGGTAGGACTTAAAGGGACCTTCTGTGTCTTTCAGTAGTGGGCAAGGTCAAATGAACAAAAATAAAGAATTAACTCACCTCTCCTTAAATTGTAGGGGTGTGATTTGACTAACCAGTGAAGGTGTAGTGGTTTGGTCCAAAATACTCATTACTGTTTACCCTCTGCGAGATAAGAATTAGGAGAAATGCAAAGCAGGCACCAAACTTGAAAGAACATAAAGAAGTTTATTAACAGACCTAAAAGCAGAAAGAAAAAAAAAAATCATACCACACCTTCAGAACACTTCTCCTCCCCACACCTTCCTCTCTTCTCCCAGTGACAATGTAAAAAGACAACCCTTGAGATGTTCAGTCTGTTTACCACTTCCATAATAACCTTGTTCAGTCCATTTAGGAAGCGGAGTCTCTCTTGTCCATGCTATGAAAACATTATCACAACGAGACAGCTGCCCAGGTTGGTTCCCTGCTCGCATGTGAGTCCCTTCCCCGACTTGCAGCTTTTCCCACAACTGCTTTTGAGGGTCCACTCTTGAAGTTTTTTGGGGTACAATTTTAAGGTTGAGCCGTTCAGAAACAAAAGTTCTCTTCACCCATCTCTGGCATTTCATCTCTAAGAACAGAGGCCCTTCTCCTTCCCTGGGAGCAAAGGGTCCTCCTCGTCTTCATCTTTAGGACTATCTATGGGAGCATCTCTAGGAACTGAGGTTTTCTCCTTTCCCATTTGGAGCAAAAGTCCTCATCGCTTCCATCTCTCCCTGTTCAAACTTCTCATGAAATTATAGCTGTGTCAGCATCTGCCTATCTCAGCACAGGTGCTTTTGCTCACAAGTTGAACGCTACACCCCCCATATCTTCATGAAATTACAACGGGTACTCTGATATATCATAGCTTCACAACAGAATTTCAGCTTTAAGCATCCCCTCTTTCTCTTCCCTCAGGTTTTCAGCTCTTCATAGCACTGAAAGGGTTAATCTCACCTCAGCCTTGCAGCTGGAATGTCGCTTATTGCTGTTGGCCACATGATCCTTTGCCGGACAGCAGGGCAGCTTCAGCTGAATCTTGGCTGCAGCGGAGAGGGGGAGCTGAGCTGCTCCAGCTGCCCACAGCCCTGCTGTGGGGGAGGGGGGGGTTCCGTGGGTGGAACAGGGCCCATCGGTTCCAGGATGGCTGTGGCCCGGCCTGGCCTGGCCCGAGCAGGGCCTGGGCTGGGCCTGCTGGCCCCTGCACGGGGTCCGCAGCCACCTGTGCCAGCACCGGAAACGAGAGAGAGATTGGGGGGGGAGTTTGTCTATTCTTAAGTGTGGATCACAAAGGCGGTCACAACTTTAAGTGGCTTAAAGAATTGTCCATATTCAAACTGGCCAGCTGATAGGTTCTGTTAGATCATAGAGGAAGCTGTAAGCACCCCTTTGCAAGAACATCACTTCTGGGACTATGCTTGCTAACCCATGACAAGGTAAAGCCATGCAGAAATAGTGCTGCAAACTTTGACCTTACTTAAGAGTTGCTTTAAGTACTCTGCAAATAAGGACCTATAAACTAAAACATGTAAGACCATTTGACATGTGGAAAGGCACATTGAAAGACTCTCACTAGCCCACACCTCAGAAAGCCAACGAAATAAAACTACAAGGAAGAAAAGATGGGATGTGAGTTGAAGAAGGAGAAGGTTGGTGCACCAGGGAAATCAGATCAGTTCTGTAGTAAAGTTTATTTTTACAAACTCCCATTAAGAACTCAGTTATCTACATTAAAGAGAGATATTTCGTGGCTTGCTAACTTGGCGGCTTGCCACCAAATGACCAAGACTAGTCACTACTGGAGTTATTGGAACCTTCTTTCAACCAAGAAACTTACTGTTTGCTTTCAGTTTCTTCTAAACAAAATAAACAAAATATTATCAAGCACAAATTGCCAAAAAAAAAAAGGAAAATTTTCACATGAACAGGGTGCTGAACTAAGGAAGAGAAATTGCAGGCAACAGAACTCTCAGCCACATAGCCAGAAAACAGAAGGATCTAAAGTACGAAAAACATCAAGAGACATTTTCATTTATCACAGTGTCCATGATTTTTTAATTGTCTGGGACAGTGTTGTGAGCATAACAGCATAAGAGGAATGCAAAGGAAATGGATCACAAGCTTCACAACGAGTTCAGATGTAGCCGGAGTAAACTTGTACTTCCAATCTTAATTTTTTCACATGTGTAAATCTGTCTTGGGTTGTACATGGCAGAGGTTGTGTGGGACTCAAAGGGAAAGCCCCTAGTATCTCCCTGCAATTCCATCTGAGGTGACCCAGCATACAACAGCACAACAGTTTTTTTAGCACTTACTATATTGGTTACTACCTGGGAAATATTCCCACTCTTGCTGCTGTTGCTTCAGTAACAGCCACAGTCACAAAGACAGTGGCAGTCATTTATTGGTTTTTGACTTCAACACTGCTGCTTCTTTCTCCCATAGATTCATCTCCAGTAGGTCCTCAGCATCCTGCTCAGCACAACTTCCAGGTCATCAGGTCATGTTGGGTCTGTTTCTTTTTTCTTCCTCCTTCTGCTGTGGGATTCACCAGCAGTGACCCCAGACCTTCATCTGAAAGAGAGAGCAACCTCAAAGTTTGTGGATGAAGGTTCATGGAACACTAAAGAAAGACTGCACACTCTTGGTGGATGGTCAGTTGCCAGATCTGCCCATTGCTGTGGTTTTCAGAATTTATACCAACCACTGTTTCTTTTGTCCTGAACTAAACTGAAGCCCCTTTAGCATCCACATATATTTGTGTGCTCTCACTAAATGTATGGATTAGCATAACACTTGGCTTTGATTTGAGAGTGCACAGAGATAAAACAAGAATATCAGGATAAGAAAATAGGACACTGAAGTTGAAGTGACAGTGAATGAAACAATAACTGTAGACTTGAGTGCATGCACTGAAAGGACACTTAGTTCTAGTTTTCATTATTACAAGACAGCAAGACCACAAGAGCAGTGACCAATAGAAAGTCAGTGGGGAGGAAAGAAATCTCCTTGGAGTAGCGGATTAATCTGTACTGCAAGAACCATGCCAACATCACGATTCAATAGATAAGGGGTTGCTAATAAAGAGCATGCTGGCCTTTTTGGAGGTGTCTTGTAGCCCATAGCAGAATGAATGCACAGTGACAAATTTTGCCCACATCCCTGTTTGTGAATTAGGAATCATGGCCTCCTGTACAAGATGGTCTAAAGGACAACTCAAAACATTTTGATATTAAATACTCTGTGGGAGTAAATCACATCAATTACGTTAATCAAAAAGTCTTTTCTTTCCCCCTGTCCTCCTCATCACTCTTTTTTTTTCTTCCCTCCTCTGCCTTATTTGCTGCTTATCTCCTTCTGGATTTTCTGCTTGAGAACTCAGGCTTCCAACCCAGCTTTCTAAATTAGATGGCATAGATAAGATACTTCAAGATGTGCTTATGTGTGCCTAGCACTCAGACCAATTTTGTCTTTCCTTCAGAGGTGGAAATACTCATTCACATCCTCTACCTCTGAATATGACCATGACTGACTTAACAGTGTTCTGGTCAGCAATCACCAACCTCAAACAGATTTTTTTCTTTTTAAATTTCTGGGCTGAGACAGATTCTGCTGGTCAGATATGAGACAGAGCATCTGAAATGAGGATTTAAATGGTAACCATACACAAACACATACGCATGCAGTCTCTGGTGCAGGAGGAAGGAAAAAGGTGAGAAATTCTCAGATATAAAATAGAATTGGGGAAACAAAATGAGTTTCACTCACATGTTCACTGCAAAGTAGATAGGCTAGAACTGTTCTTAAAGCACAGCACAGACTTTATCCTGTAGCTGTGTCTGAGCAAATGTGTCAATTTTCTGTGGACAGGCAGGCAAGGTTTTAAGGGGATGTGAATAACAGGGTGGGATTCTGGGTAAACCTCAGAGAAGTATGTGGATTTCACCTACTATGAAGGCATATCCATAGGCACCACTGATATTTCTCCCCTCCTGTACTTTGGTATGGCTCCGTTTCTTTTCAAACACAATTAAATCTAACCACCTACCTACTAGTGGACCAGGACTGTGGAAGTTTCACTGAAATTAGTCAAGACTCCAGTAATTCCACTAGTCTTAGTGGATCTTTCTGCAGCAGCAGGTGTTTGCTAGCAAGAGAAGGGATTTCATAATCTGAACTCTACTTGCTGAAAATCAATCTGCTGCCAGGATTATTAGAATCCCTGCACTGGGGATACAGCACATCGGACCCTAGAAAACCTACTTCAGTTACAGAAACTACAAATATACAAGTTCACAGGATTTATGTGAACCAACACAGGGGTTCCTTTGGCCGCTTTCCCACCAGACCATTGCATTAGATAGCGGCACAAAACTTTCAAACTTGTGTATCTACAATTTGGGGGCATATTTCCCAATTTCTCTTCACAATCTATTCACATATCTCTAACTGTCTCTTTGTACTACCCAGAAATCCCAAAAGAAAATATAGACAAATCACATGTGATTCTGCTCCACGTCCAGAGGAATCCACCACATCTGTGAATCCTGCAGTTTTACTGAAGTATTAAATATCTGGTAGGAATGCACGTTCAAGCAACACTGGCTTGTTTTCATTCTCTACTTACAAATGCAGTTTGCCATGGCCAGCCGATTTTCTGAGGCTCGCTGCTAGAGATATTCTAGGTTGGGAATCTTTGACATACACCCTTGTTTTACTGTGCACCATATAATATGCTACTAAATCAGTTCCTTCCCCTAGCCACTCCAGTCCCTTGGGCTTTAACCCCACTCATTGACAGCCACCTTGCTCATGCTCCTCTGGAGAGACTTCACTTAACAGATTCCTTCTTGATTTTATCAGAATGAGTATAAATATGGGCTATCTCAACCCAGCAGCCTAGCTCTTCCTTAAAGTACTGAATTATTTCTGTTGCCCGCTGTATCAGCAGACTGAGATAGCAGCCCTGAGAAAATAAGTCCATCTTGGTATGACTCATTTCCACGAACTCTTGGTTCCTTTTATTTTGAATTAAATTAAAATACAGTGATTGATACTGGCATACTGGAAAAAATCAATATTTGACCCAAATACCTTTAACAGTAACATGTTCAAGTGTTACAGTGGTTTCCTCTGGAGAGCATAGATTAGATTTTATATTCATTCAGTCCAGAAACGACAATATTAATGGAATAGAAATGTTAAGAGTTGAACCCACAAATTACAGGTAGATCAGAAAAAAAGTGTGTCTTTGTTTTGTGTCAGACATTAGGGTCTGAGAGTACGTAACCACAAACCAACAAGCATGGAGTTCAGTACAACTAACAAGCACTAATTGGTTTTCCAAGTCAACCAGGAGAAGATACAGAAGTACTTCTTGGGCTAAACAAGTAAATTATCATAGAGAGAACCCTCTCTAACTGCCACATCATGTTGACAACACAAAAGGAAATCACATCACAAGACAGGGAGGATGGAAGTACAGAGGACCACCAGTGTGAAAAAGAGACAGAAACAAATCCATCCTTCAATAAAGCTCTACAAAATTTCTCCACCCCCTTTGCCTTCGTCTTCACGCTGTGTTGTTCTGTCTTTGTTAGTAGTTGTCTTCTTTCTGGTGTCCTTCTTATTTCTTCTCTCCTTCCCCTTTTTTCTTTTTTTTGTCACTGCCAAAGCACATAGCCTAACAAATTCCACGTGTGTGAATATGGAGTTTGAAATATACATTATGCTTCTATTTTTCTGTATGTTCAGAAAAGGGGTTTGAGTTTGGAACTTGGTGTTTTGAGTGTTGAGCCCAAATGGAAAGTGCTCACATAGCATGTGATATATCCTCTTCAAGGAGACCTGGAACACCTGCTGTGAGTGTAGCTCAGCATTCACATGTGTGCTGCTATTCTGAATGAAAGAGAGCACAGAAGACCCACATGCATGTTTGAAACCTTATGGTAGCAAAAAAAGTGTAAAAATCTCTAAAGTTCTAATGCAATAATATTGCAAGTACAACTTGCATGATTTCTGAGCAATGACAACTTTTTGGATATTCCTATATTGCTCTTATATTTGCAACGACAGACAATATAATTGCCTCTTTAGGAATTTCTCAGCAAAAACATATTAATAGCACCAGTCTGGCTCAAAAGTACAAGGTCATTCAAATTCTTTCCAAATATCCTTCACCAAGGGCAACCACCACTACTAGAAGCAACCCCTTAGGTTGCTAAAACACTTCATCCCTTATGGTATGTCAGAGCCACAGACATTTGAGGAGGAAAAAAAGCCCAAAAAGACAGCCTTATTATATTTACTTGCACGAAAATCACAAGTCTTTCCTTTATGCTTCTGACAGAAATGTTTCGATTCAATTAAAGGAATTGCATTTAGTATCTGCATATTTATCAGCTGCTGTCTGTTGTCCTAGTATATAAAGGCAGAAGACAGAATATGTTTTTACATCCATATCAAATAACATGAGAGAGCTGGAACACATGCTATGAGTGTAGCTTAGCACAAAAATGAGTTAAGCTAGGCACAGATCTCTTTGAACACCCTAAATGAACACTTGACAAAATGGAAAAGGTACAGTGTTTTCACTGACAAGAAAGGGGTTTTACAAAAAAAAAGATTCAATTTTATAACCTACATTATTAGAGTTAACAAAGGGAAAGACAAGATATTGGAATTCCTCTCAGTTTGTGGACTTGTTTATTTAGGGATTTGTATTGAAAGTATTAAATTCAACAAGACGGGTATGATCTTTTTAGTCTACTGTATTTTATATCTCAAAAATATGAGCACATGAAATAAAGATATGATCAAGCCTGATACATAATCTCTTAGGCAGAGCTTGTGTGGGATGACACCTAGGTTTTCTTTTCAATACCAAGGACAGAGCAGTTAAAGAAAGACAAGGGCAGCCTAAAATAGCCAAGTTAGAAGTTAGAAGTATTCTAAAGTTCTACTATTAACAGCTATCAGTGAAGCCCACTGAAAATCATCTCCTGTCAGCGCCAGACGTGGCAAGAGTCTGTTACTGCCATCTGCATGCTGTTTCCTGACTGTGACACTGCTCATATTGCCTGTTTTGGATAAAACAATTCCACACAAACTGTGCTTTTTTACAGACTTTTGAAGAACCCCACATGATATTACATTGTTTTATTACAAAGAATTATAAAGAATTTCATATTATGAAAAATTTAGCACTTTTCTTCCCGCCAATAGGCACCTCTTCTATCAATTCAGAGGGCTGCGGGGGTGAATCAGATTCCTACTCACATCATTCACAGCAGAACACAAAATCTGTGTAATGAGTGGGAAAATGGGGTTCAAAGAAAGCAAAAGAATTTTGCATGCATTACCTTGAAGAGCTAAGTTTTACCTTTACTTCTGCTACGGAGTTTTTGTGTTACACTGTCAGTGTACAATTACAGAGGCCACTTAAATCAGACTTCTCCTAGATCATTTCATGCTCTTCATTTTATGGCCTCCACATGGTCCATGAAATCTGTTTTAGAAATAAGTTAAGTACTTAGGGTTACTCCCAATAGCCCAGGGAATCTTTGCTACCAGAACACACAAACTATGAAAACAAACAATGAAATTATACTATGAATGCAAATTATGAAAAAACACATCCTATCTTGTTTTAAGCAAGCTTGGGAACTGACAATAGTCCTTCTTTACTTTAGTTCTCCCATCAGTTAAACAGGAAAGTGACATCCTTTAACCCAGGAACACACTGAAATTATGTTAATGAGCAGATAAGAAGCACTAGGACACTAGGCAAGACTACCATAGCAAGTATTTTTACCCTGATATGGTCAGTATTTCTACATTCAGAATTAGGTTTGAATCTTAGGGACAAAAGGGAGGGTCATGCCTCAAACAAAGAAGACTAAAGTAAATGTCAAATTAATACTCTTTTTGTGGGTACCAACCATTCAGAGCGGTGAATTAGGCAGTGACTGTGACATAAATTATATGAGATCTTGTAATTAAAGACACTTTTGCTTTACATACAGTGCAAGGGGTTGTATTAAGATTACAAAGACTTCTAGCATTTTCCATTATTTATGGTTTTGATTTTGCATCCTTGAAATTCTCCAAATGAAATCTTCCAAAATGCAAAAAGCTTGTTTTATTCCACCTTTATAATTTATTTCTGAATCCAAGAGAATCAACTTTCTTCCACTGATGGGGATTCCAACCCTTCACAGGAAGTCTTTATGCTCTTCTATCTCAAAGTTAGTTGAGAATACTTTGATATTCTTTATCACATGCTCATCACGTTTTGGTCATGGAACTGAAACACCTTTGAGTCAACAGGTATAAATAAATTCCATCATAACATGAATAATGCCAACCAAATTGGGCTTTTTTAGTCTATTAAACAAGTAACATATACTAATGACAATGGAGGTACACCAGTGTAATTTTGTGGAAAGTGACACCTATAGTCTATATTTCCAAAAGCAATCCAGTGCTTCTCATTGAAATAATTTTGCAGGGATTTTACACCTGAATAACTTGGAAAAATTGATGGTTTTAAATTTTTGATTTTATTTTGCACTTGATCTTTGAATGAGTAACTCAGACTGTTAGTAAGACCATGTTTGAGAGGTAACATAATATTTTCTGGATCTGTGAGATCAACACGTGGTCAAATACCTTTTCATATCGGTCACCAATTTCCTTTCTGTTTAATATAAAATTTCTGGAAGGCCAGAGGGGAGAGAAAAGCCAATTGTCTTGAAAGTAAATGCAAAATACATTTAGAGGACAGAGGGAATTAATTGCCTACACCATGTGGCAGTCAGGTTACCTCCGGAAGGACAATATTTCATAGATTGACAAGAAATAAAAATAATATCTGTTGTAAAATTATCTACCCATTACTCTTACTGGTTCTTTGCCAGGCTAACCCTTTCAACAAAAGTGGTCTAATACATTCAGAAATATTTCAAAATTCAAGTTTCTTCTGCACCTCTTTGCTATCTGTTAATGTTTGGTTATTTTAGCCTTGGCTCACATCAGTAGTTGAGGGTCTTCCATCTATTCACAGCGTCCCAAGAGAAAAAAATATTTCCATTTTATAGACCAGACGACAAAATATATTGAGAAGACTAGAAGGGCAGAGGAGTTAGGTGCCCTATCACTCTTGGAAAGTCATAGGCCAAAGTTTGGCATTAGGCTCCTAAACATGCATGGAAAGAGCCTGGGATGCAACATTGGGATTTGTTGGGCCTATGTCCTAGTCAGGAGTCACTTCAAGCTAGCTGATGCTGCAGAGTTTTGGTAGGCCCAAATGAAGGAATGTTATTCTTTCTCTCTCTGACTGCATGTCACGGTTCCTTTACCTCCTCCTGGAGTAAAATCAGCCTTTACTCAAAAATTCACTTGGAGGACAGTTGTACAGCAGCTCCTGCCTCCCTTAATCCAGTGTCAGTGGCTATAGCACTCTGCTCACTGTGAGAACATGGTTTCAGTTCCTTTCTCTAATTGCAAGGAACTTGAAATTCCCAGGTGAATCATTTTGCTACGAGGTTGCATACTGTGGTGATATATGATGTTTTTAGCACTGTCTGTTGAAACTGCAACATTTTGCCAAAATACAGAAGGAAATTATAAGCACGAGCATGGCTGGTTAGGTGCCATGGTGGTTCGGTGGTTGGGAGGAAAAGCTATGAACTATTTTCTGCTCCTCTGAATATTTAATACATAAATATTCATTGAATTCAGATAATATTTACTTAAGCCATTAGTCAATATTTTCCTCATTAAGAATGGCAGGATTTGACCCATTCCACAGTCAATCCAGTGGCACCAGGTAAATAACATAGTTTTTAACTCACATTTTTCATACAGAAGATTTCCTTAAGCAAATGGAATTAAATTTACAAATGCAGTACACATAATATTTGGATGTAATATTAGCTCCATCAGGAAGAAAAAATCCTGAAAGTTAACAAAAATTGATTGATGCTCCCTGACTGGAAGTGTCTGTAATTTTTTGCATGATAGCAATATGGAATGTGTTAACTCCATGAACACCAGTCTCCTTTAAAACTGCTGTTGCTATTCTAACCACATTATCAGCCTCACACATGTTTACCTCAGGGATATTTAGCTAGCCATAATTGACTTTTGCACAAAAAAGAAAGCTGCAGGCAAGGTTTAATCCTTTTGGGCTTGCCTTCTCAGTAAAATAAACAAGTATCTAGGAGAATTGTAACTAGATCAAGTATAGAATCAGAGCATGAGGTGAATCTGTTCAGTCTTTTTCAATTTTATAATTCTTTAAATTTTCACAATTAAGATATCTGGAAAATAACAACATCTTTGCATGTAAGATGTTACAAATAAACAGAGAATTCAGCAACTCCACTTCCAATAACAGCATTTCTCTAATGGTTATTTAACCATGTCAGATTCTTTCATGGAGGTGGTTTAAAAAAGCCTGTTGTACTAATATCACACTAAACTTCAGCTGATAAGGTTAATGCCAGGCAGCAGTGATTGCACATAAACTTTCGGTGAGATTCATCTTGCTTAATATGGTAGGTGGTGTCATGGTATAACCCCAGCTGTCAGCTCAGACCCACACAGCCTCTCACTCCCCTCCCAGGAGGATGGGGGAGAGACTCAGAAGGGTAAAAGTGAGAAAAAGCATGAGTTGAGATAAAGAGAGTTCAGTAGGTAAAGAAAAGCTGTGCATATAAGCAAAGAAAAGCAAGAAATTAATTCATAACTTCCCATGGGCTGGCAGGTGTTCAGCCTGGAAAGCAGGGCCCAATCACACATAACACTGACTTGGGAAGACAAATTCCATCACTCTGAGCGTCCTCCCCTTTCTTCTCTTTCCCCCAGCTCTATATGCTGAACATGACACTTGTATGGTGTGGGATATTTCTTGGGTCAGCTGGGGTCGTCTGTCTTATCTGGGTCCACTCCCAACCCCTTGTGCAGCCCCAGCCCCCTCTCTGGTGGGGTGGGGTGAGAAGCAGAAAAGCTCCAGAGTCTGTGTACGTGCTGCTCATCAGTAACAAAATCATCCCTGAATTATCAACACTGTTTTAGTCACAAACCCAAAACACAGGCACATACCAGCTACTATGAAGAAAACTTAACTCTGCCCCAGTCAAAACCAGCACAGGTGACTAAGACTGGTGTTCAGTAGGTCCTTTAACCTGGTGCTACCAGGGAAAGAAAGCAGGCCTGCACTGCTTTTACTTACATGCACTATTCCCAGTCCTGCACATATTTGTCTCTTGTGCTGATACCAACATTTGTACAAATATATGGTAAATTGTTCAGGGAGCTGATCTGGCTGAAAACCAGCCATTTTCACACAAGCTTAGTTTTAGCTCAGATCCACTCACCACATGGTGCATCTGACACTTTGTGATGAGCACATGAGGAGGGGGGAAGACTCCAATACTGTTTCTTCTGACAGCAGGGCAAGCTTAAACTGATAATTCATCTTTGTCTTCAAATAGATGGAAGGAAGCATATTCTAGAGTTGCATCTTTTCTTTGCTGACAACAAAAGAAGCTCAGAAAACTAGCTTGAGCTTAAATTTCTAATTGCAGACAGCTGAAGTGAGAGAGATCTCATCCATGAACAAAGCAGTCCATACTATGGTAAAAATTCAAAACAAAATATTGTTTTAGGTTCTAACTCTGTACGTCAGGTCAACCATCTCAAGTGTAGGTAAAGGCAATCAGTGCTAGGCTATGCAATAGATGAGAAGGTAGGTCACTCGGGATAAAATTGTTGCTTCATAAAATAAGCAGCAAACTTCTTGTTGATGTAGAGCACATAAGAATTTTATCCTACAGTCCTATGTTTTAATCTGTTTTTATCCATTGCTTAGCTCTTAACAAATAAATTAATATATATCTCCCTTCTCTATCTGTAAAATGGTCATTGATAGGACTGTATTTGTAAAATGCTTTCTAACAATATGTATGAAGGAATTATTTAAGTGTTAAGTACATTTTTATCTACTGACAAGTCATCTGCTCTACTAGCAGAACAGTTACAGAAAATGTTCTATATATTTATATGCAGACAAATCTAGATTTAAGTGAAAAGATTGAAGGGGGGAAAATGAGTGATTTCCCGAATTTATTCTTTCATATATGAAATTCTGTATAAAAGTTTTTGTAAACTGTTCTCTGACCTATATCACAATTTATATTCCCCACAGGAAAGAGAAAAAAACCCAGCTGCTTAACTTTTAACTTCCATCACTAGTCAAGTAACTGTGGTCCAACTCAATGTGTATGTGGAACGTGTATGTGGAAATAAGAAGCAGGTTTTAACCAGAGAATGGTACTCTACACTCAGAGTGATAGAAAGAGGTTTGATTTTCTAAATATAGCAATTTGGGGTGTTTCTAGCAGATACAATAACTTTAAGCATGTGTGTGTGTGTGTAGGGGAGGTGTTGTAATGAGTCAGGCATGATATTATTGTTTTAATCAAAAATCAGCAATCATGGTATGAAAGCCTATAAATATATTATACATATCTATAGATAGATATAGATATCTATCTATAGATATAACTATAGATAGATATAGATAGATAGATAGATAGATAGAGATATTTATAGCCTATAGATACTTCAGCCTTTTCCTATTTTCTTGGTTTTCCCTGAAAATCTATGAAAATATCATTGAGAAAAAGATCTTTGAACTGGGTGCCTGAAAGTATTACTGTAGGTTTGCAGAATGTAGTACAGCTTTGCTTTATTGTTAGTACATTACACTTACAGTGCTAGAGCAACCAAGTAGAATTGGGAGAGGGGGAAAAATGCCAGTCTCATGAAAAGTCCCTGACAGAACTCTGCCTTCCTTCAAGGAATTCAAACATAACTCAAAAGATGACAGGAAAGGGTAACAAACATTTGAATACTTAAGGCTGGAGATGACTAAAACTAAGAGGGAAGCAATAAGGGCAATAACAACTGCACTGTGGTTCAGAAATAGAAACCTTTTCTAAAGGATGTAGTGAAGTATGAGAAATCCAGAAAGTCAAGTTGTAGCAAAAGAAGTCAAAAACCAGTATCATATGAGTATAGAAATCTGTAAGAATGTCAGCTTTAATAAAATGTACACCTTCAATACATAGTTGCAGCTGAAAGTGCAAAAAAGTACAAAGCTGAGTCTGGTTACATGTTAGAAGAAAATCCAAGTTATTCTTACTGATTGTATTCTGTAGTGATGACAATCACAATAACAATATTTGATGAATAAAAATAGGACTATTCTCATGAAATGTATATCCACACACATCTTAATTTCTTTTATCAAAGTAAATAGAGGATCATAAAATGGTTAAGGTTGGAAGGGACCTCTGGGGGTCATGCGGTTCATGAAGGATCACCTAGAGCTGTTTGCCCTTGACCATGTTTAGACAGCTTTTGAGTACCTCTTAGGCTGGAACAGGGAATTTAATACCACAACTCCAGAACTGTCTCTACAGATACTTTTGATTGTCATTCCATAGAAGGATGTGAAAGACTTCCAAAATTTCCTCAAAATCCTCTTATAAACCTTAGAAAAATCTGGGGTTTATTAAACCACTATGTTAGATGGTGTTGGGACAGGTTCTTTCATTAAGGGTGCAGCAACCCCTCCTGCAGACTGTGAGTCTGAGAATAGAATGCTGTAGGACATATTTAAGAAATGTGAATATATCTCAGTTTAAACTCCTGTATAAAAATTAGACTAGGTGTATCGAAACTAGAGAGATTGAAAGCACAGGTTGCACCTGCATTGAAAGAAATCCATCATAGAAAATATAAAGAGCTAAATATACTGCATTAAAGATAAAGATTGATTATTATTCCTCATCAATTTTTAATACATCAAGATTTTTCTCATATACTTATGTAGTTGCAGACAACTGGAAATAATTTTTGCTCAAACCATTACTTTTGCTCAAACCATTAGATTACTCCTATTTTGGAGTATTATATGCCATCACCAGTCTAAAATCCTAAAAAGGTTGTCACCTCTTTAATATTTTTAAAGCCTCGCAGAGTACTTGCAAAGCTGAAATTTTATTTTCATGTACATGAAAAGATAACAACCTTTTCACTGTATTTTAAATCACACGTGAAGTTGAATTACATTTTAAGAATTGTCACTTATGCATTGGTTGCATGATTTGTCATTCACTGGGCTCCTCTTATTAAGGAATGAAAAGGCAGGAAGCAGCAATTTAACTAAGTAACATGTTATGCCATGGTCTCCGGCAGGTTTAGGGGAAGTTTGTTTGATTTACTCTGGGCAGTGCGCAGGAGAAACGAGAAAATTCGCAGGATGTTCAATAACAAACTTTTACTTGCAAACTTTAGAATATTAAGGTACAATATGGTACTCTGCAAATTTTAAAATGTAGCCATTTTGGTTAGAGATGCAACAATATAAAAGTGTAAAAACAACCCTTAAGAAAATGTATAATGAAAAAGAAAGAGAAAGGATAAGACTAGAAATATATACAGTCTCCACCCTTGGATCCACAAATAAGACTTGACTGTTGCAATTTTTTGTTGTTGGTCGAAGTGATAGTCACAGTCTTGATCTGTTGGGGTGGTGGAAACCCATGAAATACAAAGCCTGGGGGGTTAGTATTATGCTCAGGCTCAGTGGGATTGCCCAGGTACCTCTCCTAGGGTGAGGAGTTTTATGCTGGATGATGTAATACTGTGGTTCGTGGGACACTCTGGCAGTCTTCAACACCTTCTAAGACATGACAGCTGCCTCTTACGTGTCAGCGTAGCTTGGTTGTGTCAGTTATGGCCCATCAGAAGGCATGAACTCCTTCAGGCTTATGTCCTGGTACTTGCCCTGAGGGGAATTTTCACAGCTAAGCCACTTGTGTAAGGATATTAACATGATGAAAAGCACTATCGTACCCCACAGAAGCTGCCCCTTTGTTTGAGAACAATTCTACAGTGAGTAGGTCAGCAAATTAGGGCCATTTTCAATGTAAATTTCTGAACAACATCAGAAACGCATGCAAGTTGTAGCACACATTGGTGAGATGTAACAGAGTTGGGTACATATTCTACTCATCCTCCAGTGGAGTAATACGGAACAGAACAGAACAGAATCTAGAACATCATCTGGAGCAATCTACAAGCAATCTTCTTCAATACTCTACTAAAGTTAGTCTGCTGCAATGCCTGTCAGTCTATTAATAGCACTGAGACTGAGGACAGCACGGCAGCCAGTTGTTTCATTTCTTAAGGAAATATACTTTTTAATGAACAAATATATGAGAAAGTTACACTTTCTTCCCTCTCCAAACCTTCCCACGTCAGTTATAACATTTATATTTTGATCTCACAGAGCCTGTTTTCCAGTAGGTTGTAAAACGTCCATTGGGAACTATTCAATGTATGAATAAATAATTCTCTGTATGCTATAATGTGTCTGTTAATGGCACCACAAATATATTGATCTCAACCATCTACATATCAACATGGTTGTCTATATCAACACGTGTAAAAAACTGCAGTGGACAACAGCTGGCAAACCACTCAGGACAGCAAGGAGAAACTTGCAATGAAAGATTGCACTGGAATTTGTATAATTACAAGTTTCACAAAGAGATAAATCTCCTGTCTCTGCTTCTCTTTTAAATTTCTGCCATATAGCATGATCAAGAGGTTATGCATCTGAATCCCAGTTTTCCTATATGCTAGCCAGAGGTTATCCATTTGTTTGTGGAGCGGCTTCTGGCTTTCCCATCCTCGTGTCCTTTATTCTACTTCCAGCTGCCCTGAATAGTGATCAATAAGTTACCAGTCTGTGCTGCAATCAGTTTCCTAACTCATTTCTGCTCCCACAAAAAAATATCTTTTTCTTATTCTTTTTAAATTTTTTATTACTCAGATCAATACAATCAGAGTTCTGCATCTGTCTCGCCTGCACTCAGCAGAGCCAGCCAGTGTGGGGACCAGCCAGTTTCTCAGTAATGTTCATGCTAAGAGAGCAATTTTTTTCCCCCACACCAAGTTCCTCCTAATGACTTCCTCTGAGATGCCAGGGGTGGCCTTGCTTCCCTTCCCCACAACTCGCTGTCTCTGTCCTGCCATGTCTGCTTTATAAAATGACGCCTTCCAATTTTAGGCCCATTTCTTTCCCCACAAGCAGTGAATGCTCTGTTAATCTTTAGGAATGGATCTCCCAAGAAGGCTGTAACTTCTATTTTAGGGAGGATTACAGTCTGGGTGAATGAATTTTATGACCGCAGTTAGTACTATTTCTAATCTGCCTTTGTTATCTAAGGTTTGGTAGAAGGTCACAGAAGTTTAAATTCTGGACTACCTTGCCAGAAATCATCTGCCTAAACAGCTTTAAACTTCTGATCCTTTTACAGATCTGACCCTGCATTACTCTGCATGTGTTGTGGGTTTACAGAAGACCTCATATCCATAGCCAAATTTTCTGTTAATATTTCAAATACTAGTCAGACTTGATATAGTTCCTTCATCTTCACGTGATTAGAAAAGCTACATTTTTCATAATTCCCATACAAGAGTCTGCCTAACACACGACAACAATTGAGAAACATAATTCCAGAAATTCAAACCAAAAAGTACAATGCTTTTATTAGAGAAATTTCAAAATTATAAAACCAACTAAAAAGAATCCATGGTGCTACTACTCAAAATATTCTGGAACAAAATCCCCTTCTCCTATTCCTCTCTTCCAAAGAATCCTAATATTAAGCTTGCGAAAAACCCTCAAATTCTTCAAGTGTTAAAGGCATGTCCCAACAAACAGTAAATAAATCATCACCGATAAAATAGATTTCATTTGTGTTAAATGAATGTCAAGATTACTTCCACTGAAATGAAAGCCAGATTCAGAAACTAGATCAGGAATAGAGCATTGTTTTCCCTGGAAAAAATGTGCGTTTTCAGTCTACACTAAGGAAAGGAGGAAGTGAAAATATCTACAAATTAAAAGGAAACTTATTTGAAACAGTGATCTTAGATTTGTAGAATCACAACAGTTTCTTAAAATTGGAGTCCCAGCATCAGTTTATTCAATGAATTATGATTTCTTTGTTTTATAGTACATTTAAAATCACTTAATCTAACAAATTCATAAAAAGACAATTTTTTAAAAGTTCATATGCCAATAACATATCAAATACATTCTGTAAGTTTTTCTTTGCTATATTCCCAGATTAAATATAAGTCTATAAAAAGTAAATAGCTCATTTAATGTTCAACTTTTCTTGTTTAAACTTGATGAGATTTGAATTATATTGTAAGGAAACTCATTGGAAACCCTGTAATTTCCTAAAAAAAATCAGTTCAATTCAATGTCTAATAAAAAGCAGAGTACTATTTCAAATTTAAGAGATAAAATGTACTGGGCATCTGAATCTAATCCAGGATTTACATGATTAAAATGGATACCCCAAAAAACCAAGCAAAATTTATGTATATAACTTTAGGTACCAAAGTTTGAAAAATTACCTAAAAATCTATGTAAAAGTATGAAAAAATCTTCAATCAGTATGCATAAACTGTGTCTGCCTCACTTACTGACTGTGATAAAATAAAGGCACCAGGTCGGGAGAATATTTTTGCCCTGAGGTGCTCAGTACCAAACTGAAAGCCCAGGGGATAGTTTGAGGACCAGGAAGACAATTTTTTTCCATGTCAAGTGCAATTATACTGTACAGGTCTTCTCATGTATGTTGATCTAAGATTATGATTTTCAAATGAAAAGGGACAGTTACCTCCAGAGTAGGACAAGATCATTGTTTATTGCATGTCATGGGAAGCACAGGTAAACACAATTCAAAACATTACTCTTCCAAAATCAACTAGAATCAATCTTCGAAATGATGTCACAGAAAAAAAAATTCTCATGAACAACTAGGCAAAATTTCCCTGAGATTTATTTAATGAAAAGCAGCAACTATACCTTGCTTCACAAAAGTGTATGTCACAATGCAGGTGAAACCCACATCTAATTACTCACCAGAAAATGGCCTCTCTGACATGAAACAGGGAAAATTGTTTCATAAATCAATTTTGCACTAACATTCTAAACAAATACACACCACATGTTTGAGATGCAATTACTTTGCCTTGTACATCACAGAATAAGGTGACTTGCTATTCAATGGAAGGAGAGGTGAGAGTTGCTCTCTGTTCCCTGCACTGTACATAACAATCTATTATTAGAGAAATTATAAACATTCACAACAAATACATGGTCCTCGACTCTCATGCACAGGCTCGTCTTAAACCTCTCCATGCAGCATTTCTTCACACCAGGGCCAGTGACAAGCTCAGCACCATCCCACAGCAGCAACTGCTGTCTGTGCTGGCTTATCTGCCTCCCACTGAGCATACCACATAAATAATTTAGACCCAGCCCTTTCTGTGTGTATATGGTTAATGGGCACTTGCATCTGCTTTCCAGAAGCTTCTGGAGTAAGAAGTACTTTAGACGGAAGTCCTAATTTTTTACTATTTTAGTATTATTTTTATTACATTATCTTCTTCAAACGAGAAAATAGTTGTAAGGACAAAATAGTGCACGCTTCTACAGAAAGAATGATGCAAACACTACTACTTATACTGTCTTAATACTGCTGCACTATTTGTCCCACTTCCTAAAACTGAGTTAGGGAGTTTACAATGAGGTACATAACTGAAAATGTCTTGCCTGGATTTCAGGGAGCAGCATGAAAAGACAGACAGAGATGGGAGGTGGTAAGTCAAGCTGGTTTTGGTTGGGAGAGAGTTAATTTTCTTCATAGTAGCTATTAAGAGTCTGTGTTTTGTATTTGTGACCAAAACAGTGTTGATAATAGAGATTTTTTATATATTGCTGAGCAGCGCTCACAGAGAGTCAGGACCTTTCTGCTCCTCACCCGACCACACCAGCAAGGGTGCTGGGGGTGCACAAGGAGTTGGGAGGGAACCTAGTCTGGACAGCTGACCCCAACTGACCCAAGGAGTATTGCACACCATACAGAGTCATGCTCAGCATATAAAGGTGGGGGAAGTAGGAGGAAAGTGAGTGGAATATTTGGATTGATGGTGTTTGTCTACTCAAGTCTCCGTTATGCACGATGGAAACCTGCTTTCCCTGGGTGGTTGAACACCTGCCCATAGGAAATGGTGAATTACTTCCCTTGTTTTGCTTTGGTTGTGAATGTCTTTTGCTTTACCTATTGAACTGTCTTTAGTTCAACCCATGAGTTTTCTCACTTTTGCCTTTATGATTCTCTCCCTCCATCCGATCAGACAAGTGACTGAGTGGCTGTGTGGGCCTGGGGCTAAATCCTGACATGAGCTAAGGGTTTACAGCAATCCCACCCTTCAGATTCAAAGGGGTCTGAAATGCCTACTTCTACACATACAGTTTAGACATATTTGTTTTCTGTGCGTGTGCTCTAGTCATCAGAATTGCTTTTGCCCCTTTACTGTACTTGTTTCTTTACATCATATGGAAATCTGCTTGGCTTGCTCACCCCACATGACAGGGATGGTTTGGCTGAGGTTATTGTAAACCTGATTTTCCCTCACAGTACCAAGAGTACACAAGAGCAAATCCTTGAGCCAGCGGTGAACCCAAGCGCAGCAAGTCCAAAGCTGCCTTGGGAAGAGGCTGCTTTTTACCAACATCTTGTAGTCAATAGAAGTTAAATAAGCTGAAAGGAAGTGTTTTCTTGATGAGACAGCTATAAATCAATAAATAAGGGATTAAAGGGATATTCAAAATGAAGGTGTCAACATGGGAACACACAGACAAGTCGGTGTGAATGAAGGGAGATGGTGGGTTTACCAGAGATGATGCTATTTGCATAATACATCAGTTTATACTTTCACAAGGATAAACACAAAGATGAAAATTTATTTGCTTAAATCCAAGCTCATTAAATAGTAAATATCAAATTACTAATAGTTATCTTAGGTAATCTTTGTGGAGGAAGGATTAAATTTACAAAACTGCTTGGCTTTGCCCTGACAAATCTGACACCAACACACTAACCATTTCTTCACTTCATTACTAATTTTGGTTTTAAGTCCTGATGCTATGGTTTCTTTACTTCAGTGTTGGGGTAAATTCACCACTGTTTTAAAATATACAATTCTGCATATGACTATATTATTTACAAGTTATAATATCAATACTTTAATGCTGGTGATAAATTAATAAATATCATTGCTGGCATGAAATACATGAATTACAAGGGTTGAAATATACAGATTGCAGTCACTTCATCATCTGGTATCAAAGCAAAAAGCATTGTGCCTTTCTTCATCACATAATCCTATTCCACTTTTGTCCTTATATATAATATGTCTGCTTTTGTGGCACGTGGTATGCATTCAATTAAGTAATAGCACTCCAGATGTGGTAAGTGCCCTGCTCTGGCTTTACATTGCAGCACAATGTGTCATGTATTGGCAAACTAGACAATGATCTGATTTACAATGTGTATTACTCTAAATGTGAAAACTGCTCATAAATTGCATTTTTCGTATCTATCACTTAGTCTTCTACTGCTCATACCTGACTTAAAAAACTGTAGGAATTACCCAGTGAAAAGAACTTGAAAGTTCACAGCATCCTGCAGGAGATGAGGCATTGTAATGCACATCCTCAATTCTCTGCAGGATTCAGCAGACTGCAAATCTGTCAGAGCAGAGTCTGTGGGGAAACTGTACTTTTCAGCCATCTCTGTTGTATATAATCCACATTATATGATGCAATAAGATACAAAATTGTCAGAATAGTCCAGAGTTGTTCTCTCTTTGCTTAAAATTATATGTGCAAAGACAAGAAGACTGAAGTACAGTTTGTATGTTTTGGAGCTGAAATCATATTGTCAACATGATGCATCATAAATTTTAAACCATCAGCTGTCATGGCTGATCTTGTACAGGTGCTGAACAGTAAGCATTTGTGCTAAAATAACACCACATAATATATCAGTTCTGATAAGTGTTACTCCATGCTTTTATCTAGACACAGTAAACAGAAAAAAAGAAATAAGCATACAGCATTGTGAACACTCAGAAGTAGATACAACTTTAAATAAATGCTTGAAAATAAAACCTTAGGTCCTGGACAGATGGTATTGTCCTACAACATTTCTTCAGAAAGTACACCAGCACATCAACATCTCCAGATTTTGGGAAATGTGCATTGTGACAGAATCATCAGTCCAGCTGTAATTCAGATTTCTCTCCTTTCCCAACTTCTGCCCACAATTCCTGTCTTAAGGGCTTTTTAGGTAGGATCACTCTCACCCTATCTGGAAAACTCTCAACCAGTAAAGCCCACAGAACCATAAGAGCTACCCTTTGGTACCATGAGAAGAAATGAGCAGCATAGGGTGGGGTGGATAGGAACTGCTTGGTCCAACCTTGCTGCAGCCAGAATGGCTGTATCTGGCCATGTCTTTACTTAAGATGTAAAATAGTTGCACTAGGTGGGGTGGAGTTGCTAGGCTGGTACCAAGTAAAGCTTTGAGAGAACAAGAGTTTCAATTAAAACAACCAGCAAACCCATTACTCCATGTTGTGTGTAAATAGCGCCAACTGCCCAGTAAAATGCTGTGAGGAAATGCCCTGGTTCACTCTTCATCTGTATGGGATGTCTGACCCAGCCAAGGCACGTGACTCCTCAGAGTACTTGGTAGCTTAACCAGCACTGTTCTGGTTTGATGCTCCTTCCAGAAGTGCAGGCAACACCACGGTGCAACCCCCAGAAGCTCCCCTCATCCCTGTGCTCCCAGCTGGCCCACAGAGCAGAGACACCCAGCAGGAAACAATTCCAGCTACTGTCAGAAAAAGAACTTAAACTTGAAATAATGGGAACCAGATGACTAAACAGATCATTAGAGGTGACCAGTTTGTTGACAGGTGATACAGCAGGGGGAGATATGTTTAAAACACACACAAACTGTGATAGTGGATTGGTTTTAGTGGAGTTAACATATGTTGCATGTCAAATAATGAGACAGGAAACAATGAAGATTATACTGAAGATTTAATTAAAATAAGAATATGCTCTTTGAAAATGTATTCTTATATAATGGCAACCATGCTCCAGTTCAGAAGCTTTCAACTTCTTTTTAACATGACTGAATAACAGACCTTCTCTTCTTTGTATTTATAACTTGAAAAAAGGAAAACTTTTAACTTGGACAATTTCACTTTTTTGGTCATTATTTGAGGGTTAGAGGTGCAGAGGCCAAAAGGTGACAACTTCCTTTACAAGGTTATTACTTGCAGCTCATGCAGAGAGGTAGTTCCAGAAATGTAAACTTCAGGGCCACATCTCACACCTGTCTCTAGGACAGCTGCTGCTGCTCCCTCCGACAGAAATTTGCCTTCCCATTAGTACAGTAAATGATTTATACTACAACAGTAATACAAAATTACAACCCAAGAAAAACTAGCACCAAAAGAAAATCTCTACTTCTAACTCTTTTTAAATGTCTAACAGTGAAGTCAGTGCTTGTCAAAATTGCTGTAATCACAGTCCTTTTATACACAGGTCAGGCAGCCTGCAGGACTGGAGAATACAGGAGTTTCCACACTCACTGTAACCAGGTGTAATGAATGGCCGCAAGAGTGGTTGTTTATCAGGCTGATCAGGACAAGTGTTTATATTTGCTGCACTGAGAACCTTTGCATTGTTGTAGATTAAAGAACTACAAACTTTTTCATCATTTAAGAACTAACTTCTGATTTAAAGAAAAGCACTGATTATTTGGCTGTTCTTATAATGGGACCAAGGTTTAGTCTTAACTGACTGGTGTCCATAACAGGAAAACTGAAGGATGGTGACCAAGGCCAAGTGGGTGATTTCTTACTTTCATTTAGTCCCTAGAAATGTGTTGGTGCTATCACAAGAGTGAAGAACGCAGATTAGTATTTGTAGATCCCCTTCAATCCCATTGCAGATGAAGCTGTGTCAGCTGTACAGGTTGCTGACTCCAGCCCCATCTGCTATCCCCACTGCTGCAGCCCACCAGCTCCTCCAGCCTGCTAGCAGAAGGGTTTGTGTGGCCATGTCTCCACCATCCCTTGCAGAACCAGCCAGGTTAGCCAATACTGATTGTTTCAAATCTCAGGGTTATTTGGCTCATTTTAACTGAGATGGGTTTGGATGCAATTATAGCAGCAAGTCATCAGCAGTGACGTGGCAGAAGCAGCCCTCATGTCAGCAAAGGGAGGGTTACAGGGAGCTGGGGCTGCCTGGAGGCATCACCTCCTCAACTGGCCCCAGAGCACCTGGAAAGGGTGCACAGACACCAGGTGAGTCTCACTGGGGGAGCCCACTTCAAACTAATTACTTCACAGGCAATCAAACAATCATCAGCTGATAACCACTTTTGGATATCATGGATCTGACTGATTCACACAAGAGACCAGAGCTGAAACTCTCTGTAGTCAATAATCAAAGCTCTGAGCCAGCTAATTCCCTTCTGTTAACACTGCCTACGCATGCACAAACACATGCACATGTTTTCTCTCTCTTTTCCCTTTGTCTGCCACCTTGAGCTGTAGCTGCAGATCCGAGGCAGGGCAGGGTGAGCACTCTATATTCTCTGCAATTACCCTGACATGCAGTTAGACCTACCTCCAGGTATTAGGGCCTGGAACATCACTGATAGCACCAAAACAAAAAGGTCGATGCTATATTTTTACAACCCAGGCAAGACAAAAGCGCCTCTACAGTAAAAAAAATCTTTACAGTATATAGCATCAATGAGCATAAGATATATTGGTAGGCTTATTCTTTTAAGATGCAACCACAGGGGCTCTTGTGTATGTTTGCAAAGCAGACTGCTTAGCATAAAAAGATTCTGCTCTGTTTGTGCAAGAAGAAATGGGCCATTCTTTACTTTCCTATGGCATTACAATTTCCAACCCTCATTGTCTATCACTTTCTGGGTGGTAAATTACTGTTTCTTTAGCAAAGGTTCAGATCCACAGGCCTTAGCAACTCCCTTTTAAACTTTCAACGGTGTATTTAGAATAAATCTTATAACGAAGTTACATAGTGTAGTACCACACAAGTAACAATGGCATTACTTCCACATGGTCAAAAGTTTTTAGGGAAAGATTTTTTATTAGAAGGATCCAAAATTCAGTCACAAAAGTGAGACGCAGCTAACAGTTCTCATAAGAAAAGAGGGGGCCTGGGGGATGACAATTGAAGTCTCAGTTTTGGACAGAATAGGTAACAAGTACAGAGCTTCAGCAGCTAGGAAAAATGCAGGCACCTCCCCAAAGAATTCAACAAGGTAATTTTGGTAAGCTCCCCAGTGAAATTAAATTGAAATATCTACATATGAGGAATCCAGGTTCAACACCTCAATAGTGGCAAAATCTTGTGTTGATTTTTTCCAGCTTCAGCTGAAGTTAATCAGAAAGCACTCAAACTTACATCCCAAGTCTCTTGTCCTGCAGAAATGAACTGGAATGCCAGAAAAGCCAGGAAGGCAGGACAGTGTCTTTTCAGTCATACTAACAAGGCTAGCCCTACACTGGTTTAAACCCAAAGAAAATCAGCTTGTATGATGGTTGGAGTTGTCTGTGGTAGAAAGGAACACAACGATCCATGAGGTCACTCTCAACATCATCTTATCTGTGCTAGCCTAAATTTACTTACTTTGAGTCTCTGACTCATATAAGCATGTTGCTATAGCTTTTTCAGGATGAAGGGCAACAGGTTTGATTCTGCTTAATTAAAAGTAACCAGCAGATTTACATAGACTTGTACAGGAATAAGATAGCCCTAAGTTACTAAATCGAACAGGCATTACAATACTTGCAAAAGAGAAGGAAAAAAAGTTAATTTTTTAAGGAAACAGCTAAAATAGCTATAAAAATAGACAAAAATTTACCAGTAGGCTTTGTTAAATAGAAAGCCTTTCTTTGTTTAAGTATGGATGCATCAATTTCCAGCAACTTTTCCAAAAGCATTTAAGTGACTTGGGAACTTAAGATCATTACATGTTTTTGGAAAACTTCATATTCTAAATCATATTGCATAAAAATCTGTGAAAGTTTCAAGGGATGGACAGACAGATGTCCAAATTGGTTTCTTTTTTGTATTCCTTGCTTGTAGCTTCTCCCTCTGTTAGCTGCCTTTTTTAATCTCACTTTTTTGGGAAATAAAAAAAAAAAAAAAAGAAAGGAAAAAAGCAGTACTCAGACACGCAGCCTGGTTCAAAGCTCTGGTGGGTAGCAGGGAAATACTTTAGAGATCAGGTGAAATGAATTCAAGATGAGTGAAAATGGTCTTTGGTTCTGCTCTACTACCTTTTACTGAAGATTCACTGCAGAGACGTGAATCATCTCCATCCATGCTGTGCTTTGCTTCTTGCAGGCATTTTTCACAGGTCCCTCCTGCTTCTTTTGTCTCCCAGTGTCAGACACGGTGATTTACCATTGGTCACTGTGGCATTAAGGGCTTACTACCAGTTAGAACAAGTGTGGAGGAAAAGGAACCTGCTGCAAAATAAATAAATAACATGATGGCAGACACCTTGTAATAAGGAATAACAATTAGGTAATGAAGACAGGGAAAAATGGGGAAGCACAGATTCTGTTCACTTGGCTTACAGCAAAAAACAATATTTTTTACTTTAGATCAACTAAAATCTCTGCTTAAAGTAAACTGAGAATACAATTAGATTCAGGCAACTGGGCTCTTTGTCTTTTTAGAAAGAAATCTCCTTCCCAGCCAGAATGAACAATAGAAATGTAGAAATAGGGTAAAAAAATACTTTTAATGAACACATTAATAATCAAACAGATGTAATTGTACAAGACACTAATGGAAACCATTGTTCACAGAAGAAGACAAATATCAACATGATAGAATGCTGGTTTTATAAGGTATATGAAACTTCAGCTCTCTTCTCCAAGTTATCCCCTCAAAAAATAAATAAAGATCATGTATTAAATATAACAGTGATTCTATTTAGAAAATCTAAATCGCTGGTTTTTAGAGCATTCAAAAAACCTAGGAGCGGTACCTGCAGTCTTAAATTTTATGTCTTCCTTCAAGGACTGTAAATAGTTCTGGTGTTTATGATAAAAGAGATAGCAGGAAAAAAAAAGAAGAATATATAGGAGAAATATGCATATTTTACCTGAAAAGGAGTTTTGTCTTCTTCATTTATGTATAATAGTCCAGAGATCCTATATATGTTATTAAAATTTAATGCTAATAGTATGCTAAGAAAAGCACGTACTGCTGTTACTACATACGCTACAGTACAGAAGAGAACAAAATCACATTTTAAAATCTCCCCATTTTTTCCCCAACACTTTTTATTAATGTTTAAACTCTTAGATGTGTCTCTGAGGTCTTTTAAACTCTCAAAAAAGTCTTCAGCCAAACCCAGACTACACAAGGGCCTGAGCACTGAGTAAATTTAAAAAAAAATCAAAAACTAAACTGAACTAAATATAGAAAATGATTTCTGAGACTTTTTAAAGTTCTGTTGGACAACAAAACTAAAACTACAGATAATACCAGGTTCCGTTCCAACAAATACCATATTAATGGACTTTGTGATAGTGTTTAAAACATTTTCTGATTTTTCAGAGAAGCATATAAGAACCAAGGGCCAGTGCTCCTTTATCATTAGTAAGAGGGCTGTTATTTTTGGGGCAACTCATTGTGCCTGGGATAGTTTTGGAGTGTATTTCCCAAAAGATATTCCCCAAACTGTTATTCCAAGTGAAGAAATGTTGGATGTATGAAAGCAGCATTGTTTCCTTAGAGCTTTTATCACTTATGGTTTGGACCCAAGGATTTAGTTTATTCTATCCCTAAATTAGGGCATGTCATGGGTTGACACTGGCCAGCTGCCAGGCACCCATGAAAGCTGCTCACTCACTCCCCTCTGCAGCTAGACAGAGGAGAGAAAATTTAATGAAGGGTTCATAAGTTGAGATAAGGATCAAGAGAGATCACTTATCAAATACCATCACAGGCAAAACAGGCTCATTTTAGAGATATAAAATGAATTTATTACTAACAAAATCAAAGCAGGATAATGAGAAGTAAAATAAGCCCTTAAAAACACCTTCTCCCCATCCCTCCCTCCTTCCAGCTCTACCTCCTACCCCAGTGGTGCTAGGAGACAGGGAATGGGATTATGGTCAGTTCATCACCTGCGGCTTCTCCCAATGCTCCAGGAGAGGAGTCCTTCCCCTGCTGCACCGTGGAGTTCCTCCCATGGGAGATAGTTCTCAGTGAACTTCTCCAATGTGAGTCCATCCCATGAGCTACACCACCCCCCAAATGCTGCAGCATGGGTCACTCTTTCATGGGGTGCAGTCCTCCAAGGACAGGCTGCTCCAGCATGGGAACAGGGCCCCTCTCTCCACAGGTCTCCCACGGGGTCACAGCCTCTTTCCAGGAATCCACCTGCTCTGGAGTGGGCACCTCCCCCATGGGCTGCGGGTGGATCTCTGCATCCCCTGTGGATCCATGGTCTGCAGGGGCACAGCTGCCTCACCATGGGCTGCACCACAGCCTGCAGAGGAATTTCAGCTCCAGTGCCTGGAGCACCTCCTGCCCCTCCTTCTGCACTGACCTTGGTGTCTGCAGAGTTGTTCTGCTCATGTGTTCTCACTCCACTCTTCTCTGGCTGCAAATACGGCTGTGCAACAACCTTTGTTTTGATTTGTTCTCAACTATGTTATCACAGAGGTGTTACCACCATTTCTGAGTGACCCAGCCTCGGCCAGCAGCGGGTCTATCTTTGGAGCTACCAGGGACTGGCTCTGCCAGATGTCGTGGAAGCTTCCAGAAGTTTATCTCAGAAGCCACCTCTGTGGCCTCCTCCACACTACTAAAAACAGGCCATGCAAACTTAATACAGGAGGAAAAAAACCCCCCACTTTTCGTTATATAATTCCAAGGGATCTCTGAGAAGGGACGTTGCACTGAAAGCCAGTAACTTTTCTTGTTGTTAGACCAATCCTTGGCACAGTCTAGGCATAGGCATGATCAGTCAGCCAGAAATTTTTGAGGCAGCCTCTCTGTTTCAGAGCATGAGACACTTCTTCTTTTTCTTTTTAATCATCATGGACACAAGCTGCTACATGCAGATGCTCTTATGACCAAAGAGCAGTCCTGGGAACTTCCCTTCTAGTAGTACAACCATGGCCAGAGGCTCCCACACACCACAGCCAAGCCTTTCCTTTGAGACATCCCTCCTGGGAAGAGATTGTGCTGTTCCTCCCAATAACTGCTCACTTCTTTTTTTCCTGTGGACTACAGGAACTACTGCTGAAGGCTGCCACTTCAGGTTCTGCTGTGGAGACAGATCTGAGCCTATTGTTCAGCCATGGAATATATTGCTCTTATTTTAGATAATTTTCAAATTATTTCCTAACAGCAGGAAAAGCAGAGGATGGAGACTGCAACACATGGCACGTGTATATCCACTTTCGATCCCCAGGACCCCCTTTGCAAATGAGATTTTGTACTTTATAGAGTTTTGTTTTCCCAGTAGTAAACTATTTAAATGGATAACCACATTTAAGCTACTCCTGGGGAAGAGCCAATTTAAGAAAAACCATCCAGGAATTCACTGCAAATGAGATGCTGCCTCTCCAAAGACTTTGCTCCTTGCCACCATGGTGACAGGCTTGGGATTGGCTTCTAACAGAGAATACCAGAAAGTTGGGAATTTGCCCATTATAACTTAAATTAAGAGGGTTGGAACTATATAGACAAAAAGTGATCTTCCCCCCAGTATCCCCCCGGAAAGCCCCCCCCAGCCAACCCTATGTATCTTTCCTGGCAAATAAAAAACAGTAACCACATTACAAATACTGACTACAGCAAGGTAGTGAAAGTTACTAGAGTCTTTCCTTATAAAATGAAACCATGTGATTAAGGTGTAGTTCTTTGGGGCAGTTACCTACTATAAGGGATTCTTATGGATTCTGTATTGCACTTCAGACACAGAAAGGTGGCTGATGCCCCAAGCCTGTCAGTATTTCAGAGGCATTTGGACAATGCCCTTAACTACGTTTAACTGTCAGTCAGCCCTGGAGCTGCCAGCCAGTTGGACTAAATGATCTTTGTACATCCCTTCCAACTGAAATATCCTATCCTACATCTAGCTTTCTTTAATTCTTTTATAATTTTTATTAGACAAGCTATTGCAATGCTGTTATTATAATTATATATGTATTTATATCCCAGCTGAAGTCAGCAGTAAAACTACTATTGATTCATTATCTGGAATTCTGGGATATCAGCTTTAAGATGTGGTTTGCATCCACAGTTGCATCTATTCACAGGTGTTCTATAGGTATCAAAAATTGTAAGTCTACTGCATAACAAAAATTAAGCCTAGTGTTCACACAGAATTTTTTAAGGACACAACCTTGTCTGGTCAGGATCGGTCTATTTAGGTGCTCGAATTGTTACAATGCAGAGGAAATTGCTGGTCAACAGAATCCAAAAACAGTTCCAAGGAGTAACTTGGCTTTTTGTCTTGCGAGAACAAATGAAAATGCTCATGGAGCAGTACCTAGAAACAATCAGCTTGTACTGATGGGCAGAAGAGTTTATCTCAGTGGTGAAGCACACCCACAGTTGCAAAACATGTCTAGCCTGGAAAATGAACTCATGTATAAATATCTCTTGGGAACTCACAGAAAACTCTCTGCTACATGATGAGTTTTGTGACCTCTGTAGGTCTTGCCCATCCACTCCAGCTTCCTCTTACTCAGTGCACACAGGCACTTGTTACCCAAGAAATGAGAGTGCTATCTACTCAATGGTGAGGTGCCTCAAATTAGCCCAATGGCTTAACTTTCTGTTCTGGTTGTTCTAAATCCAAAAATCACCCACAATGAATATGTTTATTTTTGATGGATTCAGTAGTCATTACTACTGCATTCATCAATTGGACGCATTTCAAGGGCACTGAAGTGTATTAATTGAAACAAGTTAAATCAGCAGTCATTGCTGGAATTATTCATTTTCACTTTCTTTCTTGAACTAGTTGGCCTTAATGACTTTGATTAAATCACTTGAATAGTATTTCATTGGTATTTCTAATTTATGCCACTATTCTGCTAACATCCATCCATAAATGATCAGGGCTAATATCCATCTGTGGACATTTGAGAAACACTCCTTTATTCTTTATTGTTTGCTCTTCAAAGAGTGAAGGTGCTTCTACAATGGTTTGCTAACTTTGGAAGCTTGCCAGCCTTACTACAATTTTCAGCGCTGTTCATGTGAAGGAGAGATGAGTATAGTGAATAAAGGTATGTCAAACTGGCTACAGGTCTATGCAGGAGGTCCATAGAGATTAAAGAAACTTGTAGGTCAGTTGTAAGTAGTTCAAAGAGTCCTTCATTTCCTCACTTTTGAGATTTTGCTTACAGCTCCCTTATCTTCCAAGCTGAAATACCATTTGGTACAAGCAGAACTTCAAAAGTAGAGCTCCTATTTGGCTCCTAGAAATAACAGCTTTCCTTTCTTTGGCAACTACTGACCTGCTGGCCCTAGTGTCAGGAAGAAATATTAATTATATTCCCACTTTTAATCACATCAAGGGAGAGGTCAAATCTTAAATAGCACCATAAACAGCTTTACACAAATCAAAGCCTCCCTCTTTTAGAACCTGTTAAAAACTTTAAGTAACAAATTCACAAAATCTATTTTGTTTTATTGTGCTGGGAACTTGGGAATTTTGCTATATCACTGCATGTTATTTGAAAATCAAAAGAACACAATTTACATCTAGAGTAGAGTGCTTGTCTACTGGTATACTATGACAGTTAGCTAAGGATTCACCAGCCTGGCCAAAGTCAAAAGCCATCCTTGGAATTTAAGAACCTTTTTGAAGTTGCCATTTGTCTGACCTTTCTTGTCTTCTTAATGTCACGCGAGCCAGTGAACTGGAGAGTAAAGTTCAGCTAAATCCAAAACTGTGCTAAGAGCACTACACCTGCACTTCCTTCAATTTGCTTTTCTTCTTGTTGAGCATGACGAATTCATAGAGCCCTCTGCAGTTTACTGATGCAAAGCACTCCGTTGGATTATCTTCCAAATTCAAATGACAGTATTCTTCTCTAGATCTTGATAACACTTTTAAGAAATCATGAAATGTCCACCCTTCTGGTTTCTCTGAAATAAAGGTGAAACTAATTCAGGAATACACTTTCAGCTCTCTGTGCTAAAGCCATTCAGGGTCTCCTGCCAACCACTGAGAAGATAACTTATTTCAAGACTTCCCACATCACATATATTATAATCACAGCTTATTCCTTGTCGGATATGGTAATTGCAGGCACAGAAGTGCAGATAGTGGCTGGTAGAAACAACCATTCTGTATGTATGAATCTGGTAGGATACAAACCAGCCTGACTACAGAAACTGTCAGCCTAGTTGTCAGCATTAAGTTATGCCCAGTAAACCTTGTATTGCAAACACTGCTTTTTTCCCACTGGTTATGTCTTCTGAAGTATCCTTTAAAGGATAAAGCCAATATGATTAAGGCTAGAGAAATTAGATACTCAGCTAGTGTTTCACTGGGACATGACAACCAGATACTGGATTAAACTACACAAAACCCTAAAATTTAGTTCTCAATCTACAGTATTTTTGCTGATATTCTTCTGATTCAGACATTTTAGGAGGACTGCAGTTTGCTTGTTGTTTATTTTTTCCTTTTACAGGCAGGTTCGTAGATGTGATACATGGAAAATGTGATCAAACTTACTGACTACACCATAGGAATCTGTTCTTCTGACAATTGAGCCCAGGCTAAAGTTTACAGTCACCAAAGCTTCAGAAGGCTTTACTCAATGCTCACAGGGCATGTTTTAAAACAATGGTCAACACTTAGTACTTCCTTTGCATGTTTCCTTCCTTGCATAAGTAAGTCATAAATGCTGCCCGATACACAAGTGTGCTAAACTTTTAATCTTGCAACTCTGCTTTTATTCAAGCTTGTTCAGCTCATGGTCCACCAAGACCCTTAGGTCTCTTGGCCAGAGCTGTTCCCCACCCTGTGCTGGAGTTGTTCTTCCTTTCCAGGTACATACAGGGCTTTGCTTTTGTCCTGATTGAGCTTCAAAAGGTTCCCATCTATAAGATCAACGAAAGTTTCACAAAAAACCCTAACTCAGGAAGACCAGTACACATTTTCTTTATTCCTTCCTTCTGGTTAAGCTCTTGCTAATGTTGCATGCTCTTTCATTTTTCATAATTAATTTAAATTATAAATTCTTAATTCGGTTAAATTCTGAAAAAAACCCTTTAAAATGAGACTCGAGGACCTGTTAGTCCAAAGCTGTATTTCAAACAAAACCATTTCCTTATTTACAAACTTGTTCACAGCTATGGTGACCTTATGCTAAAATTCCTATTTAAAGGGGGAAGAATAAGTACGAGCCAATTACCTGAACACAAAAAAAAGCAATACCAAAAATATTGTGGCTCTTACTGGAGATATTTAAATTATTTCATTATAAGAAAAACAAACATTCAGAAACTTTCCCCTTTACTTCTCAGTTTTGTTGCAGCAATTTAAATAAGTTAAAACAGTAGACAAATGATCACCAAAAGGTTGCATCATAAAATTATGTTTTCACATGTTTGGGGCTTTCGTAAAACCATTTGAAGTTTCACTGTTTTATTTCTGCTTCATGTTGCTTTTATCTGTCCATACTTGGGTATTTGGACTTGAAACTGAATTCTTCTATGGTGTTGGAGAAGACAGGGCATGGGGAGATTCAGTCAAGAGCATTGGTCAGACATTTTGTTCCAGTTAAAGAAGTTCTTTTAGACAGGACCCACAATACAGTGAAATATTAATGTGAGCACATGACTGTTCTGATTTTTAAGTGAAAGACCCACATGCCATCCTCTCCTACTCTCAAATTAGCTTAACTCCCATCCCTCAAAAAAGAACCCAAATCAAAAAACCACACTTATCCATAAAAATGTAACCATTTTAATGAGAGTTAGTAAAATGTCCAATCTCCAACATAATCTGCTGATATATCCCCAATACATCACATGGGGAATGAACAAAAATAGAAGCCCATGTCTCAGCCTAGGTGGGAATTGTAACCTATAGTATACTGGACAGAAGTAAAGAGGATTCCTCCCATTGGAAAGGTGGTATCTGTCACCTGCAGAAGGTGTACACTCTACCTGTTTTCAGGAGAGAATTCAAGGTTCAGAATAACAGAAGTCCATACTGGGTTTATGTTTCCCACTAATTGCAGTTCTGGGCCATTATCAGACATCTCAAGTACAGGTCACAGAGCAGAGAGACCTTGTTTCTCTGTGCGCTCCTTGCTGACTCCAGCCAACAAGGAGAAGCTGTCCAAAGGCAGAATTGCACAGAAGTTGGTGGATTTAGTGGTATTGTCGTTGACCCAAAAACCAAGTTGTAGACAATTCAGATTGGATGCTCAGAATCAGCAAACTCCAATGACAACAATTTCTCTCTATTTCTCTTTACAGAAAGATAAGAGTACCAACCTCTCGCATGTGAAAAGACATTAATTCTTATTTGAAAGACACGTGAAACAACAGTGATAAACACCACTGGAGAGACCCAATGGAATTAATAATTCTCTCTCCGTAACAAGACTTGGCTAGCAATGAGTGAGACATAAGAGCATCTTACAGGAAAAGTTTTCATTAGCTACCTCATATGCATTCAGGACTGGGGGTGCTCACAGACTGGGAAAAAAATGGCCATGCCTGTGTAATTAAACACTCTCATCAGGATGGACATACACACAGGAGCCAAGTTAGAACTGCACACACAACCTTAAGTATGACTTTTCCTGACTTTGAAATTAAAAATGCAGACCTATATTAAGAGAATATCATTAAGATTGCAACGTCATTTGGCAGTGGTATTATGAAAAACAGGCACTATCATACAAAGTGAACTTAACCTTAGCAGAAAAGAGAATCATAAGACAACACATTTGGGTCATTGTATTTTTTGTAATCATAAATCTAGATGAAGCAACAGCAAATACCAAAATTTAATTAAAATTGTTAATTATAACAAAGAAAACATTTTGCAAAAACCAGCAACATCTATATATCTGCTTTTTCAGTTAGTTGTTGCTTTTCGAACTATGTTTTCATTGTTTATCTATTCCACTTAGATGTAGTATGTCTGGTCTCCTAGCTAATCCACTCTTGTTTCCTGCATTATGAACCTATGCTTTTGGTGAAAGGCAGAGTCAACGCATCGATTTTTTTGAAACCTTAGTGAAATAAAAACATATTGTTTGATGCATCAGATTCATTTCCCAAACCTGACTTAGATTATTCACTGAATATAACTGCTCATTCTGTACAATATAGTTTTAGTATTGATTGAAAATCCTATACACATGTTAGGGAAAACATAAATCCCCTCCATGCCATTCTTGCCCTGGAACAGCTAAGAATGGAGGGATGTTTTTGAAACACCCCTAACCACCCCCAATTCAGCCATCAAAGGCACCTGTGAAGGGTCATAACTACACTCCCTCATACTTAACGATATCTGAAACAATGGAAAAAAACAAATCTTCCCATCTAGTTTTGGAAGAATCTGAAGGAGGATGTGAACCTGAACTGATGGCTTCAGGAACATACAGCCATGGCAAGATGGTCTGAGCAGAAGCTGTCACCATGAAAACAGTCTGCAAATAGAAAGCCTGAGACATTCCTCACATTGCAGCAATTGGAGCATAGAAGAAAACATGGAGATTAACAAGGGAATATCTGAAAAAAGCAGAAAGCACACAAGCAAAGGAGGGTCAGAAAATCAGACTCAGATAGGAAACATCTATGTATTCTCTGCAAAGAGGACTAAAATGATAACTGTACATGAGATAAGCCTTCTGGGAACAGGCCGAGGCAACAGGCATAATTATGCCGAGGCATAATTTCAGACTATGTAAGAAAACATCTGAATTTACAATTCATAACTATTTCCTTGTTTCAGTGTGAATTATATATGCACATGAATTTTATGAAGGATTGGGAAAACTTATGGACTTCTAGATGGACAAGAGCTTATCTAGGAACATGTATAAAAATTAAGGGCATTTTTCTTATCTGGTGCAGTTGTCTGCTACTGCTAGGCCTATAAACAGCTCTAGAGATTCATTTAAATTAGGTGAAAAGTTGGATTTTTAAAATATAATATTATTATATATTGTAATATCATTGTAGCAAGAATCCATTCTGAGGAATTATCTGAAGCATACTAAAATCATAAAAAATGTCTCCAAAGGATTCACTGAACAACAGGCATTTTCCTCAGTTTCTGCTGCTAGCATGTCCAGAGAAAAAGTGCAGAACGTGCTCAGTATAGTCTTCAGATAAGAATCCAGTCAAACTATAATTTTTCCCAAGATAATGTGATTCTGTGCAAAACATGCCCCCCTCTCTGGCTGCTCCTGTATCCTCTGAGGAATAGGATGAAAATACATCTCAAGTTGAATGGTTGACTTTGTGTACTTTTATAATAATTTTTTCAAATTAATTAAGCTTTTTATTTTGTTATATTTCCCTTCCTCTGTGAACTAATTAGGAGCAAATTAAAATTTTTATGTTTTCCTATAAATCACAAATCAAACATATCATCTGATTTTGAGCAAGTTCAAAAATTCACTTACTGGGGTTTTTTTCTCTGTTATCTGAATGGTTAAACATAGTAGGATAATTTTACATTTGAAAGAGATAACCCCCCCCAACTATCTCCACAAATACTAACTTACATGTCTTTAAATGTACAAAAATTTAAATGTATGAAAAATTCTGCCAGCAAAGCTTTTCACAAAAGAATGTCCCAAGTAGATGGAGGCACACAAACAAGGAATGCAAGTAAATATCTGAAGGCATTTTCATGCTGTTCACCCACATTTCCTTATTTACAAGGGAAGGAGCCATTGTGTCAGCCACTTATGGCAACCAAGCATAATTTGTCACAGATGTCCTGGTAAGTTTTGATACAATGTGAAATCAGTCAAGCTTCAATCAGGTCTTGGTCACTAGTCTGGTCTTGGGGACACTACTCTAAGGCAGCCTTTAGAGACCTGCAGTTTTTATTGGCTTCATATCTCACCAACTAAGTATTTAATCCAGTCTTTTGCACCACCTAGCTATCCTTGCTCATTATCTAACTAGGTGTGTTAACCAGCATTTCTTATATGAATTAAAAACATGTTATTCTGACACTGCGCTTACGGTCTCCTAGCAACAGAACTTCTTCTTAATAAGGCACTTGTTATTTTCAGGGGTCTATCATGAATACTTTAAATAGCCTTAGTTTTCTGTATAGATTCCCTAACTTGATCAATTCTTTTCTTCATAAGTTTGATAATCTATGAAAATGTTTTATAATTACCATAATAGCACAATAACTTGATCTCTAAAATACAAATATCTCTGTACTAATGTTTCATTTCAACACTGCACTTAAATTAAGTGGAAGTTATTTCTCACATTACCAGGGATTTCTGTTTAGCCACTTTATCCTCATGAGTACAGGTTCTCATAAGCATCTCAGTAAATTATTACAGTAGATCACAAATAAGCATATCATAAAAAGAGAGAAGAGATTCATGTTGTACTAGTTCTTTTCAAATAAAAACAGTGTTCTTTCTGGCTTTGATCAAGACATAAAAAGTGGATGTTTAAAGGTAAGTGACAGTAGAAAAGAAAGGAAAGCAAAAATCCGAGAAAATAATGGGAAAAGCCCAATTGAAATTACTTAGCATTTTATTTTAAATTCATCAGATATCTAGATTGCAAGTCTAAGGTAGCAGAACATGATATAATTTGTATCTGATGGACTATTTAATTCTTGTAAACTTCTTTTGTTCTTGTCAATCTTATAAAATTATATCTTCTCAGGGTAATTCTGGAATTCATGCAGAAATAAGTGCAATGCAATTTTACTTGTAAAGACAAATCATTCATTTGTGAGAAATGATTTTGAAAAGATATAATGAAGGTATTTATTACGTCAATAATTTTAAAAATTGGTCAAGGTGTTCTAATGTTCATATTTTGGTGACAGCGTAGACATCAGTGCAATTGTCACCTGCCAAAGACTGAATACACATCTTAAAGTTATGTATTTCACTAATGTACCAAGTTGCAACATCAATTTGCAAGCTGTCTGACTGACAGTTTATCTTCTCAGATGGACCTAAGGTACATCAATATGCAGAATGAGTCATCTGAAGAGAATAAAAAGCAGCTGGAAGACAGAACTGAGCTACTGTCCAGCTCCAAATACACTGACCTACCACAAGGTCATGAAAGTTTGCTTGGAGGAGGCTACAGAGCAGCTAAACAGGCAGGACATTTCACAGGCAGGACAGTTTTCTTCCTTCCAGTACTGAAAAAGGTGATAAAAAGGGGCTCCTCTAGCAGTAGCTTCCTTTGGTAGCCTCTAACACCTTACTAACCCATGTTCCACTGATCCTGGAAGACCTTAGGATGCTGGAGGGGGATATCTGGAAAGGTGTGTGATAAATGTCCCTTTTTTCTCAAGAACAAGGAATTTGCTAAATCTGTAAGGCTAGCTGTTGGTGACCTAAAATGTCACCAGGGGACTGAGAGGGAGCATTTGGGCAGAGAAGTAGTGAAAAGTCTACTGTAATAGAGGCAGTTTCATGCTTCAGCAGTTGGCCCCATCATTGTCAAACCTCACCCTCTAAAGTCATAAACTTGACTGGGTAGCCAGAAAGGTTTTTCATTCAACAGAATAATTACGGCACAAACACTGTGCTATGTAAGCTAGTCTCACAACACGAATCCACTCCACTGAACTTTTCAAAGAACATATGAACTGAAAATGAACAGTATTTGCCTAGCAACAATTAATACCTTCAACAAATTGAAGATATTCATATTTAGAGGAAAAAATCCCAATGTACTGGAAATATAACTGAAACTCAGTGGAATGGATTGTAATATTAAGACAACGGAATTCAAGTTTACCAGAGACATGGTACATCACTGCAGCTACGTGTGCCTTTCAGCAGATAATGTGGAATTTAAGAACTACAGCACATAAACCCAAACATGGGATACTGCAGGTCATCCACTCCTTTCGAGTAGCAGCTATCACCAGAACAACCAGTAAAATCTTTCTTTAATGGCTGCCCATATTGTGAAAGATTGGATAAAAATATTCTTATATTGAATGTCATTCTGGTAAACAGTTTACACTTAGATTTTTAAAAAAGCACATAATTTTTTAGTGAGCATATGCAGCAGCCACAGAAGTAATGCAATACTGAGTTCCACTGACAAAGGAGTTAAAAACTGACTTTAAAAGTTAGTGGCTGGTTTGAAAAACTGTTATTATGTTGTGTTTATTTCCTTCAAGCAGCATGTGGTACAGAAAATACTAAAGAATACAGCAAGAACTTGTAAAAGGTAATGTTTCAGTCATGACTATGATCATGATATTTAAATAACAATTATTATTATTATTATTAAAATTGCTTTGAAAGGACTGATGAAAGCCACAAATATATAAATAATGAGAAAGTAAAGATAATGACAGTAGAATCTGCTATTTTCTAAAGGATACAGGGCTTTCCAAAATGTTGTTAATTATTGACAAATCTCTTGGAAAAATAAGGTGATTTGTACATGATTACAAAAATGTAAAAATTGGTTTCATTGTTAGAAGTCTGTAAAAAGTAAAAAAAAAAAAAAGGTAGGAAGGTGGTGCTGATACGGCTACTAAGATACTTAAATAGATAATTCAAAAATAGACAGTATCAACAAAAAAAAAATAGATGTTAAAAAATAAAACTTACAGTCAACAAGTTCCATGGTAACTAAGTCTTCGCAATTGAATCACTAACCTTTTCTGACAGGATATGAGTTTAGATATTAATAACATTTCTATTGATAAAATGCTTAAGATTAAAAAAAATAAAGTTACTTAGTACTACATGACATCTTGATTTTCAAATCTTACTGTTTTAAGAATGACAGTATACAGAAGTAGCAATATCCAATGTGAACTGAGGGTATCAAAAACTCCTTTACTGGCACATCTGAAAATAAAGTGACTGGGAAAACATTGATTAATTGGACAACCAAAGGGTGAGGCTCCTCAAAGATCTTTTTGGGTCTAATTCTCATCAATATTTTTAATCAATGATTTGAGGATATTTTTGATGAATGAGAATAGAAAATCTTTGGCAGTTAAATACAATAGTTGACAGAGATTCATGGAGTGGTAAGTAGTGAGGGAGCTGCTTACTGCTACAAACAATCTGAATCACTTGCTTAAATGAACACAATTCATGAAAATGCTTTAAATAGATCCCAACACACACACAAAATTGCTCTGTGAAGAAACAACACAGGTTACAGTTAATGGGTGGGATTTTCTCAGTTCACTCCTTTTACTGAGGAGAAGAGAAAAAGGATCTGGTTTTACAGGGTGGATTTTTTCCTCATTTTAAAAACCAAGCTGCTTGCAAGGAGATTACATTTAGACAGACAAGAACGAAACCACCCTCAGTGACTTAAATCTGAAGGGAGAGGAAGAATAACTTAGTAGTCCCTGTTCCACAGTGCAGTTTCCTGAGCTTCCCATTTTCCTTGAGTCTGGTGATGTTCTGGTGTCTTAGGGTGACTTTATGATGTGTATCCCCTATCACCGCTCTATGCCCAGACATGATTCCTGTGCCTTTCTGTGCCTTTAAAACTGGGTGAGAGAGAAGGAAAAAAGCCAGATGAACTTTTCAAAGCAGTTTATGCTCCAAGGTCACACTACTCCTCTGCGTGCTTCTGCGGTGGCAGGAGCAGAGGAAGCACCCTTTGCTGCTTTTCACTCAGCTTTCGGCTCTGTTTCTCCAGAGAGAGACGGAGACTTAAACTTTTTTTTCACTGGGACTTTGGCCTCTTCTTCTCTTCTGGAACTGTTCAGAACACCTAGAACTCACTGGGAGAGCTTTCCACCGAGGCCCGGAGGGGCCTACACTGAACCCAGGTCCAGAGAAGAGAAAGAGAGAGAGACCGCACCCACAGAAATGACCGAAATCTTCCCAGGTTTCTTTCCACAGCAAGAGGTTTTATTCTTTAGCATTATTCTTTTCCAATTGTGCATTGTGTCTGTTAAATAAATAGTTTTTCCCTTTCACTTTCCTCCAAGGAAAACTCTTTCTTTTACCCCAGACCCAGTGGGGGAGGGACGGCTGTAACCTGCCCTCTATCAGAGGACATTCATTTTGGGACATCTGGATGCCTTTTTCTTGGAGGGGGAAGAGAAGGTAAATGGGGATTTTTCTCCTAAAACTTTGGCTACCTATTCCTGTGTTTTTGTCAGCCACAGAGGAGCCAGGAGATGTTCAGCTGAGAACACAGGTCTGCACAGACATCCCGTTCAATGACTCGTGCTCCAACCAGCCAGTGCTCAGCCTGAGACACAAGTTCAGAGCAGTTCAAGGTGAGTGCACAAGAGCCCACCACCACTGAAAGCACGTCACAGCAAAGGCAGGACGATCAATGTGTGGAGGCCCAACACAAAAGCTCAGTCATAGAATCATAGAACTGTCCTGGTTTGGAAGGGACATTAAAATCGTACGGTTCCAACGCCCCTGCCATTGGCAGGGATGCTCAGTGTCAAAGGCAACCCCCCACCCCGCAGTGCACTAGGCCCAGACACCCAAAGTACCAAGTGACTGGGAAAGAATATACTTAAAATTTCACTTTATTGTATTGTCTAGTTAATTGCAAAGACATAAAAGAGTCATCTTGTGCATGCTGGCATCAGTACTGCTCTTACAAATGCATATGCAAAACAGAGAAGTTTGTGCCGAGAGACTTGAAAAAGTGGTTTTCTACATATTTTAATGAGAAATTCACATTCTAAGTCAGTTTACAAGGTCCCTAAATTTGGCAAACATAAAAGTAGTAGTATTAACTGAAATAATATTTGGCAACTTTTGTAAGCTGTCAACAGTTTGAAATCTTCAAAAGAGTAAGAAATAGACAGAAACCATACAACATAACCAAGTTCACAAATAAAATTACTGGAAGACTGTTGCTGCCTGCTCTGAGGTCGCCCTTCCCCCTCCTTGGTCAAACAAGCCAGGACTTGTCCCTGCCATGTGCTCTGAACTCCTTTGTTCCAGGCCTGGGCAAAACCAAATGTAACTCAAACTCTTCAGCAGTGTCTGACTGGCCGGTCACCCCGGGTCTGCCCCCAGTCATCCCCTTTCTCCTTCTCCGAATAAAAGAAAGGGCCCGAGAGGGGGCCCGCCCTCTTTGGCTTTGCAAATCTTTCTGCAAACATCTGTGTGTCTCTGTGTCTTATTGAAAGCAGGACTATAGTTTAAGCTGAGAGCTATATTTCTCCCTCTTTGCTTCTACTGGTGGTATTAGATTTGCAGCTACTATTCGCCGCTTTTAGAGCCACTGAAATGCTGGATTGCCTGTGCTACCTCTCTAGGCTGCCCAAGGCTTTCTAAGGCATTGAACTACGAGTGCTAGCCAGTAAAAAGCCATGAGTATTCCACAGAAGACATGTGTACAATATGGGTGGATAGGGCTTAAACATCTAAGCAAGTGCCTGACCACGCTCATTTATTTACTTTGCACAGCACAGCAACACCCAGGTGAACTAACCCTGGTCCAAAAGTGTCAGTGCAGCACTTCTCTTCAGCTAATAAACCTACTCTGGCAGAGCTCAGTAGCTCAGGTGCAGAGCCCACTTCCACGCCTATTTCACTTCCATCCTTGGGACTATCTCAGACGTTACCTGGGGTGTCTCTGCACTGCAGGAGATTTAATGACTTGATCAAGAGGTGTTGTGACTTTCACTATTAAGCACCGGCTGTGAAGGAGAAGGATGTGCTTCTAGTTTCAACCTAAAGCCTAGATCTGCTTTCCTGTCTTTTTGTGAGCATTGCAAGAAAAAGCAGAGCTGTGCCACACCCACGTAAATAACATAATCCACTGGGAAACAAAACACATGCACTGATGGAAGCAGCCATGATTAGCTGCATCTGAAATACTCTTCATTTTGAATTAATGACAATGTCCAGTTTCATTCCTGTATTTTTCTTGATTTGTCAAAAAACAAACAAACAAACAAAAAAACCCCAACACTGCAGATGTGAGAAGGTGGAGGCAATGTGGAAAAATCTAGTAATTAGTTCATTACCAAAACCAAAATCAGTCAAATAAGTATGTTATACTACAAATTTCACTACTCTGGATGAGAATCAGTGCAGAAATACTCATATCCTTGAGCCTGTGGAAGCTTTCTTCACCAACAACAGTGGGACCAAGGTTTAACTCAGAACATCTGTTAATCACAAGGACAGAGTAAGATTTATCGCGTCCTTAATTTCTCACTTTTTAAGACTTTGGGATTAGTTTTCGGGGAAGACACTCAATTTAGGGGACTGTTACTTAGCAACCATAATCTGTTTTAAAACAAAGCTGTAGCCTGTGGGGTTTTTTTTTTTCAGCAAGGAACTAATAGATCTCTGTCCTTACGTGCTTCTTACCAAATTAATAGCTAGAGCAAACACCTAGACTGAACATCAGAGGAAGGCTGCAAGCAAGCTACTTGTCAAAGAAGCATCCTTACATAGTTTGACCCTTTCCTCATTTTTGCAATCATGGCAAAGAAAGTCTCGGTTCTTAAGAAAAAAAAACCCCACAAAATTATTTGAAAAGTATTTCCTTCAGACACTGGCTGCTGGATGATACAGAGCAGTCACGCCCATGGGTGTGGGGAAAATTATGCTTTTGAAAAAAAAAAAGGGAAAAATAGATACCTGATGGGCTTTGTTGTCTGCAATAAAAACAGAGAACATAGCAAGAAAAGCCAGGGGACATGTAGTGCCTAATCCTCAAAATCAAATAGCAGACCAGAACAACTTTCTTACTCTACCATCTAAGACTCAAGCAGGGACCCCACAAACCTGCTGAGCATACTGGAGCTAAGCCGGCCCCAGTTGTACACTCTGAAAGATTTTGGTGTTCCTAATCATCATACATAGCATCCTGAGCTATCCAAAGGCTTCGAGAAAAGGACAAGGCAACAACATATGGCCTAAACAGACTGTTCATGTCTTCTCCTAAACAAGGAACAGCTTCACCTTAGACTGACTTTGTAATTACAGGCTATGGGGAACAGTTAGGCACTTGAAAACAGTCAGCACAACAAATGGCAGAGACAGGGAAGGACTCAGAAATGCTGAATGCAGAGTCCTCAATGGTAAGCTGTGAATTCTGGTTGCAGTGTCTGAGACAATCCTGCTCCACTCACACCACTTGCTATGGGAATCTTAAAACGCAACCTGGAAGCAGAAGAATCCTTTGCACTACCCCTTCCTTTGCAGATGAAACAATGATAAAAGTTCCTCCAGAGCTGAGCTTTTAGCAATTTGAGGACAAGATTCTGAAAAAAACCTCCCCAGAGTGATAAATTTAAATAACTGCAAAGTAAGCAAAGTGTGTTAACATACCAGCTTCCTCCAGCAGCACGAACAGAATCTGAACAGTTTTTCCAAAGCAATTATTGAGTAGCTAGGGAAAAACTGCAATGCCACCTCAAATAACTCACGTCTATATGACTCAGTTCAGGAATATTAATAAAATCCACACATCCAGAGCCTGAACTGATTAGAGTTTAGGAGATACTGGATTCTGAGCAATAACTTCCCAAATTTACCATAACTATTCTGTACCTAGTGTCATTCATGCGGGGCAAAAATAACTTGTCAACTCTTGACAAACCCCTAAATCTTAGAAATACGCTATTTTAAACTGTGAATTTGTTTTGGCTTTCTTAACTAGTCTTGAGCACAAAAACTTAAGGATAAGAATGTCCTTGTATCACTCTTAGACTAGAAATTGTAGTTGATGTATGATTTCTTTTAAAAGTATGAATATTAACATACATGTATTTGATGTGCATCAAAAATAAACATAATGATTATTTGCAAATAAGCCAAAATCCAAACTGATCTTGTAATTAGTGGAAAAAAATTATATACACTGACCAATCTACAGGACTACAACTAGCAACAAGTATGACAAGTAACTTGCATTTCTTGCCAGAAAGCCAATACCCTCTTTTACCTCCTCTAAATCAGAACTGGCTTTACATCAAGTGCTAGAGCTTAGGAGAGCTAAAATATGTTTTCCTCTGTCTTATCCTTGTGTTTCACTGTGAAGGGCTTATTTCTCCCAGGAACACAGTAACAGCTGCTGGTTCTTTCCTCCATGATTTCACATGGCACATTTCTCACTGCAGCTCTCAGCAATTTATTCTTATTGCTTTACTGCTTTAAGTTTTTTTCCACAAGTTCAGTGTTGTATACATAAAAATTACATATGAGGAGTGAAGGAAAAATCCCTTTAATTCAGCAGATTGTATGAAATGCCTCTGCCTGAAGATGCTAAAGCCATGGCTGGGTTTTGGGTGCAGGGAGAGCATTTATTTATTTTGGTTCTTAAAGGTGCAATATGTGCTAGACATTGTTTATGCGGAGACTAGTGATTTTGAAACTGCCATTCAGTTTTCTACCTCCATCAGATCAGGTCAAGAATCTTGGAGAATTTACCTCAATGAGACAGGAAAGAGGTCACCTCACAGGGGAAAGAAAGCCCTTAAGAAAGATTGCTACAGAACCACACTGCTGTGTCAGAGCACGCTGCTGCTAACAGAGGCCGTGAGCCAGGGTTTGCTTACATTAGTATGGCTAAAAACCAAGGGGATAAAATTCAACCACTGACACAGCACCCTAATTTAACTTTCACGAGTTTCTAACTGTAAAAAACATCAAGTGTTCACGTTTTTACATTCTAAAATTAAAATTACATCAATTAATTACAGCTTCGACTTTGAAGACTCTGAGCTATCGCAGCCAAAGACAAGAAAGAAACCCCCAGGAGGCCACTCAACCCTTACTTGTTCATTCAGAACGTGAACACTAAATCTCATTGATCTTCTGATCACTACAAATTATTGGTAAGCTCTGCATTAAACCAGGCTGTTGTAAATTGGAGTTGACAGTATTATCACTGGAAGAAATGCATGAACTCTGTGTTTGCCGAAGTGTGACCTCCTGGACTAGTGGTGTAGCACTGCACGGACTGAGATTTTTAATCCAGCTATCACTCTCACACAAATTATTTCAATCACACAGAATTAACTTTTGCTTAATAACATTTTTCCACACTAAACATGCACTGTGACTTAAAAATTAAATCCAAAAGGATATCAGTGAAACATTCCCATCTTCAGGTGTAGGCTCACAAGACTCACCTCCATCAGGATATTAATGACCTTCCAGATAGCCTCCTTCCATGAAAACATCCTCTACAGACATTCTCACACTAGCTTGCATGCCAGCAGGATAAAATTTTGGAAGAAAAAACCCAGAAATTAAACGTGAGTGTTAAAACCAGAGAAGAGACCCTATTAACAAAGTGAGTGACAAGAATTTTTATATTACAGGAAGCAAAGAGATTACAGAACATAACTGACAACTGATTTGGGAAGCTTGTATGGTTTGCCAACCAACTGTATATGAACATCTTTCTCTGGTTTTGTCATTTTGTTGGGGTTTTTTTGTATACTTGAAGATGACACATACTGTTCCTTAGTCAGGGCACTTTGTCACCACCTCAGTGGTAAAGAATTACTTAAAAAAAACCAAGAAATAAAGGAGACAGAAAGAAAGAGTTACTTAATCCTTGAAAGTCTTTTGTTGATATGGACCAAGGGTGACATTCAATGTGAGGAAAATTACATGGGTAAAATTATAAACAAGGAAAATTGCTTTGATAACCAAAGCTTTTATGGAAAAGCAGAAACTGGCATACCATGCCTGAAAGGCAGGCATGTACCTGGGAAGAAACTGAGGACACATAGAGGAGTTTCAGTTGTAGAAATTTGCCATTTTTGTACATTATTTTTCTCTTAAAACAGCTAATAGGAATGATTTGGTGTATTTACATACAAACATATTCACTTGATTAGTGATGTGCTTATGTTACATTATCTTATAATCAAAATAGTTCACTTGAACTTGAAAAGCCAGAAGAAATACTCTTGACAAGTAACCTGAAGATCTATGTACAGATGAACTGAAGAATATTGCCTTTGGTTTGTAATTAAGGGATAGAGCCAGTAAGTGCCTTTGGAGTTTGAAAGATTGACACCACAGTCCTGAGTTATTTTAGGCACCTGTGTTACACAGTAGAGTTGGGAACCTCACTCTGGGCACACCTCTCTCCCTTCTTGAAGGATACCCTGAGCAGAGCCTATCAGTCATCCCAAATGATACCCAGTGGTACCTGTGCAAAAATTATTCCTCTCTTCGGGTCACAAACAGAGCAGTCAGAAAACAGGGCATGACTCTGCAAGCACAGAGTAGGGGGCAAGGTCTTATCTTCTGGCTCCTGCTGCTTTGGGTTAGAATAAAAATCCACCTGGTTTAATAATCTATTTCCTGCTATGTTCCATAGGCCATAATTTGAGGAGAATATATGAAATGGGATGAGAATAAACTGATACTTCCCGGCCATATAGTGTTGATTGTCCCAAGTTAGAAGGGAAAGGGCCTTCTAAGTCAAAGGCTGCAACCACAGCAACTTTTAACAGCCAAAGTACTCTCCATGAATTCATTAATTCAATTATTTTGGCTCTCAGACCATAATATATGACCAAGTTTCACAATTTCATCTGTGCACAGTAACACTTTTTTAAATTTGGTTGGCTCTCAATTCTTCAAGTGTGAGTAGTGGAGAGTAACCATTTCCTCCCTTCCATGTTTTTTTTTAGGACCCTCTTGAGCGCAGTAGTGTCTCCTTAACTCTTGATCCTCTCTATTACCCTTCCCTAGTTTATGTAACAACTCTGTTGAAGCAGGGAGACCAAAGCTGACTGCAGAATTCCAGATATGATGCACTGCAGATTTATACAGTGAAACAATAAAGTTTTTTGTTTTGCTCTTCATTCACAGATGAGTATTTCCTAACATTTGTCTTTTTAAGCTTCTTTTTAACCTTTTCTGAGCAGTAAGCTCAGTTCTTGGTGCGAAGGGGGAAGCCAAAAATTCCCTTTTCTGTACTCTTTTCCACACCCCTCCTCTCCCTTTATCTTCAGAAAACAGTGCTAGAACAAAAGAAAAATCAAAAGGTTGAATACTCTCTTCATCCTCAAATTCAAAAACTCACTACTCAAATAATAGCCCACACAGGCAGGAAAGCAAGTAATTCTGATAGTTTCTCTTTGTCAAACTAAGGAGTGATTTATAGTGATAGTCAGATATTATCTGATAGAGTACTTTTCTGTAGTAAAATGAATACTCAACATTCAATTTTCTGAGGAAAAAAACCCATGGGGAGGTGACCCAGCTCCTACTTCTGCAGCTACTCTACAGCTCATTCAACAAAAGATCCAAGGACAAGATACAGCTTCCATCACATTTCCAGTGACACCAGGTGTAAAAACTTCAGAAAATACCCAGTTTAGATACTTCCCAAACTAATTTAAAAATAATAATTAAAAAAAAAAAAAACAACCCCTCCCCCCCACTGAAGTTTTGCACATCAGTCTCAGGGTTTTGGTTACAAGGACAAGTTTTTTAGAAACACCAAGATTACATCAGGCAGCTTGACTGATCCCTTTATGATGCTAAAGGAGAAAGACAAGCCCAAACTAGACTCATGCATCTACAGTCAAGAAGCCACTTGGAGCAAAACAACAACAACTTTATTGACCCATTCTGGACAATGCTGCATATATATATATTCTCCCTTACAGGTCAGTAGATGGCACTCTCTATATTTACTATCTACGTGTTTTGTACACTTGTCAAAGAAATGCTGCTTCTCCTGGAACTGCAGTAGTAGATCACAGGTCCTTAGACAGCTTCCTTTAGAAGGGAGCTCTGTGCTTTACCTACTCCTTAGTGCAGACTTCAGTTTTCCCATGGCACACAATCTGGTCAAGTTTGTTGATTAGGACCTGTAAACCCATGGAAACATGAATTGCACATATGGTCTGTACTTTATGCAGTTAAAGGACAATCCATTCTCCCATCTGCAGTGTAATGGGCCTCAAAATTGGCCCTTTCTACAAAGGCCAAGAATGGTTCAGCATTAACAAAGCACCTGCACACGACAGCAAAATGAGGTCTATGTTAAAACAGAGCCCTCTTCATTTACCTGGTCAGGTCACTATCCATTTAGAGTCATAATAACTTCATTTAATTGTCTTTCATATTTGTAAAGCCAGCAGAGCCATGGGAAGGCAGACCTAACGCCTCTTCTGTGCATCTCATGTACATAAAGATCCTTCAAACTGAAACAACTAGATAAAGTCTTATTTACAAAAAGAATAATAAACTAGTTTGAGGTAAAAGCTAACAGTTCCACGAGACACATTACAACCCAGAAGAGAAAGCGTATCTAGGGCTGACTGCTCACAAGGGCACCTGGAGAAGGCAGGCAGGTCTGGATTCCCTGTGCATCACCACCCTGCTGTGCAGAGCACTACTTTCATCTGGTCAGGACTGCAAAGCACCACACCACTGAAGGAGTCTCACATGGGGGCACTTGGTTTCTATAAAAGCCCACTTCACACAGCAAGCTAAGAGTCATGAATACTGAGCAAGTCTAAACCCTTGTTTATCCTCACAGATCAGATGAGATCAGAAACAAAGATGAGAAGAAAATACATGTTTCTTTTTTGTTGTGCACTATTATAGCAAGCACCACCGCATCAACCCAATGGTATGAACATGTAACACCAATATAGTCCTTTAATACTTCCTTTTTTGAAAATGCTTCTAAACGACAATAATATATTAAATTTGATAAATACAATTACTACCAGCATTTAATTGGTTCTTGATTACAATCAATTACATTTCTGAAACAATCAAGCATCCTACAATTAAAAGTAATTGATTCATTAGCACACCCCTACTAGACAATTACACAAATGCATTATTTATGTAATTAGATACATTTACAGTTCATTATTCCACTTTTTATTCTATTGTTGCAAAGCTACACATGTAGAGTCTTACTTTATAACTCTCCTTGCTTTCTATTGACATGGAGATTGCACTTATTTTATTTACCCAATTTCAACTTAGAAATCAAAACCTGAAAGAGACTCAATCCCTACAAAAACAGTGATTAAAACTCATTCATTTGTCATATGGGTGAAAAGCAAAGGTAAGAAAATATTTTCTAGGGGAAAACTTCCTATTTGAGTTGAAAAAAGCAGCTGTAAATTTTTAGAGGTTTCAATAATGGAAATTATCATTTCTATGTGCCAAGGCTCTTATATGAGAATTTGAGGGTGAGCAGGAAAGAGAAGCTAGTAAAAAATTACCGTGATTAGAGCTGCTTCCAAGACCAAAACTAACTAATGGCACATACTTACTCTATTATGGCATGAAAAACAGTTCAGAATTTGACAGTTATAACCATGAATTAAGGATCTGATTTTCAGATGTTCTAGTTCTCCACATATTTTACAAATATACTTATGGCTACAATTGTCCAAGCTTGCTAAGAAAATGTAATAAAATCCACAAACCAAACTCCACCAAAACACCACAGCCACACTTGGTCAGACAAAGAAGAAAGGACAGATTTGTGAGAACTGGAAGGGGCATCTCTGACCTGAGAAACAAAAGAGAAGAGAAAGGTATACTGGAAGCTCACTGAGCAAGACATGGTGGCCTGTCTGCTAACTGATGGTACTGCAATAATTGCAGAGAGAAAAGAAGTGAATATAGAGAAATGAAAAGACCTTTCCCCTGAAGAAGACTTAATAAAAAAAGTCTGCCAGACCCATTCCCATGGGGCTCTGAAGCAATGGCTATTAAGACCTCCCTTCTGATCCCTCTGGTCTGTGGGGTGACTGCCACAAAATTTCAACCCCAACATTCCTGAAACAGTGACCAAATGAAAAACCCAAGCAACAAAAGTCTGCAAATTTCTATGCTTAAATTGCAACAACCCTCATTTTTCAACAGCATTACATTTTACTTTCACTTACTTCATACAAATGTTTGTAATATTTATCATTACATGATCATTAATAATTGCTTGTCATGCACACATTGGCATTAAAAAAAAAAGAAATATTAGAAGAGTGAATTATTATCTAACTGTTGCTGGTTTCACTTTTCGCAATGAAAGCTATGTAATAAAGCTGCTAGGGTTAATGGAGAAAAAGTTATTTTTTGGTAGAGCTCCCAGGCAAACCTCTTCTCTCATCTTCCATAGTCCTGGTGCATTCCTCAAGTGAGCTCACTAAGCTTCCACTCTCATTTGCTGGACAAGTGACAGAGCAGAAGGATATGATATTCAATAATTGCTCATACTTGCACACTTTAAATGTTAGATTCTGGGAATGGCAGGGAATAAGTGATCGTTGCTCCATCCATAGAAACAGTTAAAGATATAGCACCCTTGTGGTTACCTCAGATGCCATCAAAAATACTTCTTTCTATTTTTTAAGATAGTCTGATGATGCTAAATCTTCACTCATTCCTTCAAGCCTGGATGAATAATCTAGAAAACTTTGGTTTCCTGTGTGTTTCTTGTTTTGTTCCATAAGCCAGTCAGCCACAGTCAGAAGCAGACACTTGGAGAAAAAAAAAGCAGCAGAACTCAAGATAAAGAGGAGAAATCAATAAATTACCATCATAGTTCTTCAGCAGCCTTGGTGCTGAAAGATATGCCCCTACTTAGTCTGACAGTCAACCATGAAAAGTATCATGGCAAAGAGGATCCCACCAGCTGTATTTTTGTATAACAATAACAGATGCCCTCTCAGATCCTATGAAATGGAAAAGCTACTTGAAAAAAAATCTTGAAATGAAAAAGAACAGGCCAGCTACATGCAGCAGAATCTGACCCTGTATTACACCTCTATCAGGCACTGCAACTTCAAAACAATTGAAGTCAGAAAGGCAATCAAGAAAACCCTCAGGCACAACAGAAGCTTTCATGGAGAATCAGCTATGTTATAAAGCAATCACTGACCAACTAAAAAATCCCCAAACAAATATTTTTAAATGATCATACATTCATCCCTGAGCTTTCTGCATCGTATTTGACCGAAACGGACAGATGTTGCATTGGATTTATGTTTATATGTGTCCATCTTTTTTGATTGATTTGTCTCCTCACTCTTCACAAGTTAAAAGCTTCTCTCATGCTTTTTTCCTCTATGATTTCTCCATGGTTACTGAAGCAAAGGAAGAAACTATCTACCTCACTGCAACCTTGATTTAATTCTGATGTTTAGCCTGAGTAGGAATTTCTAAGCCCCACTGTGGTTCAGTTACACAGCTCCAATGAAATCAAAATACACTAGTCTAGCTTGCAGTCCAATATTATTCCTCATTGCATCTGGCTTCACTTACAAAACACTTCAAACTTCATCTGCAAAGAAGCACGGCTGCCTTCAAAGTCATTAAGTCTTAAAAATCAGAGGAAAGTTCTTCCAAGCGTGTTTATTTGATCCAAAACATTAACATGCTGACAGCTGTTGAGCTGCTTCATTTAGCTGTCACAACAGACCATGGAGCACCATAGTGAAATGGACACTTCTGTGTCTGACATCTGCCACTCTTCCATTAACTGCTGCTTCACCACAAACATTTTACCGAATAATTGATTTGGCGAGGTGTATGCAACAGAGTGTCTTTTTTTTATGCATTAAAACATCTGGGTTTTTGCACTGAAAGGTTCTGCTGAAAGTAATAAAGTCCAAATAGAAGATTTTTAAACTGCCATTTTTTGGCTATGACATGAGAAGGATTCCCACAGAGAGGTAACATGCCTCATCTACTTAGGAAAGCATACCTTCTGTAACAGAAGTTGAAAAGCCTTGCTAAAAATATTAACAATGTAAGCTTTAATAGAAATGAAAATTCTTAGGAAAGCTTCATCTCTACAGGGCTGTTCTTAAATCTAAAGTATCTGCAACTCAGTGGGAAACACAGGTCATATGAAAGCAATTTATAATGTTCCACAGCAGAGGCAGAATAGAGTAGCTTTAATATCAAGGGGGGAAAAAAAATCATCACAGTAGACACCTTTCCAAAGTTTAGTCCTGAGAAATATAAAGTGCTCAGGACTCTTAGAAGAGTCTGTAATGTTTGAGAATCAACAGTTCTCAAAATCAGAATGAAAATCAGGAATTTTCCTACTATCAAAAAACCTAATGTCTGGGTTTGGAATTGACTGAAGTTAATACAACAAAGTCTCCTTGAACCAAATTTGCCAAAATTGCAAGGTGAGCCATGGAATGCCATGGAGTTACCTACAATACCTGTAAACCGTAAGACCATATAGGAAGAAACAGCCTTTCACTTTCACCTGGAGATGACAAAAGAATGGTTCTGTGTATTTTCTCATCACATATTTGTATCCCCAGATTTAGGTGAGTATCTGAAACTAAAGCATTGCCTTTTAAAGACTAAAATGGCATAGGTTGAAGGATACATTCAAAATTTAAGTTCTCTGTTATTTGCCATCTGTCTTGTCCAATGGACACATACGAAATACTGCTTTTGGCTTTATCCAAATTCCTGACATTGGTCTCCAATATAATGACCTTCCTTGGAAACAGAAACTAAATAGGGAAAACTTACACTCTGCACCTTTATACATTTTACAGAACTGCTTAAATCCAAAATGAAATTAAAAACAAATGAAAAGAAAGTAAAACATATTGGCTGGAAGTGCCTTTGGAGCCCAGCCCTCAAACACTGCTATATGATACCCCAAAGGTGTAGCACCTGATTAGGCTACTGGAATTATATCCTTTGGGAGTGTGCAATGAGCTCAGATGGTAATTCCAAAATGGAAACTCTGAAGAAGCTGATTTACTGTCATGGGATGGGAAGAAAAAAGATGAAAAAATAATGAAGACTGGGATTGCTGACTTGTACATCCCACACATGACAACTTTTCTGGCTTGCTTTAGAGATGTTCTACATGCCACTGGACCTAAACAATCTCATCTACCTTTAAAGTCAGATCTGCTCTGGGCAGGTTAGGCTAGATGATCTCTAGAGCTTTCTTCTGGGGAGCATATTGTAACAGGTACCAAAGACTGAGGCCTCCAAACAGGAAAGTAGTTCTTGTTCCCAGTATTCCTACAAAAAACTAAGACTTAAGTCTTATCAAAGTGCTGCTTTAGATCTAGAGTCATGCACCATTTAAAATAATTTATGAGAAATAGGCATAAAAATACTGGATGCAATGCATATAGACAGGTGGGACTATTCCTTGATTATTAACAGCTTCCCATTACAGTAAGAATCTTTTCATCTCTTTTTAATGGGCTGAGATCATTGCCTAAATTTCCTCTACAAACAAGTACTTTCACAGCGCAATTCAGCAACATCCTGTGATAGATGGGATGACTGTCCAGCTGGCCCTTCCTCGCCAGCGACTACAGAAGGCAGAGATAACTACTTCAGTCCAGAAGTCTGGACAGACCTAGTGTTCTTCTAGACAGACCAAACTCAATGACAGAAATCCCATAAGTTACTGGCCAGGGAGGAGCCAGGGAGGAATCACTGGAATAAGGTCTCCATCCCTCTCCTTTACACAGATCTGAAGGTGGCAGAGAAACATAAGCCCCACCCAAGAGCCATAACTATTCATTATTTAGAGGTAGAAGAAAGAAACATGGCTGCTGTGGGTTTAACTCATGAAGTGTTAACAATGAGTACATTACAAGGCCAAACTATTCATAGGTACAACATGTGCATCTTTCTTATCTGCCCTGAAAATAATCTTCAGGGTCAAATTCACCAAAGATTCTAATAGAGGCACCCCCACGTGGACCTTTAATATCTCCTTAGACTATTAGTCCTTGTTTTACTTAATTTCAGTTTTCTTCAGAAGAATTACATCAGAGATATGCTAGTTGCATTATGTTTATCAATTATATTAGCACTGAATTGTTTTATCCCAACAATTTAATGGAAAACTGAATTACAGTGGCTTAGAATAGACTTTGAAAATGTTCCTAAGCAATTTATAGATTGAAGCGCCAGGAAAAAAAAATTAGTTAGTCTTGTTTCTTAATTTACTTTTGTGCTTTTAAAAAACAACAAAGGCAGTGTAGGTGTTGCACAGATTTCTGCATCTACCAACACAAATGAAGAACCTCTTATTTCAGTGATGTTACAGCATCTGCTTTACTACAGTCCTGTTACACTGGTTACACCGGTTACTGCCACACAAGGACAGATCTAGCCCCAAGGTAAAAGCAGTATGCCAGGCTACCTGATGTTAAAAGGACATTTTAGCTTTCTCAGCCCCTCCCTGCCCATAAATCCAGGCCCATTTAAATGAAGAAAAACCACTATTTCATGTGCATTGATGAAAACTACTCAACAGTCATCACCGAAATAATTTGAGGTTTATACTGGCACACATCAGAGTAGAAACTGCTCCAATGTTTTTCAAAGATCGACAGAGCTGGTGTTCTGCATTCACACATTTTAAAGGCTGTTCTTAAAGTGGGGATTTTCATCAGCTGCACAGCTCTGCAAGCTAGCATAATTTCTTGTTCTAGCATAATTTCTTGTTATACTGCCACAGGCTAAATTCAAAATCCTAGCTTAACACTGACGGCAAACTACAATTAGTACTGTTACTACCCTGGAAAAAAAAAAATCAGGAAATCCATCATTTTAATGGCCACATAAAATTTTATCAGGGAAATGTTCAACTTTTGTGACTTCTGTTCACCTCTGCTAATTTCCTACTTTGGATTTCATATGAACTGCTATATTTTATAAAAGGAAAAAAAGAAGCCAGAAAAACAAATTTGTGAAAAATTTTACCTTGGGACAAAACTTTTATAATTTCCAATTCCTCTACATATTCATGGAAATATCAACCCAAATATACAGACTGTCATTCCAGACAACAAACAATGTTCATCTAATTGAATATTTTGTTCTGGACATGAGCTGGCATCACATCAGACATTCAGAGAACAACAGAACAAATCTATACCCTATAAATATATGTTTTAGTTGAGAATTTATCAGAATTTAAAGAATTTATCCAGTGAAAATGTTCCCAGTATTCGTACAAAAAGGTAATACACTTCTGACCCCTGTTTCAATATCCTCCTGCAATGAGTTACATTACTGAAATAAATATATTACAAGAAATTAAATCACAGCAGTAGAATATTTTACCTTCTTTTTCTAAATTTGCTCCAGATTACCTTGAGTACTCTCTAAATTCCTGGTAATTTACCAAATAATCTTCATCACAACAGTGAAGCCAAAGTATTTTCAAAAAGAAGAGTTTGCACAGTAAAAGTCTTTTAAGTGTTGCTTGAGAGTTCTCGTAGTAATTAAGGTAAAGTTCCTTATCACATTATCCAGTTCTAGGTGTAAATATGTTCTTTTATTCTTCGAAGTTCTCCTCCAAGATCATACATGAACATTTAGAAGATAATAGCCTAATTATACATCATTTTAAGTAGAAGTCTTCTATGTTCTTCACTGATACAGTCAGATCTTCTTTTCCAAATTCTTCTTGAAAATACACACAGGTAGGGTTCAGTATAACTCACTACGTGTTTGGAGGAGGAGAAGATGGGAAATTCATTAGTTTGCAACTAACACTAACTTATTAATAGTTTCCATAGTGTGATGTGTTTGAGCAATAAATGGAAGAATGCCTAGAGGGAATATAAGGAGCAGTCATTAAATGTTATAATAGACAGAGGAGCAGTGACCACTCTAGCCATCTGTTTGTTCTGTGTCTACCTGCAGCTGTGAGCCACGCTCAGGTAGGAATATCAATACCCTCCCCATAGTCCTGAGCTCTACTTGAAAGAAGAGACATCTACATTTGTGCTCCAGTAAAGGCTGGGAAGGAGACATTTGATTTGATGATACCTTCGGTATAAAGCAGGAAGGAGAGCTCAAAAATAAGTCAGGGATGTATTTGTAATAAGGAGGATGCCAAAGGACACAAAGGTCACTATAACAAATCACTTGAACAGCTATACAGAACAGCGCCCAGCCACAAAGATTAACCCAACAATTCACAGGGAAGAAGCTGGTTGCTACCATTATGTGAAGGCCAGACAATGTTACAACCAGAAGCCATGAGTTTAAGAGCAAGTACTCTATCCTACAGAAAGTTGGGACTGAACCCCATGGACATCTGACCTTTCATCCTTGAAATCAGGCATTAATGCCTTTCTCAATGCACAAAAAAAAAAGTAAAATAGAGTTGACAGCATGAGAAAGAACTAATAACTGAGGACAAAAATTCTGCCCATTTCCATGTAAAAGGACAGAAGTGTTATAAGAGATTAGTCTTGCTAAAATCATGACTTCCTTATTGACCTCAAACACAGGAAAGGAGCTTACCAACTAGGTCAGATCACTAAAGAAGAGCATAAAAGAATGGCACAAGCAGCTGGAGCACAAGCAAAGAGGTCAAGACACAGAACATGACAATAAGAAACAAAGGAACCCTATGATAACAGCTGAGCAGAGATCAGGTCAGGCAAACTTCTGAAGCTGATCTGCCAATAGTCTGCCCTTAAAGCGAGTGCTTCAAAACACCAAAGAACTTACAGTATCTAAACATGAAGTAGAAAAGTTGTTTTTTTTTTTAAGAGGAAAGTCTCAGACTGGTCAAATAAGATAGATACAAAAAAGCTTTGAAAATGAAGTTCCATTCTCCCTACCACATCTTTACATTATTCCTCTTCAGTCTTGTTCTAATCCAGCAGCCACTTTGCCCTTCCTAAGTGTATGAATACTCCAGCCTCCTTCTGAACCCTGTGCCTATCACCTGCCTGTCTCGTAAGCTTCTCTCTCTCCTCATTTGACCTGTTTCAAAACCAAGACGCCACAGCCTACCTTCCAGAAACATGTCCCTCCTAAGTGTGCTCTTAGGAAAGGACCAATATCCCTCTCCAGAAATTTCCATGTAATTCCTAGTTCAAGCAACCCCAAGAACTATGCAAGCTATTAAACGCAGATTATCTAGGCAGTAAGCTGTGAACACATAAATCAGGTTCTACAACTAGAAAGACTACATTAACCAACTGTTGAGAGAGAATGCAGAGAAGATGCAGAGAGAGCCAGAGAGCTCTTCTTGCATTAGTCTGTATGAACAAGATCTATTGGTATCTAGCTGAATTAATAGCAACATCAGTCAGAGGTCAAATGAGAACACAGATTACAAATTATATTTTTCAAATTTAATTGGCCTGACAAGTATCAGTGAAGATACATAAAAAAATAGTTGAGCTGACATGAGAACTGATAGCAGCTCTGTGATGTCTCATGCCCGTGCTTAGAACAGCAGGAAAGAGAAGCTGAGAAATCACAGACAAGTCAAACTGAACCTCACATTCAAGAACATTTCTGGATGAAACAATTGTGTGCAGCTATATGGTAACACAGACATAAGTGGCAATCAATATGAATTTGTTAAGAACAAACTGACAAAACAATCCAATTTCTTCCTGTGTTGTGGCTAAAAGGTCTTTTTAGAAGAAGAAGAGTGATTGTCATTCATCTTGACTTCAGTAAGTCACAATGAAATCTGAACACAGAAATTAGATAACTGTACCCGCAGAGGACCAATGTTTCACTGTCAAATAGAAAGATGTACTGTATGGTGCTTCAGAGGGTCTGTCCAGGGTCTAGTCTTTTTTTCAGCATTTCTCTTAACAATCTAGATGATAGAAGAAAACATTTCTGACAGTAATAGGGATTGCAAGTATGTTGGAGGACTGGTGAAAGATTCAAATAGGTTTTAACAAGCTGAAGAAACAGTGTTTACTCAAGATAAGATTAAAAAAAGCTAGTTAGTAAAAGTTCTGTTATTAACTAAAAGAAGTGGGGGGGCAGCACCTGGGGGCTATTTCTGAACTGTGAATCACAATCGTAACACTGCACAATGATTTTGGATATTTAAGAAATGCACAAACATGAGATGTTCAAAAGAAGATTAACAAGAACTATCAGATGTAGAAAACCTAAGGCACAAAAGAGGAAAAAACAGGAAGAAAATAATCTCTTCTCCATACCAGTGATGGATAGAACAAGCAATAATGGCCTTAAATACCAACCAGAAAGATAGATTTTAGGAAAATCACTCAGTTGAGAATAATAATGAAATACTGGAATAGATTGTCAAGGGTAGGTACGGGTTTTCCATCACTGATGATCTACAAAACAGAACTGACAATCTGATTTTGCCTGGGACACAAGGATGGCTTCTCCAAGTCTCTTCCAAGGCAGTTTTCCAAAACAATAAATGACTATCTCCTCTCTTAAGGACATCCTATCACACATGTGAATTTCCTTCGTATAAACACAATTTGTTGTACAACAGACACTGATGCAACATTTCTTGTTCTAAATGAGTTTACAGATGTGGTAGTCCGAAATATGAGAAAGCACTGTCGGCATCTTTGAAAGCAAAAGTAGGGGAAAAAAACCCCAACCCTAAAAATAAAACAAACCAGGAGACGCATTTCAGTTTTGATCTTTTAGCAAAATTAAACTTATTTCCCATCCATTTTTCCCTTTCTAATAATATGTTTTCTAGTAAGGGTTTGGTTCTAACTGCTAAGTGTGATCTCCAACACAATTCGAAGTTTCCAACCATAAGATGGGATGATTAATAGACTTTACCCCAGAATTTTCCCTGATGATGACATGTTGCTATGGAAGTCAACCTCCAGAGCAAAACTGGAAGGAAGAAGTATTGTATCATTAATCACATCGCTAATACAGCCCTAATAAACTGAGGTTCATGTCCTCTGGATGCTGATGGAATCAGATAAACCTGCTCTGACCAATGTTTTAATCAACTGCAATGTTTGCTGAAGGCCATAGTAGTATAGTTTATAAATATATAGGTGCTTTATTCACTTTACAAGTGAAAACACAAAATAAGAACTGAACAGACTCAATAGAAAAACTGCTAACTTCAATCCTTGGAATGTATCAAAGACAAAGTAATTTGGAGACAATGATGAGATGCTCCAGCAAAGCTTCCTTACTTCATTAAAATTGTTCTGAAATTATTTCCAAGTATCAGGGAGATACAATACCATTCCCTGTTAAGCCTCAAGACTTCTGTCACAGAATATTTGTGGTATATATCCAATTAAATTTGTGGCATAAATAATATATATATATACACATACACACACACACACATATATATCTATGTTGAAGTTCAGTACACCATTCTGCATTGTGGTACCCATGCTGAGTACATCACAAGCAACCAATACCATGGCAGTTCAAAATAATGCAAGATAAGAATAGAAAGGAAAAGGGAAAATGAATTACAGAGAAGGCATAACAGGTGGAGTCTCCAGACACAGATTCTCAAAACAATTACACTCAATTATTCATCCACCACCAAAAGCACCTGCTGAACAGCAGAAGAATCCTAAGGTAAAAGAATTGCTATTACTTATAATTGCTTACATTGCTTATAATGTATCAAACTAGAACATGCCCTGTCACAAACACACTTACTCTCATACTGGCTTTTCCCTCCCATGACTGGTCTGAGTACCAAGCCTCATTCTGAAAACTGTGTCATTAGATACCAAGTTTTTTGCCTTATGTTTTGCTGATGACAACTGAATTTTTTCAGGTTGTTCTCCATTTTGGTTTAAAAAATAGGACAACTGGATTTTTTTTTCCATAGTCTAAGTCATATATAAAATTATTATCATAAAGTCTCTTGTCAAAGGCAAAATTATATAATCTCTTGCCAAAGTCACAATCATGAAATCTCTTATTCAACTTATTTAAATAGAGAAGCGGTTATAACATGCCTTTGTTCACAAAAAGCTTTTCATTCACAGTAACTGTTGGCTTCAGTGAATGTTATGTATAATTGACAATCCTGAAACATATTCAGATAAAGTTTCACTTTAGGGAGGGTGTCAGGAGGCTGGAGCCAGGCTCTCCCCAGTGGTGTGAATCCATAGGACAAGAGGCAATGGACAGAAACTGATGCACAGGAAGTTCCACCTGAATACAATGAAGAAATTTCTTTACTCTGTGGGTGACTGAGCACTGGAAACAACTGCCTCACTGGATATATTCAAGAACCATCTGGTTGCAATCCTATGCCATGTGCTGTAGGATAACCCTTCTTGAGCAGGGAGATTGGACCAGATGAGCCACTGTAGTCCCTTCCAACCTGACCCACTCTGTGATTCACTTCATCAAATAACCAAACAACTTAAAAAACCAGACCAAACCAAAACTCAACCAACCAAACCAAACACCGCATCCAACAGGCTGTGTCTTCATACTGCAAATTATCCGTAGACAGTAATGTGGAAATCAGTCTTTGATAAAGATGTGTTAGGAATAACAAATATATGTGATTATAGAGTAGTTTATAAACAGTTAATAAATGACCGGGAAACTATTTATCCTGGTAATTTTTCAGAGTAAGATTGACAAATAACTGCTACCAGAATTGTAATGAAATAACAACATACATTAGAAAGAGTCCAGCTCTTTCCCATAGTTATATAAATCTGGCACAATTGAAAATGGAAAAAAATATACCTATTGAGCCAAAGAATTGTAAACCTAAAACCACAACAAACAAGAGGAACAAATCTATAAATGGTGCTGTATGATGTCTTTTTGATCAAGAGATGTAGTCCAAAGTGTTGAGTAATTCCAAAAATGTAGCTATACAGCTTTTACACATCTACTTTTTTTACTAAGCATGCTTGTTTACAGAACTCAAGATTTTCTTTTAAATCCCTATCTCCTATTTGAATTTATTTTTTTACTTAAATGCTGTTAGTTGAAATTGTTAACACTGCACTCAGTTGAGGTCTTCTCTGAGCTTCCCTCTGAGGCCAAGGAATGGATGTCTTCAAGTTCAGTTAGTTTACTGGATTCTGACCGCAGGACAGAAGTAGCCTCAGCTCCTCACTCATCCTATGTCTGGTGAAAAACAGGGCCATGAGGGAAAAATATTATTTATCTACACTGGAGTAACAGGAAAGAAGCTAGCTTCCAAATTTCCCCATATTTACTCCTGGCTGCATGTAGGGTCAGAAGGAGGAAGCAAACTAAAGATACCATATAATGTAGCTCTAACTCCCAAGCACCCAAGGAGAATTTTGCTGGGCTGAATATGCTCTCTCCAGGTCTCACAGCAATATTAAACTGATCAAACAGCAGAAGGTGTCTAACTATTCAACTTATTTTGTATTCAGTGTACACTCTCCTAATTGTTTTCAATTACTGCACTTCTTTTCCTGGAAACAGATAGTGCTTGCCTCTGCTTGGCACCTATTAACAGTGGCCTCAGACACTCAAAACATAGTGGCTACATTTCTGTGCATCTGTCTGTGGATGCAAGACCTGATTGCATTGAAACTATGCTCAACTTGCCCAAAACTTGCAGTTTCACTCTACCCAGTGAAGGAACCTGGCCCATTTTTCCAAATAATAAATAATTACCTTCTCTCATTTCCCAACAGCCTGATGGAATTTCTCTCAAAAAGAGGTGGAACTTTTGAGTTCGCTAACCTGATCTTTCATGTCTAGCCAGAAATTCTTATTTGCTCAGGACAGTGACATCTAAGTGCATTTTTGAGATGTTATTTACATGTTCATCATTCTCCTAGAACAGTCATTCCTAATCTGCATGTTAAAACTTATCTGTGGAGTAAGCAAAGTAAATTATACCAACAAAACATCCAAAGAATATTGGCTCAGTGTTCAAACTACTGTCTGTAACTTTAATCAACAGCACATTAGAGATGTGATTAGGAGACGTGATATCATGCTTATGTTTATATTATTTGTATAATATTTATACAAATAAATATTTATAATTTCTTCCCCTTCCTTACCTGGATGCATTTGAATGCGCTTTTGAGTGTATTGTGCTGCTCTGGTTAGTAGAGCAACTTTGTTTATTCAGTTTAGAAGATAACCTGAGTGATGCCTGAAGGTGGGTATTAGAGGGACCTGGGATATAAAAAAGTCTCCCTCTCATTTTGTTCATTTTCTCTTGGATAAAATCAGTCATATTTCAGTCAATGTCTGCTTGGGACTTCCAGAGAAACCTTTACTTTCATGTATGGATATGAATCACTTAAGCTTGTTCTTTTAAATAACAATTTTTTTTCCAAGCAAAAGATGCCTACACAATTTTAACAAGAGATAATGGTTTTATAGAATCATAGAATTATTAAGGTTGGAGAAGACCTTTAAGATGGCCAAGTTCAGATTCACAGGCCTGTAATTCTCCTTCTGCCTTCTTGTAAGTGGGCATCACATTTGCTGCCTTCCAGGCATCTGGGACCTCCACAGTTAACCAGGGCTGATGATAAATGATGGTAAGTGGCTCAGTGAGCACTTCAGCAGCTCCCTCAGTACCCTTGTCTGAATCCCATCCAGCCACATAGTCTCGTGCATTATGGGGGCTTCATTCTGCTCCCCAGTATCTTCTGATGACCACTTGAGATACATACCTTCCTATGAAAAGCTGTAGTCTTTAGCAAGATGTACTGTTTGCTAAGAGACCTGAATGCATTAAGAAAGAGTTGTGAATGGCAACCAGTGCCTTGCCTTCCTGTTTAAAACGGATGCTTCAATTAAACAACTCATCTTGGCAACAAGATTGATCTATGGTGATTTAGAACGGAAGTTAAATGTTTTTTTTCATTAATCTCAAGACATTTATTTTAATAATAATAGTAATAGTAGTAGTAATAATAACAGTAATAATGCTGCCTCACCAGTATTCCTGGTTTAACAAACCTCAGTTGAGTAAGTACTCACTATACAGAAGCCATACAAAGTGTCACCTGTAAACCACAAGACATTTGGCTTCTGAACTGTCGGACATCCCAGGTAGCTTTCACACACATACATTCACACACATACAGTGCAGCAAGGCTGAAAAATAGATTACAATGACAGAGTAGTACGAATCCACATAGAGAAGCACAGTTGTCAGAGTAGTAATAAATGTGCAACTGCTTTCACGGTAACTTTAATGGCCAAGACAGCAGAGGTTGGGAAGGAAAAGAGGAAAAGTCTCTATTATCTATCTGAAGACAGTCTTAGCTTCAGTCTTAGGTACACAAGGAAATGTTATTTTGGTTTGCTTTGCCCAGAACAGCACCTCAATATATTACTACATCTTCTCTAAAGAAACAAATGAAGCCTGCTCAGACTACCAGCAGCCAGGGAGATCATTCCCAACTCCCCCACTTTCTAACATAAATTCAGTGTCTACTCATTTACTAGTGAGAATTACATATTGGCAGTGCTCTGAAGCCTGAGTGCTCTCTAGAGGCAGGGGCTCTGTGCCTCTCAGGAAAGCAGCACGTGCCAATATGCCACATGACCTGATCTTTACTACCAATGTTACTCTTTCACCATCTCTGGCAAAACAAAACAGTTGCACTCTTAAGATTAGCAGGAGCCACTTCCTGACACAAAGCAAAACCCAACTGCTCAGCTGATTCCAAACGAACAACAGCTCCCATTCCACGTCCCTATCCAGAAGGAGCTGCCACGTCTTAGCAGAGTGAGCTGGAACATGGCATGAGAAAATCCTCCTTAACCTGACACCACATCTCTTCCACACTGGTTCCATCTTTACCATGTAACAGATCACACATACTAACTTTCAGAGGAGCAAAACTTGCAGACACTGAACAGAATATGAAGAACTTATTCCAGTGAGTTTCTGTTTAAAATCTTTTATTCAGATGCATGGCTTCTTGCTCATCTGGCCCCAGTTTACAATTAAAACCTCTACAGTCATCCATGGACTGCCCCACTTTCTAGGTGGCCTGCAGATTCTCCTCAGAATTTCTTCTTCTGTACTCTTTACACTCCACCTTCAACATGTGATTGTTCACTTCCCCAGCAAGATCTCAGAAAGGTTCTTAACTTACACATTTTAGTTTCATATTTTCTCTTAGATATTGAATATTTCTTTGAACACAGTGGTCTTAATTTACCTGTGCTGGCAGTTTAAGTGGGGCAGAGCTTTATTTCCAATGTATGGCCAAGTGCTTCTATATTCCAAAAGATGGTAACAAATTCTGTCTCTCCTCTGTTAATTTTTTTTTCTTTTAATTATTTAGTATATACAAGAATTGTTTCGTATATAAAAGAAAAGTACAGGTATTCGTCATTGCATGAGAACTTACCTCACTGCACAATAATACTTTTACCATAGAGTAACTGCTCAGACAACCTCCTATTCCTGAAGTAATGTCATTTGGGGAAAAAAAAATTAAAAAATGAAAAAACAACAGTAACATCATTTATCTTATCAAAGAAAATAAGTTTTTATGGCAATCCCAAGAAGAAGGGCTTCACTGATACTTGTGTGTTTTATCACACAGCCTGGATTCCCTATCAAACCAACTGCTAAAAATGCATCTATTTCTTTAAATATAAAACCACTATCTACAGCAAAAGTACTCCCTACTAATTCTCCCAGTCCACAATGACAGACTTTTCTGTGCATTTGAAAGAAACAGTAAAACCAATTACAGCCCTGAGAAATGGGAATTATGCAAGGAGAAATCCTAATAAATCAACCCCCTGACATCAGGAATGCATAAAAGAGACATTGTAAGCCCTTATATAAAGGGGATGTATTTAAAACAGAAAAAAATGCAGAAGAATATACACCAGATTGTTTTTAAATACTGGCATGATAGAAATTGACCTGTGTTGTTTTAACAGATCTAGTTTTGAGGTTTGATTTCAACTCTTTCATTCAATTTTGAAAGCTCTAAATTTTGTTTTACAGAAAACCTGGGGGGAAAAAAATCAAAATTCTTCACTTACTAGAATTTTTTAGTTCAGCACAGTATTATGGAAAAAAAATATGAGAATGATGATATGGAACAGAACTTCCCACATGCTCTTTTTGCAAAGTAGAGACAGTATTTAAACAATGTGACAAAGAAAACAAATTTAAGCAGCCTTTTTAACTGAAGACTTCCCTATGAATTGTCTCATAAGTAAATTCACAACTGGTGAGCAACCCTTTCCTAGCAGACCACCAGCTGTTGGCTTGGTATATCCCAGTTCAACCTGGATGATTTGGGTTTCAATTTCTTTGCTAAGCATTGCAACAAAAGTTTATTCATGTCATTAGAATTTCAGGCATGCCTCTTCCTCAACAGTCATTGAACAACTCATGAAAGAAGCTGACATGTCCCACGTTAAATATATTTCCATCACTAGTGGGATGAAACAGATCGGGAAATGGTATTCCCTACTGCAGATTTGGCTCTGCCTCCCACAGCAACTTCCAGATCTGGAGTAGAATCAGCTAGAACAGGAACAAACTGATACTGCAAATGCAGGGCAGAGAGCAATCAGCAAGGAATGGGGTAAAACAGGGTTCTGCAGAGCTCATCAGTGAGCTGGGTTTTGCCTCTCAATCCTGAGGTGCTGGTTACTGACAGCTCCTGATGCGAGGCGAGGACAGGAGAACAAAGAGCAAATTGAAAAGAGGACCAAGAGCTCTAACATATCAGGACAGGACCAAAAGCCAGCAGCTGTACTCTGGGTAACATTGGTCTCCCTCCTCATAGTGGTAATGGCCTTTCCTCAACTCTCTTCTGTTAACAGTGGAGATGCAGCAAGTCTGGCAAACATCTGCCCCAGGCTCAGTGTTGCTGCCTCAACACTAAATGTGCCTAGAGCTGAGCCATGACTCAAGGCCACAGGGAAGCACTGGAGTTCAGATTTCAGCATGGAAGAATTACACCAAAAGGATTATATCCCTGATAAGTCACCTACAGCCTCTGCAAACTTTTAAAGTTGGAACATTCGCACAGCAGCTAGTGCGAATCCTTCATTCCAGCTAGGGTATAATTATATGGTTCTGCTTGACAATGTCACATAGCAGGGGCAATGAAATATCCATTTCACAGTGAGGCCAAAATGACATGGCTACTATGGATGGTTAGGCTACTTAATTTATGTCTCAGAACTCATTTGAATTCATTGAGCATTGTCGACTATATTCAACCTTACTATAGATAGCTGCTTATAAATTTTATAAGAAATAAACACTTCAGGCATGGGCAATTTATTTTTTCCTGCAATCTGACTATCTTTTGTGAAATTGCACACTACAGTCAAATACTTACAGTATCTAATTTATAAAAAGCATGAAAACCAAAGACTTCAAACCGTTGCAGAATGGTAGACAGAAGCAAATACATTAGAGGAAGAATAAAAACAAACAAACAAAAAGAAAATACTTAAGGCATCGAAGGTGCCTCAAACAGAAGATTAATGTTTTACAAGAAAGCCACTTATCACTTTCTGTGCTTTCTGTATTTGAAAAATACTTAACCATGGGGTGGGATTTTTAAAGAAGAAAACAGGGCAAACGTTTCCTGGATTCTTACAAAGTAAGAAGGTAAATATGTGAAGACTTGACTGGAATGAAATAGAATCTCTCAACTTTGAGTGCATTGTCTGCTGTCCTTTAAAAACAGACTAACCCAGTGTGTACTTCATTAGTATTCTAATTGTCAAGTAGTGCTCAGTGGTTGTCTCAGGCTGTCTGATTAAAAATTAAACAAAATTAACTTTTTTCCATTGCCAGATGCATTGAAGGTTTGTGGGTTTTTAATTTTTTTTTTAAAAATTAAACTCCCTCCCCAACACTTAGGATCACATGCTATCATAGTGGAGCAGTAACTCACTATACTTGGCAAGAGTAGACCATGAAAGACTATTTAATCCTGAATTACAGTGCAGAGGTGCTATTCTTATAATGCACTGTTTCTGTTCTGTTCAGTTCAGCTAATCTTTGCGTTCTCCAAGGGTGAAAGAAAAACTGATGGGACTGTGACAACAGAACATGGCAAACAGCTCCATTACCTACAACTAGATGTGGTGCACATAAGACAGCTTGTTTTCATCTCTAACTAGACACTGTGCTTTGGTAAGGACATTCTTATGGATGTGATCTTGGCTACTGAGCAGACTCAGGCATTTAAAAGTAAGATCTGGGTACTGTCAAACTACTCTCTTCCAATTATACATCTATCTAACATAAAACTGTGCCAACAGGTGTTCCCCTTAATCATGAATGCAATGTTTCAATAATGCTAAAAAGGATGACCTAAAAAGTGAATTTCTGGACAGTACCTCAAGATCCTGGCACACATTTTCAGGCACATCCACAGACATCTCTTCAATTTACTCAAATAAATAACTTAAACCATCTTGTTCCTTTGTTTCTTATAATTACAGTAGGGATCCTTCTTTCTCTCTGTTAAAGTTAGATACTATGTAAACAAAATTAATTGTGTTATGTGTGTAGACACTGCAGTTGTAGAGGATAAAACTGATTCTATATTCAGAATACTGAGATTAATAGGACCCAGAGTGTTCCCAAGACACAAGAAAAATATACAGTTATTATTTTAAGCTACAGCCAACTGGAATAACATGCCAATCGGTTTGATCAAGGACAAGAGAGGAGTCATGTTAGACTAGAGATTTTTTGAAACTTAGACTATGGCCCCTTGTTTCATTCATGTTAAACATGTTGGCAGTGACACTAACTATAGCATTTATAAAACCATTTTGAAAGACCAGGCAAAGTAGTGAACTTGCTAAAAAGCTGTAGTGAACACACTAAGGTTGCATTAACGAACACCAAAACCTTCAGAAAAAATACTGAATGAACATATACCAGTCTCTAGCAAGACAGATTTTCCTTTGTAATCAGGCTCTCTTATGCTGGAACAACATACAAAGGCAAATACAGGTAATGTGATCAACTCAGTTCTTTTTATATTTTGGAATATTGATGGTTAAAAATTATTGTTGGCCAGAAAACAGGGCTGAAGAATTACAGAATTCTTCTCAATACAACCCGATTTATGCTCTCCTTCAGAAATTTTTGAGGGCTGTCAGGTATTGCTATGATATTCAACTTTCCTGCAGTATTTACACGTGGCTTCTTCCCTCTCTTAAGTACATGCAGGGACACAGCCAGAGACACTAGAGCTGGATATGTAATTTTTTGGGTAAGGCTCAGCTGAATTCTTCTTCCTCCATTGAAATGTTGGTCTCATTTGCAAGATTATGCATAAATATTAAGGACAAAGACTAGGAAATTAAATTAAATCCCAAATTTGTTCCCTTGCAACACGGGCCACATCCATGTGAGTTATTTGCAGTGGTGGACTGGAACAGGTTAAGAGCAAAACAAAACAAAGAATTAAAAGAAACAGGGCAACTCATTCAAAATTACTGAATCTATACAGGTAGACATCAGATGGGGCCATGAGGCTGGGTTAGCATATATTTTCTTAAAATCAATTTATTATCCTTTTAGAGTTGATCTGAATACTGTCAGGCCTTTCATATTTTATACTTGATTGTCCAAGTCCTTCCTCTTTGAACACAGAAAGTGTTCAACGCCCAAATGCTTCAACTGTAGCCTAATTAACATAGTGTTAAAAGGGATTTTATTATAGAACTATTACCAGCAATTCACACAGGATGTTTAGTGGCATTTCATATTTGTACTCTTACAAAATGTTTAACGTATGAAAAGCTGTTCTAAGGAAAATGTCTTCATGTCTGGAGTTAAACAGCTCTGTGTGTTTTCATGTCCAAATGTGAAATATCTACTATGCCCAAAATTTTGCAGGTTTTAAACTAAAAAGATTCTTTCCTGCAATGAAATAGTCTTGGCACCTTAAAATAAAATTCAGCAGCTTTCAACATTCCCAGTGTCACCTACTATGCTTTAACATTGTATGATCAACAGCTGGGGTGATGTTATGAAGCCGCTTTATTCCTTAACCGCCCGCTCAATGCCCAAGGACGCTGTGCCTCTACGATGGACCCGGGGGCGGGGCCGGAGCCACGGACCCGAGGGGGCGGTTGAACGGCTCAGCCCAAAGGCTCAGGGGCTCCAGGGCCTGGGCAGGGGCTCGGGGAGGCTCGGGAGGGAGTGCGCCGGGAGCGCTGTGTTGTTTTTTGGGTTTCCCTTGTGTTCCAGCTAGCTGGGAAAAGGTTCTGTTGGGTTTATTTCTTGTTCTTTTTTCCCTTCCCTCCCCCTGCACCTCACTGCCTCCCTTCCCTCCTTGCCGGTCTGGGGAGCCTGCAGGGGTGGCCCTGACGGGCCTGCGGGGTGGCTCTGGCTGGTCCAAGCCCCGGTGTCTGTTCCCTCTCTGGGAATTTGTTGTATTTTGAGGGGTTTTCTTATCCTGTTCTACCCTGTTTTGTTTGTGTGTTAATAAACAGTTTGTTTTTTCCACTTTCACTTTCTGTGACCCACTTGTCTTATTGGTGAAGGAAAAGGGGGGGTCCCTTTTCCCTACGGAGGAGACACTCATTCCAGAGTGTTTCCTCCTGACGTTTTGTCTCCAAAACCGAGACATCTTGGCACCTTAAAATAAAATTCAGCAGCTTTAAACATTCCCAGTGTCACCTACTATGCTTTAACATTGTATAATCAACAGCTGAGCAATCAAATAAACAGAATCCAAGCATGCTAAAACGTAAATATTCACCCACCTGTGACTTCATTCCCCAGGCTGTGACTTTGCAAATTCTTTTCTGGGAGGTGAACTAAAGCAAATAGGGCTGGATTTGTAGTAAAGGGCACCTCTCTAGCATTACCATTTTTCACCAGAAACACCTACAGCTTCCCATTCCACCTATAAAGGAAACTGCCTACACTGCGGAGGAAGAACCAAGAAATATTGGCCTGCCCTGATGTTAAATCATTATGGCTATGACAGGCGTTCCTACACATGATGCATGTGCAGCTGCAAAAAAGGTCACTGTGTTTTCTCCTTGGCAGTTAACACTACGCGCTGAACATCTCTGCTTCCTTTTTAAATTTACACTAGCTCCACTCCCTTAAAAATAGAGGAAAAATTTGCAAAGTAATTAGATTTCTATGTCTAATTAGAGAAGACTTAATTCACTACTGATATATTTCACCCTTCTGTCAGCTAGTTTAGCAATGACTTTTCACATATTCAGAGTTTTCCATACCACTGAGCTCCAAACTAATTTACAACCTTTGGATATTGTTATGTGCTGTGACAATAAATAACAGAATCCCCAGATTTTGCACTATGTTACATCCAGGCGCCTCTTACAACAGCCACCTTTTCAGATAAAAATCAGAGCTGCTGGGCTCAGCACAGTCATGGTGTAGGCACAAACCAGCTCCACATCGCGTCTGCAGACAGTCCTATATTTCTAACAGCACACAGGCTTCATCAACAGCCTGGCACAGGTAACATCCTAACCTAAACATTGCAATTACTGTGAGAGCACAGAACAGTGGCAGTGTATACACACATGCATTTCTGTCACCAGTTAGAGAAGATCAGTGTGGCATTGATAAAAATCAATGGCAATAAGCTTATTTAGAACAGACAGGGGCCTTGTCTTGAAGAGCCCACCTTTTAGCCAATTACACAAACTCATTTTAGCAAAGCAGTGCTGTACTTTCTAAAAGAATCTCATTAGTACTGGCTTAGCATTAGCTTGGCTACATTTGGAAAATCATGATTCAATTCATTTGCTTATTGCAGTGGTATACCCTGGCAAAGACAGGATTCACTAAGACCTACTTTTGAAGACAGCTTAGTGAGAGTGTGCTGATAAAAAATATTATTTAAATAATCTCACTACAAGACAGCATCTCTCATCATGGATGCTGGCCAAGTGTTTCCAATATTTTGTGAGTTAGTGCAGCCAGAGGCAAAAACAAACCCAGTAGTCACCAGGAGGATTTGTGGGGCTTCCCCTGGTAGCTTCCCATCCAAGTACGATGCATGCTTTCTGAGATCTGATACCAAATGTGGCAGGGCTGCGGCTAAGAGGGTCACCATGGGATTATTTTAATGTGCACTGAAATGGAAGCAATTTATTACATGCTGCAGTAGCATCGCTTTCATTCAAATTATAAGAGGTTGCAAGCAGCCTTTTAAATCTGCTCTGCTTTTCCCTCCGGTCTCAGCTTACCTTCCAGCTTCTTGGAAGGATGATGCTCTGCAAAGCAGGCTTTGGAGGTTATACTAAGAACAGAGCATTCAGTAAGTATTCTGTTGACCTCCCAGAGCATGCAGGGCTAGAAACATACATCTGCATGCCTAAATTCAGTTTCCCCAATGGCCTAAGAAAGGGATGCATCTGTGGAACAAGTTTCGCACTTACTTGAATATTATCATAAAACATTTACATGATTTAATTAGATTATGTAAATGCTTTACTCCAATTTGAAGCTTTGAAAATCATAATGTCATGCTCTAAATTATGCAAATATTGAAAATGCTTTTCACAGCAGCAGAAGCAAAGACACAAGTGAGACAGTCCTGCCACATGCTGTTCTGCTGTTCTCTATTCACCGAAGACCACACAGAATGCATTACTGTAATCCTGACTTTTTCTATTAACATTTTTTGCACAGGTTGTAGTTATTTCGTGCCCTCATTTTATACTAAGCCCCAAATCCAAATTTGATTTGGAAAACGTTCTGTGGTTTATATCCATATCCTGACTAAGCAGCAGATTTTTCACAATATCCTTCCCCCTCCTCTGACACAACATGCACTTCATGGTAAGGAGATCTCAGCAAGGAGATGCAGTAAGAGTTATTCATTGAAACATCTTCCTAAGTGCTGAGCAGTGAAAAATGGAAGTAGGTAAAACCTTGGCAAATGTTTTTCTCTTAAGTTAACTTACTTCTGCTGTACTCCTGGATAGAAGTGCTGCCACAATAGAGCACATGTCACTAAGAGATCCTGCACCTCATAGCACACTTTTTAGACACAACAGGACTTTATAGGATCTACAGAAATAAGTTACAACATGTAGGGATGGTACCAAATTAGTTGGAGACAAAAGAAACAATCATGTGAGTCAAAAGAACCACCATGAATGAATTGCAGGAATTAAGACATACACCAAAGTTGGGTAGCTGAATTTTACGAGGACTTTGTTATTAAAAAAATTTCTTTGTTACCGTTTTCCAATGCAAACTGACTGCAACAGCTTCTTCTTCAATACAGCAGCTCAGTGTATCTGAAACACTGAAGTCTGATGTTGACAGATTTCAATTGCCAAAATGGACCCTAAAGCATGTACTACCTCTAGGGTCACAAATCTTTCTATACGATCAGAATACCTCACCTCCAACTCCTACTGGTTCCCCAATATTTGGACACCCCCGTCCCCCAAACTGATGACCATGTCCAGAAAAAAAAAAAAGATAATAAAGTTTAATTTTATGAAAAATCCAAAAATGTTTAAATTCTAAGGCAAGGGAACTAAGGCAAGAGAGATATTTCTTCCTGTGCAATTGCGGCTTTTCCTCACCACACTGTTAAGGGACCTATCCTAGAGCTCTTCAGCCATGGGTGACCAGAGAGTAGTTGATGTGCAGGCCAGGTTATGTCACATGGCCATTGGTATATCCATGCTGATACAAACCATCTGGGGTAACACTTATATCTAGCAGCCGCCTACGTTCCTGGCTAACCATAGAATACACCTGTCCATTTTTATCTTACACAGATTATAACTCTTGGGAAAGCTGCTCCCTCAGAAATCTGTCAGCTCTGGCGTGCTACCTGGCTATGGTTATGACTTCTGAGAAAGCTGACGGGTTGTTAGAAAAGGCAGTATGAAAGTCTGTGGGGAAAAGCCACACAAGACAAACATGAAACTGCAGACAGAGGTAATCCTCTTTGTAGTGGGAAACATTAGCAGCTGCGGGGTTCAATAGGGAAAAGACACCAAAATGCAAAGGTCTAAAATCCTAATGGGACAAACAGAGCTGGAAGATGGCCACTCTACGACTCTGTTCCAAGCAGCAGAGAGGACAACACCTTCCTAGCAAGGAAAATTCACTTCAGGTGTATTCCAGACGTGAGGAATAAACTAGTGCTAGACCCAGAAGCCTGTTAGATTTTTGGCTGAGACAGGCACAAGCCACTGCCTTTTCCTACACACCCTGCCAGCAGCTCCCAGATTATCATCAATATCTTGTCCATGGCAACAAGAAAATACCTGTCTGCAACACACTTCACCTGTTCCCTTGCTCTGCTTGCTAGGTTTGCCCACTCTCTGCTGACCTCAGTCATCACAACACTGCCCACCTTCTGATTTTACAGTGCCCTTTATATTCAATACTCTTCCTAGGACAATCCACCTAAAAGGCCATTTTTTTTTCACCTATATGGGAAAGTTACAACATACAAGTAATAAACTTGTAGGGACAAATTTATTTTTGAAAGTTTCATAAAGCACTTTTCAGGGATGCATGAGTGCTCTCTTCACTAAAAGGATAAAATTGATGCTCATCACTACTCCAGAAAAATTCACAAAACCCAGAAGTGAAACATTTAATAAAAATGAAAGTAATTTTTTAAAAACAAGTGTAAAGAACAACACACTCTCAACTGAATACTAAAGTGGTTTTCGAACACTAAGTAGTAAAACTCTCACTACCCTTCCCAGCAGAAATTATCCCACAATGCATAAAGTAGACCTGGCTCAACCTCTGTCACGGGCAATACCAGAAGAACTCTAGGTACTTACTCTTCAGTTCTGACAGGTCTTAAGTCAGGTCATAAGGCTGTCATACAGGTCTGGCAGCAGAATTAAGTTGCTCTTATTCCAGGTTCAACAATGTCTTTCCTGTGACAGGAGTCTTTGAAATGAAACTCCCTATCCAAAATTGCACCCTCCTGTGGTTATCACACAAAATAAATGGAGCATAGCTGACTGAAATTATTCTGATTCAATTATTTCAACTAACCATATTTATCAGCCTCCTGAAGTCATAAATCATAGCAATCTCTGTTGGGAAATTCAAAATTGATGTGGCCCCGCCTGAATCAGAGGAGGCGGTAGGCATCTGACAGCCTTGAGGAGCAGCCTTGTGTGAGTTGATTGAAATTTCTAGCAGTATTAATCTTAATAACCTCAGGTAGCTTCCTCCCCACAGCCTTTCTGCGCAAGCAGCGAGGGAGGGAGCACTGCAACAATTACTCCCTCGTTCTCTCCAGCTGACTCTGTTTTCTGATGAATATGAACATGTCAGTCATACTCAGCCTTCATCCCTTCTCAGCCCTCAGCAATGACCAGTCCAAAACCTGCAGAATTGTGATTTGAGCCTTGAGGTGTAGGACACAGAAACAGAAACCAGACTACCTCTCAATAAAGTAGCATGAAGACTTAAAAGCTTTTTCCTCTGCCTTATGAGAAGTGCCTGTGAACTGCAATAGAAAAAACAGAGAGCATTTTTCTTAGTCATTCAAAAAACAGATGGAAGATATTCAAGTTGTATTAATGCTGGAAAAACATGATTAAAACATAGACCAGAAATATGCATCCATCCAGGAAAGTGATTTCAAGTAACCGTCCCTCACAACTGACAGGATGGTCAGAAGTTGTTGAAGTTCATTGGCATTTGCTTTGTGATGGATTAAACAGCTTCCATTGTGATGAAGCTTTCATTTGTGCCTTCCCTAACAGACTTTCCAATATTAATATGCACCAGATTTCTTCCACGTCACCCAGACTGACTTCCAGAAAAAAAAAGCAATATCAAAGCATCTATGGCTCTATCCACCTACCAGCTGCCATTGGCAGGCATGTATCCACCCAAGCCTAACTCTGAAAATAAATGTGTAATGCGGCCACTCTCATGATGATAAAGAAATGTTCTTAAGAAGATGCTTTCCTGTTTGTGCATATCATTATCCTGAGTAGCATAATCCTTTGTTTGGAAGCAGCTTTGAGGGAACTTCTCAAAATATTGTATGTGTATATTGAGACATGGCTGAAGTCCTCAAGTGAGTGGTTCACCCCACAAACTGCATGCTGGAAAACAGACCATTCCTATTCATGACCTTTGCAAATTCAAGTTTCAGGCATTCTCCCCACCCACTACTTTCCAGGCAGAGTTAAAATTGGTTCATTACTTGCCTTAGCAGAAACTCTTTCCAATGATGAAAAACTAACACTTGCAGGGTTTTTTTCCCTTCAAGTGTGTTTGAAGACAAATTCAATTTTCCATTATATACTATGTTTCACCCATCCTCCTTGGAAAACAGAGTGATGTAAGGAAATAATATAAGCTGTCAGGCTAGAATTCTGGCTCTTCTCTGTAACAAAATGCATAATCCCCACTTTGTTGCATGAAAGCGATCTCTTAAGTTCTGATATTTGCCAGTATTTTGACTGGCATTTGTAAGAAAAACCTCAGTTAAAAACAAACATTGATAATTTGGCTAAAACTTCCTCATTTTGAAACACATTTCCTTATCCACCTCTGTGCACTGCTGTTCCACATAGCTCAAATATCGATACCATTTCTGCTATTTGCCAGTCTTTCTTGTCTTCTCAGTCCTCTACAAATTTTTAGAAGCTGGCAGTGGCTCAGTGAGTTTGTCTGCCAAGTCTATTGCCACCCCAGGATTCAGCTCATCTAGACTTGCCGATTAGTATGTGGTATCTTTGGGTTTTCCAAGGTTTCCCATATTCTCCTCAATTCATTCTGTTTAGGAGCTTTTCTACAGTCCCTCTTGCCAAAATCCTGAACTCAGCGCAGCATCAAAATAAATGTACAATTTGCTGAGAAGGTACATTAGAGGGTCTTCCCTGCTCAGCCCAGCTGCTTGGCAGCTGTGCTTTAGCTCCAGGACAATGGCAACCGTTTGCCAGGCATCTTCACACTGGGAGCTTGACTCCCAGATTTAATAAGACTCATTCATCTCTTTTTCCCCAAAGCTATCTTCTGTGCTGGGGCAGTAGGACTCCCTTAGGAAGCTGGAGCTGCCATAGCACCAAAAACTGTAGCATCAAACAAGTTTTCTCAAGAATAGCTCAGAATTCTTTTGCTGCAAGGCAAGTTAGTGTGGAAGAGTGGGACTCAGATACTTTCACCTCTAGTATCTTGAGATGTTCTGACTCTGGCACTCCCTTGAAGTCATTAACAGGGGTATTAACAGTGTCTGTCATAAACAGGTATTTCTGCAGATTTAACTAGTGTGACTCAAGATTAACAGCCCACTTGAAATTTTCTTCCTGCCTCTCTGGTTACTGCTGGCTTGGGTTAATTACCCCATCTGATCATTTTGCACTGAAAGGGAAAGAATAACGAACAGCTAAAAATCCCACACCCCTAGAATGTACGTTTGGACTAATAACTTATGGATCGGTAACTAACGTACATGAACCATCTTCAACATCAGAACTAAAATGCTGCAACATAAATGGCAATTCTCTAACACTAAAATCAGTTAACACAGGAAGATTAACATGGTAGAAATTTAGCGACCTTTAATATCATGGCCAAAAGAAGCAAATAATATTGTTGGGGTTTTTCTACTCCTTACGCCTGTATCCTTTTCTTCACTTACTGTCAATTTCTTTCATCTTTCCTATTTCTCTTTTCCAAGTGATCCAAATTTCCCTGATCTTGTCCTTTTCAATTCACTTTTCATTCTGCATTTGCCAGTCTTCCTTTTCACTTTTTCTTCCCATGTCTCTTACTCCAAACCTGTTTATGTCATTTTCTTCTCACTTTGCTAGATTCTCACTGACCAAAGTGGCAGGTGGAACGAGCAGAAGCAATGTGCAAACTGTTCTGGGAAGTATCCATGGCTTCACACCTTGCAGCTCCCTTTATGGGAAGGCCAGGCTTCATGAAAAACTGATTTGCAGTTTTCTCTCAGTCACTTCACATACTATTCCAGAAATCATAGGCTTTCTTCAGCTTCAGAACAACATTCATATCGCAGGCATCACAAGAATTTTAAGCACTTTATTTGTATCCTCTAGAAAAAGAAAAAATACCCTGGACATCCTCTGTGAAGCCAAATGGAAGCTCTGTAGCACTACAAACTTGCATCCAAATGCTGATCTTAATGATGATTACCTACTTTTCACTGCTCCAATTAAATCAAAAGCATGTAAGATACCACATGGTGTCCTACCATAGCAGACTACAGTCAGATGACATTGTTGAAGTCCATCTTACATCAGCTGCAGAATTTCAGTCTCAAATACTGCCAAAGGTACCAGGCTGAAAGATTAAGAAAATCCAAATGCAGAGGCAAATCCAGAATTAATGTTTTCTGTTCCCTGCTGGAAAATTCTGTGTTCTGAAAGCTTAATTCTTTACAAAGCACTGTTTTAAACTAATTTTAGTGCTGCACATAATCCAGATCATATAGCTTCTTCTTTCAACTCAACTTCAAGAACTGAAAAGGTACAGGGTATGGACTATAGGCCTAGAGCAAACACACAGTCTACCTAAGCCATCTGATGTATGTTCTTCATTCATTCTGATGTTGACAAGCTATTCATTAACTTTGTGGGCTTCATGATAGATCAAGCTAATTTCAGCACTAACACCACAGGAAAAGTCCAGGTCAGTACTGAGAGGTTTTGCTTTTTGGTGTTTGGTGGTGGGTTGGGTTTTTGGTCTTTTCTTAATACTAAGTTAGCACCATTTTAGTTCAAGTTAAACAGATTGTTATTTCAAGCTTCTCATTAAATGGCCAAGATTTGTATTGACTTTGATCAGTTTCACTTAGATCATGCTCAAAACCATTATAAAATATTATAAATTCCTTTCTTCTTCAATAATTCATTTTCTGTGGAGTAAAAATACCACATAACATTTTTGTAGCTCCACACCAGAGACATATTAATACATAATTGGGAAAAGAAAAAGATTTTCAGCACGAAACCTAGAAAGAAACAAATTTTTAGACAGCAAGGCTGACAATATGACATTTTAAAGGAATAATGTAACTTACTTTTTCAAAATCAAAACCTACTAAAGTTTCTTACCTGGACACAATCTGCAAAGAAAGAAAAATAATTTAAGAGGTGTTTGAAAACAGAGCAATTTTGTGCTTACCAATGCTGCTATATGACTGTATAAAGAGAATTCTCTGAGACACTGAAAACCACCCAGAGCTGTGAGGTCAGACCATGATCTGAACTTCCAAAGCAGTGATGGACTCCTTGCTGTACAGAAATCTACTTGCCTTTGCAGTCTTATTGCAAAGTAGTATTTTGCAACAATATTGTTTCCAAACACAATATGAGGATTCTGTTAGAAATTTACCTGAGAAATGAGAGTTTTTTGAAATCCCCTAAAACACAGCTCACAACAAAAGTAAACATGCAGAGAGAAACATGCAAAGAAAAACGCAGCAGCAATGTGCTATCTTAGCTCTAGAAACAAAACTTTAGAGACTAAGTTATTATTTTAAATTTCCATTTCCTACCTTTTCTGGTAAATAGCTGTAGCGGGTTGAGTTTGAAACCGGGCAGAAACACCAACTAAATGCAGTGGTTTTGATTCAAAATATTCATTATTTACTTATTTTCCTTCTGTGAGATAAGAATTAGGAGAAAAGCAAAGCAGGCACAAACCTTAAACAGTTGCAGTACAATGAAAGAGCTTTATTACTAACAGAATTAAAAGTAAAGAGAAAAACAACAAAACAAAATTAAAGTAAATTCCCCCCCCCCCCCCCCCCTTCTTTCCAGCACTTCTCTCCTTTTATCCAGCTCACACAAGGGATAACAGAACATGGGATGTTAGTCAGTGTTGCAGTTCTTGAAAAGTCTCTCTCTTATGCTTAAGGAAAAAAGGGTTTTCCTTCAGTTGCACGTGGTTCCCAAACTGCCACCAATAGCAGACCCGCCCGGAAACAAACAGTCTGCTATGTGTAGAACATCTCTCCCATGAAGAATTTCACAGTTCTTTCACACTACAGAACATGGGCCATCACATGGGGTTATTCATCTTTTTAAGGATAAGTTATTTTGGCCTGCACACAGAGGCTTTTCTTCACTACAAGTCTCTAACAGCCTCTCACTGCTTCTATATAGCCTGGCATAGGCACTCTTCACAAACTTCATAGGCACACGTTGATTCTCCACCCCCCCCCCCCATGTTCTTCAAATGGATTAAAGAGACAAACAGTTTGTGGTATTACAGTTTCTTACCACGGCATGCAAGAAGGTTTCTTTTAAGCTGCGCGCCAGAATCGCGGCACCGCCCTCTTTTCTCCTGTCGCCATGCTCAGCTCCGTCCCACGGGACTCACTTCTCTTTCTCTCTGACTCTGAAGCCGCCATGTTGAAGGGTGTTCTTGTTCAGGCTTTACGGTGGGGAAAGCCTCGCTCCCTCTGTGCTGCTGGCTGCGTGGTGTCCTCTTCAGTTCAGCACGGAGTGTGCTGGCTGCAGACAGGAGGCTCTGCCGGCTCCCGCTGGCTCCGCCGGCTCCGCATGGAGGGGAGAGGGACCCGCCTGTCCCCAGAAGCCGCGCTGGATGGGTTTAGCTGTGAGCAGTCCATGGCTGGTTTTAGCTGCCTGCGGCTCTGGGACAGTCCCTCTCAGTGACCCAGGGTCCGTGCCGCAGCGATGGGAAAGGGGGAAAGGGGCAGTGGCCCCGGCCCGGCCCAGCGGGGCCGGGAGGCTCGGAGCCCCCCCACCTTCCAGCAGGCGAGCTCCGACCAAAAAGGGGAAGTCCCGCCTTTCCGTGCCGTTTAAATATGTAAATTGTGAGAAGCGTAATTGGTCTTAAAGACTGTCCATCAACTCAGGGTCAACCCAACACAATAGCACATGTCCAGGGAGGTAATTAAAGAGACTGGACAATCACATGGGGATTCTCTGCCAGTACTCTTTGTAGTGTCCACCAATTGATGGTTCAAAAGGATTTTTCTAAGCCAGAGATGCTGACTTTATATTTAGCAACCTTTAATGGATTCATCGTTCAAGTACTGTTTCAGTTACTTTCAAGTCATGTAAATTTTAACATTAATGAGATTTTTTTCTTTGTGCAGTTTTGGTTTTTTTTCTGGGCGAAGGGATTGTTAAAGGGGAGTGCCATAGCTCACCTTCATGCCTGTGAAGACCACTTTATTTCGTATGCTTTGAGCCACCATATGCAGATCACATTCAATAACCTCTAGTTCTGGTATCAGGAGAGACAGTGAACAACCACTCCGTATTCATCCTCTCCCTCTGCCACTTGTGATTTTATGGACTTTTATCATTCCGTCTCAATTCCATTCACCATTCCTGTCACTCCTCTAAAATCTTTCTGCTTTACTACATTGGGCTGGAGAGGGAAGAAACCACAGCTACACACAGTACTAAGGATACACATACACCAGTGATTTATAAATATATATTATTTGGGGGGATTAACAATACTTTATTTTCTTTACTTGCTTTCTAGTAATTCCCAGTGTTTTAATTAAAATTTTAATCTCTATTAAGATGATGTCTTTAAAGATCTTTAAAACCCCCAAGATCTTACTTCCAAGTAATAGCCATATTGGTGGTCCACTGTATGTAAAACAACTGCTTTCTCCCATATTAGTTACTTAACATTTCCTGCACTGAATTTCATCTGCCATTTTATCATGCATGAGATAAGGCCCTTTCATAATTCTTCGGTCATCTTTACTACTCTGAACACTCTCTGCAAACTTTGCCATATTTTTCTGCAGCCCTTTTTCCAAAAGGTCACGAGTATACTGTGAAGCACATGCCTAAGCACAGATCCTTGTGGACTTCACTGGTAATTTATTTTTTTGCTACTAAATGTGACACTTTATTCTTCCTTCCTATTTCCTTTTAATCAGTTATTTAACCATCTTAGAACCCTTCCTTTCATCCTACAGCAGCTTGCTTGCTCCAACAGCCTGGGAGGAATTCTTTTCAAATGTCTTCCCTTTCAGAAGGTCATTTCCACATTGCTGCCGGTGCTGTACATGTAGCCCAGATCCCACTTTACAGCCAGCCAAAAATGATTAAAATTTGACCCTTTGTGCTCTCCTGATTCTACTGTAATGCATTTTCATTCAAATTTGACCTGCAAATCCCTTCCTTTCCAGTACCAATCCACTCTCTTCTTTCCTATTGAGTGATACATGCATTTAACAAGACTAAAACAAAAGAAAACATTTCTTGATACTACTTGTTTACAGAGCTTTCCAGCTCATATAAGCTTAAAATATTAAAGGAAATACAGCCACATAAAAATTAGTCTGAAATCTATCCTGCATTTATTACATGTTAAAAATCAAGTCAAGTCCCACACACAGTTATGCAATTTCCCCATCACCTTCACACTGCCAGCCAGATACACTGCCAGACAAAGTTTCATTAGATGTTTGTTGCTAATGTGAAGAAAGTTTTAAGGAGTATACCAAAGATATACTGCAGAGGTTTTTCATTTTTTTTCCAGAGGGGTGGGTGGGGATTGTGGTGCACAGGTGGGACAGACATGATACCCAACAAGATTTTGTGTCTGAAGATGAAAAGCTCCACATATAAAGCAGCAGCCCAGCCAAGGATTTTGACGTTCAGACAACTGAAGCACTACTGATTTGAAAATGTAGTTTTTCTTACAATATACAGGTGAATAGCTCATGCCTAATTACAGATTGAAACAATTTGAAATAGCATAAATTTAAAATATAAATGCAGAAAATCAGGTAATTAGAATTTCCAACTAAGTATTCATTCTGGAGCAGACAGGCAACATCATTAACACAAATACAAACAATAGTAGGGATGATTTAATTGGATTACTTCACTCCTATGAATTTTTCCAAATAAGCTCTTTAAGAAAGCCATAGATGGAATTCAGCTGTCATCTTTTCTGGATATTTTGGCCTACAGCAGTCAGTCATGCTCTCCAAATGTGATCTCACCGAAGCAGCTGTGTGTACACAACAAATCACATTTGGACATGTTTCGATCCAAGAGCGGGTAAGGACAAACAGAGGTGAGCAGCAGGCTGTCCCTCAACACTAACACCAACAGTTGCCATAGCAACACAAGGCATCACTGGAAGAGGTTGGTATTGATCTTTCCATCCCATCTTCATTGCCATTTCTTCAGAGTGCTCTACACAATGCTACCACAACCAACACCATCACAGGTACCCAAGTTCTGAAGTAAAAGAGAAATAATAGTGTTGAAAAGGGAGCAGGGAATAATTAATGCTGCAGTGAGCCTGGGTTTTCAAAGAGCAAGCAGCAAATCTTCATCTTAGTGCAAGCTATGCCAGGGGAAGATAGGATGTCAGTATGTACAGGAATGTTTCACCATGCCTTCCACCTACGTTTGAAATTTCCTGTGCATTCTCCTACAGCACAGCATCTGCCTGTTCTCAGCATTTGAAACAACACAGTAACCAATGTCTAGGCCACCTATTGCAAAAAGTAGGATATAGCAAAGGATATTTTGTGCTTAGCTGCAAGCCTTTTTACATTGTGCCAGCATACTGCAGATTGGCACAGAGCCAGAAGGATAAGAAAGTCTAAGTAGACAAATATTAAAGAGATTTTTCAGGTTAACAGTGGTATAGCTCCAGAGTCCCTCACAGCACAACTTAACCTATAAATATGGGATAACACATTACATGAGTATATCAGAGATTTTGGTAAAGACTAATATAGTTTCCAGTAACAATACATAGCTGAGAACTGCATTTAGTTCACAAATTGCGGGATGTTACTTTGTTGATTCTACCATAAGGCTCAAATGAAAAACATATTTTGAAGTTTTCACTTTCACAAAAAACATTTCTTCTGAAGACATGCAAAAACTTGAGAAAAAGTGTTTAAAATGTTAGACAGTATTAAGAAAGCCTTTTAAGATCACTCCCAACTGTATTTGTGGCCAGAACAGTTAGCTGAATGTGGTCCTAGCTAAGAGTAGAAGGCTGCTTATGCAAGAAATATAAAATATTATTCTTGAAAACAAGTAGATCACTTCTGCTACATGCACCCTATATTGTTCCAGTTTCGTATCAGCATAACATTTCTGTAATTCATTATATTTGCATAAAGCTGATGTAATAAAGCAATAGTATGGAAAGTACCCACTATCTCCAAAAACTTTATAGCTCACAAAGTGATTAGCCTCTAAAAAAACCCAAACCATCTAGGTAGCACAGCCTTCAGAAAATGCATCATAGTTTCTCAAATACTAAAGACAAAATACAAGTCTACATCAGTACAGATGTTCTTAACAAAATTTTAACATTTATACTTAAAAAAAATAGATCC